>NC_090006.1:2883594-3508039 GCF_036417845.1 Apteryx mantelli | reverse complement strand
GTCTTTGTATCTCGGGAGGTTTAGAAAATGAAGGGGAACTTCAAATGGACTGTAGTCTGCTTCCTAATGTTTTACCCTGCTATTAAACACAGGGCTAGTGTGCTGGAGGGCAGGGATTTTTAAGTGTTAGCTGCTCAGCTCCTATCAAATTGTAGCGAGTTGGCTTTAGGTCTCTTAAGTTGTTCTGAAAATCACTGCCTAAATATTCAGGTGCTAGAAGGAAATAGTCCAGCAGGCTTCCTCTCCTCCGGGTTTTTGGAATGAACGTGATGGAGGAGTGGAGTCACCCCAAAGGAGATCAGAGTGCGAAACTGCAATAGCATCAGCTTAGGGAACGATTTGGGAAAGGGCTGGGCAGAGTGCTGGGGCCAGGGGAACTCGGCAAGGGATGATATTTAGACCTACCAGGGAAGTTTAGATCATATTCTACCCTAGTGAGTTCTGCTACTGTATGGCATCAAAATTGGTCCTGTTCTGGTAGAGAGCAAGAATCTAAATGGGGGCGAAGCAGAGACAGAAGCAGAGACCCAAAATGAGGTGATGCAGCGGTGGCTGTGCAGTAACTTGGGGCAGAGCTGGAAGTATAAATCCAGCGTTTTGAGTCCAAGGGCAGTGACCGCAGAGCTGCAGTGTCTCACCAAGGCTCTGTGGCTGTGTGTACATAACACCGCGTTGTTCTGCAGAGATCAGCCTGAATTTTGTTTCTTTTTGCACCCAGCAGCAGAGATAAAAGAGGAACTTTGCAGCAGGGGACTAGTGCTTCGGGGAGGCTGGGCTGCGGTATATGGCTCATTTCACTTTTTAGCAGCTGGTGGTAGTTCTTCTACAGCAAACAAATGAATTTTAATTTTCTAGAAATTATGCAGAAGTGTCCACTTGCTTGTATAAAAGCGTGTTGTTGCTTTATATGGGGAGAAGCTTCCTTGAACTCTGTTACTAAGTTAATGAACTTGCCACACAGAAGCACAAAGTCCCTCCAGCCCTTTCTCTCCTCTCTTCTTGAACTCCCCCCAACAGTGTCTGCGCCTCCACGCTCGTAGGCCCCTGCACTGATTCATGCTAAGTCCCGTTTGCTTCACTGACTTCTAACTTGCAGCTTCCTGCTGCTGTTTGTTGCTTTCATTCAGCGCAGGCTTAGAATGAGAAAGTCCAGCCATAACCAGAGATGGACACTCTCCCATGGTGCGCTACTCTTCCCAAGCTTTTAAACCCCTCTAAGTCCATTAGGCATCGCTGCCCGGAGCACTGTGTGCAGCTACTGTAAAGATGCCAGCCGGCCTCGCTGGGGCTGGCTGTGCTTCCGCAGAGCTCTGGGGCGTTTGCTTTCTGCCGGGTGGGATTGCAGCCGTTGCTCTGGTGGGGTTGCTGGGGTCTTGCTGGAAGTAAACGAAATGCCTCTGCCGAGCCCTTGATGTCTCTTGCCAGTTAGCACAGAAGGAAGCAGCTGTTCAGGCCTCAACATACGCTGCGTGTTATTGTGTGGGGGGGTACTTTGGGCTGCAGCTATTGTTTGTGATGGCTTTGCCGCTGAGAGACTAGGCTCCTCTGAGGAGCCGAGAGGGATCTTGGGGTTGGGTAGCTTTACCTGAGGTTATGCAGGAGGCCTGCAGCATGATAGGGTCCTTCACTCTGGCCTGCCTACCTTCTGGGCTGTCTTTCCTTCTTAGGGTTTAAAGGTGAAATCAGCAGTGTCTGGTTTGGGGCTGGAGTCCCATGAAGGCATTGCAATTCAGCCTGGCTTTCTTTTCCCTATTTTCCCATCCTCTGCTTTCCCCAGAGCAGCTACTCTGGATCCTGGCCCTCGCTCCTCTCCTGGTCTTCTGCCTCTTTAGCAACACCGTTTTTTAAAAGAGCAGGTGCCTGGGGCCTCAGCTCTGTTTCTGTTTTGCCTCGTTCTGCTCTGGACCTCTTCCATCTCTGTAGCTGCGGGAGGAAGGAGTGGATGCAGCCTGTACCACACGTGCTGGAGCCTGGATACTCTGATTTAGCCATGAACTAATGAATGTTGAAATGGCAACAGCACTGACAGTGCAGCCGTCTTCCTGCAGATGTAACTGACCTAGATTTTTCCATGCATCCGAAAAGAGGGATTTGGCACTCACTCCAGAGAAGTAACCGATGTCGTGTGTTTATGCAATAGCACTTAATTCCTCTTGTTCCATATAATGGTTGGGATCACTAAAGCTGCTTTCCCACTGCATGGGGAAGAGTGGCGCTTCATGTTCTTTTCTTCAAGAGCTGCTTTCAAATGCTCTTTTTGCTTTCCTGTTTCCAGTGCCCTCTTCCCAATGCCACGCGCCTTGCACGGAGGAGAAGTAAAGAGCTAAAGGATATCATTTGACAGAGTGTTTTCTGTGCTGTCAAATTTGAGCCAGATCCTCAGCTGACATAAACAGGCTACTGTTGTCTTACAGAAAAGTCTGGGAGCTCTAAACAGGATCTTGTTGGACTTTGTGCTGGTTGCAAACAAGGCTTTTGCCCCACACATCTTGCAAGCTAAGTAAAGACAGGCAATAAATGGATAGAGCAAGGAAAATGGGGAAAAATAGGCCAGCGCTTGCTCAGACCAGTTGGTTTGTCAGCTCTGACCTGTTGGCTTCAGGAGCTGCAGCTACTCAGTGCCTGATAGACTCTCTGGGCATCTTACCAGGACTGGGGCCTCTGCGGGATGCAGGTCCTTCAGCTGCAGCAAAAAACCTGTCTCCAGATCCAGCTCTCTTTCACCAATCCGTTGCCCCTTCCAGCGTTGCTCACACCTATGGGAAGTGCATTTGGTACTTCGTAAGGTGCAAGTATAGTAGTTGGGTCCCTCAGCTAAAGGCTTCTTTTCTGTAGACAGAAAAGCAGTTTTAATAATAAAATAAAAAAAAGTCACCTCCATTAATGTTACAACATTTGCATTATAAAAATGTGTCAGTTGGTCAAGGTCATTTCCACACAGGAATCTGGGCTTAATGCTAACTGGAGTAAGCATGTTCCAAAACGCAGTTGTCTGTGATAGGTTTTCAGGGCGTGTGTTGCGTCTAGCTAGATAACGGTCTCGGTCACCTTCAAGCTGAGGCAAGGTCTTAAAGGAAAGCGGGAAATGGTGCCTCCAGCGCTTTTCTTGTCGTGTTTTTCTCGGCAGTTTTTTGCCCTCCTATGAGTGTTCGATCCCTTGGCTGCTTTTACCTTCCCCTGAGCTTGACTCAGCAGAAATCATCCTTGTCAGACAGGACCTTTTAACTCTCCGTGTTGGGAATTGGCCTCCCTTGTCAGGGGAAGGAAGCTAGTGACACCTGAAAGAAGTGGTGGCTAAAACTAAATGCGGTATTTCTCAGTTGGGATGGACTCGGGCGAGTGCTGGCAGTACAGTGGGATTCTGCGGCTTGGATCAGTGCAGTTTTCTCACCTTTCCTTTGGCCTCTTCAACTCATAGATTCCCTCAGTCTCTTAAACACTGAATTTTTAAATCTTTCTGGTCAGAGGGAGAAATGTTTAAGGAATACAGATTAGCTCTTCCTGTCTAGCATACTTTAATCATGCTTATAAATTGCCAGTTTATAACCAGCTTGGGGCTGTGCCTGTATCCTTGCACAACCCTCACTCCCATGGAAGCCGTGTGCGTTTAAAAGGAATGCAGAGATGGGTATCTAAGAGTTATGGCTTCTGGGAACGCTCTTCTTCCCCGCTGCAGTTAGTGTTGGGACTGCAGACCTCTGTGACCGTGGGTAGGACACTTGATTTCTCCATGCTAGCTGCTAGCTGTCTGTAACAGGAGGTGGGTTTGTTGCCAGTGGGTTGTAAGCTTTAATTCCAATCGAGTTCCCCTGGACCCCCATGCAAGAGTGCAGTGCCAGCTGTCCAGTTGGGTAAGGATTCCTCTCTGCCCAATCTCGACCGTATTAGCAATGCAATGTGGGGCTTCTGCCTTCAGAGCTGCCTCTGTGATGCCAACCTGCCTTCTGGGCTTCAGCTGGTAGCAGGACTTTTGGGATTCACCTCTGCTTCATGTTAATTTAAAACTCTCCAGTGTCAGAGAGCTCTGAGTGGGCTGTGATTGTTTTTCCTGCGGAGCTGCTGAAGAGCCCGGCGTGCGAAACCCTGGGAGCACGCCTAACGGACAGGGTCCCTGTCCCTCCCGGCTGGCCCCAAGATCCATGCGGATGCAGGTAACCAGTCCCTGCAGCTCATGATGCAGATCCCTCCTCACTGTCAGGGTATAAAGCAAAGGAAGACCCTGTGCGAGTGAGAGAAGAGGTGAGCCCTGTGTGCATGAGGTGCTTGTGGCTTCCTTGATCCTGAAAGTCTATTTTAATGGGAGGAACCGTTAGACTTTAACATGCAGACGGTACTGGGAGACATCTCAGTGTATTTTCAAAGCCCATCAAAAAGTGCCATGCTTTTGGAAGTTCCCTTTTCTGACCACGTCTAGGCCATGTTTTCACCAGATTGCTTTGTTCCTGAAAGTAGTTACATATGTGCAGTGTGCGTATTTTTGGAATCTGGGAGCCTCTGTGGTGTTTTACATATGAATGAAATTCCCTGGCACAGCATACAGGCAACGTGAGCTGGTAAAGGAGTTCCTTGAGAATGATCCTCTATTATTACACAGCACCGCTTTTGTGCGAAGCGAAAGAAGGGGGAAAATTCCCAGAGCGTCTCACAGCAAGAGAAACTGCAACGCAATAGTGCTTTAAAATCTCGTTCCACAAATGCATGTCAGTTAATGGTGCTTCCCGGCTTAGGTCTCAGGAACTGATTCATGTCTTGTTCCGCTAGAGTTTTATTTATTTCAGATATGATTTCCCAGGCTTTGTACAATTCTTGAAAGAGAAGAGTTCAGCTAATAATGGGGTATAAACTGCTTTTCAGACTGATGTACACAGACACTTCATCCACCATGAAGTGGAATAGAAATGTTTTGTTAAGTCTTTAGCAGTAGTTGGGAAAAAATGTAGACGTCCAGGATGTTCTTACATGAAATAGAATTTGGCCGTGATACCAAGATGAGCGTTGCTGCTGCTGCTTTGCAAAGCAGTTAGTCCTTCTGCTATACAAATACCCTATAAAAGAGGGAAATGGCAGCTGTATGGAAATGACTAGCGCCAAGCTGTCCCGCAGCATGGATCCGGGGCAATCCGAGCTATTGATCCGTCTGGCCTTCCTGTCTGAGACAGGAGACGACGTTGAGGCCGAGAATGTAGTAGATGCCTGTAAAGGCTCTGGGCGTGGAAAAAATAAAAGGCAGGGTCTTGAATGTAGGAGCTTTTCTAACTGGTTTGCTGTAGGGGTCCTGGGCTGAAAGAGCCACATCGAGGCCCAGTTTCCATCTTTGCATTAGCCAGATCAGATGATTCCCAGGACCACATCCTTTTCTGCCTTAATCGCAGTGCTTTGTGCCCCCAAACCTGGGGGTTTTTCATAGTCTGGGAAAACATCAGACTGCTTGAGAGGCCAAACAGGGCTATTTCAGACCTGGAAGAAGGAAACTCAGCAGTTTGGGGCTGTGTCACAGAATTTTTCATTTAAACTAAAGGTGATCTAGTTAGTGCCTCCTACAGGTTATTATTATAGCAATATCACTATCTGTTTTGCAGGACATATTAGCCTTACTAAGTAAGTAAAAAACAAACAAGAACCCAGCAGATAGTCAAGTGTGTTCAGAAAACTGGCATGTGCACTATGAATGTGCCGATTGGTCTCTGTCCAGAATAGATTTGTTAGAAAATAAGTTTGGTATATGGATACATGGACATTTGAGTCTGATTCAACCCTTGCTTTCTTGTCTCTAATTCTGCTTTACTATCATCAAAGTCAGTGGCTTAACTGAGAACAGAATGGGGATCCTTAATGTATTAACAGAAATGGAAGTGGTGTGATGGTGACTGATGAGAACCCCCTTCCTAAAGCATCGTACAACTTGAGAAGAGGGAGTTTGTAGTCTTTGTCCGGTGAGGGGAGATTTCTGTATGGCAAATATACAGAGGGAAAGGGCAGGTTCACCAAGCAGGCCCCTCTTTTTCTTTTTCTCCTTCTTCTCCTTAATTCTCTCGTAAGCTGTTAATAGAATTTGTCTTCCATATGTGCCTCAGAACTCCTTGCATTTTACTTATTTTGTTGGAAATAAATTTCATCTTTTTACTCCTGAAAACAAAAAGCCCTCTCAGGACCCTCATAAATTTCCACTGTAAAAATTCCCGTTGTGCAGTTGTGTTCCTCTTTGGCTCCAGTGCCCCCGAGACAACCATGGAGAATGCAGTGAAGCTGAGAAGCCAAAATCTGTTAGTGACAATGATGCAGATCTAGAATTGCTCCAGCTTCCCGGCTAGTGGAAAAAGCCTGACAGGCAGCGTATAGCTCTACTGACCTGAGAGGGACGAAACTGCCTTACGGCACTTGATCTTTTGTTCTCTTGTTTATGATCAAACTTTTGCCCCTTTGGATGTTGTTATAATTGTGTTTTGCCTTGACTTTAAATCCATGGCTACAAACAGCAGTTTACTCAATCCCATTCCCTCAAGGTTTACAGGCCAATTTATATGGAAGTCTTTGAAGTCCTGCATACTTTTTCATGGGCTTCGACTGTGGAGTATGCCTAAAAGAAAGAATAAATCTTGGAATCACTTGAAGATCTTTTTTGAACTTGGCTCTCCTCCTCCTTTAACATGGTGACCCCTGAGATGTAAGCCTAGCTGGATGTATAATAAACCTGTACTGTAAGGCAATGGAGTCTTTATTTTTTTGCTCTGATCTAAATGTGTAATCATTCCAACTGTTGAGGAGGGTTATTAATTATTGTTTGGACATGTGGCCTCCTATTCTTTAAATTTGTGTCCAACAGCCATTAAATAATTATTCATATTTTGGATCTAATCAGACGGCTAAAAAGACAAATGAAGTATCTGTATGACATCAGCGAGGGAATAACAGAACATTGCAGTCTGAAAATGTAATCACTGTAGCGCAGATATGTCTAATCCTTTTGAATCTGGTCCAGTTTCTGATTCTTCTTAGCAGAGTCTAATAAATTGGATGTAAAGTGATAGAAAACAACATGTGATGTCCTTTAGCCTGCCTTCTCTTGTGTTAGTTTAGCAGACACATACCAACAAACAATTGTGTGGTTGTATCAGCGTGGTAAATGCCGTTCTGTGCAGAGCTCTTTCTCTTCAGAACTAGCTCTTTGATTTCGCTATCTTTTCTTGGAGAGAAAAAGTATGGAAATAAAACCCCCAAAATGTGCAAAACCAAAATCTGATTGCTGGATCCAGGATGTTAAGAAAATTGTTCACTTGAATTCTCCTTAACTTTGTGAGGTCAAGAGCATCAGTTTAAATATGTCAAGTACGCAGGATGTTACCTTAAAAGCTATCTTGCAGCTATCCTTTCTCGTCCTATATCCAAAATATGAGCCAGAATGTGGTTTAGAGGAAGAACTGGATATGAAACCAGAATACAGGAGATATGAGGGTCTTTTAGGTTGCTTGATTTGGGATTTTTGAGCTCAAGAAATGCTGAAGTCCCTTTCTAGCCTAAAGTGATACAGATCCAGTGAGCTAGGAGTCATGTTTCAGTACTTAGAGCAAAAGTCTCATTGCTGGGAAGCCTGGTTTTTGAACAGCTTTGTCACTGGATGAGGCAGCTTTCTGTAGCTCAGTTTCTTGTCCTGTAAAAAGGTCGTAATGATACTTAAGTAACTCTAAGAGGGGTTGGGCATCTCACTGGTTGAGAGTTGAGGTCTTTGGATGAAGTAGGGTATTTGCTTCTGCGATAATCTTCTGTGGAGCTGCTTGGCTTAGTCAAGAGCCTGATTTTTCAGTTTGTGTCTGTGGATTTTATTCCACTTGCTTTCATAGCATTGCTCCCAGTTCACACCAGGGCCACGCAATTCCTGCTGCAGCCCTAGACTGGCGACAAGTGCAGACTTCTAAGCAGGGAGCTGTGCAATTACCACGGCTGAACTTAATTACAATCTCTCAATAAAATGGTTTGCGACAGAATGTACAACTCAATAAATTTACCAGATTTCATCGCATGCAGTTGCTGTGAAGATTAAGTAGTATTAAAAAGGCAGATGTGTTTATAACGATCAAGCTGCTATTTAAAGTTTTTGGTTGGGGAAATCTGCCTGCTAAGAGTTAAGCTTAATGTTAGGGATTTACACCTTATAAACTCCTCTTAAACAATAGGCACATTTAATGCTATTAGGAGCCTGAAGTAATGTATAAAACTGCAGTTTATAATAGCAGCTAGAACCCTGCACACATGGTTTTATTATATACACAATTTTTGTAACAGCTGACCCTAACTGTTTTTTATGTGGTCCGTATCAAACAGTTTTTTCTTGGTAGTAGTGTTCATTAGATAAAGACTGAAAAAAATTTCACACATGTTTCAGATGACACTTAATTAAACAAGTTGAAATAAAGCTTTATAGGGGAAAGCTAGAACCAAGGACTATTAATAGAAACTTCAGGAAGAGGCCGTTAGCA
Organism: Apteryx mantelli; assembly: GCF_036417845.1. Taxonomy (NCBI): domain Eukaryota; kingdom Metazoa; phylum Chordata; class Aves; order Apterygiformes; family Apterygidae; genus Apteryx; species Apteryx mantelli. The sequence continues at coordinate 3,499,565 of NC_090006.1, read as the reverse complement.
AGCCAAGGCCTGCTCAAATGAGGCAGGATGCAAAAAAGAAAAAAATTGAATGTGCTACAATACCAGGAAGCTATAAAACGCGTTAATCCCCACCCATGAGTACATCCATCCAAAAAACAAAACCGTGTAGTCAATGAAAGGCCAATAGCTGAATTCAGCTGTCCCGCTGAGGTCTAGAACAAAAGTAATTTCTCTTGCGCTTAGCGAGGAGTCAAAAATACACAGGCATGGCTCTTAAATTGCATTTCTTTGAGAGCTTCAAAGTGCCAGGGAAGTATTATATGGGATCTTTTATAGCTTCAGTCTCAAAGCGTTGAGGCTCTGGTTAGATTCCCCGGTCTCCTGGACGGGATCCCTCACGTCCGTGCTGAACAGCTAACTCAAACCTCCTGCTCGTTCAGGAGCTGAGCAAGAGCTCCAGATATCCTAGTGCTTTGGAAAAGCCCTTAAGGGACCAAAAGGCCACAGTGTATCAGAGTCTGTAGGAAGAAGCCAGGATGCGATGCAACATTTGTAAACCCACTGTTTAAGTTGAGATTGGCACCGTTTTAAATGTGCTCTGCAGCCAGTGGGCTCATAGTTTTTAAAATAAGTGAGAAAATGCAGCAGGTACATGAAGAACAAAGATTTTCTTAAAGCCAGCCCTTAATACCTGCACTGATTAGTGATACGGTTAGTAAATGCTAGTGTTCTTTAAAGTGACACTGTCACTTCTATCCTATTTAGATTTTCATGCTTATGTTAACTTAATACTACTTTATTTTTCCCCATGGTTGGAAAGTTCCCTTTAAATCGATTCCTCTCAGTTTTTGCCTTCACCTTGCATCTAACACGAAGAGCCTGATGTACAAGTGGTTGTTATCTCTCCCCCACAGTATTGAGCCATTTGGGCTCATGGACACATAACATTTCAGTCTGGCTGAGTGCCAGCTCCGGTATATTAAAGCCACACAGATAAACTAACAGTGGTTAGTGTTGTTGTCTCACTTCGGCTTGTTGTCTGTTGTTAATCTTGAACTGATTGATTTGTCCAAGGAGGAGTGAGGGATCATGAGAGAGATGGACAGAAAAACAGCCATGGATGATGGGTGGGTGGGAACTGAAATATTTAGAAGTGAGAACAGCTCCACCTTCTAAGCAATGTAAAATGGCATGTAATGATGGGAGAGCAAAGCCAGGCACATCAGAGAGGTAATAGGACTCTTAGTGATTGTGGCTGGACCAGTCATGGCGTTTGGGCACACAGGTGTTCAAATCCCCTTGGCTTTCAAAGGGAGGTGGACTCTCAGTTTGTCTGGGAAGAAGACAGACAGACTATCCAGTCAGTTTGGTATCTTGTTAGTATCTCAAGAAGGGAAAAATTAGATAATTTGTAAAATACAAGATTCTGGTTTTTGTAAAGCAGTTACTTTGCTGATATAAACTAACTTGCTTCCTGCTTGTGTGTGGATGTGGCTTTGATTTATGCTACCTGGGGATCTGCTCCTTTATTTGCAAGAAGAAAAATAGTGGAGGTTTTTAGCAAAATTTCAGTCTAACCATATTCTCATTCTTAATGGGATCATTATAAAACTCATGCCTTGTTTAAGTTCCCTATATTTCCCTTTTTTGAGATCAAGTCATACAGATAGCCCTGTAGTCAGGCAAACGTTGACTTTTTTAACTTTATGCAAGATGGTGCAAAAAAAATTCTGTTGCTTTGACTTTTGGTGTTCAGTTTAGTGAGGTTGATTTTCCACTCAGCATTTCTCTGCTGACATCTATCTGCTACAAAGTAGGAGATGGATTCACTGTAATCCTTGCCTTGGTTTTACCATTTAATTTGCTGAGAGTATATTTTAAATAAAGAGAAGCATTAGGATTAGGTCTGAAATTCAGTGTGATTCAGGGAGCCAATGTAAGGACCACAAACTATTTAATTCCTCCTTTGAAGGTTTCAGCAATGATGAAGTGATACTTAAATGATCTTTTCCTTTTCTCTTTTTTCTTTCTTTTGTTTCTTTTTTTGGATCAAGCTTTGAGCTTAAACTGAGTTGGCAACTTCCTTTTCAGACCTCAGCAGCTGACATCATTTGCACAGCAGTAATCAACAACAGTAAGAAAACATCTGTGCTTGGAAGCAAGGAGAGATCAAGGCAACAGTGGTCTAGAAAGTAAAGGGGTGACAACAGTCTGTGTTGCAACAGTTTGTCTTGAGTGCATCCTGCAGACACGAGGCCACTCCAACTGCTGCAGGAGTTGAACATTCCTGGTTTCTGAGATGAAGGAACGAAACACAGGGCAGTGCAAGCAGTGGGGTTCCCTAGAGACAGATGGTTCAGGGAGGTCAGGACAGCACACTGCTTTTCACATGGGAAGGCTCTAGGGTGATTTCCACGGCTGGGTGTGCTGCGTGTTTTGGTGGATCAGAAGACCTTGTATCCATGGTCCTGTGGCAGATCATACCCAAAGGTCATCTGGGGAACCTAGGGCTGTGGGAACGCAGGGGATGGAGCTTTCATCAGCTGCTTTGTACTGCTCTGAAGCACAGCAACCTTAAAGAAAAAGCTTTTTGTTTTACTCTGAGCTCTTGAGTTCTGCCTGAGGGCTGGAAGGAGAGTGTCCTTTGAGCTGTGTGTGGGCGATTCCTACCCCTACCGGTATGCAGGAGTAGTTTGAGCTCTCAGTTGTTTTAATAATATGTGAAAAAACATCTTGACTCTCCTCCTTTAAAGGATTTAGGCTCTTTTATACTTATGTGGGCTCTAGCCATTATATTCTTATTTAAAAAAAATAACAGCACCACTCATGAGCCCTGGTATGTGGGGATGTAGGTCATGATCTTGCAATGTAATACGCCTCCTCCATTGTAGCAAGAGATGGGACAGTTGAGGAGATGCTTGCGTTTATATCTGAATTACCCCTGGACTACAACTTTGGGTTTACATTCATGTTTCTCATGTCTTCTGCTCAGTATAAGACATGCTCATCTGCTGCTACGGCTGCCTCACCTGCAGCAGTGCAGCTGCCCTCCTGCTCCAGGCTGCCCTGTGTCAGGTGCTGTTGCTGACCAGCTGCAACTGCCCTTTCCATCACGTGAGCCGCTGTGCTGCCCAGGGATGCGCCTGGCACCATGCCTATCGCAGGATATGCTGCACCACGTTGCCCCTTCCCTGAGTCTCTTTGCACTGGATAGATCACAGGTTTTGAAGGCTGGTGGCTTACCTTGCATGTTCAGGCTCTGTTCTTGCTGACTTCTTCAATGTGAATACAATGAAGTGGATGATTAGTAATATTTGCCTGGCGGAGAGCTGCTATGGAAACCTACTGTGTTCTGTTTTGATGGGGATGATGGGTGATTTGGCTATCAGCGAGCTCGAGGGAGCTGCTATGAGATGTGTCGGCAGCACAGCTTCCATATGAGATATTCCTAAACCCCAGAGCCGACTTTCATGCACATATGCACCACTACCTCCATCCCTTATCCTTATTACAACCAGCTGTGGTTTGACTTTGTCAAAGATCTGATAGAGCTCCCTTACCCCCTCTCCCACTCCCTCCGCAAACTCCCATTAGTCATACTTGGGCAGCGCATGAAATAAGCTGGTGATAAAGCTCTGATTCTGGACACCAGAGTCATTCCGAGGGGCTCGGTGCTGGGCTGTGAAGACTGCGCTGGGTTAACTCCTTGGTGCCTCCAGCAGAGCTTCCCCAGGCCCATAAACCGTGTGGTGTTTCAGGTTGTTGGAGCTCTTATGGCACCTTTCATCTGCGTAGAGATGAATTTATCACTCTGGCATGTTAGAGATTAAATGGGCTTTTTTTGGCTTTCTAATGAGTGGCCTGAGGAAGACAGCTCTTGTATTAAGGCAATGGCTGTTTGAGATCTGGGTTTTCTCTGTATCCCTTTGGTAACACAGGGAGAAAGTTATTTTTCCTCCTTGATGTTAATGCTATTTAAACTAAAGATTAACTTTGGCAGACTGACAAGGGGCTACATACGGGCCAGGAAACAACTCAGTCTGGAAGTTAGTGGGAGGTTTCTGACCATTAGGGAGGAGGAGCTCGTGGAACAGACACTGAATGACTTTTTTTTTAAAACAGGACAATTTATTGGCTGGTTAAATTTGAGTTGCTTTTGGGTGGCAAAAAGCACATCCTTGATCTCATGCCAGCCTCCGGGAAAATTTCAGAGCTTTCCTTCAGAGCAGGGGCTTTTTTAATGGGGAAGATAGTGCTATCTGAGTGGGGGTTGCTGCCACCCTGGGTGGAATAAGGCCACCAGCCGCTCCTGACCCCCTAAGCCACTGCTGAGCGAAGCTGTAGCTGTACTGGGGATGCATCACATCCTTCCCTTTGCAGGCTAGTGTGATACTTTCAGGGGCAAACACAAGCCTTTTAGAAAAGCACAAATATTTCAACTGCCATTTGTTATCTGTCATGTAGCCACCTGTGCAAAAGGGAGAGGTGGTGGGCAGAGCTTTGCAGGAGAGAGGGTTGGTTTTGGTAATCATCTGGGCTTTGTACAGTACTTGCACATCTCAGACATGTTGGAGACCTCATAACAGACTTGGGCAGCTGAGGCTCATGAGTCATTTGGGAGAGCAATACTGTTTTGCAGCAGGTTGAGAGGTCCCAGTGTAAATCTAGGTCTCAAGACACTGCAAAACCAGTAAATCTAGGTTGATATGTCTGCTTGGGGGAGCAGCAAGCTTTGTACTTCACAGAAAGTGAATAGGGCCCAAGGACTTTGTCTCTTATTCCAGCTGTGATTTAGAGCTGGCTGCTGAGCTGATGGCAGCCCAGATACTCACCAGTAAAGTTAAAAATAAACTGCTTGGATTTCTTTGCTGATAATTGAAGCAGCTTTTTTTGTGATTTGCTGTAAAATCAAGGCAGGGCCCTCCTCCCTAGCAGCGCCTGTCCAGTTTGTAACCCTTGAAGTCCTGCAAGCTTTTCTTGCTCTCTCAGCAGCAGCTCAGTCCCTGAGATGCTGGCTTGCTTCTTTTGTTTCATCATGGCCAGGGGGGATCTTAGAGATCCCATGCGTTCAAATAAAAGTTTGAATATTATTCAAATTACTGGTCGGGATACTAAACCTTCAGAGCCAAATCTCTTTTGTTACTATTTGAGATTGGTCTGAGACTGTAGGACTTGGTGGAATGTCCTCTGAACCCAGCTGCTGTTGGATGCAAGGCGTTAGGCTAGAACGAGCGTCGGGTTAAACAGGCGCCAGCAGCAGCCGTGACTATCTTGTCAGCAAGTCTCTCTCCAGCTGCGACAGACTGTTGGTCCTGCTTCTTCCAGGCCTCGCTTGTACGCTGCTTATGGAGGGTCATCTTGTTTGGGTTGTGTCCCAGCACAAAACAGCTCTGAAACGTGTATGGAGCCCCTGGTTGTCACTGCATGTGTGCCAGCAGTAATACATCTTTGCACTCTTTGGATACCTCTTCTAGCATCTCCAGAGGCCCAGACAGAGGAATTGCTTGAATAGGAGCTGCTGAGTATTGAAAGCTGCTGGCTGGTACTCGCAGGAGATCTTGCCTGTGTCATTGTTTATTTGTCACCCTGATAGGTAACGGGGAGCGGTGTGCATGGAGCTCTCCGCAGCGCTTTGTGTTTGCTGCCCTCGGAATTTCATTTGCTCCATTCACAAACAGTTGTAGTCAGACAGGCTCTAGTAACTGAGCTATTTCCTTCTGCTTTTGCTCTGCAGTCGGCATCCTGGCTCCATTCTCAGATGCAGGGCTTTAGAAACCAGGTCTTTCAAGCTTGGATATTTTAAGGGGAAGGGGATGCCTTCTTCTTCAGCTGCCTGTGCAAAGCACGCTTTGCATCTTAGCCAGCCAGGAAAGCTACCGTGCCAGCTATTTACCAATGCTTTTGTTTCTTCCAGTTGATCACGTGGTTCCTGAGCCAGGTTCCAGTTTGCTGACTGCATTTGACCAGTGGCGAGAATGGGCAGACAGCAAATCCTGCTGTGACTATTCTCTGCACGTGGACATCACAGAGTGGCATAAAGGTGTCCAGGAGGAAATGGAAGCTCTGGTTAAAGATCATGGTAAGTTCAGTTACGGGAAGGGAAAACCCTTCTGTTCAGAAGGGAAACCTTTCCCCTCCCCGTTTTTGAACACTGGCCCTTGCAAGTTTTTATTCTGACATCCCAATAAAGCTGTTTTGGGCCCATTCTGGCTTCTTGTTAAGGTTTGGACAGCAAGAGTCGCTGTTGTAGCGGCCCCAGGGGGGTAATTCAAACCAGCATCACTGCAGTGGGTTAGTTGGGGGAGCAGTGATTTGCAGCGGGTGAATCTTGCTGCTGCCAAGCAGAGAAGCACCTTTGTTCAGTGGAGATCCTTGAGCTGGGAAATACACAGATGGCTGGATTTTCCTTAGGGTAGGTAGGTGATAGCTCCAGACCTTAAACTGTTGTGAACAAGAGAAGAATTAAGCCCAGGAGGAACAATCCAGGACTGGTCACTAAAGGTGGAGAGGAGCTGAATAAAATGACCTCATAGGTTTTTCCCCTCTTTAATTTCCTTGACGTTTTGTCCTCAGGCTAGAATAATTTTCCATCCTGTTTGTAGTTTAAAAAAACAGCCTTTTACATCCTAATGAGTGTTTTCCCACACATGCTGGGTAAGGGCTTTTACTGGCTCGTGTGCTGCAGAATGGAGGAGAGGGAAAGCTGACTTATGAGAGCTCCCTCTGTCCTGGTCAGTACGAGCACAGCACGGTGGAGGAGGGCATGCCTACAGCCAGAGGCTTCCCAGCCCTCTCGCAGGAGGGAGCGGGGGACCAGGCAGCCAGGCCCTGTTGCTGCTTTTGTGCGTGCATGTGTGTGTGTGATGCATTTTGCTTATTTTTTTACTCAACCTCCTACAGTGCTGAATCCACAGAATTATTTTTCTTTCAATGTTAATGGAAGCCTAGGGGTTTAGCTGTCCCCACGGCTGGAGTGCAGGCTCCGCTGTTCTCATCAGCTCTGTTAATAAATGCCACATGGCTAAGGAGATCCTGGCTTTACACTGTGATCTGTTAAGTGTGTGTGTCCACATGTGTGCGTGCACATGTGTGTATACATTTCACAGCAGATTAATTTATTTTTCTACCTGTCATTTCTGCTTGCTGGGGGGCTGAATGAGGAGGGCGTCTTTCTATGAGAAACGGTGGACTCATGAGGGGCTATGGTCAGATAAACTTCTCCAGTGGGTGCGGATGCCGGGAAGGATGACGACTGTCTATTTCTGGTGCTGCCAGTGTTTCTTTTTAATGTCAGTGGAGACAGGTCTGTTAGGACATACGGCAAGAAAGGACAGATCCCTCCTGGTGCTGAGCATCTGACATCTCATGTAGTTTTGCTCCTAGAGCTAGTAGGATTGACCTATTCAGGCTGGTCATAGCATTGGACAAATACAAAATCAATTCATTTGATGGGGAAGAGAGTATAAAGGTTAATGTATGTGAGAAGATGATCAGACTCGAGACTGTTACAGTCTCACATCTTGTAAATTAATCTCACTTATTAAGGAGGTCACCTTATTTATGGAGCTACAGTGTAGCTTTTTCTGTGCCTGCAATTTGTATGTCAAAGATAATTTGTTTGTTCTCTTTCTACCAGGTGTGAACTCCTTCTTGGTTTACATGGCTTTCAAAGATCGCTTTCAGCTAACTGATTCTCAGGTAGGAAGGCTTAATGTTCACTTACTTCTGTCACTGCAAGCTGTGCATTAGTCAAATATAAGGGTTTGAATCAGTGCACTTGGATCTGACATTCTCTTCTGGTCTCAATCTCTGTATGTGTAACAGTACCTAAGGTTTGTAACAGTACCCAGCACTCTGGTTTGAAGATTGCTGTCTGTAATCTTTGTAATCTTTTTTTTTTTTTTTTTTTTTTTTTTTTTTAAGTAAAGGCCTGAAAGTCTTGGCTGGGCAAAGCAATGGCAAAACTCTCATTTTGAGGGAAGTAAGGGTTTATTCCAGCCCCTTTAGTGTGGCAGGAGTGGCAGATTTATAAATTGCTACTTGATGCCTAGACACAGGGCAAGACAGTGGGATCTCTGGCATAACTATTTTATGTGTTTGTAAGCTGAAATTGATCCTGATCCAGAAACCCACTTTCTGGCTTTAACATTACAATCACTGGGACCTTAAAAAGGAATTGCCCTGTTTGCTATTCAAGTGGATACGTTTGTGTACATTTGATTGTTGAAATGAGCAGTTTATATTTCTAAATGTGGTGGGAGGAGAGGAATGCCTGGGAGTCATGCGGAACAGTGTAGGAGGCAGTGGTGTATGACAGTTATCTCTAATGACTCTGGTAAGCATTTTAATGAGTGGCCATTGACTGAGCAGGCGTCAGTTGTGGGTTACTCAACCTGAGCCCTCTCAGTCTGGTTGCTGGAGTGCCCCGCTCCTATCCCAGGCGGGGAGAGGGGTGGGTGTAGCTTCTCCATGAAAATCAGATGTAAGGGTTTTTTTCATACCAAACACCATGAAACTGAAGTGTTTTGAAACCCTACGAGCTCTTAGAAACTACTCCAGCTATAGACTTGCGCAATTACTGTTTTTCCAGCGTGGTAAAAATACCAATAACCTGGCTTTTGAATAGCGCTTCTTGCCATGTCAGTACCATCTGATTGTACGGATGAGGAAAGTCAGGTGTGGCAGGAAAACTGGCTCATCCAGCAAACCACATCTTATGTTAATGCTTCCCTTTCTGTTTTACATTCTGTAAAATGCTGCATGCTAAAGGAAATTGAAGTATATACTATATAATAGTGTATACTTAAGTGTGCACTCGCTGTGTATTGTGATGTGTATTTTCTTTCTTCCAGATATATGAGGTTCTGAGTGTAATCCGGGATATTGGTGCCACAGCTCAAGTGCATGCTGAGAATGGTGACATCATTGCTGAGGTATGTCATATTTAATCTGTGGATTGTTAACTGCAAAATACTGGGAGAGGTTTACACTCAAAATCCCTCTCTGCAAACAGAAGGACTTTTAAGGGCACTGCCTCTATGGGCATAGCTGTATCAAGGAGGCAAACAGAGCTGTACATCTAATCTCATCCCCTTTATTGTCAGGGATAAAGCAGGTTTTCATCTCTGTCTTTCCTCTATAACTGAAATACTGTGTCTGGATGGGAGTCACTGCATATAGCAAAAGTTCTGCAGTAACTCAGAGCAGGGGCAGTGGGAAGAAATATAAATTATACAGTACCTGGGATGCTGATGTTTGGGATCTGTTCATCTTTTAGACAGCAATGAAAAAGAAATGTTAATAATATATTTGGATTTAATCTAATCTCCAGCTCATTTTATACTTTGGGTCTCAAACATATAAAGGTTGGAGCTGCAGAGGATTTCTGCATTGTGTGACTGGGGGAAAGACTACCTGAATCTTTGGGCCAAGTTACCTGCAGTTACAGGGTGCTTTTTTTATGAGATACTTTTTTTCCATGCCTTAGAGGTTATTTTGTAGACCCAAATGTGCAGTAAAAGTTGAGGGGCTATGAGCCCAGTGTGAAGCAAATCAAAATGAAAAGTTTCCCTAACTTCCTGTGAACAAATCAGCCAGGGTTTTGTAGAGCTCTGGTTATTCTCCACAGGGGAAGTTGGACAGGACTCTGGTTCTAATGCCATTATATAAAGCCCCATGTGATCATTAGCTAGTACAGATGCCTGGGATCTCATTTATACCTTTATTTCAGACAGCTCTGAGTGTTGCAAGAACAAATAAAGTTGCTTTAAGTCCTTTTCCTGCTTTTTCTCTCTCTGCCTTAGGAGCAGCAAAGGATCCTGGAACTGGGAATCACAGGACCTGAAGGGCATGTGTTGAGCAGACCTGAAGAGGTGAGGACTTTGCCACCTTTGCATTTACTCCCCCGATTTTTATCATTTGTGTTGTCATCGGGTACTTCCTGTTGGGATGAATGTGGCTAGAAATACATTTTCACCCTAGGTATAAACAATGTTGCTGTATGGAGTAAAAGAGGAGACTAAGAGGTGTTTCTAGGGACTAACAAACCCATTCATTCCCCCCAAATTTAGGAGCCCCTCAGCCTCTGTATTGGGGGAGGAAGCACCTCCAGGAAGTAATTCATCAGCCCTCATTCAGCCTTTGGAAATGCCCCTTCCTTTCTGTTGACTATTGGAGGGAGTCTAGAAAGGCTCTGCTCCCACCTCAGGTGAGGCAAGATGAATTTGAGCCACAGAGCCCATGATGAGCACTCAAGACATGGAGAGCTGTTGGTACTTTGCACATCTTCATTTCAGCCCTTTGGTAGGTCAAACTGGAATTCTGCATTAGGAGATGTAGAAGATGGCCTAGATGCTCTGCCTGTGGACACTACGGCAGGAAGAGCACAGACTGAATCACCAGTTCCTTGATTCAACCGCTGCACTGGAACACTTGTAGAAGGAGTCCCTGAAGAATTTCCTGCTCTGATAGAGCTAGAACTTGAGGTTCTTGTAATTTCTCATCACTGTCAGTGGGAATTTTGTGTGACTAAAGACTTCAGAATTTGGATTTATGTAGGGTAGAATTCTGCTGCTGACTTTTCTAGATCCCATCTTCTTTCTGGGCTTCTCTCTGAGCCCTTATTTCATCAAGACTTCCTTTGAATCAGCAAAAGTTCTTATATATGACCAAGTCCTGACATTCTGTCTTGGGCACTTGCATAACTTCCATTACCATAATATTTGATCATTTGCTGAACATTTTACAGGTGGGGGATTTTTTTACACCAAGGCACTAAGTGATTTGCCTAAGGCACAGAAAGTACGTACCAGAGAGGGAGCTAATTCTCACATCCTAGGCTAGCACTTCAGTGTACTTAACCTCCATTCTTCCCCGTTGATTTCTCTTGGGTGAAGTGCCCAAATCCCATTGATCTCACTTCCTTTAAGTCTGTAAAATTGGCCTTTCAGATTGGTTTCCATTGCATTCCTCATTTCTGATCTCCCGGTATCTCTAGGCTAGACATCTTGCCGTGGTGTTCTGGGCGTTCCATTATGTACAAGCAGTTTTTTTGTTTTGTTTTTTTTCCTCCTCCAGGGTAGTGGGGCTTTGCTGACTGCCAGATGTGGTCCTGCTGGAAGCTGTGTGTGTGAGATCATCCACACATGCCCCTCATGCTCTCTCTGTTTCCTCCCCCTGGTTCAGACAAGCAGCACCCGAGACATTTCAGTAGGAACAGAAATCATTCAGTTGCTGCAGGCAGAAGGAAGAAAATGCCTGGCCTGGGCAGAATGTGAATCCTCGCAGAATTTGCGTTTGGCTCCGGGAGCTGGGATTGTCTGCTTCCTGGAAGTTGTGAGCAAACACTTGCACTGAGCCTTCCACCCACTCCTGCATTTCTTTCCATATTTTTTGGCTTGCATGAGGAGAGCAGGAACAGATGCTGGCATGACACTTGGGGCTCATCTGTGGAGTACCCCTAGACTTCTGTTAACTTCAAAGAAAGGCCACTCCTTACCTTGGAGGGTCTGGCTCTCATATTAGCCCAGTCTTGTCTGGCTACTTCAAAGCCCATCCCTGGTGGAATAGGAGCTTTAAAGTCTGAACTGCATGGTTCCCTGGTTTGGTTTGTTTGTTACATCTGTCTCCTGCGCTATGCAGAAATGCATTCTTTCTCCGTGTAATTAGGAAGGCTGCCCGAGGACACGTGGCTGCCTCAAATGAGGATCAGTAGAGCCTCTTCCCAGTGTCACTGAGGAGCCGCAGTGCAGCTGAGCTCAGCTGTCTGCCCAGAGGGGAATCACTTGGTCCAAATTGTCCTCCTTTAAAGACATAGGAAACAGAGGAGGAAATGATGTCATCTGGTTCCCTCCCCTCCTTTTCCTGAACACAGGAGCAACTTTGTGTTTTTAAAACCATACAACTCCTTTTAAGCTGGCTGATGACAAGGGCCAGATCCTGAGGGTGGCTGCAGACCCAGAATTCCTGTTAACTTCAGCGTGAGTGGACATTTCTTGATATCCCTCTGGGGTGCTGTTAACACTAGAACTGGCTTTTCACACTGCCCCTTATAGTGTGTAAAGTCTGTCCTACTTTATGACTTTATGATGGTTGTCGTCCTACTGAAAATTCACTTTATTCAGAGCTCCATCTAAAGCAAACCAGCGGGAGTTATTCCCACTGCCTTTGCAGAACTCTGGATCAGGGAAATGTTGAACAAGACCCTGAAATATTTACTGAGTCAAAACTCCCACTGAATTCAGTGGCACTTTTGTCAGAGTGAAACATTCAGGGTCTGGCCGTGTGCATTTGTGTCTTCCTCAAACCATACACATCTGAATTCCCAGGCTGAGCACAAGGCATGAATTAAGGCTTAAGTTGCACTGCTGACTCATGGTTTTAGCTTGCTCACCTCAGTAACCTGGGTTGAGCCAAGGTAACAGTATTTAGCACGTTGTTCCAGCTAGCAAAGGGAGCCTTAATTAAGACACCACTATTCCAAGTCAGCATCAGCCATCACTTTCTGGAGAACTCTCCCCCTTATAACTCAAATCCTTCTGTGATGACTTTTTGGATCCATCATTTTTGTTTTTATTTTAGCCACAAAAACGCTGAAAACACAAGCAGTCCAAGTGCTCCAGGAAATGTCTGTCTTTTTTTCCAAGAGAACTGCTGTGTTAGGGCTTCTAATGCATTCTGGTAATTGCAAACATTCCCCTCGGACTAGTTGTTGGGTTATTGTTATGTGCCTGTCACCATAGCATCTGGGCACAAGGCATGAATTCAACAGCCTTATTCTCTTCTGTGTAGAAAATTTTCTCCTCCTGCTTAGCAGTTGCTTAATATCTTTCAGTATAAAGCCTAGAGATATTGTTTTATCCCTGTTTAAAGATGGGGAAACTAAGGCACAGTGTGGAAGCGTGACTTCCAAGTGCTGCGGGGACAGCTATGTGCAGGCCCACTTTAAACGGGCAGTTTGCAAACTAGTACCATTGCCTGGAAACGTTGGCCAGTCTTAAGTTTTCTCCTTGTCTCTCAGCAGGGACAATTATGCTTTTCTTGGCTCTTCCTTTCAGCTTCCCTCTTCCCTGCAAGTGCTGCTGGCTGCGGCTACTCCAGTGAAACCTCGTGGAATCAACACCCTTCCTTGCAGTCGTTTCCATTCGGGTGGAGGGAGCAGCCCAGCCATAAAATGTCCCCTTTTAGGCTGTAGGGAGCTGGACCTCACCGCTGCTTGGGGAGGGTTAGTCACAAGCCATGGGGTGGTGGCAGGCTAGGACTTTAACCCTTTCTGTGCTAGAAACCAACCTACTGGGTTTGGGGGGCTGCTTTTTTTCCTTTTCTTTTTTTTTTAAACACCCAGCTGTTTTTGTGTTGTTTTTCTTGAGCAGTACAGCTGCAAACTGTTACAGCAGTATAACAGGTGGTGGTTTTGTCGGTGTGAGCAGAGCTGTCCTGGGCACTGAGGGCATCAGTGTTTTGAATGCACAGTTACTTTCCTAAGCTCTTGGGTCCTTGATTTCAGGTACCTCATTTGGTGAATCGAGCACAGAGATAGGAGCAAGCAGTCGGTGCATTCTGATTCTGGCACTGATGATGGCTTACTGTGCTTGCCCTCGGATAAGTCACTACAGAGCAAATTTTCAGAAGTACTGAGCATGTTCCAGTTCCACTGGAGTTCATGGGAGGTGCTGGTAGCCTCTTGCTTTCGGGAATCGGCCAGCTGATTGATTGCTCTGTGTTCCAGTTTCCTCTGTTGTTCACTTGGAAAATGTCTTATGTTATTGCAGGCTCAGTTCTCCATAACACTAGACACAATAAGCATTGCTCTGTTGTTAAATTTGTCATCTGGACTGATTCGATTAGGATGTGTGATCTGTAAAAGTCCTGTGCAGTGATTACATTTATTCTAAAACTGTATTTATAAAGTAGCCTCTCAGTCTTGCTGAAGATATCTCTCTACACATGCAAGAAAAAGTAGATGATTTATGGGGTGGTTCACACTCCGTCAGATCCCAGGCCAGATATTGTAGCGGAGGGTACAATTTAGAAGGCTTGTTTGCAAACGTGGCTTACCAGAATATGTGGCTACAGCAGCTCTCTTCCACGTGGGCTGGAACATGAATAGTTTTGCTGAGTCAACATTTAGTTGCTTATTTTTGACTAGGTTAAAGAAGGGGCTTAATCATACTGACCTTGAGCACCTGGAGTGTTATTTTAGGACTTAGGCTGCTGCAGAGAAACTCTGAAGCAGCCTGGGAGGAAAGGTAGTAATGAGAGAGGACTACAGCTTGATGTAATTTTAATTATCCTGATTATACTGTACCCTTTTCTGGCTCAGAATCGGAGCGGTGGAAAGTCTCCCATCTCGGTTTTGCATGCCCTGTTTTCCCCTGAAAGCAGAGGGCCTGACCGTCTGAAGGTGAACGGGATATGCTAATATACAGGGATATTACAAACTTGCTGCTGACTTTGTTTTTCAGGTGGAGGCAGAAGCTGTGAACCGGGCAATAACCATCGCCAACCAAACCAACTGCCCCCTCTATATCACCAAGGTGATGAGCAAAAGTGCCGCTGATGTCATTGCTCAAGCCAGGAAAAAGGGTAAGTTATTACCCTTGGATGAAAGCACCCTATTAGCTCATGCAGTTCAACTGTTTGCCAACATAAGCTTGATTCCTACAGGAGAGGTTTCTTTTTTGCAGTGCTTTTTTAAAAGGTCCCAAGCAACCTCTTCTGTCTTGTCTCCCACAGACAAAGTATTCACTGGTCGTATCTGTGCCAGGAGCCATTCCTCCTTTTCAGCCTAGAGGCTCTGTCTTCACACTCAACCTATCGCACTGAGCCATGCGCCTGTATGTTACCTCAGAGTAAATCCATGCTATCTCCACTTAACAAATCCCCCTGGAGATTGCAAGCTGTGTCCTCCTTCCGGCCTCTGTGATCTTGCCTTGGTGCTCTCTGGTGAGCTGCTTCCTGGGGTCAGAAATGATTCCAAGAGTCCTGATGGAGGGCTCTGACTTACGGGCCCTGTTGGATTTAGCTGGAGTAGCTACGGAGATTACCGATTCCAGCTATCTGCTGTGCTCCTTGCTCATCAAATAGATGTTCCTCATGTGCTGTAACTCGCAGCCTGGCATCCTAACAGCAGCTGAGATCGACAGTCTGGGTTAGGCTGTGAATTGCAGTTGCTTCTGATAGCTCTGCCTGAGAAGGCTGCAGGAAGCAGGACTCAGTCCTGCCTTGGACACTGCTGCCCTATGTCTCCTCTCTCTAAGTGAGAGGAGCTGCACTACTGTGAACGATGCAGTAGTTTCTTCCAAGTCCTGACCTCAGTGTCTTGCCCCCAAGGAACAAGGGTTACAAAGCACAGTGAGTGCCTGTCTCCCTCCTTTATTCTGTGACTAAATCCTTAATTTCTATTTAAAGTGTCTCTGTGTGGGTGAGTAAGCAGGAGGGATAATTTCCCCCCTCCTTTGCTCAGGGTTGGATTTAATTTTATGTGGTATAAATAAGCCCGAATGGATATACAAATGACATCACTTTCCATCTGGGTGTTTGGTGCTAGAAGAGCAAACTTCCTACTGCAGCAAACAGATTTGTATTTGTGTATGAGCTTACAAGTATTTTGATCCCATGATTCCTGTTAAATGAGTTCAGAGTTGGTAAGGAGGACTGATTTCCAAGGCATCTCTTTCTGTTCGTGGCATGGAAAGCAGCTCAAGCTGTTTGGGATTAACCTTCTGCTCCTAGCTCCATTAGTGGGCCTCATGAGTATCAGAGAGATCATGTTGAAGTGAGAAGATGTGGTGATGTGGCAAAGTGGCTACATGTTGCAGCATCCCGAAAAACAACTTGATGTGTCTGCGCAACTCAATCCTATAAGCCGGGGAAGCATCCTTCCCTTTTTCTAGATAAAGGAGTGGGGACAGATGCACTACAGAGGCGCAACATCAACAAAAATACCTCCTTCCTGTGCTCACTGACCCCTGCGACCACTGGCTGACAAGTGGCAGGGGGCTTGTGGATGAGGGACCATGCACTTGCATTGCAAAAGCCATAAAACACAACCTGACTTGGCTGGATGTTGGCCTGCCCATGAAAGATGCAGGATTGTCCCAGGTGAATGAGCCACAAAACTCACTTTACTTAGCTTCCTTAGCGAACTAGCAGTTTGCTAGTTTGCTACAGTTTTCAATCAGATTGCATTTTTTCCTTATAAGGAGAATTTGGGGTATAAGTGGCACACCATTCTCTCTTCCGTTATTTAAATAATTCAATTTAAACGCTGTTTAGTTACCCAGTTGGGTAACCGAAGAGGGCCACACACACTACCCTTGCCCTCCCAAGCAACAGAGGAAACATAACTGAAGACTATCCAAGGCAAAAAACAAAACAGAATTGATTTGCTAAATAGAGAAGAACGAACGTTATTTAAAGCCAGATGTTCCCAGTGGCATTTGTATGGAGGAGATTCCCCGCAGACTCTGTCGTTGGCAGATCTGGGAGCTCAAAACATCACTCCCTGCAGAACAATCCTCCCAATGTATCAGCCCACAACAGGCCTACCATTAATAGCCAGCGTGTGTTTTGCCTTGTTCTGATTTCATAACCCTATTTGTGGCAAGTGATGTCAGACGGACTCTTCCTCTGCTGCTGCTTCCCCTCTGATAAAGGCTGTTCCTACACCTCCTGTTGCAGTGTGGTCCTGCAAGCAGCATGAAGCCAGTTAGTGCATCGTTCTGCCTCGGCTAATCCACTCTTTCCCAGCTAGCTTGAGAGGCTGTAGACTTAGCAGCAGTTTGAACAAACTGGCAAAAGATCATACTTTTGTGTTCTGTATGGTGAAGTATTTAAGACCTGCTGACCAATTCTGGCATGGCCCTTGCCAGTCTTTTCAAATTCAAGTATTTAGTATTAGTATTTTAACCACTCACATCTTTTGCAGGCAGATGCAAATACGTGAAGTGTCTGGGCTCGGAAGCCAGGTGGACAGGCACTTTGCAGAGATTTCAGGAAGGTTTCATTTGGTGAGCAGATCTGTGGGGCTACCAGCTTCCACAGCTTTTGAAGTTGCAGCATTGTGCATCTGCTTGCTGTGCAGATGTTGCTGGTGCATTCCAGCATGCAAAGTATCATGGCCTTAAAGATCATCTGTTCCTTCATGTGGTTCCAAAAATGCTAATAAAGAGGAAGGATGCACTGCTGGTTAGTGCACTGGACAGTGAGTCAGAAAGTCTAATTTCATTTCCTAGTTCTGCCACAGATTTGCCTTGTACCCTTGGGGGAATCACTCAGTTTTCCTGAGCCGCATTTGTGAACCAGAAACACCGATACTTCCCCTCAGTGGTGTGCTTTCTCTTTAGGCAGTAACTTTTCTGACACGAAGTCTCTCTCAGCAGGTCTCTTTACATTGCCTACTCCAGTAAGGCCAGCCTTGTTAGAGCTATAATACATACACATTTATAAAACTATTTCAGGCGCTATTCTTCTTCTTCTTCTTTCTTTTTCTTTAATGTCCCTTCTGATTGAGCCAGACTGGATTTCCTCACTCTCTTACAATTCCCCTCGGCCTCTTCTGTAAGGTTCCTGGCCCAGAATACAATGAATCTGCTGTAACCCTTTCCAGCACAGTTAATCAGCGCTGACCTCAGCAATTGTGTGAAGGCGTTGTGCGTGTTTTGCTGATCTAAACTCTTATCAGTAACAATATCTTTACTACTAACTCAGGTATTTAGAGGTCTGGATATTTATTCTGGGGAACTGATTTTTGGAAAATGCTTATATTTCTTTAGAGATCTCAAGATAGGCATATACAATTAAGAGCTTGCTTGTGAAAACATATGCCATTAGTAATTTAACACGGTTTCAGAGAAGCGTTGAATAGGCCAGGGGTTTAATGATATCTGATCATCTTGTTACTTAGGGCAGTGAATTTAATCCAATGTTGTGTTTGCAATCACATACTTAAGAGGAATCCCCAAGAAACCCTGCAGGGGTTTCAGTGCTGTGCTGTGCAGTGCTGGCCTAAGTTACCCAAGGAAAAAACTTCATCCTTTTTTTAGAAGGATGCTTTGTACTTGGAAGCCAGGCTGGAGATGCATGTTGCTTGGCACTCACAGCAGGTTTGCCTGTATTCCTGTCCTGTAGGCACAGTGGTATATGGAGAGCCCATCACAGCCAGCCTGGGAACTGATGGATCTCATTACTGGAGTAAGAATTGGGCTAAGGCAGCAGCTTTTGTCACTTCCCCACCACTGAGTCCTGACCCAACCACTCCTGATTTTCTCAACTCGCTGCTGTCCTGGTGAGTAGAGCTCTGTGTGTTCATACAACACGTGCTTTGTCAGGAGAACAGCGGGCAATAGAAATAATAGCTGTTGCTGCCAGCTAGCAAAAGGCTGTTTTACCTTGAGTGGTAAACCTGTGATGATAAACATTGTAAATACCTATCACTGTCTTTTTTAAGTGGGGACCTCCAAGTTACTGGCAGTGCCCACTGCACCTTCAACACTGCTCAGAAAGCTGTCGGAAAGGACAACTTTACCCTGATCCCTGAAGGAACCAATGGGACTGAAGAGAGGATGTCCATCATCTGGGATAAGGCTGTGGTATGTCACACAGGTCACTGACTGATTGTATTGTGGCTGGAGCAGAAGCCCTTGCACCATGTACCAGCCTTGGGGCTGCTTTAAATTCTGCCACCATTCCACCTATGATTCTGCAGTCTAGAAAATGCAGCCTATGTAACATTTGGTAGCTCTTCTTTTCTAGTGCCTTTTTTGTACCTCTATGCCAGTAACAGAATAGCAATTGAGTGGAGAGCATTGAATGACAGGTCTGGATCTTCTCTTCTTTGGTCACAGTTAATTTCTGACCTAAAAGTGCCAGTCTATGAGGAGCAGTTGAAACTCTGTTCATGTGTGTTTTATTATCTCTTTTTTCACCTGTAAAATGCTGCTGAGGCACTGATCAAGCAGCAGTTTTCACATTCCTTCGTCAGGGTTTGCAAGGTAGTAGGACTGTGTGGCCAAGTGCAATAGATAGCTAGAGCAATGAAAGGCGGCTTGGGTTCTGTGCCTTGTGTACCCGTGTACCTTCTGTACCAGGGTTGAGTGTGCGAGCAAGACAAGTTCCTTTCTTTTCTGTGCCTTAGGCTGTAAGCAGACATTCAGAGCTGGAAGACCTGCAGGAGTGTGTTGTCATCTCCCCCTAAATGCTTGTTATGGCTGCTTTGCTTGAGGTTCTTGCCCCTCTAGAGATCACTGAGAATTTGTTTTCGATGGATGTGCTGTCAGCCACTTGCTTTTCAGCATAGTCCCCACCTGGCTAATGCAGTGACTCTTTTTGTTTTTCCCCAGGTGACTGGCAAGATGGATGAGAACCAGTTTGTGGCTGTGACCAGCACAAATGCAGCTAAAATCTTTAACCTTTATCCAAGGAAGGGCCGTATCGCAGTGGGCTCTGATGCTGATCTGGTTATCTGGGATCCTGACAGTGTCAAGACAATCTCTGCCAAGACTCATAACATAGTAAGGATAATTTCTGTGGTGTGAGCTCTGCTGCTTATCTCCTCCTCTCTTCCCTCAATGCCAGACTGTGCTACTGAGAACTGTAGCTCATGACAGCTCAGGACTTTTTCCTCCATGCCCCAAGCCCTCTCTGGTTTTACATCCACTACAGCTCAGTTGTGTGAACAGAAGGAAAAACCACTGAGTCCAAATCTGAATGAATACCCTGAGATTCCCCTCAGCAAAGGGATGGTGTGCTGTATCTGAGTGTTGGACACATGGATCTGAGCACACAGAAAGCTCTTTAAATCTTTTAAAATACCAACAGGCCTCTTACCACAATATGTCATTTATGACCTGGCTCACTTGTGGTGGGAATGTGAAATGGGCCTTTTCTAGTTGTGGTCAGTGAAGCATGTCAGCTCAGGGACACCTTAGCTGGAGCTTTCATTCAGATCAATGAGGCTGAGGGGATTTACACCACATACTGATCTGGCCCTGTGATTGCTGCAGGCCTCTAACTGTGTTCAGGCTTTACTGGTCTTGCCCCTCATCTCTGCTGAGAGGCAGGGTTAGCTGTGCAGGTCCAGAAGTTGGTGGATATCCAAGAGGAGGAGGGGACTAGAGAAACACTGATTTCAAGCACCATGAGCTGAGTGAATCCATAGGGGCATGTGTGTGGAGTCATATTTATACATGATTTTACTGATCATCATCTCCATGCTAGTTGGTGCAGAGAGACACAAGGCAGCTTCCAAACCACCATTTCTTTTGCAGCTTTGTGGTGGCACTGTTTGCTTGTGGCACACAGTGGTGTCCCAGGTCTTACACCTGGCTCCTACAGTGAAAAAGTTGTCCCACCCTGTAGGAAACTGCAGAATGGTCCCAGTGCAAAGGACTGGTTGGAGTCTCCCTGTGACCTTCTAGCACTGTCTCAGAGAAAGCAACCACTGTTTGCATTTGTTGACAACTTGTTTCACTGCTGGCAATGAACCTGTGGAGTGTTTCCCTGGAAAAAACTTCTTGTTCTTTTTTTCCATGAATGGTTTAATTCACTCTGGAGCTAAAGGAGCAAAATTTTCTTCCACACTTGGATCCCTGGGCACATTCACAAAGAAACTTTTTTTAAAAGGTTTGGTTCACTTCCCTGTGACTTAACTCTGTGTTGGAATTGGTCACAGATGGCCTGGATTCATTGTGCCTGTGCTTAGACTCCAAACAGAGGCACCCATACTCAGAAGTCTAGTCACCTTAATCACTTTAGAGGTGTTTCCAGACTCATCACACCTCCTATCAGGAGATGCCTGACTTGCGTGGGATTCCAGGGAGATACTGCTATTAGGTGCCAAGTTTAGTGGTCTGAGTCTGGGTTTGTGGTTATAGGAGCTGAATAGCTCAAAGGGCTGGGAGTAGCTTGCTGGCTTGAATATCTGAAAGTCATTGCCATTTAATGACTGTTGTCTTTGGGAAATGAACTAGACTCTTTAAATTTCCTAACAAAAAATTGAAAGACCTTATCTTTTGTGGATATGCTCCAGTACAGTCATGACTGACTCCATACCATTGCCAGATTTTGCTGTAGATCTTCTGGAGGAGGTTGAAGGAGAATCAGATCTACCTTGGAACAAGCATTCAGAAATGCTTTATAGGCTAAGGACTGTAGGTTCCCACTGAAACTCTTGTGTCATGTTGGAGGTCTCAGCACTCAATGATCAGCAATCGCTGAAGGCTGCATCTTTAAGATCAAACATGGTGCCAAGGCTACGGAGGATGAAGAGCCAGTGCTCTCTTTTCAAGTGGATGGTTCAGAACTTGAAGAACTGTCCAAGAAATAGCAGCCTTTTTGTTACAATATCAGAAGCACCCACAAACTCTCATTGGAGATCAGGCACCTCCTGTGTACAAACTGAAAGTACAGAGACAATTCCTGCCACCAAATCCTTCCAGAAAGGCTTATAATAATGAAGTGGATGGAGGGAAGAGGATGGATGGAGTATGTTTCTGTTCTGGATGCTCCATAGATAAACCAGAGGACAATGTGACTTCTTTGTATAAAGTCCAGCTCTAATCCTCTTCCCCTCTCTCATTACATCACCTGTTATATCTGGCATTGCACCTGCTGGGGTATTTTTTGTGTCTCACACTGCACGTGCCTTGTGATAGAGGAGAGGTTGCTAGGAGCGAAGAACATGGAGCTGTCTTTAAAGTCAAGGCATCCTAGTTTGGTCAAATATAAAACAAAAGCCTCTTTGAAACTCAGGCAGAGTGACTGCTGCGACACAACGAGATGTAGTGATTATGTGGCATCAGATGATTGTTACATTTTTAAATGCTAGAGCAACATATGGACATTTTCCAAGAACTCACACTACTGTTGCCACTGTCTGGCAAGGAAACATTAGGAGCTAGAGAGGAAGATTGTGTTGTTCTTGGAACCAGGCTAGTTCATGAGCTTCTAACCAAGCCTCCTCCTTTGCCACCACAACTTTTTTCATCCTGGACCCTGTTTGCTCTCAATTTAACCGCCTTTCCAACTAATTGTAAATCTGCAGTCAAACCTACCCATACTTAAAACACACTTCAAGATAAAACTCCATCATTAGCTCAGTAAAAAAGGCCTGGATTTGTCCTAGAGATGGTTGCTAGACTAACAGTCCCCAAATAACATGGTTGTAGTGCATCTTGTGCCACGATGCTTCATGGGTGGGACATTTACCAATGGTTCTTTTAAAACTTCTCTTTTTTCCATGGTGTAATGTTTCAAATCCTATTAATTGAGGATGAGCAATCCCATTATGGTAAAACAAGATTGTCCTGGTCCCTGACCCATTAACCAAAATACTGGCATGAAATAGTTTTTAATAATTATCACTATGTTTAATTTGAAGCTCAGAGTAAACTTGATTTGGCTCCTAAATCCATTACAGTACATAGGATCTAGGCGCCTAAATCCATTTAAACAGTTGGGCTTTGAGGTATTCTCATTTGGAATGGTATTTCCTCTTTATGAATCTTGTCTCAATAGGAATTCTGCATGAGTAAGTCCTCAGTAAATTTAATGGATAATAAAGACAAGTCTTACTATTACACCACAGTATGTACAATTCAGACAAATGCTGTTGGGTTTGCTTCCATCTAGCCTCAAAACTTGGGGAATTAGCATGACTGGTGATTGCTAATTAAAGCACAGCAGGTTTTGTTGGGAGGAACATGTTTGCTTCACACTATCTTTTTGTTTGTCCTAGTCTGTGGAGTACAATATCTTTGAAGGCATGGAGTGCCGTGGGTCTCCCCTGGTGGTTATCAGCCAGGGGAAGATAGTGCTGGAGGATGGGAATCTCCATGTGACTGAGGGCTCTGGACGGTATATCCCCAGGAAACCATTTCCTGACTTTGTTTACAAGCGCATCAAAGCAAGGAGCAGGGTGAGTATGGATGATAGATGCACATTTATTCTCTCCCTGGAACTCCTGAGTTAAAGTGGGTGGAAAACAGATGCTATCCCCTGGCTTGCTGAACACATGCACTTCTGTAACAGAAAATGTTCCCTGGATAAGAGCCATATTTATCTCATTCCTCATTTATTTTTGCTTTTCACTTAAGTCATTACAGGGATATGCTTGGCCTGGACTTGTTTTTTGCTGCAAATTTTATTTCTGCTCTTTAATTCTTCTCTGTCTCGGAGTCACCTCGACACAGTGTGTGTCTAGGAAGAACTGTCCAGTTTGGACATGAGTCAGTCTGCAAATAACCCTGCAGGGTTCTCCGATCACAGGAGTATCAAGTGAACTTAGTCATAGCATTTATATATTGAACCTTTCAGCAACAATTTAGAATTCTAATTTATTGTTAAAGATATATCATGCTGCTTTCCCTTCTGTCTTATGCGTATGCAATCAGATGATCTTGTCTGGTGACTAGTGAGTCACAGGCACAACCTACTGATGGTTTAAAAGCGTGAATGTTTCTATTTTTAAGAGGCTAAAATTCTTGGAAATGTGTTTTTGTAAAATACACCCATTCAAAGCAGGAGCTGCCTTCTGATATACCTTTAGTTGGTAAAAACTGACACAGAAGATGGTGCTGAACTCCTAGTGATTTTTAGTTGCCAAGGATTTAAAAAGTTCATTTCCAAATGAAGTCATCAGATTCCTGAGGAGAAAGAAAATGTTTAGATGTCTGAAATACTGCTCTCTGCTGGTCAAATCTGGAGCTGCTTTAGTTCTGCTTATCATAAGTAGTCTACACATTTCCTTGCAAATGTTTTTTTCCTCAATTGTTCATTTGAAGAAATTACAAATTATAAAAATTATGAACTCAAATAATTTAGCACCTCAGAGAACAGAGCCATGGTTTCCACTGTGTTCTGATCTCCCACAGAAATGTGTGTTTGACCTATAAATCCAATTGAGCAGTATCTCAGCTGGAATAATTGCATTTACCCCAATCTAAAGCTCTGAAGTTGGTGATATAAAGCTAGTCTGACTCTTGTTTATGCAGCCCTGGCTCTGTCAGCATTGTTGTGCTTTTTGGTCATAAGTAATAAGTTTCATGAGAGAGTTGTCACGAGTCTTTAATGTAACAACAGGTACTTTGAGATCATCGAAAGAAAGAACTTGTGATGCAGGAGAAGCAATGCTGTCTTATCTAGGCTTCTAACACCAGCTAGCAGCTAGCTGGATCCAAAGGGGTCCAGAACGTGTGTCATTTTAGCCATACTGCTTAAAAGATCAGCTACCACCCAAGTATCAGCGTGGAGGAGATTTTATATGCCTTCAAATCCTGATCCTAAAGATGAATCTTGAAATGTGTCTCTTTGGCTTAGCAACATCTGGCCAGCTCTTTAGGTCTGTTTTGAAGACTGCTTTGACCCTGAAGTCTCCCTGCTTCTGTGTTTTGCAGCTGGCCGAGCTGCGGGGTGTGCCACGAGGCCTCTACGATGGGCCTGTCTGCGAAGTCTCAGTGACGCCCAAGACCGTCACACCAGCGTCTTCGGCTAAGACGTCTCCTGCCAAACAGCAGGCCCCACCCGTGAGGAACCTGCACCAGTCTGGATTTAGCTTGTCTGGTACATGCTTTTATAGGACTAAATTATTTATTACTTACTCCATGAATTCTCTTGAAATTGGAATGAGATGAGAAAAGCTGTGGGATGTTTTTAGCTTGGAGATTATCCCTTTAAAAAGGAAGAAAAACAGTGTAAGAGCTATCACAAAATCCTGTTTATTTGTGTGCTGTGGCACAAATACTGAATACCCCACTGCGTCCTGGGCTCCGCCCTTGGCAGGGTATCTGAACAAAACAGTTTTTGCCCGCTGAGACCAGCTGTGGATCTCTTATGCAACAGATTTGATTTCTGATTGTGCCATTTCAGTGCAATAAGATGTGGAACAGTTTGGCTAGGATCAGCGGCTACTCCTGATACAAGCATCTTTAACAGATTAGGACCAAGTGGTGTAAGGAAATATGCAGAGTGTGACAGGACCAGAGTCTCTGCAAAATGAAAAGTTGAAAGTGCGTGATGAAAACTATAAAATGGAATTAAAAGCCCACTAACATGAAATCACTTAGTCAACTCTAAAACGTATAGGGTTGGGTGGCTCAGTTGTTGGATGGAGGAATAAAGGACAGGTTTCAGTAGAATGGAAGCCAATAAGGGCTTTTTCTCCAAAGATGATGCTTTTAGTGCACTCCGTTGGAGCCTGGTCTAAGAGGACTTGCTGGGTTTCAGCACAGCCGTGTTCTCCTGACCCCCCCTTGGCCAAGTTCAGCCTGCGGGAGGCTGTCATGTAACTCGCTTGTCTCAACCTCTTCCTTGCATGGGGGACCTGACCTAGCTTCTGTCTCCTCCAGGTGCACAGATCGACGACAACATCCCACGTCGCACGACTCAGCGCATCGTGGCACCGCCCGGCGGACGTGCCAACATTACCAGCTTGGGCTAAGGACCGACCCCTTCTGTGCCCGCGTAGCGGACCAGGGGAGGGGACGGGGGCACCTGGAGACCCTTTTTGATTCTTTTAGAGCCTGTGACAGTTACTGCGGGCAACCAGTGGGGGGGGGGGGGCTGAAGTAAGGCGCCACTTTCAGTCCCCTCAGATTCCCTCCTCATCTTCATCGACCCCTCTCACTTCCCCCTCAGCCCCTACACATTTAAAGAAATAAACCCTGTTTTTGACACCTCTGACATGGAAAAGTAAATGTAAAGAGGATGTTTGAGAGATGTGGCCTCTGTCCCATTAAGCATCTTTCTTTTAATAAAGGAAGGATAAAGTGAATTTCCCGGGAGCTGCCTTTAAGACACACACAGAAAAGGAATAAATAAATAATAAATGTAAAAATTAGCTTTTTTTGTTTTTCAATGTCAAGCAGAAGAGTAGTTCAAGGGTTTTAAACTGGATATTCTGTAGGGTTCTGTGTTCCAGCGGAATAGCTAGGAGAGCATGGAGGGACACAAATCCAGGCCTGTCTGTAACCATTCCCCTGCCACCGCTGTTGAGGTCACTGAATAGCTGTCTGCTGCTGAGAGAGAGAAACAGGACCCAGCGCTAGGAATTGACAAAGTGCATCGCACCCTGTCGACGGGTGAGCTAGAATCGTTGGGGGGGTTTTGTTCTGTTTGTTTGTTTTTTCATTTTTTTTCCTTCTGGATTTTGCTGCAAACTAGGTCCTTGAGGAAACCTTTTTTTTTTTTTTTTTTTTTAATATTTGTGTGTGTGTTTTTAATATTTTTGTATCATTGTGTTTACGAAGCCTTATCTCAGAACTGGGGCTTTCCCTGTTCTTCCCGGTCCTTCCCGAGCCTCATTCGTGTTACAGACTCCCACCAGTGTCACTGCCACTGCTGCCCTGGTTCTTCAGGTGTTCCTAGGTTGCGTCATTCCAGCCAATGCTTCCCACTTAGCTTCAGTAGGAGGTCACGGAGCAGGTTCATAAGCTATGATCTTCACTTCAATATACTAGGCCTTGAGCTGGTGCAAAAAAGGTGTTGGATACCAGCTGAGAAGCTGGAACAGAGTCTCTTGAGAAGCTTTTAGCAATTAGTTTGTCTTTCATTCCCAGAGGTGGAAATCGATAAGCAGGGGGCCATAGGCAATGAATAACACATTGTCTGAAAAATTTCTGTAGCAGCCACGTTCTCCTTTCCGGCCATCAATGAGCAGTTACTTAAAACCTTGTGAGAGCTTATCTTTAGCGCTCATCTAAAGGCTGGTCAGTTGAGCGCGTGCATGAGCATCTGCAGCGATTCCAGTTAGAGACCAGATGCCCAGCTGTTGTAACTGGGAGTTTCAAAGCAGCTCGATGGGTCAACAGCAGCTGAGAATCTCTCACACACGGTGCAAGTTTCTTCTACAGTCACTTGTTCCTTCAGGAATCTGCCTTTGTGCAAATAGTCATGAGAAGGCCTGTTCCCCACCCTTCCTCAGATGCTTACTGCCTCCAATCTGAGAAACTAGAGGCCTTGAGCAGTCCTTGAGGAGATTTAGGTGCCCCAGCTTCTGTGGCAGTCAGCAGGATCTGGGCTTTTAAACCTCTCCTAGGATTGAAGGTATTTTATCCCTAGCATTGGAGGTTCATGCTTCAGGACATGGAGAATAAATCTGCACTGTTGGAGTCCCACTTAAACTTAGCTGGAGGGCTTGATGGTCCCAAGGCCTTGGACTGTCTCTTAGCACAGAGCGCTTTTCTACCCACAGTTAACACAGCATTACCTCCACTGTCTGAATGCCCTGGCACTTATCTGCCTCTTCTGCTTTCTCTTCTATACGTACTTTGCCATGTACATTGACCTTGTTTTTCCGTATTGTGAGTATTTTTTAAATGGTGTTTACAGGTCCTTTTAAGGAAAAACTAGATATATGAAGGCTTTTAAGAAACAAATACCAAATTTGTTGTTATGAAGTGTAAGTGCTGGGATTTTCAAAGGATCTGGAAGCTATGTAGGTACCCAAACCCTCCCAACATCAACCCCTAATTCCTTTAGGCCCCTTTGAATGTAAAAGTTAAGAAAAGACATCACCATACTCATCTGTCCCTTCATTTTGGTTTAACTTTTGGGTCTTTTAGTTTTGCATAAAAGAGTTTGCACTTTGTTTGTTAAGTAATCCGTAAACGTAATATATATTGCAGCTATTTTCATTTTTTTTTTCACCTGTACTTTGAAATCAATTTGAACGAGTTGGGGAGAAAAAAAAAGAAATGCAAATCCGTTTCAATTCTACGAAACACTCGCGGCTCTTCAGTATTCACTTAAGTCTTCCTTTTTTTTCCTTCACTGACTCATGACGACTTTTTAGTTTTAATTTGTTCTTCAAAAGGAAAAAAAAAAATCACAAAAAAAGATTTTTGCAGGCTATGTAAGCATGTTTTTTCCTGTGAGAGCTCGTCCGCTTTGTGTCTGTTTAATGAATGTCATATGTAAATGCTTAAAGAAAAAAAAAGTCGATGACTTAATTAATTAATTAACCGCAGTGACTTGAAGCTCTAAAAATAAAAAAGAAAGTAGGATTTAATACTAGCTGGATTTAACCCTTGGATTTGTGATTGTGAACCATGAGTGGAGGAGCTGTAAGTGCTAAAGCTGATCATGTGTGTAGACGAAAAGAAGTACTGATATTTGACCATTGTCTCAATGGCAAAAAAAAAAGTCTTGTGTTTTATTCCTTAAGAACTCTGTGTTATATTACCATGGGAACTCCTAATAAAGACAAAATGTTGTTGTTTCACTAGGTGCATCTGTGTCTCAAGGCGATACATGTTCTGTGTAACTGCATATATTGGCTGGTGCCTTCAGCAGATAGCAGTTGACTGGGCTCTGAAATCACTGCTAATGTAGACTGCTGATAATCACACGTACGAGTCAGATATACAGTAGCAGAGCTGCAGGTAAGGCCTCACAGTTGTAGTGATAGTAAAGAGCGATCGATGGGCCGCAGTGTGATTTCCTTTGGAGGAAAGGGAGAGCAAGCCTCCTCAGGGCAGTTGTCTGTTTAGGGCAGTATCTGGCAAAGCAGAGACATTTGTCTGAAAACTCCTGGCTCCACATTACGTGGTTAAGTAGGGATCACTGATGAAAGGCGAGCAAAAGAAGCTAAAATTATTGGTATAGTCCTCGGCTCTCCAATGTGTTTCTACTTGGACCTTCATAACAGAGATGGGGAGGGGAAAGTGCAGCCCTAAATAGAAACCACACACAGATAACTGAGTGGGGAGCGTTAGAGCTGGCTGGACACGTTCCAGTGAAACTTTTAGTGGAAGGGGTTGGGTTTTCCTGCGTAGTGGTGATGCTGTGATTGAAATCACACCGGATCACTGCAAGGTCTCTGAACCGGCCAAGACTGTCAGCCCCTCAGGCCTTCGGTTGCTACATCCCTACATCCACAAGGACAACCCACACGGTGGCCGTACCCCAAAGCAGAGCACAGCTGGATTCTGCAATGGACTTTGCAATGCTGTTTAACTCTTGTTCCTAATGTGAACAAAACCAAATATTTAAATCCTTTGTGCCTTGCAATTAGCTTTCTCCACACAGCTTTAAATTTTGTGCCCCCATCCAGTGGGAAGTTTGAACAGGGTTTCTATTTTATCTGTTTGAAAAGGGACAGCAGCTTTTCAATTTGTCACTGAGAAGATGGGCTGTGAATTAAGTCTTCACTAGAAAATAGCATGTTTAGTGTAATAGTGCAGTAACTGTGTTCATGGAGTGCAGTGGAATAACCAAGACAGGCTGAGCTCAAAGTTTATGCTGTAAGCTATCAACGTTAATGGAGTCACCATTTTGCCCAATTTTGCCAAATTAATGGTGAAGGACACCTATCAGCTGGCCAACAAGTGGGTCAGCCTTTGACTGGTATTTAATGAGAAACATGAGGCAATAGTCATCCACTGACAGAAGACTTTTGGTTAGGCTGTGGTCCTGGCTCTGTCACCAAAGACAAGCAGTTATCTGGTTACTGGAGACTTAGATTAGATATTAGCATGTATGCAATGAAATGTCATAGAGCAGGACTGGTGGGTAGCTGTGTATAAGATGTATTAGCTTGTCCCTATGATAATGTCACAGTGAAAGATACACTCAGCCTAAAACACTGATATTTAGTTTACAGATATCTGCAGAGCTTCCATTTGTTATTATTCTATCATTATTTCTTCCTCCAGTCACTAAATTGGAAGGAAGAAACCTTTTCCCCAGGGAATCCATTCCAGGGACCTTATGAACCTAGCCCGTGCTGGAGCAGGCCTTAGAGAGTGCAAGAACAGCAACAACAAAATAAAAAAAAAAATCTACTGAAGCATATAGAAGTTTTTGAGGTCAGGAAGAAGTAATGAACAACCAGATCTAAACCTAACATGTACTGAGGAACCATGCCAGTGAGAAATCTCAGAAGGATATTCAGGTCAGTGGGCAATGCTGGTTTGCTGCTACAGAAGAGCACAGGAATAGCCATATTTTGTCAACCCAGTGATCCAGCTAATCCTTTATGCTGGCACCACTGAGATCCAGCTCATAGCTTATTAGGTATGTGCTGATTTGGTTTTCTGCAGGCCTCCCATTGACTGGTCTGTGACTGTGCATATAAGACCCAGTATAGATCTAATTTGAGCTCAGAATTGGTACAGAATTAGTGGCTAAAAGCAGAAGAAAAAGGAGAAGACAAATTTGACTCAGTGACCTGGAACGCTAGCTGGCAAGGAGGAGAGGCAGGTAAGCACACCTGAGGACACTGTGGCTTCATTTGTCATGCAGTGGGAGAGTGGTTGGGAGCAATAGTTGTCCCTAGTCCTTCGCTGTCCTATTTCAATGTGTTAAGACCAAAGGCAAGATTTCCAAAACCAAAGCTTCTGTGACCTAGGGCTCACTTACAGATATATTCTATATTCTACATAAAAGCACATATATGTGCTACTGTCTAACCCAAGCAATTTTGCAGCAGAGAAGGTTAAATTGCACCATTTTGCATTCCCAGAAGGCTAAAAGGAGAGTTTCTACAGGTCAATACCTCCCACCACAGTAATTTGAGAGTGATTGCACAGGTCCCTAAGGCTCTTCCTTGGCAAAAACACTCCAGGAACTGTTCAGTAACCCTTAGGGTGGACTGTCATGACAGCTGCATTCATGTGGGCTGGGAACATGGTGTCACATAGCTCCAGGCCTTTCTTTTGCCCATCAGCTGCCTTGTAACAACCACCTCCGTTTTGTGCCCCTAACTAAGGTACTATGTATGAATCTGGATAGCTTATGCAGGACTGAAATCCTGTTAATTAACTTTGAATTCCCAAGATTTTTATGACTTTTCTTTTTAGTAATTAAAGCATTTAATACTTTCAGCTGCTTGCTCTATGCTGATACAGGCTATAGCTTCAGAACTGTTTTTTCTCCCTTTAACACAAAAGATGAAGGCTTAGCTTACACCATTAGATGGCAGCAAGACATCATACAAAATCAAAGTTATCAGCTCTCTTGGGCCATGTGGTAAGAACCATGTAAGATGTAATAAATGTAGAACATGCACAGGATCGATCTAGATGCAGGAAGAATATCGTTTATTAAGGAGGTTTTGACTTTTCTTCACAAAAGCATAATGTCCAAAAACAGAGGCAAGATAGATTTGAAGAAATGGCAGAGCTTTCTTGCCTCTGAAATGGTTCTGTTTCTGTCCTGGCCTTCCTAAATGGATATCAGTTTTTTTCTTTTTTGGCTTTGTTGGAGCAGTTCCCTACGTAAGAAGCTACTGGTGGAAGGGGAATAAGAGGGGAAGCATGAACAACTGCTTGGTTTATTACATTATTTGCCCCACTTGTTTCTCTTTGAGAAAATAGTAAAAAAATAAAAGTACAAAAAAAGAACCAACTGACTGTTTCTCTCTAACCTGGAAAATATGCAGAATTTTGCTCTGTGCTCTTTTTACCAGTAGCAGAAATGGTTTCCCTGAAAAAGAAGAAAAAAAAACCAGAGAAAACAAAACCATTTTCTTTCTTGAAAACAATCAAAACAGTGATTCTATTCAGCAGTAAACTGTCCCACCATCTCTTTCCAAGAGCTAGCTTCTGGCTAAAAGCTTCAAGAGACTCATTTCCCTCTTTGCTGTTCCTCCTATTCCCCTTTCTCCTTGTAAAACCGCAAACTTTGCCAAATGATTGTTCTACAAGTAGACGAGATTATCTGGTTTTTCTCCCAGACAGATAACACAAGCCAGAGAAGCTGCCCTCTGCTCACTCTAGTAAGTTGTGACTGACTTACTGCCTTGGTGCTCTAACTGCGGATTTGCCATTAGGGACTTGAGCGTGTTACTCTTTTAACCCTTTCTTCTACTCTGCATGCCGCCACGTCCTGCTGCAGAGCCGCAGCCCACGCCGCTGTGCAACCAAAGGCACGCTGAACGGCGTGAGTGCGGCCAGCTAATGTGCGCTGATGGAAGCCACAGCGCCTTCTCCTTGCTGGCGCCTCGCTAGTCATCGCACTGAGTTACAGTCATGCGAGCCAGAACCGATGAAACGCTGTGTGGATATACAGTACTAGCCACCGTCTAAAACGGTGGAAAGCGCTGACTCCAATGAGCCTACATTTTTCAGATTTTGGCTATAGATATGGATGCCTGTTGCTGGTACATGTAAGGGCATAGGAAAAAAAAAACCCACAGACTCTCTTTTTGCAATAGTCCTTTTTTTTTAAAGTTGCAACATCACATATTATACACTTGCAAATATGTTGTGCCTGCTGCAACCTGGTTGCAGTTAGGGCCAATTTGCAGTTTGCCCCCCCAAGTGTATTTTAAGCAGTAATTATTCTTACTGTTTAAAAAAAAAGTTTTAAATTGCTCATTTTTCCCATGTAAGCTATGAGTCGAAGAGCCATAACATTTAACCAGTAGTGTTTGGATTGTTAGGATTATAATGTAGAGGTGACAAAAGCTTCATGCTTTGGCTGGTATTTGAGGGCATTTAT
This sequence comes from Apteryx mantelli, assembly GCF_036417845.1. NCBI lineage: Eukaryota > Metazoa > Chordata > Aves > Apterygiformes > Apterygidae > Apteryx > Apteryx mantelli. Next base: position 3,467,168 of record NC_090006.1, on the reverse strand, counting down.
ATTTAATGCCTTTCATTCAAAGCATTCCTAAGATTAAAAAGTAGTGCAAATGCAAGAGTAAATAAATTGCAGCTCACTGTTAACTAGACAGTTTTGTCAGCAGCTTATTCTACTTTCCGAAGAGATGCGAAATGACTGTTTAAATTGCTTACATCTTCTGATGGGAATTAAAAAAAAAAAAAAAACACACCCTAACAACCACCAAATTTCAGTTCTAAAAACATGATGATTACTACCCTTTTTTTGCTTTTGTTTCATTCAAAATTCAGAAAAAAACAAGTGTTTAGAATCTTTATTTAACCTCTCACACTTAGACTCCACTATTATTTCTGCTTCTGTGACAGCCACATCTCTTCCTCCTCCAGTCTCCCTAAAATACCCAGGAGCAACCAGAATATATTTCGCCAACACAACCTGTTGTTCACTAACAGCTAGGTGATACAGTAATGAGGTGTGATTATTACAGCTACTCAAATAATGGATAAAACTGCAGCAACTGCTAGCCTAGCAAATTTCAAGTTAGTTTTTCAGAAAATGGTTAACTAAATGGCTACCTAAACTCTATTTTCCATCAGTCTCAGTCATGTTCTGAGTCCAAACACATGGCAAAAAAGAAAAGCCCTACCCGAAGGCATAATCTTCTGTTCATTAAAACCACTGAATATTTGCTTTTTTTCCTCCGAAGTGGAGCATGGCATTTTTCCACAAGAGGGCACCAGATATGCATGTTTAAGCTGCATTTCTCCTAATTTCTTGAGCCTATTTCCCCCTCTTATTCACATTACTTCCTCCACAAACAGATATGGACCTACTGAAACATAAAGGACATCATAGGATTTAGCACTGATATTATGTATTATGCTTTTCAACACCAAAAAACTCTGCCATCATTTTTTTTGTCCTGGATTAGATGATAGATGCATTTTAAGTTCTGGTTCATACACTGCTGAAATAGTCTGGGCTTTTCTATCAGAAATCACTGCAAGTGTGACAGGGACTCATCTGTTTCTCAGTGCATATTCAAATTCATGCACAAAATTCTACAGCAAAGATATAATATTTTTATTAGCTTCTTCCAGAGAGCCCTGTCAGATTCACCCCATAGGCTTTTCCTACACATTCTAGCAAGATTTTCATCACAAGATAGTTAAAACATCATGAAAATGGCTGCATTTCTCTACCTACCTTAACAATATCAACTAAGCAGAAAAACACTCTGTTTTATTTATGCATCTACTTGTAGCTTTTTCCTCCTACAGAACAAAGAAAAGCATGGCATGGGAGAGGTGGCAACATCTGGAGGTGGCTGTGACCTTGGTGGAGTGTTGCCTTTCTGGGACAGGGAGGGGAAGCCGGTTGCCAAGTCCAACAGAAATTGGGGATTGGATTGAGGCTAGATGACATTCAAATGTCACAGCTCATCAGCTCCATTCAGATTTTTGGCTCAGATGTTAGACAGTTCCCAGGAATGGCTTGCCTTGTGTGATATTGTAAAGAGCAGGAGCATCACGAGATTAAATGTGGCCTTTCTTTCTGGGCTGTTTCATATTACCTCTTGGTCAAAGAGAAACGTGAAGGCCCAGAGGACTCAGCCCAGCTGGACATTTTGAGGCGGAGACCCAAATAGTCTGTGAATTGACCAGGGCTCTGTAGCTGATCCTGTGGTTTGCTCCCCTTTGCTCTCCTACCCTCTCTACTCTCTCGGCTCTGGGCCAACACCGTAATGAACTATCATCCCACATGGTTGCTTGAAGTCAGCTGCATTTTTTTTTTTCCTTTAGTAAGCCAGCAGCAGCCACACTGCCAAGTGCTGGAAAAGATTCCAGAGAGGCTAAGGAGGGCTCCACCATGAACCAGGGCTTGGCAGTTGGTTTGAACTCTCAGGAGATATTATATTTTAAGAAACACAGTGAAATAACTCTCCCTTCCATAGGATATCAGGGTAGGCAAGGAAATGAGCTTTTCCTCACTCAGCTAGCCAAAGGCTTTGAAGAATCATCATTTGCTTTCCAGCCCCCTACCGACCTCGCTCCTGTAATTAGATGCACATGTTGTTCCCACACAGAGCAGTAACTGAGGCTTGAAGGTTTTGTCCACTCTTCTCCAGATGCTGGGATCCAGCTGGGATTAACAGCTCCTAACAGGCAAGGTCATTTGAGACAAAACACTGCCCCAAAGAGCCACAGCAGTGGTGCAATTGCTTTGCCTAGTTAGTGGTATCATTTAGGCTGTGCTTATGCAGATGACATTCTTTATCCTTCCAGTATGCTAAGAAGGAATTTGTTTGCAGTAGACTATTTTTACTGCACCTGAATTCATTAATCTCTCCAAAAATAACATTGAAGGCACATGCTTAAAAAATTTTGCTTTCCAGCTTGCTGTGGAAAAAAACTAAGGACCCCCAGTGAGCACTTTACTGATGCCATTGATTTAGTATTTTTGCATGCATGCAAAATCAAATGCCAGAAAAGCATAAGCGGGTAAACTTGATCTGAACGGGGGCGGGAAAGGATCTCTCTCTTCCTTGAGCTACCATTGATTTACTGTGATGAGAGTTTTAATTAAGCCCTTGTACCTTTAAGACATAAGTTATTAGAGGAGAGCAGGGACAGTCTTTCTGAGGGCTTGCTGACAGCCTGAGTTTTCAACATTATTGATCAAAAATGTGGTATTGGTTTTTTGTTTTTTTCCTTTTTGCAGGCACCACTAACTGCCAAATAATGTCAGATGGTAGAGAACAATATGAATCCCCCATAGAGGTCTATAAATAACAGCTATAAACGTGCTTCATAAATTACTCAAGGGGTTATTTTCTCCCACCAGCATTCCCTCCCTCACGTTCAAATTCGGTTTTATTCATCCAGTTTCTCGCCCTGCACTCCTGTGAGGGAAGCTAGGATAGCAAGCTCTGAAAGGGCACAGCAGGCCAAATGTTGGGTGTCTGTAGGGGAGGTTTCCACCATAACAGGCACAAACCAATGCTGGAAAGAGATTCCCAATCTAATGGCAGAACCAATCCCCTTGTAATACGTGTACCAAAGGGTGCTCCACACCCCGCACAGCCTCTCCAGTCAGCCACTGACTAGGATTTATACCTGAAATGAAAGACAAACCATAAGGGGCCTGAGTCACGCTCCATGGAGAAAACCTATGGCATGACAAGGGTTTTTTTTTCCCCCCAAACAATGTATTGGTTTTGTGAGGCTCCTGCAGGGAGGAATAATTTCTGCTGTAGGCTGTGCTTTTGAGGAGGAGAGACAGAAGGTTTAAGACAGGGAAAACACAAGCTAAATAGAGACAATGGAGGGGAAAGGTCCTACCCAGTTCCCAAAATAACTCAGTGGCACAGCCAGAAATACAGAGAAACTGTCTTTGCTAAACTGTGTTGTCTCTAGAGGCATAAAACAGTCCAACGGGAGGAGCAATATGCAGACAGCAGCTGCCAGGGTGTGTGTGTGTGCATTTGTGTATGCATAATACCTCAGAAAGGGCAATTACTGTCCACATGTGCCTCAGGCAAGGTGACCACTGGAGTAGCCATACATGGTTTAAAGTGGTCTCTGCTTATGTGTAAATGATGCCATGTATAAAAGTGATTAACTGGCGGATTAAAAATCTCACCCCAAAAGGTTTTGTTCTCTGTGATGAAAGAGAAGCCTGGCCAAGGATTTACGGCCCGAGCGCCTTATTGCCATAGTAGGGCTGTGCTTGCAGGCAAGGTTATTATGGTGAATGTTAATGATGGCTGCATCTGGGTAAAAGCCTCTCCATCACCTCTCGCTGTCGATGCCTCTTCCGTAGCTATGGAAATGGTACCTTCTGTTCAGCTGCTGCTTCTGATTAAAATTCAAGTGGAGAGGGATGGGGAGAGATGAAAAGCCAGGGGACAAACACAGCTGATCAGTAAGCAGCACGGAGAAGAGGAAGGGTGCATTATACCTGCTCAGCTTCTTGGAGAGAGAAAGGGTGCCGGTACTGAAAAGCCTGAGGGTTTAGTTACTCTGACAATAGCAGTTTAGAATGAGACCCACTGTCTTATTTGTCTGGCATGAAATACATATTAAGAAAGAGTCCCTGCCATGAGGAACTTGCAATTTAACTACCCGTAGCAGTGGCAAACACAAGGGCAGAGCAGTGCTTTGCCCTGGACCTCACCAACCCTCTCCCTGGCAGGGCCAGGTAAAGAGACTGAGTCTTCTGCCTCCTTAGCTGCAGCACTGCTTCCTATGGTTTTGCTGCTCTTTTTGAAACACTTTTTAGTATTTTTTTTTGTCTCTAAGTCTGTAAACACATTTGCAAGAACAATAGCAGCTTAATGGCAGATTTCAAAGGTCTGTCATACATCATCTTCTAACGCAGATTTTGTGTAACTGCCTCTGGCTTCAAAAATTGGAATAAAGAAAGGGGCTCCTGCAGTAAGTGCAGGAAAATAAGCACAACTTGGTTATTATAAATTTATGTTGTTATGACTATGACACAGTGGCAGTACAGGCGCATCCAGCCAAAACTGAGGCTCTGCATTGTCAGAGGCAAACACTACTGTGTGGAGCATTAATACAAAAGCCAGATAAAGGAGGTATATGACTGCATACAACCCTCTCCATTTTAAAGTTGGAGAACAGAGGCCCAGAGGGATGAAGTGAGTCAGCTGAGGTTATGCAGGAATCCTGTGGCAGAACCAGGAGATGAGTCAATCTGCTGATCTCAGTCCAGGTCTGGACTGCAGAGCATATGCAGAGTGGCTGCTGCTGCATTTAGGACCAGCTCCTTAGCTTAACCCTGATCCTTAGTCTCACCCCTGGCACTTCACTGAGCCGCCAGGTCGAAGTTATGATCAGCAGGCTGAGGCTGGAGGGCTACTGGGAGCTTTGGCATTGTGAATGGGGCAACATCTGCTCACTTAGCGATTTACAGAGTCAACACCTCATTTTGATAAATTTACTGCAAAGAAATAGAACTTGGAGCCATTCCATGGCTTTGCTGTGCCATCTTGGATCTCATCCTCCAAAAGCTTTTAAGGCGTAACAATGTGCTTTTACTGTTGAAATCCTGTGTAAATATTGAGTTATCTGCCTGGTCTCAGCACAAGTCAATTCCCTCTGTTTGAAAGCTGTTTGATAGCACCAGGGTTCTGCTATCATTACCACCCTCTAGCAGTGCACAGCCTCCCGAGGTCAGGGGTGCTATCGCTGGAGGACTGCCCAGCTTCCTTCCTTGTCATTTTATTGCCCTCGCATGGATCTGGAGCAGGGTTTGAGCTCAGAGCCATCTGGATCAACACATGAACTAAAGGTCCAGCCCTGTTAATTTGCAGATAATGGGTTTGCCTTGCCCTAGCCATTACAGCACAACCATGGCTCCCCCTGGGCTAATTCAGGTTAGTGTGAATGATATTGTGGAAGTACTGAGCCTCTTTCTTTACCACTCAGTGAAGGCAGCAGGTAGAGAAGACAGAGCATCAGTCTTCAAGGAGACAACCTTGCCAACACTAGATCTTGGGGCTATAAAAGTATCTATCTATCTGTGCAGGAAATCATTCCTGAAGACTAATTATAATCATAAACTTTATTCTGACCCAGCAGTGCACAGCTCTGACTCTCGTGGATTGGTAATGTTGACCCTGTGCTCAGGGTTCAGTCCCAGGGGGACAGACCCTTAATAGGGAGTCCTAAGCCACATCCGTCAGGTGTTCAGAGAAAGCACAGGTTTGACTCTAGGTTTTTGTTATGTTTGCAAGACATGACATATCGCTTCATTGTTCCCTGAAGTGTTAGAATCAGCATTACAGGAAGCATCCTGATTGCAAACCCAAAGCAGGCTTATTTATTTTCCCCCTTTTTTTTTTTAATGCGAATGCAGTACTGGTAAAAGCACCAGGAGCTGGGCACATTGCAGCAAGCCTTCTCCTGACCCTGCTGCCTAGCAGTTGATGTATTCCCCATGTAAGGAGTTGTGTGAGTCTCAGTCCTTGGGATGTCATTGAGGCATTTGCTAACGATCACTAGACTACACCAGCATAGGTTGTTGTAGTCTATGTATTTGACCAACTGCTTAGATGTGAAAGCTTTTGTATTTTTAACAAACCTTGGCCCAAAAAGCATGTGTTCTGGTCCATTTAATCTGTATTAATCTTTCTATTTTATTTTAGCAGAGCTGATCTGGAGTTGTATCAAATTCTGATCCCAATTTTACTGTTTTGACTCTTAGAGTTTTGTCAGTGTTCCTGCATAGCCACACTGCGTTTGGGTTCGAGGTTATGATGATCCTTGCCATGGAAAGAGTTAAGAGTGAGCTTCACAGGCTGGTAACTGAGATCAGAATCTGGCTTATAGCATCTCCCCCCTCCTTTCCTGGCTCTGGATAAACAATTGTGCTGGGAACTTCAACTAGAACAAATCAGCTCAAAATAATTCTGAACAGTTTGTTTTTTCAGTGAGACGGTGCAGAGAGAGAGACATCCCTATGAATAATTATGGATCTTTTCCCTGCTAAAATCATCACTTTTCCTCCTCCAGATTTCACTTGTCTCCACATTGATGCCTGGAGCATTACTCGCCTTGGTGGACAGTAATGACTCAGCCAGGCAAAGGAGTACGTGCTCCTCACAGCCTGGCAGCCCCACAGGTGGGAAGATGAAGCAGAGGTTGATACAGATGGGAATATTCTGCCTTCCTGAGGACTGGATCAAAATGGGAGGTGAGCTACGATTAGCATCAGTGTAGGTGCTTTTAGAAACATGCCAGGCCGTGGCTACAAAGTCAGGAGGGGAAACCACGTGCCATGGCAGAGGTACCTCTTGTAGCTATTACAGGAAGCGCCTTTCAGTTCATTTCACATCACAGCCGCACATCTGGCTTTGGACCGTTTCTTTATTGTGCATTGCTTTCCATGCACTGATTTTTAAAGTGCCCATAGAATCACTTTAAGTTCATTTTGTAGGAGTGAAAGAATATATTTTGGCATTTACTTTATTGTACAAACAGCCTCTTCTTACCTCAATAGAAAGAATAAGGAAAACAGAGCCCAGAAGATGCTATTTGGAGCTCATATACAACCTTAGTGCTGATTTTTGATTCTCTATGTTCAGCCATCATTTAAAGCCTTTTCCTTCAAGAACTAGGCAAAGGGGAAAGGTTTCTCTCCTAGGATGAGCTGCAGCATGCCATGAGAGTACTTCTTTCCCTCTATTGACTAGCAAGAGACTCTACTCACCCATTCAGTTGAGGATGTCTACACTGAAGATGTTTGAAATTGGGTGCCATGATTATGTTTCTTTCTGCACTGGCTGATGGAGGGTGAATTCCTTTACCATGATGTGCCTCAGTTTACCCCCTGTAAAACAGAAATATGATTCTGACCACCATGGTAAAGAGCTTGAAGTTATCCTGATGAAAGCTGTCACACTGAAACAATATAATTAGGCAATGCTAAATACGCTTAGGTTTAGTCTTGTGATGAAGCCATGGGTCAGATTCTCAGAAGCAAAAAAAAATTGGGCTAAGAATTGTTCAGCTCAGATTCATTTATTTGTCTCTTCTCATGGTCTAGTGTTGATTTCAGCAACAAAGACCATGTCCTTCATGACTGAACTGCTCTGCCTTTCACCAAAATGAGAAAAATCACTGAGTAGAGCAGTTCCCTTAGCCTTGACAAGGTCTAGCAAACCCTCAGAGTGGCAGTGACCAAAACCCAGTGATTCAGTGGGAGGAATCCAAACACAACACAGGCCCTATGGTCTTTTGGGGAACTGGCTTTGTGGTTTAGTGGCAATCATTCTTTGTTAAATACACGTGTATGGATGGTGCTGAGTTTTATCGGCCAGTGCCCACTGATCTAATGAGCAACGGAGAACTCGTTAGCACAGCTCTGAAGAGTCCTACCCCAAACCCCACTTTGTGCAGCTGAACAGATCAAAATCTGGAAGCATTAGAGGGGAAAAAACAGAAAACAGTTTTTGCCCTTTCTGCTCCTGTGGGGCTAGCTTACACTGATGTTAACAGACAGGCCTTCATTAGCTGTTACTGGAGACTTCACCCTTCCCGACACAGTGAGACGGGCTGGTGTTTCTTTTCCAATCCAGCTATAAACCAGTTTTTCCTGGTAGTTTATTTCTATCATGAACAACATCCACCAGAGGGCAAGATTCCCTCATCCTACGCTGGAGAAATCTCTCCCCATCCAGACATCCCATATTGAAAACAGAGCTGATCCAAACTCACTTTAATCAATGAGAGTATTTCCATCCACTTCAGTGGTCTTTGGATTGGGTCCTAGAGTTCTTTTAGTAGAAAAAAACCCCAACAAGATGTTTTATATAAACTTAGAAACAAGGTTTTATAAACTGCAAAAACAAAAAAAACCCCTGGCATTTATACACTTTGGTTTAGCTGTAACTTGTCATATGGATGTTAAATGGTCCTTTTATTTATAATAAGTTTATTTTTTAAATACCCATGTTATCAACAAGCCACAGCAGCAGAGGGGATGTAATCTAAAACGCTGCAAGTTTTAAATCGTCTCTGCAAAGCTGTGCTTGCACGGTGTAGTAGTGGGGCTAACAGTGCTCATCATTAATGCTTGCATTCAAAGGCAAGTGCCTGTGAGACAGCTTTAGGCCAAAATTTAGCAGAGTATGTTGGCATGTGCTTGGCTATAAGCACAGTACCAGCTCATTGACTGCAGTGGGAACTGATGAAGCCTGAAGTCTGAAATACTGCTTTGCCATCCAGAGGAAAATCCACAATCCTAATCCAAGTCCAGATGGGGTGCTGTCTGCAGAGCTCCCGTAGTAGTCGTAAGGAAATGTTGCAGGGCGTGATCAGCACAACCCAGCCACGCAATTCAGCGCTGGGGGGGCCCATGCCTTCCCTCTGCTTGCAATTTGCAGCCCTGGACTTGCTCTCTGGAGGCAGGCTGTCTAAGCCAACGCGCACTGCCAAAACCCGAGCAAGCGGGGGTGGTGGAAATACAACAGTACTGTCTAAAGCAAAAACTTGTTGACCAGCAGTTGATTCCTGAGGACAACTGGATTCAAATTTTTCTCGTCTATCTGCATTTGAACCTATTTTTCCAGAAGTGTGAATATAAAGAACCCCTGGGTTCAAGAAACAAAATCCCCTGCTGACCCACTGTATGATTTGGGGCAAAGCTATTTTACAGCTGAAGAAATGGACATTAAAAACCTTTAATAAAGCTTAGACAGCATCTCAAAAGCACTGTGTCAGCCTAACTCCTAGGACTGCTCCACCGAAGGACAGCAAGAATTTTATATTGCTTTTAACAGAAGCACAGTTTTGGCCAATGCAGAATACTTAGAAAAAATCTCCCCCGTAATGTTTATAAAGCCCTTTCACGTTCTCTGATGAAAGATGCTATTGAAGTGCACAGTGTTTGCTGGAAGTTTTCCCTCCCACCTACTGCACTGTTTCTAGGCAAATATCTTGCCCTTTTGAATTATACGGTGTGGAGTGAAAAGATAAACTCATGTAATTATCCCTTTTCTTTGCGTGGCTGTGTTGAAAAGACAAACTGCCTCCTTCAGCATTACTGCACACAGAAAAATTGGGCCTGAAGCATATGTGGAAAGATTAGTCTGACTTTAAAACATCTTTCCTCAAACCCTGGTTCTTGAGGATGCTATGGCAGGGTGCAGAAGCCATTCATAAAGGCCCTAGGGATCACGAAGACCTCATTTCCACAGGGAAGGTTATCATTTTGAAGCTATAACGGAGGTGTAGAGGAGTCTGGCAGGGTGGAGGAGGAATCACTGCCAATTTATCAAGATGATAGCAGGAATGAGGAATGTGCCCAAAAAGTCATATACAAAGATCTGTGTTGGAGCCATTACTTACAAAGTTTGCCTGAGTGCCCAGCCAGCCTCTCCGCTGCCTAATCTTGCCGTGTCCTTGGCCTACATACATGTGGTGGTCACCAGAGGAAAAGGGATGGAAACATACTGATTACTCTGGCCACCCTTTGGTGCCATATCTGTTCTGTGCTGAGATTTTCAGAGCTGTCAAAACTTACACTCGCACTAGAACTACTTCATTTAACCACCAAAACAGCTTAGGAGAAAGCTCAGGAACCTCTAAGAAGATAATATTAGCACGTGTCCCAGTTTGGAAGTGCAGTTTGCTACCCAATATCAGGGGAGTGGAAACTCCTATTTTGAGAAAAGCCTCTTGGCATCAGGCCTGCCCTATGAGTTTGATTTAGAAATAAGGCAAACTGCAGATGCCATAGTCATATATCTGTGTTTGCTCCGGTCCAAAATTTATTCACCCACTGGCTTTCTGTTGCATGAAAATATTCTGAGTGACAAGCACTCACTATGGAAGGATGCAAGAGTGACTTCAGCCTGACATCCAAAGGGAAGAGACAAAATAATCCCAAGCCAAGAGAGAGGGAGACAAGTGCTTCCTTTATGGCTTGAACATGAGTTTTCATGTGCTAATGTGATACAGAACAAGGACTTTTCACTGGGGAACCTTCAGTGAGGACAGAAGTGTCAGCTTGAAAGCATAATGACATCCTCCCAGCAAAGTGCCCTTGTCATGCTGCTTTTCTTCCCCAAAGAGATTTAATTCATTAGGTGCAAGTAATGGATTGTCAGGCTATAACTAGTCCCATTTCTGGTTGCTGCAGTTCTTTCTAAGCAATCTGTGTTTTAAGGATTAAGAGAAAAATAAAATGTATTCCTTCTCATTGGAAGAGAGAGTCTGAAATAATTAAATATTTGCCAGAAAACAGTTCTGTGCCTTTGTGCACTTAGAAAGAGGACAAGCATCTGCAGTTTTGCAACTGTCAAAGAAGCTTAGATTCCCAAATATTAAGTCTTTTCTGAAACTATGATTCTTTCTCTGGTTAATTCCCTCATTGATTCCAAGATCAGGCCTAAGAGTTTGAGGCTGAACTATCACATTCTTCAGAAAGTCATTTAGTCTTATTAAAAGACTTTCAGTCTTGGAGAGTTTGTCACATGTCTTGGTAATCTGTCTTGATGGTGATTTGCTCTCACCAATAAAATAATGCATCTAATTTCTAATTTTTCTTCCAGAACACCAACTTTTTAAAATGAAGCAAAAAAATGAAAATAGTCTCAGTTTCTTCAAAAAAATCTTAGGGGCCCCAAAAGAATGGAAATCCCATTTCTGTATTATGCTACTTATACTGAGCAGTTCTGGAGCTGCAAGGCTGGAAGGTGCTGGACATTACCAGTACTGATCTCAGACAGGCAGATTCCTTTTTTCTTTGGTTGCACTAAAAAATGACTTTTGGTTTTTTTTACATGCTAATTTTTTTCTGTAGCTTCATTCTTTTGTATTTGAATAATTCCAGCCTTGCCATTCACTGAGAAGGTCTCTCTTCTAAATTTAGATTACAATGTTATTCGCTTTTAATAAGAGGTGTTAATATCCCTTTGGTTAAGTATAATTAGATGTTAATTTTCAAAACCTGAAAGGAAATTATACTCCTAATTCATCACTTAAAATAAAATAGCTGGTTTGAAAGGCATACATAGCTACTTTAAACAAAGATCTAGTCATTTTTTTTTTCCCCAAACATTCCCCTCAATACAAATTAAGGTGATATGATTCTAGTTAGATTAATGACACCAATTAAGCTAACACATTTCTGAAGCTCCCAGAGTTCATGGAATTGAAGAAGCCAGGAGATCAGCAATGCAAAGCTCCATAATTCCACCAACTGCATATTGCTTTACTGGCTCTCGCTTCTCCAACACTAACCCATTTACAGCAGCTGAAGCTGTACCCCACTGACATGTTCCTCACCACCCCCTCCTTGCCAAAAAACACTGGAAGCAGGACTTCCTCTGTTAAAGTAAGCAGAATGTATCCACAGGGATTGGGGAACCCTGGCTGTATAAAGGGAAGACACAAAGACTTCAGTGTTAACTCACTGCTGTCGTCAGAAAGCTTCACATAAAGATTTAAGCCTGCCACATCACTCTTTCATGTTTCCTTGGTCTTCTCAGTTATTTGTGAGCGTTCTCTGCTGATGTTACCATGGCTGATATTCTCTGAACCTGCCTGCTGATGTCTGCCTGGCTTGCTCCGGCATCTCCTCAACCCGCTGTGATGCCTTTGTAGAGTCACCATTGCAGCTATGGAGTGAAAGAAAATGAAATTTTTCATTACCAGGAAAGGTGCCTGTGAGTTGAACTGCAAGGAAATTGTCCTAAGTGTTTAACACAGTAACAGCATTGCTCAGTTACACCATGTGTTTTATTATTACTCTACAAGCAGCATGAGAAACCCAAGTAAGGGGAACAACAGGATCCCACCAGTGCATGTACCTTATTCAGGACGAGCTCTGTCGGCCTATAAATGCCTCAAGCAGTTGAAAGAGAGATTTTCCTCCCTGTCTGTGGCCATTACTGCTGGTGGGATCAGAAATCGCGTCTGGCAGCAAAAAGTGCATGACTCTGAACTGCCCATGTGAATCAGTAGTCCTGATGCCCTCAGTGGAGCTATGTACTCATGTAAAATGGGAGGGCAAACAGACTGGGGGGCAATTCCCTGTCTGCCCTCGACTTTTTTCTCCATTGTTTGTGAGTTGGAGTAGCATCTCATGCTCTTCCCATTTCCAGCTGTGCTATCAGGTGCTCTCCTTTTCACCCCAACTTTGCTTTCAAACTTGCAGAGCTGAGTAGACCATAAGATGGCAAGGCTGTGCCAAACATGCCCAGAACAAGCATTATGGATGCAACAGGTGTTTACTGGCCAATTTGATGTTTGTCACCTGCTTTGATAGACTCTGAATTGTATTTTTATACATAGCTTCCAGCAAAAAAATGTCCCCAGTAAAATGCCTGATGTGAACCCTGGGTCTGGAGTATTTAAGGCATGATCTCTTTGCAGCACCAGGAAGAGATATCACAATTTGGAATGTGATTCTTATGAGTCCTCTGGACCCTCTTAATATGCCCAGATCCATATGTAAATACAGCTTGAGATGAGATTTATATACAGATATTCCCCAGTGAAGCCAGTAGACACTTCAGGCATGTTACAAATGAAACAACAAGCCAACCAAGCCTTATAATTTAATTTAACTGCCTCTTTTTGAGTGTGTGTTATGCATTCAGAATTAGACAACTGAATTCCCCATCAAGTGTTCTTTGGATATAACAGCATAGTAAAAAGCATAAAAGTGCCTTAAAATAGACTGCTAACAACCACATGGAACCTATTCTTTTGGCAAAAGAAGGAGGCAATTTATGGATCTGGACTTAGTGTTCATAAATAAGTACATGTTCCTTTTTTCTTTGCATTGGCATGTTTTTGGATTTTTCAGATTTGCCATGCACTTTATAAATTCTCATATAGCTATTCAGATAGTAGATGGGAAAGCACAGGCTCTTTGGGAACATGAATTTATCCCATTAGAACTGGCTGAAATAAGTTTTCTGTTAACCTCATAACAAAGTTCCTCCTGGGCTGGTTATTCTAATTTTTCCTGCTGACTCTGCTGCACAGTGGAAAAACTTTAATATTCTGATACCAAATATTGTGCTTGTTTTACTGAACCTGTTCAGAACACTATCTTCCTTAATGGGGTGGCAGCAAGTGAGATTAAGCAAACAGCAATTTTAATTTGTTGCCCCTACAATTTGTGATGTTTGCTAGTAGCAAAATGTCACATGCCTTTCTTGAAGTAGCTAAATAGTAGCTTTGAGTCTGGAGCAAAGGAAAGCCAGGCAGAACACCAGAAACACACAGAGTCTGGTGATTGAATGCAACCCTCTCAATTCAGGCCTTCATGCAGTAGTGCCAGAACTAAGTACACATAAAAGCACACTTAAGAGATCCTTTTCTTCTGCAGAACTATGATTATTCTGTGATAGGATTCTGAACGAGGAATATTGAAATTGGAATGAGAGTCAGCTTTCCAAAAGAGTCTAGATAAATGTAAGACCAATGATATAGGAATTAAACAAACAAACAAAACCCATGCATCTCTAAAATGGATCTCTCACAGGATTTTTAAGAAAGCCCTATTTCATAGAGGTTGGCTGACACGCTGGATAGCTTAATATGTGATGATAAGGCTGGTTTCTGCAAAAAAATCTATGATAGGTGTGAGGACTTAAAAGCTTGAAGGCAAACAAAAGGTTTTATGTGTGTTTTAGGAAACAGTTGCTCTTTACAGTGTTGATTGTCTTCTCACTGCACTCCAGAACATCTCCAGAACATCCATGAGATCACCTTTACATTACTCTTTGGAGCCCAGGTATTGGGTATCGACAGACAAGGCTTCCTTCAGCTGTAAAAGCCACTGAAAGAGGACTTCTCCCCTTCCCAAGGTAGCCGATTTTCTTAATTCTCAGGATTAAAAATAACTAAATAAAATGTTAGGAGGGCTTTTTTTAATTTGGAGAGGAGGGGTTAATGATCTTTGGGTTTAACAATACCACCTGTAACCAAAAGACTTGGTTTGTCTTGTCTTTTACATGTGTTTAAGGAAAGAAATGCTTTTAAAAACTAAGACTCACTGGAGATATATTCTTCCTGCCTGCCCCCTCCTCCACTACATCTCCGGATATAGCACCATTAGTTTGAGATTTTTATAACTCTCAAGGGAAACTCAGAACATTCCTGAAGCTGAAGTAGCATTTTGGAGTCCCTGAGCTGGAGTTCAGATAGCAGAGTCACTCTCAAGGATAAATCATGGGAGCTGCCAGCAAAAGGGACATTTGGTTTAAGAGGCATGGGGCCAATAAACATTGATGCTGTTACTTGATTCACTAATAAATAGTAAATATTTCACCTCAAACTAGCTCAGTGTGATTTCCAGCAGCAATATGATGATATAAAAGCATCACAACTGAGGGTAGGTAGTGTTAACAAAAATCTAACTTATCATCAGGCCTAGCATTTGCCGCGAGCTGCCTCCATCTCAGCAGCTATAATGAGGAAAAAAAGAGCAGTAAAAAAAAACCAGCACCAGCTCTTCAGCTTTATGTCAACATCAAACAACACAATGGGAATTTTAATAAAAAAAAAAGACTTTCTATTTAATAGTAAAGAAACACCAGCCAGTAAAATAAAAAAAGAAACCCTAGTACAGCAGAGCCTTAGCTGGGCTGAAATACTACAGGTGGATTTCATTTATTCCTAGTGGAATTTTTCCAATTTTCACCCCTTAGGAGCTGATCTGTTATGGTTAAAAACTCATGAGTACATGACAGACATGTGCACAGGAAATATTCTACTAGCCAGAGAGTGTATTGACTTTGAATAGGATACTCTGGATTCTGGGCTAAGGTTAGACAGCGTCTGCATGTATATGTATGTCATAGATGTGTAATGTGTGTGTGTATATATATACATACATATATGTGTGTGTGTATATTTGTGAACGTGATACCGAGTTGGTTTCAGTTTGTCCATTATACCAAAGAAATGGCTTGTGTTTCAATCAACAGTTGTCTCCCTTTGGAGATGCACAGCAGCTAATGGGGTTTGGACAACCTGATTAAAAAGGAGGCATGCTAGTGAAAAGGACTGCAAGCCCATGGATGGGAGCAGAACTGATATCCCAACACATTACTATGCAAAGGAAACCTAAATCCTCTCTTGCCACTAGCAGTAACATCACAGAGCTTTGTTTTTGTGTTTCATGTAAACCAAGTGGGGAATAAAACATACAGGTCCTGAAAATCATTTGCTTGTGCTGGGTCGGCCTGTGCTCAGTCCCACCAAAGTTAGTTTGGCTTTAAGGCTTTGTTGAGAAGGTGATGTTACGCTCTGTATGAACGAAGGCGTGAATTACGCTGGTAAGTGGCAGAAGGCTCTCAGTTCAGCCTTACGACAGAAGGACTTTCTCCCTCCTGTCGTTCTGGAGGGGACTTTTACTATATGCTGCGGGACAGCAGTATGACATGTGAAAACTATCAGTTTAACCCTCCCAGTATTCTTGGATCTGTAAAAATTCACCAGCATTTCCTGCTAATCCATCTAAAAACAAGTACCGCTACTCTGTTACTTCCAGGGAGTTTTTATGAGAGCAAATGAACAACTTTGAGCCGGTAATATTACTGTGCTGGTAATCACTTTTCCTCCACCCTACAGAAGGAGACAACGGTAACAGTTTCGCAAGCTGTCTTGACAGGAGCTGTATCACTGGAGTTACTGGGATTCCTTGGTGACTGACTACTCGATATGGGTAAGGAATGCTGGATCTGCTTCAATATATATATTTTTAATTGGGTTGAGGAGAAACAGGATCAACCCTTCATTTTTTGGGTATGGGAGGCATTCCTTTTTTTCTTTTTCCTCTGTTCTGCCAAAATATGTCAAGGAGAAAATGAAAAACAAAAAGAAAGTTTACCCAGAAAGCTTCTACCCATCATGTACTGTGTTTTCTAGGGAGAAAAAAACTCAACCAAACAACCCCCCCCCCCCAAAAAAAAAACCCAAGAACATTTCAACTGTAACAAACTTTAAAAGCTAAAAGGTGTGCTCTGGTGTCAAAGCATGTTTGGGTATAATCCTCAGCTAAAATTCCATCCCTCTCTTTATTTGTTCTCTCTCTTATATTGTATGGAGATGAAAGACTTGTTTTAGTTAGACTCCTAGAAAAGTTTATGACAGAACTGCTTACGCTTCCCTCTGATGCATTTTCCACAGGTTCTCCTTGTTTTGGGAGACAGACTATTAGATTAGCAGGGCCACATCTAATTGTATCTGGGAATTTTCTCCTTATAGAGCTAATCAGTACAGTGATAAGCTAAGCCAGCAGTGACAGATCACTGGTAGCCTGTCCATATAGCTGCTCAAAATGTATATTTGCTTCATACAAAAGATAATGTCAACTGCACATCCAGGCCGGATCTGGAGAATGGCTTTAGGCCTGATGTCAAGGAGAGAACTTGCATTCTCCAAAGCAGTTCAGTCAATTCCACATTTTTCGGATAAAGATCGGTGGCTGGTAATTGCATTATGTGAACTAGCAGATTAACTAATACGTATTTGCTCACTCTGCCACTTTAATGAACAGCAAAAGAAGTTCACTGTAAAAAGCACCATAGCATTAGGCCAATAACAATCTGATAAAAAGAAAACTGGATATTTTCTAGCTCTCACTTCTCCTGTAATTGCAAGCACAGTGTCACTTATCATTGTAAAAGTGTCTGAAGCCCAGTAAGGCTTCTGACTGCTTTGGACTTTGCCTGCAGTTAGATTAACAGAACAAAAGATGCAGCATTAAGATCGCATGTTCCCAGGTTGCTTCCTTTCCTGAGTCAGTGTGACTCTTCTTCCTCAGGGAACCAGGTGGCTGTTGTGGCTACCAATTTTATCCTGCAGTGGACCATAATTAAACCTGTAGTAAAAGTTCCTGCTGGGCCTGAATCTTTATGAATAAGAATCAATAGTTCCTGAGAGCATTAGCAGAAATCATGTTTTTTTCCTCTGGGAGATGGAGCAGTCACACCAGCATAACCAGTATGTGGGTTATTAAACACTGCATTCAGACTGAAAAATGCTGTTAAGTGTGTTACTTTGGCCAAATTCATATTTGGGCAATTATATTCTGCCACTTACATTTCCCTTGGAGTTCTAACTGGTGATGGAAATAGCCATTTCCTTATCAAAGCTGTACTATAATGTTTATGCAGGTACTAAGACAGATACCTCCTTTCACACCTGAGTGGAGGTTGACTTTGTGTATCAATCATTTATGTATCAGTTAAAGTTTATGAAATAGCTTGGGAACCTTCAAGGCGATATGTATAATGCCATTTCCCTATTGGAAAAGCTTAATTAAGAAATGATTCTAAAAGCACTTGGAGACACTTGAATAAAGTGTGCTGCATGAATATTATTTAGTATATTTTAATTACTAAGGTGTCTATAATACTATATCCTGCAGTAATAAGAAAATCCAGAGCAACTCTGGGATTTGTGGGAGGATCACATAAAACAGAAAAGTTTTCTAGCTAAGCACTAGGGATTGATTAAACTTTATTTGTAATGCTGAGCACAGACATCTGGCTTCCTTTTTATAAAAAAGGATATTGTTGAAATTTATATGTAGAACAGAGGGAGGGAAAATGGAAATATTCCTTTTTCTTGCAATGATGACCTTTTGGAGGAAATCAAGGACCTCTGGGAGCCCTCCTGCGTGTGTGTCTGTTCCCTGGCAGTTCAAGCCAGAGAAATAACCCAGCGTAGTGCAGGAAATGGCGCTGAGCAGAACTCCCGTGCAGTGAAGTACTTAGCCATGCTGGTCCGTGGTCAGGACCTGAGCGATGGCTGTACCTTTTCCCATCACATCTCAGACGGGCAGAAATAGCAACCTTGTGGCTCTTTCTCACTGTGCTGCTATTAGCAAGGCGGCAAGAACTCCATCCCACCCTGGGCTGTTGCCCCTTACAGAAAAGAAGATGTGAAGGGGGCAGGTTTTTGATGGAACTGAGTGGGCAGGAGCTGCTGAGAGTCCAGCAAGAGCCTCTGAGGCTCAGGAAAGGGCAGGACATTGCTTCCAGAAAGAGAACTGGCAAAATTTGCCTATTTCATGTAGTCATAATGAACTGAAACAAATGCACCAAGTTTGCTCTTTTTTTTTTTTTCCTGCCATACCTGATGCCATTTTATGAGCTTAACATTCCTGGGACAGTTGGAATATATCACATCCCCTGCACAAAGGGGAATTTAAACACAGTGTAAATGGACTGACTTGCCTAAGGTCAGAAAATGATGACCAGTTACGAAAATAAAGTCCTTATCCAGTAGGTCAGAAACTGTAACTCCTTCCTGCCCTCACCTGACAGGTTCACTGGGACAGAGGGAATGTGTTGGGTAACAGAGGAAGAGCCTATAACCACACAACCAGGACAGACTGCCATAGTCCTACATAACCTTAATTGAACTGCATTTATTTTGTAAAGCTAAGCAAAAATGAACATTTCCTGCACCATTTTCCCACCATCGATTAAAAATAGCTCTACCTCCATTATCCAACAGGAAATCTAATGATCACAAAGCCATTCAGATCCTGTAAGTTATTACTTATAGTTACAACCTTTTCCATGTCCATTAAGGAGGTTAGATGGGAATTTTTTTAGAGCAAGGCCTGTGTCAGTTAAGTATGAGGTCTTGGTCCCTAGCTGAGGCTCGCAGGCTCTCCTGTAATACGGAGCAATACAGCGGCAGGAGGTAAATTCTAACCCCAAGTCAGAGGGAGAACAGTCCTGTGACAGGAGCAGGAGGCAACTGTGTTTCACTTGCAGTCTTTCTCCAGAGTTTCCCTAAGATTAAATTTTCAAGGGTTTCACCAGTGACAACTACATGCAGGGTTTTCTAAGTTCCTAGCATATCGGCTGTTTTGGAAGTCTGTCCTTCCCTCTCTGTGTCTCAGTTTTCCCTTCATAAAACACAGAAAAAAAAAATCATCCAGCGCTGTCTTCCCAGCAAACTGGGCTGGATTTCATGTGGGACATGATGTACTCCTGTAAGCAAATGCCTTAGGACCAATCCCACTGAAAAAGCATGGTAGGGACCTGTGACCCAAATAAACTTTTCAGTGTCCTTTCAAATTTTTTAGGATCATGTGTCAATTTTAACTTTTTACAGTAGAAATACAAGTGTCATTCCTTTATTCACCTTGTACCTTACTCCCAGTGAAACCACTGAGATCGTCAGTAAAGTGCTGTATCTCTAGCTGAGCCACAGAAAAGGGTTTGTAATAGGGGAAAGCTCACACTTGTATAAATAACTTTGAAAAAACAAGCAAACAAACTTGTAGCTCACATGTCCCAAAGTGCACCTTTCCCCCCCAATAATTTATTTGTTCATCTAACAGTATTTCATATACATTCATTTTTGTTCAAGAAAATGACCAGCATGACTGCTCAAACATGTTGCATAATAAACAACGGGCCTATAAAAACAGCATGTAGAAAATCCAATGACATTGAAATACCATGTTCAGAAAATGCAGTGCCCATTTCAAGAAACATCTTTAAAAAACATTGGCAGCCAAAGCTGTACAGCATGCAGGCAAAATGCTGCATCAGACAGAAGAAAAATAAAACATTTCTGCAACGAGAAAACTGGGTAAGCAAAAAACCACACCAGCCTGCATACAATTCCAACAATCATAAGTAAGTACAACTGAGCATTCAGCAATAGTCAGCAAAGATACTGTATCACACAATAATGATGCTAGGATCATTAGCTGAGATTTCACTTGCCAGTGGAATCAGTTTTTAAGTAGAAAACTGCTGAAATGCTGGCTATACTTGTTTTCTTACTTCAGAAAACTGGTTTACAAGGACCAAGTTTTTACAGTAGAAATGCAGATCAATAGAGAAGTCTGAGACAATGCCTACTGGGAATTCATCTCTGCTTTTTAGTATAAACACTAGGCCAACTTGATGCTGTTGAAAAGGAACGGAAGGTTTCATGGTGCTAAAGGAGAAAATACCGTTCAGCCTGGATTTGAGCTGAGTATAGCAGACATAGTAACCAACATTAGCTAGACTTTTGAGTGAGTCATTGAACTAAAAGGTGTGTTATTTCTTATGTGATAGCTGATTGCAATACATAGCTCCTATTTAGCAATTCATTTCCTCATAGCTCATACTTGCTATTTTTCTCCTTCTCTGCCAGTATGAGAAATATGCAGCGCACTCTGCATAGAAGGCATGACATTTTACTTGAATCTTTAATACGAATGTTTAATCTCCCCTTGGGAAATAAATGATTCAATTACGTTTATCAAGCTGGGTGGAAGATCTTTATTTTAATGCACTACAAACTCTCTCATAGCGCCTTGGATTTTCATAATACTGTCATATATTAAACAATCTGCTTGCAAATACCTTCAGAAAGTAGTTGATTATGTTTATGAATTAGCTCCCTTTTATAGATGGAAAAGGTTTAGTTTACTTATGTGCAGTGATAGGAAAAAATGGGATTAGTCTGGCCAGGCAGTCTACGCTTCTCCCCTGAGTTCACTATGAGTCTCATTATAATTAGGCAAGAAACAGAATAAAGATTCATGTTTGTTGACTACTGGGCTTGTTGGGAAAATAAGTTAAAGGCCAATATGCTAGTGAGATTTAAAGGTTCTGTGCAGAAGGATGACTGGATATAGGCATGACTAATGCAGAAAACAGAGCGAGACAGCAGTGGATACAAACCTGCCTCATTACAATAGTTCTCTTGCAAGCTATTAGACGCCTTTTCCCGCTACCACTTGGCAAACAATGACGCTGCATTGTGGAGGTCCCCAACACGCTTTGAGCTTAGCGCAGCTTCGTGAAGGCTGACTGGTTTTCCTTTTTGGCCCTGTTGACAGACACAATCATTCAGAAAGAACTGGCAGCAACAGCCTGGCCTACTGAGTTGATTCTCAACATTATGTCTCCCTTATCCAAACAATATTAAGAAAGAAAAGAGGATAAAGGTATCTCTGAGTAGGATACAGAGTTAATTACCAAGCATGGATTCTACATGGGACAGCTCAAATCTTCCTTGAGCAAATCACTGAACTGGGTCACTGCCTCAGTATCTTTATTTTCAAATGGAGTTCATAATAAAAACCCATTCATACATGAACGTTAGTTAACGTGATGCTAACAGACATACCTAGAACTAAGTGACTTCTACTTCAATAAAGCAATGAGATCTTTTTTTAACTGACTTCAACTGGTATATGATACTCAAGTCCTTCATCTGTTACCTTTCATGGAACAGTCAGGCAGATATATTTTGTAAATAAGACTGGAAAAGCTCAGTGAAATCCATTTACTGAGTCTAATGAGTAGAAAAGCAAGAAGTATTTCTAGTTTAATCTTTTCTCTTTTCAATGCTACGGATTATCAAGATGTTAAAGCCTGGCAAAGGAAAATATTATTTTACACAATGCATAATTTATCCTTGGACTTGGCAGAGTAGAATTCAAAAAAAATGAGCAGACATTTATTTGGGTAATGGGAAAACCTTAGAGTATTTGGGATTTGAATAATGTTGCAAAATATGTAAAGCCTTAAAATTTTAAGACACTAAATCTGAATGAACATTAAATCTCAAGGTAACCCTGGAAACTGGAATACTGACCTATTCCTGCTCCTGGAAGAAAACAGGTTGGTGATTTACTTAGACTTAACCAGTGTAAATCAGAAGCCAGCTAACTATTAAATGCTGGCAGCTCTCAACACTTCACAGTAGAGATGATCTGCTCCGCTCAGGCTGCAGACGTCAGCTGTTGCTCTCAGTGGAGTGACCAGCGGGATGCCCCACACTCCCCTCGAGCTTTCACTCAGGACACATCAATCAAGAGATCAGTGCGGTCCAGTGGCTGTGACTTGCAGGAAAAATCAACATGCTCCACTGTGTTCTTACTTCCCATCTGATCACCACCTTATTTTGTAAACTTCCTGGATCCCTCTTGTTCTCTTACAGTACTTCACGCAACGGAGCCCTAATCCTAGAAGGATTTTACCTGCAATGACAGCTGGCAGGCTGATGTGCAATCGATTGTACTGCTAGTGCTTTCTGACAGAGACTTTCAGCCTCTCTGGCTGTAACTCTTTTACTAGTGCCATGTTCACTTTAAATAAAAAAAAAGGGCTGTTTAAATCTGCACTCTGCTTTTTGAAACTTGTCAGTCCAAATGTCCATAAAGATGGCAAGTGCCTATAATCCTACTTGCAACAAGGGAACAGGGCAATTTTCATGCAGAGACTCTCTGTTGAGTGAGTCAAACAAATTATGTATTTACTCTTGCTGGCAAGCAGAGGTGTGGCTAGGATCAGGCTTGCCTGACATTGAGGTCTGAGGCTGTCTAGAATCACCGGACAGGGAGCAGTTCTTCAGCGTCCGTTTGATGAAAAACAAAAAGAATGAACAGGAGGCAAAGATTAAATCATTCTGACCTCTGGCTCTCACAGGCAGGAGCACTGTGCTTCAAAGGCGACCATTCCTGTCTGTCTATCTAGATGTTGCCACCAGCACACTGACTTCTTTACCCTAACCACACAGGTTTAGATTATATTGCTATTTCAGAATTGCTCTTTAATGACTGATCCATTTTTCAGCCTACGTATAGCTTCACAATAATCCCCTTGGCTGACAGCATGAAACCTCAAGAAATCTAAAATTACTGGAGAGCCACTGTGTAAATCTCCCAGCTCCAAAGGAGAGATGGCACAAATGACCTTACTGGTCCTTCTGAAGTTATAAAATAGGTATACAAATAGGGTTGGATAGCAAATGTGTGCAGTGAAGATATTAAATCTTGCTAGTCTTACTCAATTTAATGGACATTTTTCAAATGTTTCGGAGTTCAGGTTTGGTTCAAATAAATGTCCCACGTATTTGAATCCCATGAGACTGAAAACCTTGGCTATGAGTATCACATCACTTTCTTATGAGATTTCCAGCTTTTCTGCTTCTGGTCTTGGCTTGAAATACCATGAAAATAATTTTTTTCATGGTATTTCAACACTTCTGATTTCAAATCCTAGTCATTATTGAAAAAAATTAAGAAAAGCTTAAAGGGTGGGTGGGTTTCTTTTTTAAGCTAGAAATGGGATAACAGATTTGGTACCAAAAATGCATGTTTTTGGAAATACATAAGGGTTTGAGTCCAGGGTTTTGGTTTGAAGTAATCTCTAATTTTAACCTGTGTAGGACATTCTGTAGCTTTCTTACACAGTACTCATATGGGAAAACAAATAACTATTGGCTTAAGCCAATCAGCTAAACTAGATATTTCATTCTCCAAGTATAAGGAGAGCTAGAAAGTGTCCTTTACAGGCCCACAGAACACAACAAAAGCTTCAAGGACTGAAAAACACAATTCCAAATGCAAGCATCTTCTCAATGTCTTCAGGACCACTGCAGGCAGAGTTGAGAACCGTGTTTGCTTCGTATTCCATATGATTGCATACTGATTTACCTGAAGGCCTGGAGAAGCAAGTCCCCTGTTTGATTGACTTTTTAGCACCTGAAAACACCTATGAGTATTTGAGACAGCAAGTGCTGCAAGGAAAATTACAGGCATATATGAGTCCTGAAGGGTTCTTGGTTATTATACTAGAAGGAAAACGCCAACTTTACAAGCTCATTTATGCCTTTCTTGTTTTCTAATATAGTTGAATCAAGCTGGTGTTGTCTGAGCCAATACTACCTACTGAATCTGCTCAGACCTGATTCCCACTTTTACAGGTTTTACTTCTGATCCTTTGAGATTAGCAGGATCTTCATTAAATGGGTACCTTGTACTAAGTTTCCTAGATGTTCTAATATTACAGAACAATATTAATGCATTGAGAACAGGGCCAAATGTAGGGGAAGAATTAAGCAGCCTGCCCTGCCTCTGTGAACCGTCTACACAAAAACTCTTTATTGCAAGTATTGATTGAAATAATTCTCTGATGTGTGAACAAAGCTGTGGAATATGAATAGCCTGTTAACAATGGCCAGTCATTTTAGGAGCCTTGCAATGCAGATAGGCATCTACTAGGATTTTCCAAAAGCACCTAAGCAGGTTAGGCACTTAACTTCTAGGAAAAGCCTGCAGGAGTTAGTCAGTCAGTTGGGTGTTTTCACAAAAGCTGTGATGTATTTATTATTATCTGGCACTAAATACGTTGGTAAATCTGGCCCCAACACCTATTCATAATTTAACCAGGAGTTTTTGACCTGAAATTTAGACTTAGGCCCATCTACTCTATTTCTTTCACTTTGAGATCAAAACTTCTTTACAATGGTAGTGTTTTATTAGCATCCTGGCTATGTAAAACACTGTGAATTGTTGTGAACTGCGTTTACACCTAAGGATCCTTTCTGCTTCCAGAGCTATATAAAGCAACAGTACTGCAAGAAACTGTAAGAATCAGATTCTACTTTTGCAAATTTTCAGACAATGTGCTAGCTGAAAATATTTGTTCGCAAGAGAAAAGAAGTCTCATTCGTGCATAAATAAAAGACACAGAAGACTAAAATTCTCTTGACACGGGGGACATACTACTGAATGAGAGATGAATGAACAATGATTCCTCATCAATAACATCAAGGTGCCTTTTCAAGGTCCTATCCTATAAAAGCTAACTTTCTCCTAAGCCCTTTTCCTTTTCAAGCCAGTAGATACTCAGCACAGCACAGAAGCTGACACTGAGACATGAGTAAAGGCTTATGTGTTGTTTCAAGGAAGCTGCATTCTTACTTGGCATGCTCAGGAGGAGTTATGTCAAGAGCTGCTTATTTCTAATATTATACACAGAGAATTCCTCCCACTATTTATTCCAGATGCTGAACTGTTGATTTATTTATTTTTTGGATTAGCTATATTAAAATATAGCATGCTTCCAAATGCTTTTCTCCCAAATTCCCAAAGGATGATCCTTTCTCATGAGGATGTACATCCTTAAGTCATTTAATGGGCTTAACTCCCACTGCTCTGAATGAGAATGAAGTTCCTGACTCTAGGATGCCCAGGAACTCATAGAAAGCTCAATATTTTGCATTGAAGTAGTCAGAAGAGGAATGTGGCATAACACCTGGCAGGGAGGCAGCAAAACAGCTGCAGCTTTTCCAGTGACTATGGCACTGCAGTACCTTAGGATCTGACTACTGCGAGCACCTGAGCAAAGAGATTTTGAGTTTTTAGATGGTTCTCTGCTGACCTCGGAACAATAAGGAAAATAAATGGTTGAGTACCTCTTTGAGCTTCACTTAATGACGTCTCACCTAATTTTGAGTTTTATTAGATCTGCATCAAAGCACAGAGACCTTCCAAACAAACATAAGATGACTGCAAGTTTTCATTTGGTTTTGTATGGGGATTGGAAGGTTGGTTGTACCAAGAAAGAAAAATTCTGGTGGCTCTCTGGAACTAGGTGGAGCACAGTCATTTGGATCAAGTTTCTCTTGGCAATAGAATTCCCTGAAATCCAAAGCACAAAGGGAAACTTAGAGAGTGACTCCAAGCAGGGCAAGAACCAAGGGAATGTTTTTGCCAAGCCCTGTGAGCTGAACTGACTGCGTCTCCGGACAGGCTGAGGGCAAGCAGACTTGTGGGCGTTATGGAAGACCAAATCCCCACCTGGTGCAGCTCAGGAATGAGGACAACAGGGCTGCTCAGCTGAAGATGTGATCCAAACAGCTGCCTGTCCTCTTTGGCAAGGAGTGCAGGACCTCTCCAAACTGGGACCAGGAGATGAACAAGAGAGGCAAGACATAGTAGAAAAACATTCTCGTCTAAGTCCCTTATTGAAGAGTAAGCAGAGATCTGTAAACACCGACCCTAGACCTGACCCTCCCCACCTCAGCTCGTTTGGCTGTTGAATCAACTTTTTAGCTTAAAAAAACAAAATTATATCACTGAAGTGGCTGTGAAGTTGGAGCTGTCTGAAAGTATCCGTGCTGAAATCACTATAGGATTTTTATAGTTTGCTCTCTCTCTCTCCCCATTACACTTAAAAATCAGAGCAAATGGAACTTTAAAACAGTGGAATGCAGTGAAAAATAAGGCCTTTAAATGTCAGGCAAATCCCTTGCAGAGGACAGACTCTTGGAAGAGCACTGGGTGCTCACCATCCACTGAAGTCATTCATGGATTTTAAGGGGCTACCAGCACTCAAAGACATCACTCCTCAAAAGATTTGGCCCTGCTTTACAGCATGCTATTTGTTTCACCTGCATCCTTTCAACTGTTGTAGCATCTACTACTGCTTCCCAATAAAAAAAGCAATGTCCCATTAGCAGAGCCACGAGTTTGCCAGTCTATGTTACTAGTCACATCAGTCCTTTAGACGTCCTCCCCATTTTCACTGAGGGAGATGGTATGTATTTTAATGGTTGGCACTTTACGATTTTCCCGGAGAACATTCCCTGAAGTGCCTGCACAGCAGCATTCCTGTAGGAAACCTTTACTTTTCGCTTTCGCAGCGGTACAGCTAGACTTGTCTTTAGAGACTGCATTTTTTGTAGGCACGCTTTGCACAGTGGAGAATATCTTCCATTCGCAGACCCCATCGGACTTGGAAATCCTATAGAAGGTTTCGCCCGAGCCAACAGGGATACGGACCACACCTTTGTGCCTCTCCATGCTTTGGCTAGCGGGATGGTTGAGGTTGAAATTTGGGAATTGCTTCTTTGCTGTTTGCTTTCTTGGAAGACACTGGGCTCTCAGGACATTTTGGAACGCTTTCTTAAACTCTTGACTTGAGCATGGGTAGATTATGGGGTTGATGCAGCTGTTTAAATAGCCAAGCCAAAATGTTATTTTAAAAAGTGTGTCCGGGGGTTTGATTGCAGGAAAGAAAGAACCTAAAATGGAAAATACACAGAGTGTTAAGGCAAAGGCAATGAGAAATTGCGGGTAACCAAAGAAACTTAAACACTGGAAAAAATAAGCAAGATTCAGTTCTGTCCTGGAAAAGTGATGACTCAAAGCCTAATTCTTTCAGGAACGAGTCTTTCAGAAGGTATGGTGTTGTACAATTACAGGATATTATATCAGAGATCAATTCAAAACATCTATTTTATTATACAAGCATTGTATCTTTCCATTTACAGCCAGAGAGCCAAGCAAGAGGCATGATATCAAGTGAAAAAGGAAAATTCCTTCCTCCAGGACTTCTAACTTCAGATTAGTAGGCCAAGTAACAATCATATCAAAGAGGTCATCAAAAGGGATTTGAAATGGCAAGAAAATTACCATTTCAGAAGCCAGAGTAAGTGAAAAGTAGAATTACTGGGCTGACTGCATTCCAGCTAAGAGTCTTACAAGATGATAAAGTACTGGGTGCTCAGTTTTCCCTTGAAACCTTTTGAAAAATTTCATTTTCCACATTTTTCTGCCTCAAGGAATGCATCCAAAATTCAGACACATTAAAGGAAAAGTGCCTCCTTATTTCAATGAACACTGGATCAGGTCTCACGGGCAGCCACTCATGGAAACTGTTATATATTTGCAAGGGTATCTCCCATGGAGACAATTTAAAGAGGTAGAGCTAGATGACTTCTTAGTAAGGAAAGTACTGTAGATCTTTTTATTCTATAAATTACAGGATAATGTACAAAAAAATTAAATTGTTTCACAAAGATTCTTCAGCAAGTCAATGACAGAGGCAAAAATATTTGTCCTCAGTGTCTTGGTACAACAACAGCCAGCTGCAAGTGACCATGTCAATTGAAAATGAAATAGCATTACTAATTTCCTTTTCTTTTAAAGTAGATTACAATATATGGTTGTTAACATGGAATTCAATTATACAGGATATCTGCTGACTTAAAATCTTGTTCTTTGGTTAATATTTGGTGGAAAAGGAAACTGTTTCATGAATGTGCATTGAAAATAATGTACTAAAAACTTCAGAAACTTTAGTCTGGGTCTGTTCCACTGACAGGAGATCAATTTTGGTAATTGCCAAAAAGTCAAATATTGACAGATGTTCCTTTCCTCACATATTGATGCCCTCCTTAATTGTCTCGTATAGAGTAGAACATCCCAATGTTGAAAAAAATCACTAGAGAAAATGACATCTCATTTTTCTAAGGATTTGAAAATGAAATGGACTTACACAAACCAAATTTAGGTAACATAAGAATCTAGAGTCATTAAATACAGGGTTGGAGTGACTGCAGAAATTCATCTTGTATTTCTCCTGTCTGAAGGAAGGATCATCTCAGTGTATAGTGCTCTTGGGAAGGATTTACTGTTCTTAAAAATCTTCAAACCTTAAAAACCTTGTGGAGATGCTACAACCTTCCCAGACAATCTGTTCCTGCTCCTCTCCACCGCAACCACTGGGAACATTTTTTGTAATGCCAATTGTTTAACTACAATTGGAGCCCATTACTGCTTTCATAAGCAAGTGCTTAACTTTAAATGATTTGAATAGGATGCCAGCAAATGCTTACAAGATTTACTCATGTTATTATAAAGCTACATAGACATATTTAGGATACCAAAGAGTCACCGCTGTTGGTTATGGAGAATTGTTTAGAAATTTGTTGCTCTTGCTTCCTGAATGATACTGGAAACCAGCCATTGTAACAAGATGCTGTAGTTCTCTTATTTGGTTCTTCTCTTTGCTTAGAAATGAAAGCAATAGTGTCTGAATGTGAATGAAACAGAAAACTGAACTCCATGTGATACTGTGGTGGGAATAAGTAGTAACAGTCTTCTAGGTCTTCTAGGACCAATTTTTCAAAACAGATCCTCTAGGACTGAAAAAAGAGAAAAAAAATTTCCTGTTATGTTGTCAAGGGAAAAGCTGTTCATTACTTTCATTGCTTTGCTCCATAAGAAAAAAGTGGTTCTATCATTCCAAAAGTCAGTAATTAGTTTGGATAGCCTCTCATGGGCATAGGAAGCACTATAACTTCCCAGAAAACATAACTGGCTTCTTTTTAGGTTTTATAGTCAAGTTTATAATGAATAGAACTTCTAACACTGACATATGCTAGTCTACCTGCCTCCTCCAGAAAATTTATAAGCATGTCCATATTGGAAGAAATACTGTGGAAGATTAAAGCATCAATACATTTGTCATCCTCTACTGTTTATTTATGTCTGTAAGCAGATCCTAAGTATTACAGGGCTTGATCTGTTAGCTGGACCTCCCCTGATTTAGGAAAAGCTGATAGTGCAATCAGAGGGACTTCTAATTTAACTCTGAGAGCTGCTGAATTTGGAGTTGATTTTTTCTTCCCATCTTTGTCAAACATAGCTACAGAGAGTGCAAAAAATGCTTTCAAGCAGCAAAAGCCAGAGAGGAATTCTCAGGGTGTTTTTGCCTGTGTGAGAATGTATCAAAATACTGCCTGAACCAGAGACACAAATAGTGCAGAGTGATTAATGACTTGCTCATTCTGCTTCTGCTGAACATGGTCTCGGCTGTGAAACATGAAGCAATGTCTTCTTGCCATGGCAGCAACTCTCTGAGTGGAACCGATGGGCCCAGAGGACATGCCGCTGTCAAGGAAGAAATAGGAGGTGTGGCAGGGTGAGAAGTGCTCCAGTTAACTTTGACTTGGGAGAGGTCCCTTAGGACCCAGGCCATCTGGAGCATGTTAGAGCAGCCACTATTTTGCAGATAGACTGAGTTGGAATACCCAAAGGCTATACAGAACATACCAAAGGAGCTTGCTATTTGTATTCAAGCAGTTGAACCTCTAATTCCAATTCCAATTACAGCTTGGGCATCAAACACAAGTCTCAGTGCCTCCATGACTGCTCCTGTGTTGCTCAAAGCCATGTAGGTAGAGCAGTTTCACTATTAATTTAGCACTGACCAGTTTTTAAGACCAAAAATGTTGTACAGAAGAAAGAAAATGTTATTTTTCAATAAAGAATTAGTTAGGAGCTGTGTCCCCTATTTAGAATTTTTCTCAGCACATTAATACTGCTTTCCTTTAAGGAAAAACAAGCCCAAGTCATTGGCGGATAAAAAAGTAAAAAAGGCTTCTAGATACCAAATCCCACTGAACTGTTTCTCTATTTCTGCATCTAAGTGCAGCATATCCACTGTTTTCCCAATTAATGTAAAGGCAAAAGGTGAAACAAATCCAGGTTTAGGCGGTCAGCTCTATGAGGCTGAATGTAATAACGGATAAACAACAATAACAATTCCTGTTTGCTGCAGCTTCTGGCTCACCTTAAATGGAATGCTAATGCCTTGCCAAATCCCGTTAAAAATAGAAAACAGCCAGTGTCAGAATCTTTCTCTTGCTCTTTTTTTTTTTTTTTTGGGGGGGGGGAGGGGGATGAAGGGGAATCTGCATGCTAATTTATTAATATAACCTTTTTTGGTTGATGACTTAGAGATTTCCTGTCTTGGAACAACACACTATCAGGGAAAAGGATATGGAGTAATTTTAACAGCATACAAATTTGCCATCTGTAGACCCCATCACGCATTGTCCTTAACTTCTTCACTACCATGGTAGATGTAACTTGGGCTTTAGGACAGGAACTCTGCTCTGTCATGCATCTGGTCATGCCAGTCAGTGGGGTTTCATGAATTTACACCAGCTAAAACTCCATCTATAGGCTTAATTAAAACTGTATGTTGTCCTGTGAATGAAACAGTACTAACAAACATCAGTAGGAAAAAATATTGTAAGCAGCATCTTGAAAGGACTGAGATTGGAACTGATAGTCAACAGACCCAATGTGTAACATATCTTCTCATGGATGCTGAAAACATCATCAACTTCCAGAGCAACATAAATCAAATTCAGCATGTCAAAACCTTGAGCCACTGAATTATTGCATAAGGTGGGTAAAATATTTCACTCTCTGCATCTTCTCCATACTTTGCAGGATTGTTGTGAGGAAATATTGACATGTTTGTTTTGTGCATTCAGATAGCCAAAGAAAGCAATTCCATCCTATTGCAGATACCTCGATACCTATAGTTCATGAACTTTTCCTCATCTCTTCTGTTGGCTATCTGTATATCTGGAAAAAGGGGAAAATACCACATTCCGCAGGTTCCCTAGGTTAGGAATCTATTACATGTAGTCTTCCAGCTCTTTCGTATTCTGTGATGTTGCTGTTGTGATTAATATCAGTGGTTGATGTACCTGGTAGCAAGTAGAAGTTATTTTCAAACAGTGCTGCTAGGTCTGATGATAAAGTGGTTGTTCAGTGCGCTAAAACTTCTAAATGGGCAGTGGCAAGTAGAAATAAAACACTGGGGCTTTTTCTTTTTTTTTTTAAACAATGACTGTGATTAACCATGAGACTAAACAACAAAGTGGAGTGGTGAATTCTCTCTTTAAGGTGTTCAGTGCAAGAGTGTCTGTTTCCTATGTGGCAATGAGGCAATACAGAGTAACCAGGTGAAATCCTTTGGCCTGCAATATACAGGAGGATGGACTAGATGACTTCATTTGCCCTCAGGCCTTAAAAGGTCTGGAAGTATGGAGAACCGTACTGGAAAAAAAGTTAAAGTTTGCTCATAGAAGAAATCAGAGAACTCATTCTCTTGGCAGAGTTCTTCAGCATGTCTCTCCCGCTTTCCCCCATAGCAAATGACTTCTTTCCTTGCACTGTCTCCTCTTAGGGAAGGTGTGCAGGTGCTTGACCGCATACTCGCAGTGTCACCACGCAGCCGCAGGGGTTGGGCAAGGTGAGCAAGCTCCCTGTAGCATGTAGGAAGGCTAAGGGCTACTAAGGACTACTTGGTTCTGTGGACATTTGTGCATGGAATAAAATGTGCTTGAGCACTGGCTGAGCAACAGCGTTGTTATCAAAGCTCATCCTCCCTTGGGGTGAGCAGTCCAGAGTCCATGTCCATTCAATCCTTGGCCACTTGGTGGCTGCCAGTTAGTGTCAACTTGGATTTGGACACTTGCCTGCTAACGGTCAGGACTGAGAAAACAGATTTATAATAGCACTTAATTCTCCAGAGGGAGTTTTTCCAATTCTCTCACTAGTAGGCTAGGTGTAATCATAGACTAATAAGTGCTGCCATCATTCAGCCATCTTCTAATAGAGGTTGGATAGTAAGCAGAAGTTGTAAAGTGAAATATTTTCCCTTTTAAAACTAATTCTCCATCCTATTCACAGGGCTTCATGTCTTGTCTGGTACTTTGTCAGGAAAAAAATGCTAAATAGTGGCAAAACTGCATACAGTTTAGAGGCCTCATCTTCCATTGTCTCCTACAGTCTGTGCTGAAAGAATAGTAAAGAAAACGTAAACTGATCTTTTAATGCCTTTGAATGGTAGATTGACTAAATGATGCTTGAATTCCTGCTTTTTTTTTTTGAAAAGTTGAAGTTTATCAAGTAGCAGCAGCACAATTCAATTGCTTTTTATATTAAAATAAAATAAAATGTACTATTAGTTCATTTGCCATCAAATATTTCATCACTCACCCCTGAAAATGTCAGGATTGCATTCTCCCCATTCACAATTTATTTTCATGTTTGCCAACTACAAGTTTCTTCAGAGCTAAGAGTTAAGTTTTCCATATACCTCCTGCTAAGTAAGTGCCAACTCAGTCACAAAGATGTAATCTGGTTTTCCCACTAGTCGGAAGTTACAGATTTGTTTGATTATAGGTTGCTTAAAAATCAGTACTATGTCATGCATAGATTCACTGATAGATAGCACACAGGGATTTAGAAGACCCCTAAACTAAAGAAGCTTCTGATGCTTATTTAACTCTGTAATGTCTCCATTAGCAGAACAGGAACAGGATCCTGTACCTTTTTATGTCCTATGGACCTCATAGTTTTGGTAAAAATCCAGCTCCACTATCAAATATCACTGCTCTGGTGACTGTGATTGAAAGTTCAGTGAAGGCAAATAATCACAGATACGCGAGGTTATGATGTTCAAGGTTCGGTTCACTGCTTTTTCCCTTTTATGTTGTATGGCACAAATGTGGTGATTGAGTCAGAGCAGAGGAAAGGCAGGCAAGGTAGTATGGCTACATTAGCACTGCTCAGAGCAGAGGAAGTGCAAGAACGAGGTCAGGGCTGTACCCATAAGAGCTAAGGAACCAGCAATAACCTGCAAAACAGTCAGGGCTGTGTACTCAGAGCTTGCAATGACTAGCTGTGTGCTAGTGCCTAGAAGACAACATTCGCAGACTCCCCTCGGGAGAGGACAGTAGTACCCCTGCACATTGCGAGCAGAGAACCGAACAGTATTTGTTAGTGTTATTTTATCATGACTGAAAGTGTCTGAAGGAACTGGGAAAAGTGCAAATTTAAAACCTTGCGTAACAGTCAAACAAAAATCCTGGCCATCTTTTGCCTCTAATGCCTATGAAATATGCCTCTAGAATCACAGCAAACTGAAAATAGAGTCGTGCTCATTCCAAGGGATAGTGGTGTGTTTACAGAGAGGCCAAGCCTAAAGCTCAGGCCCTGGGGTCTGTCCTAAAGGGATCAAGTTAGAGGGTGGCAGCTATTCCAGAGCGACTGCCCTAAAGGCCCAAAGAACGAAGCACAAAGGAGCACTGATTTCCTCACATGGACTGATTCTGCACCAGGGGCGATCCAGATCTCCTGCGAGGCAGCCTGCACTATGAATGTTGCTAAATATGTTTCATCTTTTGTTCCCAAGCTCAATGTTAGCACTGAACTTTATTCCGTGAGACTGCACTCTATGCTGCATCTCAGGTCAAACAGAAAACACCCCATGGAAATTGTATTTATATACATATATATATATATATGTATTGCTGCAGACACGCAGCAGCTGTGCTCTGTACATATACGCTCCCCCAGCACGTCTCACCCTGCTGCTTCCTTATGGAAAGTATCTTCTGTGGGAACAAATATGGGATCAAAGAACTCTTGAATATTAGGAAACACTTCTGGGTTTTGTACAACCAAATTAACATAACAAATGCAGAGCAGCAGTGCAGCTATGTTTTGGTAAGAACAGACATGGGGAATGGTGAAAGCCTGCATTTGTGAAGCCCTGTACCTTTACAACCGTGCCTGTGCTAGGGCCTAGAATATTGTGGCTGTTTCCAGGGGAAAACAAGAATGACTTTGTCTTTAAATATCCCTGAACTGTAGTAAACAGTCACAGAAAGAGGAGAGGGAGGTTGTTTGTCTTCACAAGGGCCTGAATTGAAAGCTCTGGAGCACTCAGTAGGGTGTGGATGTTTCTCCAGACAAGGTGATGCCTGGAAAGGACAGGCAACAGGAAGGGGTCGATCTGGGGATGATGCTCTGATTATTTGGATTTTTTCAGACCTAATTTCTGCTCTGTTTCATATTGTACCACTTACAGTGGATGATATTTCTAGCAAACATCAAATATCTCAGGCAACTATTGCTAGATTGTATGCAGTTGCAGATTTAAAAAGCTGATAAAAACATTGGAAGGTAAACTGAGGTTTCGTTACCTCTGTAAATCTTGACTAAGCCAACTGATTTACAAGTCATTTGCATTATCAGTGAAATTCCAGCTCCCATACTATTACTGCAGTGGAATGACTCTGGATCTTGCTGCTAGCATGTTAAAAATATTTGATAATCTTCCCCAAACCCTAGCTCCCAGAGTCATGTTCTTACAACAAAATCTCAACTTTCATTTAAAAAACAAAAATCTGGTGGTTCAGAGAATAGTTTGAAAAGATCAGTCTAACTCAGCCTGTGTCACGAGTTTGTCACTGCGTGACTGTCAGTTGTGATTTTGGAATCCTCAGGGTTAGCAATACTGGAATTACATTCTTTAGCAAAAGCTGAAAATCTATCCCTTATGAATAAAAATTGAAGACAAATCCTGAAATTTGCCAGGTGGGGTGGGGGAATCAGTCATTACCTTTCAATCACTAACAAATTCTAAATGGCACCATGATGTTTAAGAGTGAGTGGAAAATGACATTCCTCTTGGTTCATTTATTCCAGGGACTTGAAAGTGGTGACTATACAAGGCAAAAACATTTTAAAGGCAAGGACATGCCTTCTCTCTGACAGGTAGTTCATGTAAGAAAGCTGTAGATACTGCATATGAATCATGAAACATAACACAAATGATTCTATAAATCTCTTGTTTACAATTTAAATGGTTATTAATAGCACCAATTTCTTCAGCTGCTTTGCTGGATTATGAGTCAGTGGGACACCATGTTTCAGGTCTTCAGGAATGTAATGAATCAACAGTCAGACAGTCCTGAAAAGAGCAAGGGACCATCAAGCTATACCTAGGGAATGGTACATTTTTTCCTGGTAGCAAAAAGCAGATGGGTCCTTGAAGCACAGCCTTTGGGAAATCAGCCATGCATGGTCCCAGCAGTGCAGAATAAAGGAGGACAGGTCAATCATGCCTTAACCAGCATGATTAAGGTAGATGAATTTCTGTACTTGATAACAGATAGGCTGAAATTTTTCCATCACACCTGGCCACCTTTGACTTAAATCTTTGACTTAGGCTTTAACTGAAACACCCCAAAACAAATTTCCCATTTACAAATGAGTTGACTGTGTGTG
The DNA here is from genome assembly GCF_036417845.1 of Apteryx mantelli. Taxonomy (NCBI): domain Eukaryota; kingdom Metazoa; phylum Chordata; class Aves; order Apterygiformes; family Apterygidae; genus Apteryx; species Apteryx mantelli. The sequence goes on along the minus strand of NC_090006.1, from coordinate 3,431,222 downwards.
CACTCATGCCTCTGGAGCCCAAGCAAGGCACTACAGCCAAATCAGCCACCTCATTAAAGCATAGAGCGAGTTGTGATACATCAAACAGTGGAAGCCTAACAGGAAAACACAGGGTGTACCGGTGCCTGTCCCTACTCCCTACCTTGTCACATCTTGAGACACTGCATCAATAGCAGAGACAGAAAAATGCACTGTACTTTTCCAGTTCACCTCTAGTGACAGTAGAGAGTTATTCTCCTTGTAGCCAGTCAAAGCATAACCACAGAAAATTATTAGAAACCAGCTGCAGGCTGGCACACAGACGGGATTAGGATTCCCTTGACAGTGTTTGTGCTAGTTCACAAGCCTAATTTACTACTCTACTACAAATATAAATACCCCCCAGAGTATCCTTTTCTCTGCTCTCTTCATTATGAGAATGATTGACAAATGCTAAAAGCCTCCCTCGTCTTTGCCTAGTTTAGCATTCTGGATTGTATGTTCTCCCTCAGCCTCCTGGCTCAGATCTTCCCTTTCTTCTTCTTTCTGGGTCTGAAGGCACTGGTTACAATCAGATAAATTTAAGCTAGCTTTCCACAGGAAGCAGTTTGCTTGTTTCTGAGGATTTGTTAAGGTGAACCATCAATCCTAACTTAGCACCATTCTTGTCATTAACCAAGCCTCTCTTTCTTTTTCCCATGAGTTCTGTGTGTGTTCCCTCTGAAGGAGTCTTTCAGGATGACTGCTAAGTATTGTCATCTACGCTGGTGAGAAGGAAGCTTCCGAAATATGCTGTGAGTAGCCTCCAGCATCTTACAATTCCAGGGAAAGATCTGCTCTGTCAATTGTAACCCATCCACCTTGAAAACTGGTCCCATGATTGGGGAAATGCACTGAACTTCCAGACACTTATAGCTTTGAGTATCTATCTCTGTACTTGTACGTCTGTCTTTCTATCTGTCTCCCTTTCCAGCAATTGCAAGAACAAAAAAAAAACCAGAGTGGAAGAAACATGGTGTGTAGTGGCTGTTATTCCAGCACTGCAGAATGTCAAGGCCCTGAGTGCACTAACAGGCCTTAATTGCCCTGATCAGCCTCACTTGGGGCCTCCACCCACACACCCTCTGCCCACTGGCCGGGGGAGCTGCATATAAGGTCAGGCTCTTGTCCCTAACCTGTTTTGGTCTGTACTGAGGGGAGCTTTGTCCTCTGCAGATTTTGCTATGTTGCTTTGTGTTTGTCTGGTAATTGCTGGACTGTCAGCTGAACCTGCTGTAGCTGCCACCTTTGCTTGCCTTGCTCAGGTATTACAAGACTACACCCTTTTGGTGAGGGCATGGCTGCTGCCTGTGCTGTTGTCACCCCTGGCTCCTGGATTGTCCTCCCTTGTGGAGCAGCCCTGCTCTTGCTGCTTGCTCCTTGATGTGGTGGTTTCTCTAGGAGCCAGTTCTGACTTTAGCAAAATGGCAAACCCCTGTGAAGGGAAGCAGGTTTTCATTTTATAACTGAGTTGAAAAAAGTGTGGTGATAAGGTTCTGGCTAACGTAGGAAAACTGAAATGCAGCCCTGTTGCCTGCCAGTCCTCCTAGCTAGGTCATCTAGAGAGAAACTGAGATTTAATAAGGGGAATGTGAAGACTGTGTATCTAGTTGGGACATATTTGACAGAACCTTCCAAGTCAAAGCCCAAATAACTTGTGAAGACATGTTGAGTTCAAAGTTTTTATAGGAAAACCTAGAGATGAAGAGTGGATCTGTAACTCTAAAAAGAGATTGCATTCAGAAATGAAAACCTGACTTCTTCCAGGGGAAATCAGCTGTTTTGACAGTCTTTCATTCTACAGAAATTTTGTGAAGGTTGGGTTTATGCTCCAGGTTGCAATGAAGAACAAATCCTAAAACCTCTTTTATTTTCATGCAGCAGGATTATCATTCTCTGGCTCACTCCACAAACAACATCAAAGCCAAGTGAAAAGAAGGTGTATTGGGCTGAAAATCTCTGTCAGCTATTGTGTGGATAAAGCATTTGGATAAATTGTTTGCCTGGAATGAAAGCTCCATCCATTGGAGAAGGTAAGAAAAGTATTATTACCCAGACAGATTGCAAACCAGCCCTCCAACTGGCAACTTTACATACTGTTTTCAATTAAGATACTGTCTTATGGCAGGGATACTCAAGCTGTTTCTCTATTTATTAGCAACATCTGCTGATATGGATGCACTGCCTTTATCCCCATCTTGATATCCTTCTGTCAGTCCTGCTCCCACCCCTAAAGATTTCATCCCCGTTTCTTATGCCCTGTAACAAGCCTGTGCTTCCTGCTTTACCTCAATTCTTAGCTGATACTGTTGATGTTAATAGATTTGGGGATCCTGAAGATGTTGTAGAACACAGCCAAATAAACCTTCAATCTGGGAACATCTTCTGCACAGAGTAGCAAGCACCTGCCAGTCATCCGAAGTGGTTTGTGTGCCAAAGCCTAAGAACATCTGTCTCATGGGGTGCCCTTTGTTCAGGATCTGATTCTGAAAGGCTCTGCCTCCTGCAGTAACTAAAATGACCTGCAGCAGCTGATAGAACCATTTACAGTTTTGGCCCTTTGCAAAAAAAAGCTGCAGAACTGGTATTTCGCATGACAAAATTCTTGTTCCCCAGCCAGCTGTATCGTGAACTCCACAACTCCCATTGATTTCAGCAGTAGAGTGGGGAGTGCTCTGCACAGCTGAAAAAAGCAGACTTCTGCCACTATCCTGCTGCGTGACCTTGGCCACATGGCTTCCCCTCATTGTGCCTGACTTCACCTATCTGCAGAATAGATCTGAAAATGCTTACTCTCTTTTGGACAGTAGTCTGTATTGTATAAATGTAGAATGCCATGTAAAAACATCTCTGGGTGAGTCCCTGACTTTGGGTGGGACAGTCTACATCAAGATGTTTCCTTACTTTTTCAAAGACATGGTTTTTCATGCTACTTTTCTCTCTTTAAACAAAACTAACAAATGTTTCGAAAAGACTTATTAAATGCTTTAAAAATAACACAGTAACCCCACAAAGATAGGGAAACTAACCTCAAGAAAGTTTCCTTATATGGGATCAAAGAAAGATGCAAAGTGAGCCTTGAATCCAGAAAACTTCTTAAATCCAAAGCAAATTAATTAACAGCAACAGCTCTGTGTGGGCAACCACATTTGCAGATGAAATGTTTAATGCATTCTTGCAAACCCTTTTTGGGTATGTTTTAGACATCTTGGCAACCAACATTCCAACACGCTGACATCCTGGACAGCATGAGCCAGGCCTGTCGGGGCTCCTCCTTACAGAACAGCGACATCTTTTTCTCCAGCACTTCCCAGTACTGACCAACAGAAAAGATCCTGTAGGTTTTGTTTTTTTCATGTGGCAATGTTAGTGGCAGGATTTCATGAAACAACCTGATAATTTTGATAAATCTAACATCGGTAAATTGAACAGGCTTTTGTATGGGTTTAAAAACCCTCAGTCTTTCAGTATTTAGGTAGCAGGTTTTTCTTCTTAATTCTACAGACTGGTCCATTACTAGCTAAAACTTTTACTTAACTAATCTTTCTTCATTTTCCTATACAGCACAAGCCTTTTTTGGTAAGGAAAGCTATTGAAATTGGGCAATCAGATTTAAGCTGTTAGATTCCAGGTTTTAAAAATTTGTATTTAGTGCAACTGTCACAATGCAAACTTTAGTGTGATATGCCAATTACTACACAATAAGATATAGGTACAAAATTAGTATTCTGCTTTTAAATTCTGAAATCACATCAAAGGTGAATTAGCAAGGCTTTATATTTGAGTGGCAGCTAAAAACAAACCTCAGACATTCCTTCCCTTTGGGATTAAAACTGATGAATAAATATTCATATTCAGTATGAGGGGTGAAATGGCAGCCAGTGTTTGACCAGTGAGTCCAGTGGCATTTCACATAGGATATGAATGAGGAAGTACAAAATTAGTCTGAAGGATCCTCATGGCTGTCTTCTGACTGGTCATATGATAAATTAAAAATACATCATCTCATTTGGAGCTGAGAGGGATATTACAGTACAGTATCTCACAGTGAATCTTCCTGGTATGAAGCTGCTTTTCCCTCATAGTGGGAATTATAAGGTGCTGAGCACTTTGGGAAATCTGGCCCTGAGTTTGTAAACAGCTACTTTGACCATGCAAATATTTATATCTTGACCTTTTACACATTTATATCAGCTGAAGAACTGGCCACAAACTTGGATACAAACATGCACCCCTAAAGATATCATTCCTATAGTAGAATTGGTCAGAGATAACAGTCCCAGTTTTGAAAGAGTACCTTCTGTATGGAAAAAGGTTACTTCATCTTCTGAAAATGAGAAGGATTATGCTTTAATCCTCAAAAGGATTATGATCAGGGATGTTTTATTTGATTTGAGACTTTTTCAGTTTTTTCATTCACCATTTTGAAATGGTGAATGTTTTGATTTTGACAGCTTTCCAATAGAAAAATTATTCCCTTGGAGTTTTTTTGATCAGCTCTATAGTACACAGGCACAAACATGGCCCTCCCTCCAGAGAAGGTGCTGTAAAAGGCAGGGGGGTTTGTTTTACTTACCAATAGGCATTACTACAAAAAAGGGAAGCCAGCACAAAACGAAGCATCCCACAACTATTCCCAGGGTCTTGGCAGCTTTCTTCTCCCTGGAGAATTTGAGGAGACGCACTGAGAAATTATATTTGCTCTTGGAGTTAGATGCAGATCTACTTGCTTCAGGAGCATTTTTACGATGGATCCGTAGAGTCACTTCTTCAGAATGAGATTTCTCAGTCTTCAGGCCAGAAGCCAGGCCTTTGCTTTCCCTTTTGGCCACTACATACACACGGCAGTACATCACCAAGATAATAGTCAAGGGGAGGTAGAAGGAGCCTAGAGCAGAGAACAGCACGTAGCCGGGCTCTTCAGTGATTTGACAGATGGTCTCATCTTCTGGTGCTGGTTCCTTCCAGCCAAAAAGAGGTCCGATCGATATCACCAGAGACAATGCCCAAACACTAAATAAAGCCAGGAGGCCTCTCTTCTCTGTCACTATACTTGGGTATCTCAGTGGGTAACTCACCCCGATGTATCTGTCTATCGAGATGATACAGAGGCTCATAATGGAAGCAGTGCAGCAAAGGACATCAACAGCTGCCCAGATGTTGCAGAAGATTCTCCCAAAGGCCCAGTAGCCCAAAATCTCCATGGTAGCTGAGAAGGGCAGAACAGTGGAAGTCAAGAGGAGGTCAGCTATAGCCAGGTTGATTATATAATAGTGGGTAACACTCTGAAGATGTCTGTGGCAGACTACGGAGAGGATAACCAGAATGTTACCCAATACCCCAAAAATAATCAGCCCTCCTAGAATAATGCCTAGTAAAATGGCCTTTGAAATGTTCACAGGCCCCACAGAGTGGGTGCAGTTGGAGCAATCGGATGAATTTCCAGGGAGGAAAACCATGGTGTGTGGCTGATAATGTTCATGTAAGGCTGGTGTATTTCACTCCCTTTTCTGGTAAGAAGAGTGGTGAGATCAGTTTTCAGAAGGTCCTACAGGCAACATTTGCCTGGCTTTGCTGGGAAAAAAGTTTAAGAATATCTTAGAAGTGCAGCACCAGGAACAATGAGAAGGATCCAGAAATATTAGAAAATCCACCTTTCTCCCTAAGTTTTATCATTCCCCTAGTTAATAGCACAGCCACCATTTTACAGTCAAATTTAACCCCTTTTGCATTTTCTTGGGATGCAGAGGTGAGGCTACATAAAACTGAGGCTATTTCTTATACTTTCCAGGATAACTTGACAAGGAGTATTGTAACTACAGGTTAAAGTCATTTCTGCCTTTTTGGGAAGATTCAATATTTAAATAATATAAATATTTCAAAGTATCTTGAATTTAGGTTTCTCCTGGGGGAAGTCAATGATGCTTTTATTGCCTTGTGTTAGTCCTGATTCTGCCTTACAACAGGCTTAGCAGAAACCTGGCAAGGTGGGCGGCTGCTGATGCTGGGTCTGCTCAGCAATGTCATTTGAGATACTTGCTTGAGACATCTGCCACTGCAGGTCTTTGGGGGTCTGAAGTGCCAATCAAAACCTCTGCAAGCTGTGGAGCAATTGCCACTTGAGCTCCTGGACTGGGAATCGAAGTTCATTTACATCAGCTTCTGGTTAGTGCCGAAGGGGAGAGTGAAGTTTTCCATGTCAAAGACGCGTGCTGTTGTGCTCTTTTCAGATTGGCACCCCCTAAAGGAGACACAAAACAAAATAGTATGATTCCCAGGAGCAATGTTCACTTACTGCTATGGTTCCCATATAAGAATAGAGTGGGAAGCTATTTTAGGGAGCCTTCCCCAGGCTGCCTCAAGCCAGTGGAACCAACCTTTTCCAATCCAGCATTGTTTAACAACAACTAAGAGACCAACAGGAATTTTGTTGCCTGGATCTTCTTGCCATGTTCTCAGCAGCAATCTGTTTTCCTTTAGGCATAGCAATCAATCCTAATTATCAGTTCACCTACAGAGACCAGTTCTGGAGGAGACAGAACCCTGCAGGACACAATTCAGGACTACAAACAGTGAAACAGATTTATAAGTCCAGTATTTAGTCTAAAATTTCTTTATTAAGCAACTACTACCCATTGGACTGCTCATTAGTCCAGCTAAACAGCCCATTTTAGAAATCTATAGGGAAAAACAATTCCTGCCAAGAAGATGTTGCAAAGAACGAGTTTCCTACTGAGTGACACAACATTCTGGAGTATCTGGAAGCCGAGCTTAGCCTCAGCTGGCTAAATATGGAGAAAAGGTACATACAATGGAGAAGTGAGGCAAAGCCTGGGAATTAACACAAAGGGGGCACAAAGGAAAGCTACAAGTGTCAGCTGAAAGCCTCTTACAACACAGATGCGAGTGTAGCCTTCCTATCCAAGATATTGAATGGACATCTGAAAAACCATCACTAATGCTACTCCTGTTACCTCTGAGAAAAGGTAAGACTCTGTAAATGCCTATGGACAGGACCCTAGTGTTAAGTCTTTCAGATGTGTTCCTCAGCTCACACTTTATACAGACAGCAAACAGCAACAACTGTCACATAGCTGAATCTCAAAGCTGTATATTTTCGTGCAGGTGAAGATGTTTACAACAACTCTTATTCTGAACCATTGAGAGTCCTAGTTCACAAGTAGGGAGAGTGGGAGAAGGGGAGATGAAAAGGCATTCCACTGTGGGGAATTTGCCTTCTTTGCAGTGATATGAAATTGGATCTTTATATTTTCTCTTCCATGAGAGGGAACAAGTTGAAGAATAATGCCAAGAAAGGAAAAGACAGATCTTAATAAGCACAACAATGAAATGAATAGTGATCGTAGTACCGAGCATCTCTAACCATTATAATTGTGATCATTAAAGGGTTGATGGTGGACCTGAAAATTAAGAAGCAATCAAACTTAATTTCGAAGCATGTAAAACAAAACTTCCTAGGAAGTCAAGGAGGTGCAGCAAAAAATGACTGATAGACATATTTATACTCACAACCAACCAGATAACACTCAACCTGTGGAGGGACATGGCTCAGATGAAGACCACATCCTAGACCCTTGTGCCTGCCCCAATCCACACTCACCTCCTTAGTCTCTAGAAGGCAGCACAGCCCCTCTGAGCATCTGGAAAGCAGATTCACAGCACAACACAGCAGGCTCCTCTCTTCATGCAGAGATGGGACTCTGCCTGAAAATCCATTGCTTTTGCTCCCTCTTTCCCCACTAGTATTTTGATGACTCACAATTGTATCCCAATGGCTGTGAGGGGCTTGATGCCAGCATCCCTCAAAGCACCCTCCCCTCCCCAGTTGCAGTGTTCAGCTCCACACTGGCAAGGAGCAGCAGTAAGTTTACTGCTCTGCTGATGTAGCAGGCAGTATCCTTGCCATTACCGTAATCCCCTGCCATTCCCGTATTGCTCAGAAAGAGAGAGCACTAATCAGATGCCAAGTGGTGTCTTAAATATTTTTTCCATGCAAACTGGTAGTAGCTGCGGAGATCAGAAAGTGGAAGCTAGCTAGCAAGCTAGTGTTTACAGACTAACAAGTAACCTGAAAACAAATGCACAAAGTCATCTGAAAATTACATAGAAGAGGGGGGATATTCCCTTGATATTGTAGCTTTGTTTGCATACAAAAAGAATTGTCTGCCAGGCAAACTGAGAAAAGAAAATAAGAGAAGAAGAAAATAAAAAGGAGTGACAGCCACACTGACCACTTAATCTGCATGCTGGAATGAAGCACCAGTGTAGGCAGCACAGCTGACCTTGGGATGGGGGTTTCCCTTGCTTGGGCAGGGAAAGCACAGATTTGTGAACACTGGATTCCTCCTGTTGTCTCTTGCTTTCCTTAGAAGTGAGTGAGAGCCACTGGAGTAATTTCTAAGAGGAAAATTATACCTGGATTTAAGTGGATGTTTTGGGAAGTTAAGTATGAAATATTTAAGTAAATGTGCTGTTAAGAGTGTGTTTTTTGTTTTTTTTAACATGGTTCTTTCAACCTGTTTTTGAGGGCTGTTCAGAGGTCTTAAGCTAACACTGAGACACTGAGCTCCTTGCACAGACTGGAGTGTCATCCTGTAGCATGGTCCTTATTTCCCTGAGTATCAAAGGATGTTGAGAGAGGCTGAAAATTAAATGAATAAAGGAAAGCTTGAGTTACTAAAGGCCCTTAAAGGCCATGATTCATCAGACCTATTTTAGATGTCTACCTTAAAATGAGGCAACTCATGCCCTACATCACTCCATCAAATGGAAAATGAGTCTGGGTGACTCAGGTGGAGGGAAGAGAGATGAACCCCACCCAGGGTTTTGTTTTTATTGATGCATATGAGCCTCTTCACACTGGCTTCCAGGCTCTTAATTGCACAATGGAAATAAAGTTAGATTCATAGCTTCCGTTATTAACACTGTACTTGGAAGGTATCAGCTCACCTATGAGTAATATCTTTGTTAGAGGACATCTTTCTGGAAGGGAGGGAAGCAGAAAAGTGCCAGACAGTAGTTTTTTCCCTAAAATCCTCAGAGAAAAAGGAATGCATTTGCAATAAAGAATTCATGTACACACAATAACCACTAACAGTTCAAGGTCAGAAGAGTCACTAAACAAAGCCTGGTCAATGTATGTTATCAGGTGAAGATGGGCAGGGTAGGATTAGTGTCACATCTAAGATGCATGAAGCAATCTTTCAACTTGGCTGTGGCAAGACCTATAGTAGAATTGCATGTGTCCAATTTATAAGTACTGGACTAATCAAGAAGTGTTCAGAAGAAAACAGAATGATAAAAGTCTAGAAAACATGTCCACTATTCACTGCAGGTATGCAGGGGAATGATGAGCTTCCAGCAAGAGAAAAATCTAGGCTAACGCAGGGAAAACTTTGCATCCCTGAAGAAAGGTAACAGACCGCTTAGAGAAGTGTTGGAATATCCATCACTGAAAGTTTTTAAGACCAGATTAGAGAAAGATCTGTCAGCAGTGTTTTACTTGGCTTTCATCCTCTCTTGAGTAAGGATTAAATGTCCTGTAGGGTCCCATCTAACATCATTTTCTACAGTTAAGATTTGCAGAGAAAGGCAAGTCTCTATGTTCAGGCATTGGAGAAGAAGGGGAATCCTGGGGTGTTCTTGTTTCTACCTTCTTGGTGATCTTAGGCAAGTTTATTTTTAAGCCTCACTTCCCTATCTGTGAAGCAGGGAAACAAAGCTTTCCTCTTCCTTCTGTCTTATTCTCTTAGACTGCAATCCTTCTGGAGCAGTGGATATCTCTGTGTCAGATAGCACTTAACAGAAACAAGTTCCGAGGCTCTCTTGTGTTGTAAATTATACTCATTAACATGAGAGGGTTCCCAGGGGAGGCCTAGAGGCAAATAATGTGCAGCTGCTCAGTCATTTCTAAGCCTGTGACCCCTTCTTATTTGCTAGCTTCATTAAAACCAGAGTCTCAAATACTGGCTTTTGGCCAGAGTTGTCTTTTCATTACAAGAGTGTCATGCAAAGGCCTGGCTACACGTTGCATGTGTGTCCAGTGCCATTTAATAAAGAGCTATTGTTAAGCTGCTTAGCATAGTGCGAGACCATGCAGGCAACCTGAGCCTGGGAATAGAAGTGGAATGACTTCTTCTTGGAGGTGCTATAGGCCTTGACATGATTAGAGTTATTTGCCTCTTCAGAAAGCAGTGAAAAGTATTGCATTGAGAAATCATCCCTCAGGGTTAGTAAAAGTTTTGCTTATAACTAGGTAAAAGAAAACCCACCTAAGGGAAGGTCATATTAAATGTTGTTTATTAAACTTCTAAATTAATCAGGAAATAAACACATTCCTCTGTCTTTTAAGATTTGGAGACCCTGAAGCTTACAGCACAGCTGAGTTGAAGATAAATTGCAAATTCTGAGCTTTTAAAAAGGGGGGAAAAAATCAACCTGGCATAATTGTTGGGTTGTAGTTGCTCATGCATTAATGACAATCAATTTGCATTGAGAATATGGACCTTGGAGTATGCTGCCATATGTGATCTGAGACTTGGAAGAAAGCAGTATGTACTCAGTACTGATGATTTAATTTTCCTTACTGACTTGTTTGCAAGTATGACTATGTTTAAATCTAGAGGTGATATGTTGATGGAAAGATCTATATGTACTACATAAATGAAAAACAGGTGAAAGATATTTGAATCATTCGAAGCACTCAACAAGCACAAACAGTGGATTAAAAAGTCTTGAACAAAAAGACAAGGGCTGAAATTTTCAAACAAGCTAGATTTGCCTGTTTTATTTCATGCTCACTTTAAGAGGTATGAGATGCCCCAATATTAGACATGGTTAAAATTTTCCATCTTGGGATTCATAGGGACTTTTCCACCATGTTTCTAAATCACTTAAGCATAGGCCAGTTGTTGGATAAACAAGATCCTTGCTTTTGAAAATTCTTTTTCAGGAAAGTAAGTTTAGGCCTGAATAATAGCTTACACAACATTGAAAAAGCTTTCCTTCCCCCTGCAATTTAACAGACAATCCTTAGTTCATGTCCCCTATCCTAAAAACAATTAGTTACTCTGGCTAAGTATGCCTTCACCTGTCATCTGTGGAATGCCTGCCAAATGTTAGGAAAGAAGGGAGCTATAAAACCATCCTGTCACTATGTAGATAATACAGGTTTAACGTAACATTAGAAGTCAGATGCGTAAAGACGGAGAGTCAGCTAGCATAAACAAAACACCTTCATTAAAGCTAATGGTCCTTTGTCATTTCACAACAGATGATTTGTGCCACCAGATTTTGCATACAGCCGCAGGTCTCAAGACTGCCTAATTAGATACAGACACTGTTAAATGTTTATTTCCATGCAGCTCAGGAAGAATTTCCTGGTTTGACATATTACTTGGATGATTTGGTGGGGTCTAAACACACACAGAGAACAATACAGTTTTGTAGTCTCGGGAAGATTGATTTTTACCTGCTGCTGAAACCAATCTATCCAGAAATGAGTGCCTGCTTCAGTTTTCATCCCTCCTGCTTCTTTCTTGTTTACCTCCTGTGTCTAGCCAGGCCCCTTCCTATGATATTACTGCTACTTTCTTTTAGTGGGAGTTTATGCCACATTTCTCTGCTTTGGCTTGACATTAATATGTAAAATGGTGTTGCAGAATTGAAGGTATTGCATAAAAGGCAGGTGTGTCTAAATCATAGAGACAGAGAGCAACCTAACTTGTACCATGTGTTTTAAATACTTCAATTGGGTATTTATATGCTGCCTGTCTACATTTAAGAAGCAATGAGATCCAATGCTCTGAAATTCCTGCTTTCTTGTCACTGACTTGATTTTCTGCCTGATGCATCTTCCTTTATCTCTCTTTCTAACTTTTGTCTGGCAAGGCAGGACTCTCCTTGCAGCTGGGACTCTGGCTATGCTTCCAGTGTGGCACATGCAACTTCTTGTACAACAGAGTCCTGACTGCAGTCCTCCTAACATCACTGTGACAGAAATAATCCCAGTGTGCCGCTTTATCGTTCGCAGATCTGAGATAGATTTAGGTCTGGTCTTGTGCCTCAGCATTCACTGCAGGCCTGCAAAATTTCTTTTCCATCCAAAGCACACAACGCAGAATTCCTTGACTTCTTTAGAGAAGCACAGCTCTGAAAAATCCTGGGGAAGAAAGTCTGCGTTTATTCAAAACGTTCTCTTATTCCAGTGGGTCTGGGGGTCAGTATGAGCTTGTTTATCCCCTTGTGCCACTGTGACTGTTGGCTGATTGTCCTAGCACAGGGCATCTTGTTGCAGCCATGCTAGATTTCTCCTGCCACGTGACTGAGTACATAATTCTGTCATCTCTGGTAAGCCTCCCTACGGTACTTGAACAGCAGCTTTTGTCCAAGTAACCTTTTAAGCAGCTCAGAGCATAACAATAAGTTATACTCGATATAGTGAGCCTCTCATCTACAAGGAGCTCGCATTTCACCTGCTGCCACCTCCAGGCAGCAAATTTTTGCTAGCAACACTAGAGAAAATTGTTTGGGGAAAGAATGGGAAAGGATGTATGACGCTAGTGATTTATCTGTGTTTCCATAGACATATGTTTTCTCATTATTTACTCACACTAGATCTTGTCTGAGGTCCCCTTGAAACAGAAGGAGCCCAAACCGATGACAACAGAAGTCAGCAGCTTTAAAAGAAAAGTGGAAATAGCAAGCACTCTTGGCAGTGTGGTACAGGGAGCAGTTTTCTGATGGCAGCACGACCATTGGAATGGGAAGAGATGAGATCCAAAGGCCCCAGCAGTCAATAGCTGGAGTTTCAGAAACTTGTCTGCTGAGGTTACTGGGCTCTTTCTCTTATGGATAGAAGCTGCCATGCCAGAATAAATCAATGCTCCATCCAACTGAATTTTGCAAGCGCTAGGGAGGCACCTGAATGTGATTATACAGCATCACTACAGGAGCAGTACAGTTCTTCTTGCTTCATTTATGTGATACTAGCAGACACAAGCGCACAAAGCAAATCAGAATCCTGTTCTGTTGCCACAAGCACAAGACACTTCCTCTTTGATAATAACCTATCCATACAAGTGGAAGAGTCTTTGATTCCTTTCAAGTTTATAATTACATTTAATATGTAGCCAGATTATTCCCTAGAAATAATCAGTGAGGAAATACATATTTACTTGTAATTGCACTCTTAGTTTCTTGGAAAGCCTGCTGCTTGCAGTTATACTTGGGTCTAGAGGGCAATAAATAGCACAATACATCATTCATACTCTGAAATGGATTTAGAGTATAATAAACAACCTATTTCTTTTTATTCTGCTTTCACCCAAATACTTTGTCATTTCACATTTAAGTTGCTTAGTAATTTCTGTGACAGTAGAAGATGCCAGAAATATATCTGTGCTCTTTTAAACCTTGATTCATCAGCAAGGGAAAAACAGTTGGGCACATTTGCCATAGGCAGCTATATAAACAGTGTGCCTGTACAGCAGGCTCAAACAGGATGCACCAAATTAGGAGCAATTTCTTAGATTTCCTGCTCCATCACCTTCGTGTAAGACTATTCCTTGCCTGAACTCTGGAGCTTCTGAGACTAATTCTAATAATTTGCCCTATTTTTAACTCACTTTCTAATCCATATGATGTTAAAAACAGACATAGAAAATCTTGCAAATCATGTATTGGGTTCATATTTAGCGACACGAACGCCCATCATGTATCATCTAGGATTTCTCACTAAAAGCTCATATTTGCTAAATTAGCCTAGCACCATTTTGCCATTACCTTCCTACTCTAAAAATAAGCATTGGGTAGTAAAGAAAAAGCAATTCAAGACTAGAAATATTTTGATTTCTGTTTTTTTGAGGACTTTTTTTCTCCATGATTGAACCATCAGTATTTTAACAAACAGTAAGAATAGCTGGGTTTGATCAAAAGTTCAGGCATGTTTGGAGTTGAGGTTTTTGCTCTGTCTAATGTTAAGATGGAGAATTTGCGCTGGAAGATTTAAATCTGTGTACTTAGGAATATAAATAACTCCCAGTTGACATCTCATAATTTAATACAGGTTTGATTTGAACTTTTAGAAAAGAGGGAAAGTAGTTTATTTTCTTCTTCTGGACACTAAGGTGCTTCTTCATCATGTAATTATTTTGAGAGTTTCTTCTTTGAAAGTGTCCAAGGTAGAGAGATGTCTGTAGTGCTTTGCCATTAAGAGGGTTCAGGATGTTTCTGATCTTCCTGTGAGAAGGGGCAGTAATCTAAAAGCTGTTGTACTTCTGTCCTTGTGACAGCTCTCTGTGGTTGTCCTGCAAGTTACTCCCACGCCTCACTCTTCACCTATCTCATCTCCAGGTGTACAGCTTAGGGCCTGCTTTGCATGCAAGTCTTTCAGGGATACAGGCTCTAAGCATATATAAAATGTACAGTACTGCTGAAGTAAAGTCCTTAACATGTAAAAACATTTTGCTTTGCAAATGTAATTACCATTCTTGCCTGTTGGTGTTTTAAGTTGAGCTTTTAAACGTCAGGCAGTTGGGAGGGTTTGTTTGGGTATTTGGGCTTTGTGTTGTTTCTTTGTTTTTCATGAGATGCTAATTTGTAGTAATTGTGTTATGCGGTCTTAAAGTGTCTGGCTCGGAGGAAGGGAATTGTTGGTGTGTATATTTTAGTAATAACAATTAGAGAGACAGAAAAACCGAGAAAGGAGAAAGAACATATTAGTAAAAAGCTCACATACTTAGGAAGAAAACTATAGCTTGTTGCTTTAAGGGAACAGAAATCTGTCTAGCATTTCTCAAACACCTATGTCTACTGGCATGCCATTGAGATATAAATGATACACATTTCTACAGACAGAATTTGATTCAATTAATGGCATTAAAAGAAGAAATGGGCAATAGTTTTTGTTGTAGTACTAGGAGTGTGGAAGCTACTAACTCCTGTGATTTGAGATCCTTAAGAGAAAGACCCACCAGGAGAGAGGAAGAGGAAAACAAGATAATTCAGATATTTGTTACTGGTGTTGTGGAAATACCTCCATATCTTAATTAGGGACACAGCATGCTCCATTCTGTTCAGACCTGAAGTAAAAAAGGCAGCTCCAACCCCACGTTGCTTGAGACGTTATGCAGCAGATGGGTAAAGAAGCAAACGGGTTGGGAGAGGGAGTAAGTTTAGCCCAGGCAGAGGAAGTCATAGCCTACCATCTGTCTGGCCAAAATAACCAGCTTGATGGAGCTAGGTTGGCAGGGCAACAAAGTCTGCTGGAAGGGCTTGAAGAGGGTCAAAGCAGTAGCTTTACAGGTTTACTTGTTCGTTTCTTTGCTGAGGAGGTTTCAGAAACTCAGGTAAAATCCTTTGAGGGGTCACTGTTGTCAAGTCGTTATTGCCAGCTGCTCCCAGGAGCCTCATTCCCTCCTGTGAAATTTCAGGCTGGGCTCTAAGCTCTCCTGGCTGTACTGAGCCGCACACAAAGACCAAGAACCCAGTGAAAACTGCCTAGTGGTTTGAGATGCAGCTGGGAGTCAGACTGTGTTATTGCAGTTCATGCGATTACTCCTGACTGCAGTTAAAAACAAATGCAGGAAAGGGCCTTTGAAAAGGCAGAAAGAAAAGCAGCTGAGCGGCTTCATCTTGATCTGCCACAGAAATGGAGGAAAAGGAATCAAACTTTTTATTTGCCAGTAGTTTTGTTTGTTGGTGTGCAGAGGCTCCCTTCGCTTGGTCCACATCCCAGCAACTAAGCACAATTTTCTCTAGCATCAAAATCCAGATGGGATTAGCAGAGACCAATATGTCTGAAGAGATTTGTCACGGGTATGATGTTTTCTGAGAACAGAGGGGAGATGCCTGCTGTGTTCTCCTCTTGGATAGGTATCTGGTTATCAATACAGGCACTTATTTGATTAGCATATGAATGTGTGAGTTTCTCAGGCTGTTCTCTTACCTTGAAACCAGGCCCCAGTGAGAACGCACAGATTTTCCCAGGCTGGCTGACATCAGAATGCCAGTGCACACTGCTTTTTGGCAGAAACATGGGGCATAATGTTCTTTATATACTGAAGAATGGACCCAAACTAAAACGTTTCTTTCCTCCAACATTTTCCATGCACAAACAATACACAGAATTCCTGTGACTAAACGTCAGAGAAGCTAGCTACAAGTGCTGAATTTTGCTATGCAACTTTGTTCTATGCTTAATGCGGCACGGGGAGTTTGGAGGAAGTAGTCACATCATTTATTTTTAGTGCCTAACTCCCTATCAAGGCAATGAAGAGAGCCAAGTACTACACAATTTGAAGTACCTGGAGTAGGAGACTACTAATTTATTTTCTTGTCTCATGGACTGGAAAATCCCATGCAAAGAGCAATGGTCCGGAAGAGATTTTAGTTTGGAAAGTATGTGTATGTTTTTGAGAGTGGTATAGGGAGCGTTGCTCCTTCTGCTTCGTATTTGACCGTTGGTTTAGCAACCCTAGACCATGAGGAAAAAGAGGAAAGTCCTTCTTGCCCAATGCCTGGGCTACCCAGGGGAAAAAAAAAAAAAAGAGTTCCTGGTATCTTGGGGCACAGTGTTACTGAACCTTATACTCACAGTACCCCAACTCAAACTGTGACTCATTTTAGTATAGAGGTTAAGGTGAGAAAGGAAGAGCATTTCAATGAGAAAAGCTGTATATTAATTCACTTAAGCAAGTAAAGACCCAGTAATATCTTGCAGTGTGCTTTTCTGCAGATGCATTTCCTTACAAAACCAATATTCAAACTGGATAATTGAACAAGGACCATGCTGATTTCCCAGTGTTTACAATAACCAAGTAGTATTACCTTGGAATACATTAAAAATCATGTTAAATAATCCATCTCTCAGAGGCTGGAAAACTATTCCTTTTGCTCATATCATCTGAAGTCAGTTGCTTCCTGTAGGGGGTTCTTTTCAACCACAGGAAAAATATACCTTCTTAAAAATTAGTTGTGAAAGCTACATTTTCTTTTAAATGATAAGAGCTATGTAACTGAATTTTCCTCTTCTTTCAGCTAGATGTGGGAGACTATTAGTGAACTGAACTATAAATGTTTTGGAGATAAACTAGAAATTAATTCAAGTTGCTCTTTGCAATTTTTTCTTCCCACCCTCTATGGTGCACTAGATCACAAAACTCTCAAGCCATCAGGATTGGCGAGAACTGCAGTAGTTCTCAGAAACTGAGTATCTGGAGAGAGAGATTTTCAAAAAAAAATATTTTTTTTGAATGCTAGGCAAAAAGTACAGGTTTTTTCATAATACCAATTCCAAACCTGTATGAACAGTATCTTAAGACGCTTCACAGACAAACAGGAGAAATAGGAAGCTCTGATGAAAGGAATCAGTCAATGAACTGGGAAGATACGCAGCATCCATATTTTACATCAAGGGGTATTAAGACAGAAAGGCTCTCGCTAGAGCAGGTTAACACTTCAGTGAGTCAGTATTGGAGAAACCTTGCTAACTTCATGGCCATTTGTGCAGTGACCACTCTCAGGAGAAAAGCTACCCACTACCATGCTAACTTCCAGCATGCACTTTTATCTACAAAACAGTTTGAATTGTTGAAGGCTTTGTGTTGGGACCAGGCAGTCACTACCGAATAGCAAAAGTGGCAGGAATTTTCTCTTTTAAAGTTTTCACATGGACCTGTACGCATATGTAATCCCCTTCCTGACCTCTGTCCAAAAATATTCTTATTAGAGCCCAGTGGGGGAGGATAAGTCCATTTTGTAATGACTGCTGAAGTTTCAAGTTTCATTTTCATCCCCCATTAGAACAGAAGCAAAATCTTTCTCCAAAACAGAATGACATCAGTCTGTCTGCTTTCGGATTACAAAACCTGAGTGTTTTCAGGCAGATCTCTCCTTACTCTCCTCCTCCAATGTGGGTCCGCCTGAAATAGCAAATGACTGAAAGGCTCTAGACAAAAGCTTCTGTTTGACAAAAACTGTTAAAACTAGTGCATCACTGCAGGAAAATTCACTTTCAAAATTTCATTGAGCTGAAAATGTTCTGCTCGGCTTTAATATACGTCTCTGGTTGCATTCTCTTGTTGTGCATTACCACCGCACAGTGAACTGCGTAGACTCATAAGCTAATTCCAAGCAGATGGACCTGATTTTAGTTTCCCTTTTTTGCCAGCTTCTCCATTTCCATGCCAGTAAGAAATCCAGCCACAGTGGGAAACAGCCGCCTTTTACTTCTATACAAGGCAAACCAAAGCGTTTCTGCTGTAGCATTTACTTTTTGGCCTCTGCAAGCTAAATGGATGATTTCAACCAACAGCCACAGCTTTCACTTTAGGTCAGTGTTCAAACAGTTCCCAAGCTTTTATGCCATCTCTCATTGAGCAAACAGTGCATTCATATTTTTATACTGTAAAACTTTTCCTGTTTACCAGCACTCAATATGTCTGTAGTATTGTGCCCTTAAGGGCAGAGACCAGTCTGTACTGGTCACCTGCAAGGCACCTGATACATGGAGTCGTGAGGATAAAGTACAGACTGCAGCACGGACCCAAACATTTATGCTGGAAAGAAAGCTTTCTATGGAAATTGCTATTTTTGACACAAATAACAATAATGCTAACAAAATCAATAGCATATCATATCAAACTGAACTGGAGGAAAAATTGGTTATTTCAAACTATTGGGCTGCAGAATTCATTTATTTGAAATACAAAAGAAATTAGTATGGTTAAAACCATAATGAAATTTTCTGGGATAATGATAAGAAATGTTTTGGCTGACATCAGGTGGTTATCTTCTTCCACAGCTGATTTGCAAAAACTCTTGAAATCTGGACTTTTCCTCCTAGATCCAAGTAAAAACAAACAAACAAAAAAGGACATTTCAATGCTGGCAGGAATTACAGTCTCATTTCTGATGCTTTCTAATCATCACCACATTAAGTGCTTTTCCTAACTGATAAAGAGAGACAAACTGTACAGGCATTACTGAAATTTCTCATTTGCAAAGCTGATTCCTAGCAGTTCTCAAAATGAACACAACAGAAAGTAAAGATTATGAAATTCTACCTGAAAGTTTATGATGTCTACCCTAAAATAGAGTACCTACAGCCTCTGCCTGCCATGCTGGGGTGACACCTACTACCTGATTTGGAGATGGGAGGAGGGAATCCCATGTACTGATTCTCACAACCTGATTCTGATCGAATGAAAGACAGCAGTCCAGCTTGGGGATATGAGTGCATTTCTGTGACCTATGACACATCCAACATGTAATGTTGCACACACACTGAGGTGAGATCAAGTATCTCCTACTGTTCTCTCCATCCAAGGGAGAAGTGGGGTCCTGCTGTCTGATGCAGTGATTTTCCACCACAGAAGTTGTGTATGGCACCAGGTTTGCCCAGCACAGCTGGAGCTAATACATGGTTTCCTTAAGAGCAGATCCTAGGGAAATTACCAAATGGGAAACTGCTCGAAAGAAATTGTCTTATACTGATTGAGAGATTCCTCCATCTAAACCTCTTCTCTTTGTAGAGTTTGCAGAGGTAATGTTTTGACAAAGCTGAAACCTATTCAGCGACACAAAGTCCCTGTAGCTGCTGCAAGCTCATGCAAGGCCTGAAAAAAATGCATGAAAGGCAACTATATGAGGAAGAAAGCAGAAGAGTTTGAATGCAAGTCCATTGAGATTAATAGTAGACTTGCCATCAGTCAGGCCTTAAATTCAGACTGGATATATCTTTTACTGAATTTCTGCCTGCAAAATAAACCTGGCTGACATTTATATGCGTTTAGTATGAGTTGATGTCAGGGGTTCTTACAATGCAGTCGTCCTGTCCCGATAAAATTTGCCTATTACATCCCCTTCTGGATCTCTGAGAGTCTTCTCTTAAATCACAACCCAATTTTCTGGTATACCCAGCCACAACTAACATACTACCAAAGCATCACATCCTTGATATCACCTTTTTCTCATCACTCCCTGAGCTTCCTGGAACACAGTCTAGTGCGGGCACATCTGCTGTGTCAATGTTTTAATTATTTTAATTTTCTAATCAACTTTGGTGTGAACATTAAAATCAGCTCTTTTAGCCCAGCAAAGTATGTCCTGTTCTTTGACCTGTGACCTTCCATTTGTGGTCTGAATAGCAAAGCAACAGGACAGGGGTTAACGTAATCTCAGACTTCTGGCCATTCACTGCTCACATATTTATATTCTGATACCCTTGATGATTCTTTGTTCTTCTTTAGAGGAAAAAACAATATCTGGAATAAATCAAGTCTTGGAAGTCACTGGTTTATAAGCAGGAGTCCAACTTGGGGGTTTAAAAGATTCAGGGAATTGATGCTGCAACCCAAAGCTATCTGCATATGACTTAATTCTAGCTCAGGTTTTGAAAGACCGAAAGTCTCACCCATCATCCAGCTATCCAGTGTCTTACAGAAAAGTAAAATATGTCACCAAAACCCTGGACGCAGCTCTAACAAACACTGTAGTATTTGAGAGCTGCATGAATATTAAGAAAAGCAGCCCCTGTGAAGTAGGAAAGTGTTCTTATTTTAATGTGGAGAAAAAACTGACACACAGAGATTAAGTAATGTCTTCTGGGAGCAGAGAATTGATCCCAGATATCCCAAATAACCTTCTGCTCAGTCCTTATGGCTTTTCCTTTCTCCTCAGTGCCACATGTCTGCAGCCATCTATAAAACCGCTGCTGCTGTGGGTTCTCAGCAAGACTTACAACAGCCGGTCCGTGCAAACTGATGGCCCTGTCACAGTCAAACAAACATAATGTCTTTAAAGTCAGTGCTAAGGAACACTGGCAAGGTGTAAGGAACAGTTGATGCTAGGCTTATTCTTTGGATATATATTTATGTTTATTTCTCCCCTTATACTATAGTACCTTCCACAAACATGGCATTTATTAGAGATCAGGATTAAAAAAAAAGTGTAGCATTATAGGAAGAAAAAGAGATTTATAGTTTAGGTATAGGGCTGGGGACTGGGAGAGCCAAGTTTTCTATTTTGAGTTGGTCTCTGCTTCTGTTGTAAAATGGAGAGAAAAATTATCCTTAAGGGCTATTCTTAAGCTAAACTAAGTATCTGTGAAGTGTTATTACCATAACAAAGCACACAATATAGTACTCAGCGCTACTTTGTTATTTTATTTACATCATCCATCTTTTTATTGCCTTCTTCACCACCACATCGGAACTGCTGCTTTTATAGTTATCCTGCCATAAAGGAGCAGTTTCTGACTGTGTAGCTGAAGGTCTGCACTCACAAGGTCTGCCTGCCATTTGTGTAAGCATTCACTAGCTGACTGATGATTTGAAATCACTTATGGTACAGCAAGCAGGAACAAGGAATGAAGTTATTATGATCCTTAAATATCTGTACTTTTAGCAAGCTGACCTGTCATAAACGAAGTGGTGTCTTGGGAATCTCCCTGTTTTAAAGAAACTTATAGTTAGTTATCTCTTGCATTTAGCTGGCAGACCATTGTAAGGCTTTAACTTCTAAGAAAAACTGGTCATTTGTGGTTGGCTAAAATTTCACTGTAACTCCATTAAGAAAAGAACAAAACAGAAAAGAAGAAAAAATTAAAATACTTCTAACATGTCAAATGGGGGAAAAGTACCGATGCAAGTTCTTTTCTACTCTTTCAGGTTTCACTCTTTCTACTCTTTTCAGGTTTCAGGTATTAGATTATTTGATATACAAAGGAAAAAAACATTTATTAGAGCTCCTAGGGATTCTTGAGTTCTCTTCTAGTGCATGCCTCTGGGCAGACCGGAGACATCTGACTTCTGAGGCATTTCATACTGCCTTTCCTGCTACAAATAGCCAAACACCTGCTGAAAACAGCAGCACAAAATTGGTACTTAAGGAGAATCAGTACTTCTGCCCAAAGAGCAGTTTTGATAGATACATCATCAAAAAGCTTACAGAGTCTGGTTTGTTCACAAAAATCACAGCTGGACACCACCACCAAGATCTCCATATTCTGCTTGCAGCGTTATTCCCTGCAGCACATTCTCTGTTTCTCTGACCTATCCGTTCACGAAGCACCTCAAGAGGCAGGGGCAGGGGTTCCACCACTTCCCATGGGAGCCAATCGCACAGTCTAAAATGCTCCTCTTCAGGACATTTCTCTTTAACACTCAACTGGGACATCGGCCACCCTGGGCATGTAGCCTGCCACAACAAGGTAGTGTGTTTGACTACAAATTTCCTTCTTAGGAAGTCTCTGCTTCATTTCCTGGTGATCTAGAAGATTGCATTTCATCTGTAGGAATGTTCCTTGCCTGTTTAGAAATAATGTTTGGGTATTACAGTAAATTTCTCTTTGGGTGAAAAACAATCTAAGCAGGTAGCTAAGCAAAATTATTAACGCTCTGCAGTCAAGCAGGGGCTGGATCCATTCACTTACTCTCAATTCCTCTGGCTTTGTAATGCAGGTTTTGCTGTAGGAAATGGATTAAACGATGTCCGTGAGGCATATAAGAGAGAAAAGTAATGCATCCATTTTCCATTTTCATGAATTTATTGCTACTTTAAAGATACTCCCAGGGCACTGGTACATTTGGGGATTACAATTTTGCTGGTTAGCAGCCAGGCACAGCAGTAAGCTCAGATCAGCTTGGTTTATGGGTAAGGCAGTGCTTTATGGTTGATACAATTATTACTTCTGCATTCAAAGATATTTCCTGACACTGATTCCTGTCTTAGAGCTTGCCCATCACTAAAGATTCAAAACGTGAGGCTTGGGAAAGCACACGATCAGAATGCTTATCAGGACCTCCTGCCTGGGCAGAATTTGACCAAAAAGCTGATGCAGAAAACAGTGAGATCTCCAGTGAAAGAAGGGTGATTTCTACTATCTCAGGGCTGGCTCACACCTTTTTTGACTGATGCCTTGAAGTCAAAATGGGGTTCTACTGACAGGCAAAATGAATGCAAACAGTCAAAGCAAAATGTGGACCACTGTAGTTATCTATTTTTAAACCAAGGGAAAATAACTGGTTCCACAGTTTAGCTGAGACATACATTAAATGCCTGACTTTCATTTGCTCCAAGGCCTCCTACCTTGAAGGGAGTGGTTCATTTTCTATTAATGTGAGACAGAAAGGAAAATAGGGCACAGGGTCAATAAGGACTGTTTAGTTGGCAACTAGAAGAGTTTTGAAAAGCCTGTGGTTTAACCTTGGCTGGATTCAATTTTTCTGAGTATTATTCAAAAGCAAACTTCATTGCTATGCAGCAGGAATGCTCACAAATCCCATGCTCACACAAGCAGATTCATATCAGTGACTGCTGACCAACCTCTGCTTCCAGCCAGGAATTGCGAGATCCTTCCTGCCCACCTTGAGGCACAGACAGACTTTGCTTTGTAAGCAAATGTAAAATCCCGACAGTCTTGAAAATCTGGGGGTGGGGTAGGGTCGTGACTGCAAAAAAAGGAGTGATTTACAAAAAATAAATATGGGTTTCTAAAGCAACAAGTATACATTGCTTGCTTGCTTCTCTGGTTCACATTCATCATATCTATCTTTTAAAAAGTTGCTGTTAAGGCAAACAGAGCTGTGAAAACCTAAAGCTTATTTGTCTGCAGTATCATCTGTAGCAAATTTATATAGTAGGTTCATTGTATCTAAGGACCCTTCCTGTAGTTGGTTTATAGGTAAAGTACACAAATGCAGCTTTAGCAATACTTCATTTTTGTTCTCTGTCAAATAACTTGGCTAATATATCAATCCATTACTCAGTAGTGTTACTGCCATTCCCCAAAATATTAGAAAGATATTGGACTGTGCTGTTAGAGTGGGGTTCAGCAAAAACCCTCAAACCAAAATAGTATTTGTCCAAGTTCTCAAAAGAAGGTCTGACCTTGGTCACATTTCAGTAACACATCTGATCTTTAAATCTTCCTGGGACTGACTTGATTTTCACTTGCATTCTGGGTGCTCTGATGTACTATTTGTGCATGGAGCTAACCAGTGAGCCATATTTTTGTGCAGAGTGCTGTACTATCAGTTCTAGACCGCAGTCTGGGGTAATCTTTACTGCAAGGCCAATAAAACCCTTTTTTGCAATTTTCCAAGGAGAAACAAAACCTGAGCTATAAAGCAACACTGATGATCAGAGATGATGAAGATGTTTCATGTAGAAGAGTCAGGAAAAATTTCAATCGTTGCAAATGATCTATTCTGGGACTCATTGGCTACTGTTAGCATCTAGGTGAACAGTTTAAACCCTTCTTATGAGTTTCTTTCTTCAAGCTGTTTCAGCAATAAACGGTTTTGAACGCAATGCATTGGTATTGAACAGCTAAGACTGCATTGAGCTGAATAATGAATTTGGCTAAATGAGTTCTGCCAAAAATACATCCATGTTTAAGTTCATGGTAAATAGTTGCAACTACAGTCATTCAGAGGGAATGAGGAAGTAAAATCAAGCAATAGAAGTCACATGGATCTTCTGCTGTGATCCCTCAGTCATGGGACTGATTTGGGAACCTCCAATGTCAAAGCCTTAGAGGCTTGAAAGTTACTCAGGAGAAATGTAATCTTCACTCACTCCAGAACCAAGCTGATATCAAGGAGGAAATAAAAGAAAGCAGACACCTGACAGAATGCACTTAGAGTTATTAATGACCTGTAAATTGTTTGGTTTCCTGTGCTGCTTCCAACTGCTAACAGTTGACATTAAGTCAGCAAATTCACATGAAAAGGAGGTTCGGTTGAACAAAATGTAGTAAGTGTCACTCTTTAGTTATTCTTTCCCAGACAGGTAAATGCTAATTAGTACATTCATCTAATTCATTGCACCGATCTCTGTAATGTACGTGCTTATATCTGATCTAGTTACTTCGATCGCCTTTATAGACAAAGATACACATGTACACACAGACAAAAAGCGAAGGAAGAGTTCTAATTTTTATCAACAAATTGAAGGTCCTACAGCTCATATTACCTTTCCCACTTTGTGGTAAGATAATTAAGCAAAAACAACAGTTTCCTGACCGAGGGGCTCTCTTATGACCTCAATTAGAGCATGGGAAAGAAGGAAACATTTTTGTTCTGTTTTAATCCAATTCTCTCACCAGGCCTTTTCTCAAAGGCCACAGATCAAAGTAAAAAAAATGGTTATTAGATCTTTATCTGTGAGTAACAAAAATAACACAACATCTGGAAAGGTTAATGATGATTGACTAATCCCTCTTTTAAATGGCAAAGCTATATTTCTGTGACCTAGAGTTGCCATTACCGAGGTTACTGGGTAGTCTGAAGAGGGATGCTACAGGACACAGAAACTACCTTGTGGAGATGGCATCACGGGGAGAGATCTGCCAGGAAAGGAGACCAAACGATATTAAGGAAAGGAGAAGCTCTTGCAAGTCCCAGTTCTCAAAACTCCCATAATGAGAGGATTTGGGATTTTGTGGCCGTTGAAACTGAATTTGAACTGATCTTTAAAACATATACGCCCACCCTTACACTGCACCTACTACATAACAAAACTAGATAAAAGGGACAAACATTTGCTGATCCCTCTAAATGTATAAATGGTACAGATTTCTCATAATCTGGGCAAGAAAGTGTCAAGTGGCATATCATCTTCTTCCTCTTCTTTGCTTATAATGTTATAAGGTTGATTTCCCTATGGCCAGAAAAATACAGCTTCAAAGATCACTGATACAGAATGTGCTATAATCTAGGTTTTCTATTTGTATAAAAGGCTTTCATGGCACAATACTAAGTATCTGACCTCAGCCTTTCTGCTTGCTTGGTTGTGACTGGCTGGAGTATTTTCTCCCTGAATTTTCTCTTCCAGACACCATTTGCAATCAATTACAGAAAATGATAGTTTTGCTTGCTCGGCAGTACTAGAAGCTAATAAATTCTAGGAGAACTATTTGATGCAAACAAATCAACACTCATTGATTTTAGTTTTTCACCTTGAGTCTTTTACCTGCCATTTCACTATATTAATGAGCTCATTAATATTTCTAGAGAAGTTATGGCCACTCAAATTAATCCATCAGTCACAGACCTGCTGCTGTCAACATAGAATGGTAATATACCACCAGAAAAGAACATTAAACTATAGCTATAATGGAGACAGTGGTGTGGGTCAGCCTTGTATTATTAATGGTAAACTGTATTTAGAGTTTAATAGCTCTAGTCTGCATTGACTCATGGGTGCATGATATACATATTAATAAGTTACTTTCCACTAATAACAAAGTGTAGTGTTGGTTTTCAGGCATCTACGTCTTTATAAGTATTTCTGGTTGATGTGTCGCTGTTACACGTCATCAGTGTATATCAGCCTCACAAGTCATGACACATCAGTCTTATCTTGGAAGACTGTATCATGCACACGTACCTAAACACAATATATTTACTATTGTGTTTTTTGTTTTTTGTTAAAAAGGTTGCTTTACCTTAATGCTATTTGAGACAACAGAAATCCTCCTTTGTTCTGATACTTCCTTGGTATTGCTGCCCTGTGGCCTGTAAAAGTTACACACCCAGCTGTATGTACAGCACTATATACAGTCATGAAAGGACTTGAGCACCTCAGAGTGATTCATCTCATCTAACTTGAGCTGTCTCAGTCAGAAGCACTGTCACCCTGGACTCCTGCACACCATAGAGACACATAGGCACCTCCAGATTTGGTGGAATGAATCACTGTCTGGAGGTATCTTGCTCTCTCCATTGCCCGTAAAAGAAGCCTTTGATGACTGCTTCTAGTCTAAGTGACTTCATTAGGTGACCTGAATCTGTGATTGAATAATTAGACCAGCATCAGATTCCTCTGTTCTCTAAGTTAACTTTACTAATCAAGGCAAATAGTTACATGGCTAGAAGGGAGATTACATTATATATGCAACTAAATCCCAAATCACACAAGGCAGTTCACATTTATAAGACAGACGTGTATCATTAAGACCTTTTTTCTACAAGCTAGAAATTAATTATTTCATTTATCAGCATTGAGTCTGGTAGATGGCTACAGTGACTAAGTTTGGACTAACGACCGAAATGCAGCCATCCCAGCCCTCTCTAATCATTCACTGAGGTTGTCATAACCACTGTGTTTTACAGCCTTGCTTCCAATCGCTTCCTCCCATGGCATGGTCCCAACCATCCAATTATCCCAAATGCCAATCTCTATGATAGCCTGTGCTAATAACCTTCAGCATTAACAGAGCCAGCAGCACTCAGCTATGAGAAGGCTGGTATTTCTCTACATAAAATGATCTTGATAAATTCAAGATAACTGGACCATCTCACAGTATTTATTAATATGATATATTAAACCAGGACACCTATTTTGGCAGAATAGATTGTAGGTAGACTGTATTTGATTTACAAAGGCCAGAAGGCAGTATAACTAAGTATATCCTATACTATTTGAGCTTTAAACTACCTTGTTATCAATGATGAGCTTATTTCAGGCACACTTCAAACCTGGGAACTGTCTTAGGCATATCCTTGTATTTTAGCACTCCAAACTAAATCATCACATCTATATTTCTACTCACAAAATCCAGTCTTAATTAGAAATGAACAAGAAGTAGACCTCAGTAAAGAACCTCAAGCAGCCAAGCAAGAATGAACGCATTAGATAACAAGGCACAAAAGCACAGAGATACCAAGGCTAGTAAACAGACAAGAAAAACTCAGATCTTTATAGCTATATCCCAAAGACAATCTTTTGTATTCTGTGCTAACATATTACAGATTTGAATGAATTTCATCTATGGTATTTTTCCCTTTGCTGCTTTATCACTTTGGATACAAAGACGTTATCATTACTGTCGGCTACTCAGAAGCTTGAACAGTTCTCCCTCTGGGCTTTAATAATTAAACCCATTCAATGAAATGAATTCACTGCAGTGCTGAGACAAGGCAGTTTCAAAACCACTAGATTTAATGTTGATTAAAATATTTCCCAAGGCAGTGTTAAGCAGCCAACACTTGACTCATAGTTTCTTGTTAAGTGGGATTTGGGTGTCTAATTCTCATAATATCTGTTGAAAATACCATTGTTACAGAGGAAGAGGTAAAAGGATGCACATGCCAGAATTCATTATTTAATTCCACCTTAATGCCAGCTTTAAATACAGTTGTGTCTGCAAAATTATTATAATTAGGGACAGGTTATCTTTGAAGCCCAAAGTGCCCACTCTTAGCAAAATCACTTCCATCAAGGTTTAAAGACAGGTAGATGAAGAGAGATGCAGACAATTATACTCCCCAAACCCATCAGAAACCAACCTGAAGTACGCTGCATTAACTTTGGCCTTTATTGGTCACATCATTAACTAAACTGGAACAGAAACCACCACATTTATTGCAGGGAGCTTCCAAATTCATGCAAAAGATTGTGGAAGAAAGTAACAAATACAAAAGTACAAGCTGCCCAAACTTTCCTTTTATTTGTTTCTTTCCCATTTTGATTCAAGGCTTCAT
Source organism: Apteryx mantelli (assembly GCF_036417845.1). Taxonomy (NCBI): domain Eukaryota; kingdom Metazoa; phylum Chordata; class Aves; order Apterygiformes; family Apterygidae; genus Apteryx; species Apteryx mantelli. Next base: position 3,402,696 of record NC_090006.1, on the reverse strand, counting down.
GTCTTTATGATAGCACAGCTACAAAGAGGTTGGCTGTTCATCCACCGTGAAATGATTTTTTAAATTTGTATCCATTATCTAAATAGGAAGAGGCATTGCTTTTCTTGTTTACTGTGCCAGCAAAAGAGCTTCCAGTAACACAGAGATTATTGAAAAGGATAGCTGAATGTCTTCTTGTATTGCGAACTCTGTTGAGCTAGTTTGCAACATCAATGCCAACTTTCTAAGAAAGTTTGTTGGCCTCAACTTCTTTAAACTAATTAGTTGAATATAATGGCCTTGCCTGAAGCATCAGATAAAAGAGTATAGATTTTGTTAACAACTGACATTCAATTTGATTCGAGCAAGAAAGCTCAAGAAACTATGGGAAATCAACCAGTATTTTCTTTTGTATTTTCCAAACTTTTGCTGCAATATTTTATGAGGCAGCAGGCCATAGAATTCCATCCAGTCACACTGCACCTACAGTGAAAACTGGCAGGTACATGCATGTTTTACCGAGCTTATGCATAAGGTGAATCTACTCTGTGTCACAGGACAGAGCCTGGTTGTTGTTACCATGCCAGTGCGGTTCAGCTAATAAAAATGAGATATTTCTTAGCATACCATACTCACACGAGTAGTTCTCATCTGTATTTGTAAAAAAGACAGCTCTTCTATTACAGACTACTGCTCATGGAAAGTATTTAGAAAGCCTTTAGCTCCTGCCATAGCACCTTTACAATATCTATGTGTGAATTTCAAGCCTTTACTGAAAGAAGTCTGACATTTTTAAAAGGGAAGAGACAATCACATATGTTATAAACTTAGTTTTCAGCTCTGCCAAATAATATCGTTAGTTAAATAAAAATATGCTTTGAAATGTCAACAATAGTTTTCTATATTATACAGTGCTGCACTATTTCTTAGTAACTGGAAAGTTAGTTTAACTGAAAGCAAATGTAAATTGTTCAGCCTAGTGCAATTAGTTGCACTCAGTGAAATATTGAAAGTAAAGATCATAAAGGGAACATTTAAATTCTTTCACATTTCATCATATAAGAAGTCTCTAGCAAATCATTTGACCTTTAACACAAGTTTTTCATTATTTATGAAAAATGCAATGATATTCTCTTCTGTTTAATTGCCTGCCACTTGGACTCAGATGAGCTTTCGTTTTATTCCTAGTACTTACAATTGCATTTGAATAATTGTCTTCCATTAGTGTGTGTATGTAGACTTCTCCTTTGAAGTCAAAGTAAATCAGTGAAGCAACTACATCTAATTCTATGTCAGTGGTCATTTTAAACTATAAATATACCCCCTCCTCCTCTTATAATGGTAATTTGCTTAGTGGCCAGATAAATGTACACTCATCCATATACAATGTAAATAAAAACAACAAAAGTTTGATTTGATTTACTGAAGAGCTTACATTGCTCTAAACAGTATATTTTAATCTCATTTAATAATAATAATGTATGCCTTGCTCTTAAAAGGAATGCCTCCTACGAACACCTGACAGCAGGTACATACATCTGAGTTGGTATTTACAGGCTAGTAAACACTGTGTGGTGCAAGAAGCCGCAAACATGAGAAGGGCTATTCAGCCATTAATAATAGAAATGGTTCAGGTTGATGGATAAGTTGTGAAACAGGTAATTGTCTCTGAGGATGGGGAAAATCGCTCAGAGACTTGTGCACAATCACCAGCTTTCTGCAGCAATGCAGCAATAAAATTCAACTTCACTCTCAGTGCCACATTTTAATTTCCACAGTATGTCATTCCTTGAGACTCTCTGGAGTACTCTGGGACCTTCTTTTGGGACCAGCTCTTCTGATTATATGAGAAGATGCTAAAACCCAGATGGAGCTGTTCGTTTATTTTGCTGCTGCTAACAATAAGACGTAAAAACGCTTGCTGATTTTATTTATAGAAAGAGCTTTCACAATGATTCGTATAGGACCAGCAGACGCCTCCAACCACTGTGTAAAGTACTGAATGCCCACAACTCTCCTGGGTCACTCACTATTGATCGGCTAATACCATGCTGTGAACAGCTGGCTGGGCTAGATTAGAAGTGTGACCTGGGAGGGTTAGATTCTAATAAACTAGCAGAGCCACAAGCTGTAGAGACCAAATGATTCATATCCTCTGAGCCTTCACAGAACAAATAGTGTTGCCCTAAGAGCACGCAGAACCAACAAAGAGGTTTTCTTTGGAGGCAAAGAGACATCTGCCGTAATTAGAGTAGGACACAAATGGGACACATTGTATCCAGGTTAACTGTCCCTTACTACAGTGTATATTATTCTCTTATCTTCTCGTATCTAGATAAGCTGTCTTTTGATGCTAAATATTCAAAGCCTAACAGGGGCAGGATCTGAAGTTTCATACAAAACTGAACACTTTATTTTGCTCCCTTCATAGGAGTTATTTGGTCCCAAGAGCGTGCAGTTCTAAAATAAGCAGTGCTTACCCCTCCGGTGTGTGGCCAGAAGAGCTATGCTCATCTTGCAGTATTGGATGAAATACAGAAGCACATCTTGCAGAAATAGAGCCTGCCAGTCTTGACACATGGACTGTGACCAATGGAGATTCTCAATATAGCAATATACCATTATTTGACATGTACCATCTCTGCATTAGATATTTTATAAACAAATGATAAAGGATTCCTTGCTCTGAAGAGAGTGCAACCTAAAATAGACAAGACAGAGGAAGTATGAGAGAAGCTAACCAGATTCCCATTATATTGTCCAGTCTTCCGGACAGTCTGCACTAGTAGAAATTGCGCCTCTTTTGTTTTGTTAGCAGCATCTGTAAATGTGGGGAAAACCACTGATATAACTCACTTAACCATCTCCATCTGTATCTCTGTACAGTCCTTTGAGAATATGTAGATTAACTATTGCATCTCTCCCAGAGCATATGTAACATTTCTTCCCTTCTACAAATTATTTGGTAAGTTTAACTATAAATGTCTTATATGAAGATGCTTTAATCATCTTTTCCAAGACACCCTTCAGCTTATCCTGTTCTAGTGAGATGTGGGAAACCCATTTCAAGAGCAATAGTGGAACCAATTAATTCACAGTTTATTTCTATTGATCTTTGTGAATTGCAGGGTATAGAAAATTACACCACCTCATACAGAAAACTAGCAGGGAAATTTTTTTGTTATTTAGAAGAAGCTGCCAACTCGATGAATATGAAGGCTTGAGAAATTCATCAGGAGGTTCAAAACTAGTTGGTTATCTCACTTCATTCTTCTGCCTCTGCACTTTGGCACATGAGTCTAAGAGATTTCTGTCATCATTTAAAAGAGTCATGGCTAAACGGAGGAAGACTGAACCTGAAAATGGAATAATTTATCTGCAGAACTAAGCGACACAATGCTAAGAAATTCTTCCAGTTGCAGAGGAAACAAAATGGAAGCTCTTCTCTCTACAAAGCATGCAAACTCTGCAGACAGTAAGAGACAGCCAGCAGTAATCTATTCCAATAGTATTTGAGGAGGCATAAGTTTATGGCAAAGTAATTTCAAGGCATCACAAAAGATAATCATAGGAGCTATTTTAATCTCCAATATTTCACAATCTACATCACAGCATGAACCATTAATATAACTAAATTGTGAAGTGTTCTCAAAGATCCTTACACTCCATTAGCTAAATAGTGAAACCTGGAGTTTCACTGCCGACTGCTCCTATAGCAAAAAGCAAATGCTAAAACCTCCTATTTTTTATTTAAAAAACTGACAAGGGATTAAAGACAGTGCAGGAATTTGTATGAATCTACTTTTATTTTTACGGAAGTACGTAAAACCTGTATGTTCTCCGTATGGCAATATACCATCATTTGAGTTATACAACCCCTGCACCAGATGTTCTACAGAGGAGTGGTACAGCCCGGCTTAGAAAGGACTGCAACCTAAAATAGACGAGAGAGGACAGGCGAAAGATAGAGTGAAAGCATCAAAAGAAGCCAAATTAGTCATGCAAAGTATCTTCCCTACTCTTCTTCAGCTGTAGTTCATAGAATTGTTCACAGAGAATTTAGCTGCCACCCAACAAAACAAGCTCTGACTAAATTTCAGGAGCAAGCAAAAGCTGTAGGAGTGGCAGCTGCCAGCAGCAGAATGATATATTCCCATAACAAGTTGTATTGGTTATGAAGCACTGACATCAGATTTGCTAATCGGAGTCTTGGTTTCTCTCAAACTCCTGAGCAGAGTAACTTTGAATGAAATAGAGTTAAGAGTCTAGAGGGGGTGACTAGATAAGATGAAAGGCTAGAATATGTCTTTACTTGAAAGACTAGAAGAAAGAGCTACTGAAGAGACGTTTGCATTGCACCAAAGCATTTTCAGTGGGAAGAGGTTTTAGTAAACATAAAGCACTTTACAATTCTTCTGTACTCCCAGCATGAGAACCAAACCCTCTTTGGTGTCTTAGAAGGTGTTAATATAAGAAGTGGAAGAATTGGATGGAGAGACAGAGAACACCAGAATAGATAGAAAGATGTCAACTCTTTTTTCCTACTTTTTTCACACAAGGTCAGACATCCATTCTGATTGAATTTTCTGTTTTGTTCTGCCTTACACTTCAGTGTATTGCTTCTCTAGCTACCTCCAAGCTCCTTTCTGGGCAGGCCTCATTTGTTCTTTTAGAGTCTGATCTTAAATATACCAAAGCTAACAAACACGTTTTCCCATTGACTTCAGCAGCTGCTATGTGAGGTCCTTAAAATACAGTTCTGATCTCAGTCCTACTAGCTTTGCATTGATGTAAATTCATTGACTGCAGTGGAGTTTTGATAACTATGCTATTGTAGAATAGGAGCTAAATGTGACAAATGATGAAACTGAAAAAATAAACTTGGTGTCAAAGTTCACTTGAGCTGGGGGCTATGCAAATATTCTCACAAAAAGCAAAGCATACAGGGAACAAGTTAAACTATCCAGCAGTTGTCCCACTGCTTTCAGGCACTGGTTCCCGTGACTCCATGAGCAACAGAGAACTGAAAATATTTACTAATCACTTTTTGAATGATTTAACCACATTTAGCTGTGATTCTTTAAGAGAAATCTTATTGACGTGATTTTTTTATATGAAGAAAATCTACTCTTTATTTCACCAACAGGTATTTTATTTAACTTTCATGAACTCTGAGCCAGCAGTATGAAGACATTTCTTGTTCATAGAAATTCCAGAAGTTAGTGACACAAACAACAGCAGCAAGAGCAGGGGAGCAGCATGCTCTTCCCATGTCCCGCTGGTGGTGCTGATGACAAGTCTTTGGCATCGCAGGATGCTCACTGGAGCCAAGAGACCATGGGCAAGCTTGTTTCTATTTTTGTGTTTTTTTTGTTTTTTTTTTTTTAACAGAGTTCCATACTCCCTCTTCTAATAATGCAAAGCTGCAGTGCCTTTGTAGTCAGGCCTTTCCTTGCTGGCTTTCCAGAATAATTTATTACTCAGCCAGATCTGTCTAAATTCTTATGAGAATGAGAGCTATTATTATTTACCATAAAACAAGAACAAAAGTATACCTAATACCCCTGGTCCCTCTGGCTGTTTGGCATCAAGGGAACCATGGATTAATTATGAGTCCTATTGGCTGCCTGACAGCAAAATCCTCAAGAATTAACTTCTTCAATAAATTACTAAAATGTGAAAATAATTCAGTACAATCTAGGAATGCCTTGGCATTGCAGTATAAGATTTAATAGTAATTCCCTGCACTTTCTGTTCTCAGGATGAAAGGTGCTTTATAAATATAAAGGGACATCTATTTCCAAAGAGCTCAGTATTGTGGCTGCATAAAACCTTGTAGAACTCTGGTTCTATGTTTCTATTCCTTCTGTGGCAAATACAATTTCAGAGGTTTCCCTGCTCCCAGGGGAGGCACCAAACAGCTGAAGTGTCACTACTGAGGAAAGAGCGTTTTCTTTCAAAGTGGACGGTATGACAGGCTAGAAGCAGCGAATGGAAACCAGACCTCCTTCCAAAGGAAAAAGCAGCATGTAAAAACAGTGAAGGAGAGCAACAGGGTGCAATGTATGCCAAAAAATCTGGTTACTGTTTAGATGCCTAACTAGTGAGAGAGATGGAGGCTTTAAAAGATATAGATCAAACTCAGGGATTTTCAAGAGCATATGAGGTGCCTAATTCCCACTGAACCTCAACTCTAGGCATTTAAACACCTCTGAAGACCCCTGTCTTTTGTAAATATGCTCCTCCTAAAGCTCCATATGTATCCACTACTCTAGTCCCCTATTAATTTTAGTGATATTTTTCTGCATGTGCCTCCTACATCTGTCTCATTCTGTGGCAGCTAAGTATGTCCTGCTTTTGTGAGGCTAGCAGTGTGAGCAAAATGAATGCTGAAGAAAATTAATACATTAGCATCAACTGACACAGAAAAATGCCAGTCTGCTGGATGGCACTGGTAAAGGCTTTTATTTGCTTTCCAAACATATTTGCACAAAAGTGTTTTGCCAAGAAAGACAGTAAAAAGGAAAAAGAGAGCGAGTGTTAAATATAGAATATATTTCTGCATTGTGCTAATATCATCATGAGGACGTGGGACATCCAGGCAACAGAAAGATTCCATGGAGATCTCTGAGCTGAAGCATGGGATATGAACAGCAAGGCCTCAAAGCAATGGCTAGAGTAAATGGTTTGTGAACAGCGAGTCAACAGGGCTGACTTATTCAAGGAATGGATTATGGACATACAATTTCACGACAGCTAAAATCCTAAAAAAACAAAGCCTGTACATTGTCATTTGAAAACAGATAAGCAAGCTATATAGAGCCAACTGTTTCTGGCAAGCAGCTCTTTCAGTTCGCAAGGTGTCTAGCCTTTCCCTTGTCATACAGCTGGACAAAGGGAAGAGCACGGTGCTGACATGATTTGTCCTTGTTATGTATGCACAGGGCTGAGAAGAGAGCACAGAAGATATGTTAAAGCAACATGCCCATCTACCGATGCCAATGCAGAACATTGTCCCTGCAACAGATTTCCCTGTTTGATTCAAGCCGATTCAAGCAATGGGGTGTATCTGTTTGGAATTATACTAGGAATTTTTGGTAGAAGGGATTGAACTTTGTTTTTTTTTAAACTTGAACAAGGCTTTATGTCTGCAGTAAAAGATTGAGCTGTTAGCTCAAACTCTCTCAAACCTTTCAGTCCCTAGAGGGAGACACAATCATGTACTGGGAGTACGCTTTGCCCACCTATTAGCACTCCTGGTCTTAACTCCTAACTATTCGGTTAGCAGGGGTTGTGAAAATTTTCACATCATTACACAAATTAAATCATTTTGTTGACAGTGATTGAGCCAATCTATTCCACACTGACAGTGAGAGATCTATTCTCTGCCTGCAAGAGCAAATTGTGTAAATATGCCTATCTCAATAAAATGAGGTAAGTGAATAAATCAGTGTCAGTGCACTAAACCACAGCTCATTGCCTCCATGAACCTGAGGTGCAGGCACCTTCTTGTATTTCTGCATTGCCCATGGAGGCTTAAAATGCTTATTTTTTTTACCAGTGTGCAAGATTTTAATGCACATGGAATAAACAGATACTGTAAAATATAGGCTTATTGAGACTGCTTCTTAGTAATTTGTTAATAGACACCTTTATAAACAGCCATCTTCTCCAACTCTACCTTGCTTTAGGTATCTGTGTCATACTGATAATGTGTATTGCCAAAATTGAAATGCCTTTTTAATTATAAACTCTTAGGCAGGAGTCTTGTGCGTTTCTCACATGACCTAGCAACAGACCCTGATTTAATTTGGTGCCTCTGGATCCTACTGTAATGAAATTGCATAACCACCATAACAATTCCAATAGTAATGCTACAATTACTGTAGCGCTCTTAACAATCATCGCTGCAGGGTTTTAGAAGCAGATCTGGTAGAGGCAATAATCATTTTTAAGTCATAGTCCTTGATTCTCAACATATGGTAGTCAACAGAAAGCCTCCTGACTATTTTCATGAGGTCTTCCATCACAATTTGAACATCATTAAAAAAAAATATATATATATAAAATATATATTCAATATATAAAATACATATATACTGAATATACTGTATGAAAAAAATATATGAATATACTGAACAAACGCTGCAGTTTACACCTCACGCCTAACTTGCCTGTGATGATAAAATCAACAGTGAGATCCTCTTATACATCACCAAAAATTAGATGCTTCTTTTAGACTGAATTTGCAAAGGTATTTTTTTATTTTTAAAGAGGTCAGTGTAAGTACCAAGTGCAAATAAACCCAGTTTCTCTAGCTCAGGTAGATGAAACCGGTATCTTGAAAATGACAGTGCCTGCTTTCTATGAACCAAGTAATGCAGGTTTAAGGCTCTCTCATCCCATCTATGAATAAACCAGCTACCTGCAGGCTGCTGCCCATGCTTTCCTTACAGTGAAGCTGCATATCCTCCCCCTGCTGGCTAATGAAGATACCGTCTGCTCCTGAAAACTCCATCACTACTACTTGTATGAAAAGGTGAAAAGTTATTGGCAGGTTACTTGAGCAAGATTAAGCAAAAGAGCATAAAAAGCTGATAATGGATAGACAGTATTAAAGAATAAAATAAAAAAAATCTAGTTAAGTAGTAGCAATGTGATCAGAGTTCAAACTTCCATGGAAATACATAATGTTATTGCTATTACCACTGTCTTTTAGCAAGCAACAATATTAGTTTTCCATGGCTCTAAAAAGAATCTGCATTAAAATATTCCCTTCTTAAACTGGATATCTGTAGATTACATACATTTTATGTAGCACAAAATGACCTTTTAACACCTTATTTCTGAGCAATAAGATGCACTTCTATTAATCTACCAGGTACTGTTACACTCCAGTTTCTGTCGGTATCTCTATAGGAGAGTAATCCTGGGAACTCAAGCCATACTCTCTGAAGCACGCTGTACGCGGCAGGTGTGCCTGCGGACTATACAGAATCTGTCCTCGCTTAATATATCTTCCTAAATAGTAGTGCTTTTTCATCCTTCATCCAAGCACCGACAGCAAAGCAAGGATTCACTGGGTCAGAGCTTTGGTTAAGATGAATCTATAGGGCAGAGGGTCTCCCACCATGCTCCTTTAAAATCTGCCTATGGGGATGATTGAACTCCATCACCTCACCTTGTCTGTGACTGTTGATGGAGCCTGTTACCAGCCCCCTGCTCTGCCCCCAGCCTTCAGCTGCTGAGGGACTGCACCCTGGGTGGGGAGAGCACCCTCGGCTCCGGGCTCATCCTCCCTTGTGGAGCAGCCTTGCTCTTGCAGCTCCCTGACCTTAGCCACCATCAACACCTGAGCGAACTCAGGCTGGCTCAGTCATATTGCAGTGACTTCTCAGGAGGCGTAGATATGCTCAGCTCTGGAGGAATATTTGATTTCTGCTAACAGAAAGTTACACACCTGTCTGGCAAAGGTTTACGATCTCCTGTTTTGCTGGGGCAAACTGGCAGACAAAACTGTGTGAGCATTCCTTTTAGGCAAAAATTAGCTTGGGTGGCTTAAACCATTTAACTGGGTGATTTAACAATAGATGTAGAAGAGGAGAGCAGACTTCAGCTTATACAAAACCACTGAAGTGCGTCATCCAAAAATAGCTGAGAATATTCTGCCATTCTCTTTCCTGCACTCTCACATAGGAGGAAAGCACACAAATGAAAATGGCTCACTTCTTCCAAAGCTATAGCTACTACAGATGAATAATCAAGTAAGTCATCTAAGAAGTGATATGTAAGTGAATTAATTATAAGAATGCAATAGCTACTTCTAGTCTAGGAGGAAGAAAAAACATTCATGACCCACTGGAGGGTTTCAGAAGAGAATTTCAGTCCTCATCACAAAAGATCACCAAGGCCATTAGGGAGGATTGAGGAAAAAGAAGCAGGCATTTAGAGAAATAAACATTCTGTATTATAATCATGTGTTGTTAAAAATAAACAAAACAAATAAACAACTGGAGATCAAATCTCACCAATTTAGGAAATACTTGTTTTCCCTCCGAAACATGTTTTCTGTAACCGACCACTGCTGCTCCCTTCACCTCCTCCTCTGGTACGTATTCTAGTCACTGCAGGTTTGGGCAGTGTACTGACTTGACTTGGCAATTTGTACCGTCCTTCTTACTTGCTGTAGGTGAAATTCACCACTGCACAGAAGACCAGCAGAAGTCTCTGCACTTTAATCTTCAAAGTCAGTCCTTGGATTTGTCTTAACTGATGCACAGTCTGTCTGTATAAAGGGTGAATTCTACCCTGAGAAGACAGCACATAAAGGATGGGAAACAGATTCCTCTGGGCTTCAATTTTAACCTGAGACAACATATTTGTACCTAGAAAAAGAATTTGTGCAGCTTTTCTTGGGTCTATTTTTGATCGGATGCCGTGAAAGCTTGTGCATGGCCTGATCAGACATGATCTCACGCCAGCAAGGAGACCAGGAACACAAAACACAGTGTCCTTCTAGATTTTCTAATATCCTCTTAAACAATCCTGCCCTAAACTAGGGTGTTTAATGTTTGTCATGAAAAAGTTTTCAAACAAATCTACGATTTCATCATTTATCTCTTTTTCTGTCTGTACTTTTATGTACAAAGAGGAGCTGTGCTGGCAGAATTTTGAGACTGCAAATGCTCTGATTGCCTACAAAAGAGGTACAGTGTGGCACTCACAAAGCTTAGATAACATTCTTGAGTAGTGACACTGAGGGTGTGTGACCAATACACTCAGGAAAAGCTCCAAGGCCTCCATGGAGCAAAGCATTTATTTCTATACTCCAAAGTCTATCCTAATTCAGAAACATGCCTAACATTTTTACTGAGCGGTACCCAAATACATAGTATATCCCACAGTTTTTTGCACGAAAGATGTATCTTTCCTTAGAAAGTTCAAAATGGGTGAAACAAAGCTCTGTTCTGGAAACTTTTTAGATCCAATACACGCAAGTAACCCCATCCTGCTTTACTGAACTTAGCCCCAGACTGGGTATAGAACATTAACAACGGGAATAGACTCAGAACCTGGGGCCACAGAGATCTCACGATCGGGGCCTGTAGGCTAGAATGCAAATGAAATATTGTATTGTATATTTGGTAATATATTAGATAAAATACTTTTGCAATTGATTTGAAGAAACTTGTTAACATAAAGCAGAAATTACAGGAATTGCTGGAAAGGCAGCCTTGCTTAATGGAACAAAAGAAAAACAGAGTCTAGCAGTAAAAAAGGCCAAATTATAAAGAACCTGAATTCACTGAAATGTATAGGAGCTTTGCAATTGACTGCAGTGGGAGCAGAAGCTGGCTCAAATAGACTTGATTAATTAACAATAATGATATTTTGGCAGACGCCTTCTAGGCCTCAGAGGAACAGTATATGCAATTACCATTGTGAAATCATCATAAATATTTGGCTACATTTCCAACATTAAATAAAAATTCTATAGAAAGCGAATAGATTGAGTGGACCCTTATGCAGCACATAAGGCCACTGACTAAGCTCTGGTTTCATGGAGAAAACCATGACTTTGTAGAAGTCCATGGCAAAACTCCCATGGGCTTCAGTAAGATGAGATGTCACTTTCATTTGACTGTCTTTGAAGATGCCAGTACCCTACCAGCTCTGTGGACAAACAGGCATCTGTTCCCGCTAGCCCAGACCTTTAGCTGAAAGCATCTGCTACCTTACAATCAGAATCCCCAAATCCCTCCTGCCCCAGGCCTGACTGAAATTCCACGAGTCCATGACTTGTATTTTATAGGTTTAACTTGCAGCTTGCAAATAATTTGGAGGAAACAACATAACAAAAAGAAAAACAAACCTGACTACTGGATTTGAATTGATGGAAGAGGGCCAAACTTGCAGCTCCTCTAGGGATGTTTTCGGTTTACTTTGTTCAACAGCCTGCTAAATGTGAGTCTGTTAGACTCAACCACAGGTGAAAAGAGAATTATTTCTGGGTTTCTCAATAAAATAGATGATTTCTAGGCTAAGAGTCAAACACATTTAGGACTGGCTCTAACTAGTTAGGTATGTATATCTCAATCTGCTGGGTTCACTAAAATGAACATGTTGATATTGTTTCATTTTAATCTGGATAAAGCAGAATTTCTCACTTTACTTCTTCAAACCAAATAATCCTGAGAAAATGAGAGCCAAAAATCATATGCACATGTCATAGTTACAGAGGAATGGCCAGGAACCCCTCGCTCTGCTGTTTCCCAAAGTCCAGGTTGGATCTTCACCATTCGCAGTATCTGGCTCATACTCTTCTGCAGCAGTAATTTCAATGGAATAGATGATGCTGTTACTCTGCATTGCTAAGATAAAGTCTCATTATTTCCCCTCTCACTGGCACTGAGTGATAATTGAAACACAGTCTTGCAATTTGGCTCCCTATAAATAACAGTCTGTAAAAGTGGAGAATTTTGTCTTTTGAATTATAATTATGCTCATCTCTGAACTATACTGTATTAACCATATTTTATTATCCTCCCAGTGTATTGTAACTGCAGTAGCTGGGAACTGCCAACTTTATTGTTCGCTGATGATATGTGATTTTCTGTTGTTTGATTCAATCAGAGAAAACAAGAAAAGTGTCCAATATTCCCAATACTAGCAGCTTCAAAATCGTCCTGGAATTCCTCTTAACTAACCATAACCCGCTGACCACTGTATTCCTCTCTGATATTTTAATTGACTCACAGGAACTATGCAGTATTAATTAATGTTTTGTCTAAAGCATTCACACATTTGATGGTGTCGCTTACTGCTAGAGCTTAGCAACAAGTAAGGAATGGAACCATGGAACAAGACAAAACTCCTCATCATACCACTCAAGAGAAAAAGCAAAAAACAAAGGGCTGAAAAATTAAAGAAATTTAGATGATGTTAGCAGAGCTGAAAGTTACACAGCCTTTTTGGAGCTGTAACGGCTTTAAGAGAAGCAAGGAGATTGGTGTGGTGGCCACTGATACTATCTTTCAATCTGCATGTGGTCACAGTTGTTACTGTAGAAGAAAGAATTCTCCATATCATTCTTCAGCACAGGTTTAATGTCCAGGACAAATTACAGCTAAACATGCTGAGAAAGACAGCAGAAGAGAAGGAGGAAAAGAAGGAAAAACTGGCCAACACTATGAAAAAGCTGTTTGTTAAAAGTGTATTGATCCCCCTCCCCGCAATTTCTATTCATAATTTGCTCAAACTCCCACTGAATATGTTTCTCCCATTAATACGGGAGAAACATTTCTGTAATATAAACTACTAGTTTATGTCAGCTCAAGACAATGAAAACTATGAACAATGTACCATCCACCCAGACATTATGGCAAACTAATCACTTGTGACTGCAATGCAAGCAGTAGCATTAACTGTCTCCAGCAGTATTTTCTGACTTCTGTTGTTTTAAAGGTTGCAATAAAATGCTGTTCTGACCTTGCTGTCTTTGACTGAAGAGGAAAAGCCTTTTGAGACTCATTCGACAGCTGCAGACAAAAATGCACTGGTTGTGTGCCTCATGCATTGGAACATCCTGAATGGTATGCACCGAACTAAAGGACATTTCACCCTATGCTCAACTGGCCTACGTTTGTTAGGAATATAAAGCGGGGCAGACCATGCTTTTCAGTGCTGTCAGACACATATACATTTTGGGGAACTTCAAGGATCGCACAAAAAAGTACAATTCCAAACCAGTAATACTGCACTCTGAAGTCTTTTAACAGCATTCTCAGACGCATTTGTGATGCATGGAGCCAAGCTGCTCAGAAGCATATGATAACTGTGCAACTTTACTTACTGCCATTAATGGATGTTCTCCCTCACTGCCAGATCCTGCAAGAGGCCATGAAAGCAAGAACATACCTCAATGATGTTAGAAAGCCAGAAGCAAAGTCAGTCTCTGCTTTATGAATCCCTCATGTACTACACCAATGGGATCTGGGAAAGTAAGCCCATATTCTAGAAGAAAGAATTGATTAAATCTTGGTAATAGTGCTCTGAGATTTCACAAGCATGCATAATGAGGAGGATAACATCATCAAGATAGTCTTGGTTATCTCAGTTATTCTGTCATACTGAAGAAGGATGAAGACTTCTTAGCAAATCCTGCTGGGATCATAAGGTTTTGATATCTAGCATTTATACAGCTAAGCCATTCTCTCAGCATTTAGACCTATGTGTATGCGCTCGTCATGGTGATACATCTTGCTTCTGCATTCTAAAATGAGCAAGATCCTATTAGCAGTGGGAACCGAACGTGATTGGCTAGAGATTTGGAGATGTTCCAGTTGTGCTAATAATACTTCTTGCTTGGAGACAATAACAATCCACTTATGTTGATTTTTTGCCTGGCGCATACAGTGTGTGATGTACAATAATGTCCATAAGTGTTTTTATGAGTGCTTAACGCACACACTTAAATTTTGCAAAGCAGCTGTCAGAATTAAATGCCTAACAAATCAGATGGTTAATCAGCATGTGAATGCATCAGGAACTATGTCTGTGAGGGAATCATGCTATTTTTAAAACCCTGGGGAGCTCTGTCACCAGATGGCCCTTTTTGAGCTCTGAGTATTCCTCAAAACAGTTTGTTTCTGGCAATATACAGTATCTAGTAACCTTTAAATACCTTTCTGAAATTGCTCACTCCATCACCTAAATATGCAGCTGACATATGGGTATCCTCACCTCACTAAGGGGAGCCCTTGTTTCAGGCAATTTAAGCTTTGTTGTCCTACGACATTAGTGGCTGTACAAAATTACACATAGACGTTTTTGCATGTCTATCGAGCCTGTGTTCATTTCATTCTTATGCCACCTTGCGTGTGTTGTAACCAAGTCACTTAATATTTTAGGTTGAGATTATCAATCAAAACTAAGCAAGTTAAGCTCAAATCTGCAAGTATTTAAAGACCCAAACTCTACTGATTTTGGTAGGAGTGAAATGCCTAGAATTTGTGAGGAATTAAGCTCCTAAGCACCTTTGTGGCCCTGGGCATTAGATAGTCAGTCAATACATGAAAGCAGGTGTAAGTTAATCAGTTCACATCCTTAGGAATTTGGAAAATCCTAAGTGGGGTTTTGTCATTTACAGATCAAACCATATGCAGACTCGAGAGCTGAGATTTCACAGGAAAGTCTAAGTGCGGTAGGTGATGGCACCTGTTACTCAGCAGTTTCTTCTTGTGTCTCTGATGTACTAATTCTTCTCCCTGCTACTAAATAAGCAGGAGAGCCAGCTTTCACTAAAAGATGAATCGTGGAATGAGAGAGAAAACAGGGGGTTTGACAAATGATTGTTTAAATATGCCATGGTGCTTTTTCAGTGACAGGCACTCAGAAACTAGATTTGTGCCTGCACTGGAAGAATCCAGATCGATGATTATGGGAGTAAAGGTGAATTTAGATTAAGCTAAATGAAAATAGTTGGTGTAGTTAATCCCAGTGATGTGGTGTTCCAAAATTATTTAACTTTTGGCTGTGGGTAAGCATAAAAAAAATAATGCTGGGAAAATTCTTGTTAAATGTCAGGAGTGGGTGGAAAGAGGGGCTGAGACTATACTGAGTTGCAGTGCAGCAACTGCCTATTACATTAGAAAATTCTGGACCTGGTCGTCAGCTAAATTAATCTTAAGATTTATTTTATGTGAAGACCTGTATTCATTTTCACCTGATCCAGAAATACATACCAAAGCCAACAAAGTCAATGGGGATCCTTCACTGATTTCAGTAAGCTTGATCTAGTAATGGTGTAAATCTATGCTCTCTCATTTTAAAGGCATAACTGATGATAATCTTCAAGACTCTCAACATTTTCTTTTTTGAATTTTAAGCATTAAAAAGATTTCCAAAACAGGTTTTGCTTTTTTTTTCTTGATTTCTTTGGCCCTCCAGGGAACTCACTGACAATTTTCATAACGTAAATCTGAATTTTAGGGTGTAAGGATCCCTCAAAGATACATAAAAAGCTAAATTAAATTTCCTCAAATACTCTGAATGCCAGAAATTTACCCAAACATTCTTCTCTTTTTTTTAAACTTACTTTAGTTTTTATCCAAGATGTTTAATACTTTTATATTCCAGAGAGCATGTAAATGATACCGTTTAATCAAAAAGCATTCTACAGATAAAGGTTATTTTCATTTGTTCCCATTTCAGTTTATTTTGCTCCCTGTTACTTGACAAATTACTGTCTTTGACATTGTCACTTAGGCTATTTTCCAAATGCAAACCTACAAGACTCTGGGTGACTTGTCAGATACTTAGGAAGCCCAGTTGAGAAACTGCAAATTTAAATGTAGATTTCTCATATCAATTGCAAAAATGGGGACTTCTGTGTTACTTTTTTCAGCTTTTCTTCTCTGGGAATCAGACCACTGCATTCTGTTATTATAACTTTCCAGCCACTCCTATTGATTTAATTATCACAAAATATACGGAGCATTAAAAAAAAAAAGGCAAAAATGTTCTCTTGCTTCCTATTGTTTATGGGAGAAATAGACTGATTTTAAGTGGTCGAGATCACTTGAATTCTGTTTCATTTATGTTTCATTTTTGTCATGTTATGAACATTTCAGTGCTCATATTAGGTTAGCTCAATTAGAAAAGTCAAGGACCTGTGCAGATGATTTTCCCTACTTGCTGACTGGTTTTATTTTTCAGAATATTGTAATTTGTTTCTTACTCAGCACATGTTCCCTTCTTTGTCTTTCCTTTCAGGAGTGGGAAGGTCTGGCAAATTCTTTTCCTTGAAGGTTTTGATCAAGAGGAGTAAATATAAATCGCCAATAGTTTCGAATGTCAGTTTTAGTAAGTGCTTTTGCTTTTAGGAAGCTGCTTGCTGAAAATGGGTCTTGAAAGGTGTCACATATTAGGAACCTCAAATAACTAGCCATATAAGATTTGTTCACAGGTAGTTAAATACCTACCAAGCAGAAAACACTGAGAGGTATTTTTAGAAGTACCAAGCTGGGGGCACCTAATTCCCATTAAATCAAGTTGGAAAAAAAATTCCTAAAATGATGCTTTTGGAAATCCTGGTAGATGTTTAAATGTCTTCTCTATTCTCAAAAGTAAGTTCCTAGGCTGAAAAATCACTGACCAAGAGTTGAATTGCATCGTGTTCCACCTTCATGACATTATCTGCTAACGGTCATGTCTGCAATGACCTTGCTACTAATGGGCAAAAACATGATATCCCTCAAGCAAATTTCCCCTGGATTTCAGGATCTAGTCTGCACAAGACAAAAATATTTACATACAGACAAAAAACTCTTGTCAAGAATTTTGAAGTTTCTTATGACCGTTAATCAAGCTTAAAAGATACATACCACCACTAGTATTACCACTTCATGCATGGCTAAACTTACGCAGAAAGAAGCGAAGATAGCAGTTCAATATGCTTGGGAACAAAAGGTGCAATGAGGAGAAGAAAATATAGGAACACCAATATAATCAAACAGAAAACTTGTTTTCCTAGTTTGATCATGGACTAGAATCTCATCTCTCATCTATTAAATACTCGAAATATACCACAGCACTTTCAATCCTACCAGTTATTTCTCTTTGCATTTAAATAATTACTGGAACAGGACCTCAGCATCTCATCTATATATCATTAGCACTGATTCTGCTAATTCTGAGATAGTGAAGATTTTTTTCCCCCTCCTTTCTTTGTTTTTCTTCATTTTCCCTTTCTCCCACTCTGACCAGGAATATCATTTTTGTTGCCTGTGGTACGTGCGTTCCCACGAAAAGTTCGGGTTTTGAGAAGCTGACATTTTCCAACAGAAAGCCATTTCATGAGAAAATCTCCAGGCTGCCCTTTCTGTAACTACACCCAGTATATGTTTTGTGGGCCCCAATCCAACAGCACAAGTATCAACAAAACTCATTCCACAAACATCACAAGAGAGATCCTGAAAGCAGAATCTGGCCCACAAGAGTGATGTTACTGGGTTCTGCAATCATATTGCTACCAGCTGTTTTTGGCTGGACATCAGTTGTATATTGCACAGTATTGTATGAAGTCCTGATTAAGCAAATATCTCCTGCAGAGGTACCCGAAATCCAGCTTAGGCTGTTGTGGTAGCCTTCACAAGCCATCGCACCTCAGCCTGTTCTTGCTTCCTGTGTGTTAAAAGAAAATAATGATTCTGCCCTCCTTTGTAAAGTCTCCTGAGAGCTATAGAGAGATGTAAGAGCAGAGGATATTTATTATACCAATTTCTACTTTATTCTACAGTGCTACAATCCTCTCTCTGTCAGGCCACGGAAGACTGCCTGTTTTATTATGAATCTGCCCTCTCCATATGGATACAGCCATAGAGAAACCACTCCAGAAGCACAGCACGGAAGAGATGTTATTTTGGTTTTACTGACAATTTGTACTACCTTTTTTTCCCCTTAGGAACATATGGTCCCAGATTTTACTCTCAGCTCAGAGTGAAGAGCAGCAGACTCCTTCAAAGTGCTCCTGAAGATAATTTGGCTTCTTATAGAATAAAATCAATTACAGCATTAGTGAGGCTGGCAGGACTTCGTCACAGAGAATGGCAACGTTACTGCTGAATACAAACCATATACAAGTCGCACTTAGCCAGCTATTACTTCCTTCATTTCGTAGCTAATTTGATGACTTTAAGGAAAGATAAGGGAATTAAGAAATGTAGATATCTTTGGCTCATTTTTAACACTTTCAAAGGGCCAAATGGACACAAGAAAGAAAAAGAAAGATAGCGATAAAAATGCTACATTGCTGTAAGGAAGACAACATTTCATTTGAATTAAATTAAGTGGAATGAATTTCAATTTGATATCTGTGGCACAACTTCTGACTTTACTAAGGGCAGCCTCTTCTATGGATTGCATTGATTCTTCAGTTTCCTGGAACATCCTTCACTTTCTAATTTTGAGTGTGCACTGTAGCAAAAACAGATTTCACTTTGCTCTTCATCAGCAGACACACAGACTACAGGAAGAAAATAGAAGAAGGCCAGAAATTCCCATCAGTGCATAGCAAATGCTTTCCTCTATCTGCAAAACAAAAGTCATTGTCTAGAATATTCCAGTACAAGCATCTGTGTCAGAAAAATGATATATTGTATCTACAATAGTCTGCAAAAATGATAAGAGGCTTTGCTAAATTTCTCACTTCTAAATTTTATCAGAAAAAAAATTCTACATGGCTTCACTATCTTATTATGAAATAAGAAAGTTTAGTTCTAAAGTGCTATTATTCCTCTGGAGATGCAAGCTAAATATAGTTAAATATATTTAGAAGACAAACACACTTTTATTGATCCGTATTATTTTGCCCTAGAGTTGTTCACTTTGTCAAGATTTCATTTTCTCATCCTGATTTTGGTCAGGATTCCTTTCCTAAAGCCCAATATTCTTAGAGTGGAAACATGTTCTCACCCACATCTAGCAAGCTGTTCTCAGCAAATCAAAAATGAGGACACAATTCCCTTCCAATGAACTCTGATGATCATCTCAAACCTATTCATTTGGGCCTCAGTTCTGGCAAAAATTCAAACGTGAAGTTGATTTTAAGCATGTGGAAGTCGAAGTCAAGCTTATGTATAAGTGCTTTGCTGAATAAAGACAGTTTAGGTACATGCAGAAAGCTAAGTTTAACAAACACTGGGGTGCCTCCGTGCTACTGTAATAAAAATAGGAATACATCTCTTTCAAACATTTATTTAGTTTTTCTTAGTACAGAACTGGAACAGGAAAAGAACAGTATTATCTATCAGTCATACGGCTTTCAACCTTCTGGAACAGCACAAGTTGTGCACTATGTATATTCACCCATTAAAAAAGTCTGTAGATTCTTTTTTTTTCTGACATGAAAAATGTTCATGGAAGCACTAAAGGATTAGACTGTCTCTGTGATTTGCTTGCTAAAGTAAACATGAGCCAATACTGTAACCAGATCACATACTTGTGGTAGAGTAAAGTGACTAATTTAATTTTGAGCCACACTGAGAAGAAGCAGAAAGTGCATTAGGAAATTGACTGAGCTTTCTTTAGTATGGGAATGAAAACACATGTGGGACAAATGGCACTGATGGTTTTTTTTGGCCTCATTTTACCTGTCTTGGCCTTTGGGATATGTCATTCAGAATAATAATTTAGAATGAGATTATAAGGATTTTGCAGACAAATAATATAAATGGATTTCTATTTCTTCCTCATAGAGCAGTTCACGGAAAGCCTAGTCAACAAGCAACTGTAGAAGAGCTGAACTGTTACACTGCGAGGTGGGCTGGGTTCAGTTCCCAGGCTCTTCTCCTAGTCACAGTGGTTGATTTTGCTGTATTCTCAGACACTGATTTCAACAAAGAAAGGGAAATAGCAGCTGAACTGAAACACGATTGAGAGGCCAGCCCCATCCTCCCTACAGCTAGTCTAACAGGGAATCAATTATTTGTTAGCTGCAATATATCCATCTCCTCCTGCATTTGCAGCAAGGATTATAGCATTTACTAGGGCCTAGGACTGCTCATATCATTGATTCACTGTTCAGATCTGGCTGTGACTCAGCCACCAAAGGTGGGAGAGAAGGTGGTGAGTCAGAAAGCTTCCAAGTCATCCTACAGCATATTAGACTGGGCTCCGGTAACAGAGCAATCTGGTGCCAAAACAGACTGGAGCAGGAGGGCCCCACGCTTTTTCCACACAAGATGTGCCATTTCGGAATACAATCCCGGTTGAATAAATGGTGCACAGAGTTCTGGCTAAATATGTAGTACCTTTCGATCCTGCTAACTGAAGAAGTGACAAGGGGTCTCTAAAAGCATCACTTACTCAAAAGGATTAGAAGTCAGTGGTAAACAGTAATGCTGCGCTTTAAGTGCTATTTTACAACGCAAATGACTTCATAGATCTGTGAGCAGCAAATTGGATTTTGAGATTTTTTTTTGGCAAGATTTTGGTCAGATTTTACAAATTAATCTCTAATAACGTCCATTTAAATTGACTATTACTATCTATTTTTACTACAGTAGCATCAACAACCAAAATAGCCCCCATCCTGCCACTGTACAAAGTGCTGTACAAAACTTACAGTATGTATTATAACAGCAAATACATGGTGACACAAAAAGCCAAGAGAAGACCCAGTGTTTTAACACATATCTCCAATGTCCCTGCCTGTTTACAATAAATACCATAAATCCATGAGATGCTATGTACAAGACCTGGACCTTCAAATACAACAAACAACCATAACTCTTAGCATTTATAGGATAATATACTCAGTGTAGCAGTAACTATTTAAGTCATCTTTTTTATTCTTGGATACACTTGTGTCGCATAAAAAGAATTTTGTGGAAAGAGCATTTCTCTAGGAAGATTCATTAGTAGATGTCATAAGGAGAATTAGAGGCTCCTAGGAAACTTCCTCCAAAAGGAAACAAAACAATGACAGTAAGTCCCCCAAATCCTTTCTCACGTGGATGCTGTACAGACAGACCCACAGTGATGCTTCATCTAAGCGGAAATGTGGAGAGACCTTGTGTCCTGTTTACAGCAGTGTGGGGCAGAGTGAAGTGTATGTATGTATGTATGTATGTGTGTGTGTATATATATATGTGTGTGTGTGTGTATAGGTATGTATGTATATATGTAGTTTTTTTCCAGTTATTTTCCTCCAGTTTCGGGGCTGAGACATCAATCTTTTTCAGCTAGCACTGAAAAGAGATAGAATTGCCAAACTCTAGTAAAAAATCATGAGTCAGTTAATAGGATTTTTTTTTTTTTAATCTAAAGCAGCAAACGCTAGGCTGTTTGTCTTCTAATTTTTCAGCTCTTGGTGCTCATGTTTTCAAACTTTTCTCTATAACTATTTCAATTAGAACTGTTGTTTTAAAAAAACCCTGCATCTGTGTTTCTGACATACTGGCTTCAGGGACATTATGAAAAAAAATCCCCCCAAAATAGTATGACAGGGTTTTAATACAATTTTAAGAGCTGGCAACACTGAAATGATTTATGAGCCAAAATGCCTGTTAGTGGCTCGAACAGATTTCGGTATCTTCTCTGAAACATGTCAATGAATTGTATAAATTGTAACTTTCAGTTGGAAATTAAGGATTCACATGGATGCTGTATCATATGTGTCACTGTCTCAAGATGTTTGGATGTCAGTGTCAGGGTTGCTTAGAAAGAGTAGTTAAATCTCTCACAAGTTATAAATTCTGCAACAAAACTGACAGCATGGCACACTTCACCTTTTCCGTTGTGAGAATGATTTATTTTGATGTGTTGCATCATGGGAGTCTTAAAACTCAACAAGATTCTTGTGCTGTTTGTATGCTCTTGAGGATCCGAAGGACAAAAGTCAATTGGCCACATGAAGCTTCTTTGACCATCCCTTTATCCAGTAGTATCATCGTTTAAAAAGAAGGGGACAAATGAACCACAAAGTGAGAAAACCTTTTGAGAAATCACAGTTCTGTCCACTGATCTACAATACTGTCCTTTGTGCTGTGACACTCAACCCTATGTCCATCAACAGCAAATTTGTACTATATTCTACCTAATAGCCTCATTTACATCTCTTTTGTATTTCGTAATCTTCTCCTATATAAGTTTTTATCAGCAGGAGCACAGAATGAAATTCTAACCTTACTGATATTAATGGCAAAACTCCTGCTGACTTTAATGAAGTCAGATAGTACCTGTTCTCTTCTTTAGCTTTCAAGACATGGACCCTAGTGACTCCAACTTTTGTCAACACCGTTTTGGACAAGAGTCTCCAAATTTTGAATGACAAAAAGAAGAGATGTGACTTGCTCAGGAAGCTCAAAATGGAGGTGAAGTTATGACAGGGGTAATCAGAGAGTTAGACAGGGCATTCACCTTCAATTTCCCCACAGTTCACATGAGCAGCAGATTCTGAGCTGAAACAGCTCTTCTGGCAATAGTGCAGCTGCTTCAAAAAGGGGTGGGGGGAGGAAGGAGGAAAGAAAGCAGAGGGTATCAGAATTCACTTGGGTTCCTTATATTTTGACATTTCAGCACCTAAGAATGTAAGTACCATCTATGGTACTTACCAACCTGAAACATTCACACCACTCACAGAGTTCATTGCAACCTAGGTTTGGGGGAAATGCAATCCATGTCTTTCTGAATCCTGAAATTCAGTTCGTTGCAGCCAGGAAAGTGTTTCTGAAGAGAGAGTTTTAAGGATGAACTAACACTGAGTCTTTGCCATTCTGGTTATGGGAAAGCATTCCAGGCAGCTGTCAGGATGGAAAAGGGTGGAGTGAGAATAGGGAAAAGCTCTGAGGGAGGAAACATAGACATGAATTGTGTAGGAGGAAATCAGGAAGTGTGGAGAAACAGAGCGCTGTGTAAAGTCTCAGGTATTTGATCTGAATCCTTTTAAGTAACCTGCACTCAAACCTTGTACTCCCCAACTGAAAACCGTGCTATTTTTAAGGTACATCCAGTGCTCACTGGGCCTTTCCTTTGACCTACATGGGCATTAGTAGAGCAGACAATGAAAGAGCTTGCTGTACTATAAAAATACCAGCTAAATAGCGCTCTCTATCATTCACTGCCCGCCTTTGTCTCTCCAATTTGTGTATGCATGTATTCACGGTTGGATTGGGGAGTAGAGATGAACTGGAACTGGATGCACATTTATGATTGCATTCTAACATTTTAGAGATGGTGTAGCTCATTTCTCAGATGCCAGTCAAGGAAAGGAAATGTCTCTTTTGAAATTTTTTCTTTAAGGTACTCAGCAAAACGGCATTTGATAACAAAGAGCACAGTTTTCATCTCCCTACTATAAGCAGCAAAAGAGAACCCTGTGCCTGAAGATACGTTAGGTTTTCTGGGTGTGGTTAGATGCAGTGCATAAAGGTAAGTGAGTGACAAATAGCAGTGCTATCCTGCAGCAGCAATCAATCTTTGCAGCTCTCTCTCATTAAGTATGTGTACTGTGGCAGCTCCAGTCAAAACTGGGGCTCCACTACTTTTCAAGCACATGGTAAGAGACCTTTCCACTCCCAAACACTTCAGCAGTTCAAGTGCAGGAAGGGAGAAGAACAGCACTGTCAGCCCCATTGCACAAGCTGAAGTGTGAAGAATAGAAATGTCAAATATCTTGGCTAAGGTCATCCAGGCAGCTTTCGGCAGAATCAGTAACATACATCCCTTGAGTCCCAGCAGTTTAACTTCAAAGCCACAGGAGGTCAAGTTATAAAACACACTCTTTTTCTTGCCAGCAGGCCATTCCCTCTTTCAAGCACTTTTCTGTGTATATACATTAAAGAGGATCTCACTGTACAAGCCAGAAGAGAAGTTTGATAATCACGAGGAAATGCAAGCCGAGAAGGCACTTACTGGCTTACTCTGTGTAAAGACAACCATAACCACAAGTAAATGGGCTGAAAAATATAAGCTAAGAGCACATAATGGATCTTAGGCAGATGGTAGATAATGTATTTCTCTTTTAAAAAAAGCTCCTTATATCTGTATAAAGAACACTACCTTCTCCTATAGCCCTCCCACTTGGTCAGGCATTGCTGCATACTTTACAGAACATGTTGTTCTCCCTTCATCACAGAGACAAGACAGAGCATTCAAGTATCTTTCCTAAAGCCACACAATTGCAGAATCAAGAAGAGACTCCTAACCTGGTATGGCTACCTTCTAAGAGTCAGACCAACAAAAAACTAGGAACTTAAAAACACACACCCCATGTAAATCTTATTTGCTAGCTAATAGGTGAGGCATTAGTGTTCATAATTTCAGTGGATACTGAACTTTCCACAAACAGAAAGATCTGTTTTGATCTTTTCATTGGAAGAGCTGTGGAAATTTCACAACACTCAAAACCTGTCATTGCAATTTCTCTTTGGCACAAGTTTACAATATATTAATTGATGACAAAAGCAGCAGCAAAAAAAACCCAAAATATTTCAGATAGAAAAAATACAAAAATGAAGTGTTACTGCTTCATCAGAACTCCCCCAGCCCCAAAGCAATTTTCTGCCAAAATCAGTTCGATGTTCTGCTCTGTTATTATGAAGAAAGTACAAATTGTAATGGAAGATGGTTCCACCTGTATTTCTCCAAGAAGTCATACCAGTCATTTTTGAACATCCTACTGTTTTTACAGTGCAAAATTCCAAGTACATTGAGTAAGAATTAAGTGAGTCACCAAATCTTTGCTGTAATTTTAATACCCTGTTATTTTAATGTCCAAACTTAAGCACAAATTAGAATAGTCTTCAAATCACAGGTACTCTTCTGGAGCAACACTTGCAAAACAACTTAGCTGAACAAACAGAAAGTTTAAATGCTGAGTTACTTTATTTGATTGCCTATGCAATGACAGTCTTGTACTGTGTCCAGACAATAAGAAGATACAGGAGGAACCAAATTCATCTGGCTTCATTCTTCATGTGATTTTCTGTTTTAATGTATTGCTGAACCTCAATGCCTTTTTTGGGTAATTTTCTGCTTCCCAAGTAAACCCGCTTCAGTATAAATAATAACAATGATATAAAATTATGCAGTTTGCATTGATGTCTTATCTTTTTCTCATAGGGCTTCCAAAGAAGCTGAACAAAGGATATTCTCTAGAAAAAAAACCCCTCCTGCCCAGCAAAGCAGATCTCTCCTGCAGCAAAATGGTATAACTGCACTGACTTAGGCATAGCTGTGTTATTCACAGAAAGTGGTCAGAATCAATACTAAAGGGACAGGCATGTTACTCAGGCTCATATAAAGAAACAGCACATTCTCTAAAAGAACTGATTATGTGCCTCAGCTAAGCTGTGTTTCTCCTGGATAATTTCATTACGGCTTGAAATTCAGCCTCTAGACGTAAAGCCAGCCCAAGGCTTTGTGTGCTACTTACATTCATTTGCAAATATTAGTTTGGGAGCTCCAGTAATGCACTGGGCCATGTGCTCATCTACATGCACAAAAATTTTATACTACAAGCTCAATGTTTTGCTTTTACTTTTCACAGTTCTTAAAACATATTTAGACACTAAGCTTTGGGTCAAATTAGAGAGACTAAAGAGGCAGTACTATCTATCTTGTGCTTCAGCAGTCATCTATTTTAGCATACAGCTCCTGCGCATGATCCAGCAATAGGCTGTGTATACCTCTTGCCGCCTTCCTGCATACTGGTTGCCTCTATTCTACTCAGGTGAAAGTACGGGAATTAGCAGTTTCTCCCACTATCTTTGTAACCCACATACCCCACACAGAGACAGTACTTTTGTGCCATATTTTGGGCAGCTTTTCTTATGACTTTTTTTTTTTTGTTACTGATAACTTCTTAGGCAGTCATTTGGCTCAATTTTGTTATTAATACAACTTTATTTCTGGTATAAAGTAGTTTCTGATTTTAGATACATCACATGTTCTTTTGTCACATTATTTTGACACTACATGTACTATCCAGCTTTGTAACAAGCAGCAACTCAATGTAATGGGCTGTAAGATAGAGAAAGAAAGTACATTTCACTGAACTACCTGGATAATTCAGCTCTTGACATCTGGTAAACTACATTTATGCCTAAGAAACTGAAACTTATAACGGCAGTTCGAAGTAAAACCAGACTGTCTAAGATCTGAAACACATCAGGGCACAATGAAGATTTCTGGATAACTCAAATTTAAGGCTTCTTCACCAGCTTCTAGAGTTTGCCATGCCAGCGTGTGTGTGGACTTGTATTCAACCAGCCGGGTAAAGATAAGTTTGGACTTAAGCCATGTTTAAATGCAGGAGAGAGATTCTCTGTAGTGACTCGCAGGCTATAGTCCCTATCACTTTTAATTAAGTTTTAAGTGACCTTGGCTCTGATTCTCAAAATGTACCTGGCCACCTAATTTCTGTTGATTTTGAGTGTCTGAATGTTAGCCCCTTTCAGAAACATCATAAATTCTGATCATCTTTTGCATTAGTACATAGTGAAGTCCTTTATTGTACTGCATTTTAATGTCAAGTGACAAAGGATGAGCCATACAAGAAATTGGACAGTCTGCTCTAAGCACTATATAAAAAATTCCTTCCAGTGATGACATTCAGGCCTTGTTCACGCCATTCTGGGCTCTGCATACTATATTCTTTGTTTGTTATACAATGAATAAAACAATCCAGCATCTCTGATGCCTGTTCCCACACAGGAAGACTGTTCTCTGTGCTTCTCTAATGACTTCCCAGGGGTGGCATCAGCCATAACATTCTGATCTCCTAAAGCACAGAGGCTTCCCTGTGAAAGGATTATCTAGTTTAATTGGCTTTAAATTAAGGGAAGGAAAGCTCAGTCATTTCAGTCACATCAGTTTAAGCTCTTACAAGAAATTTGGTAACTGGGAAGCAAAAAAAGAAAAAGAAAAACTAATATTCATCAGTTTGTAGTGTTCCAAATGTAATCTAGATTTCCAAATAGATAGATTTCCGTTCCAAGTGAAGGAACAGCCATCTGGTGTAAATCAGCATTTTCTTTCTGGGTGGCAGGCTTAACTACATCAAGGAAGGACGAGCTTTCTAATTTCAAGGGCACATAGTCAGGATCTTTAGGTGTGAGATACTGAGTTTTCTCCGTGTCTGTTTGAGTCCGGATTAAACTGTCTTTGTCTCATTTCTGCTGGATAACTGACCTTTCTGCTGGCCTTTAAAATAAAAAGGAGAAACCTGGAGTATATTTTACCAGAGAAAAGAAACAACTATGTGTTAAAAAATCAAGTGCCAGCTGTGGGCCAAATCCTACGCAGACTCACCAAAACTGATGGGTTGTGGTTGATTAGCATTTCTAGAACTTAAACCATTTTTATTTAGCTACCTGCAGCATAAACAAAAGACATTCACATATGAAAGTTATATCCTGCAAAGTCTATCCCCCCATAACCAGGAAAGTGAATAGGATGTCTGAAAGTATCCGGAAGCCAATAAAATGCCACAAGGCTCCCACGTACTGTATAGAGATCTCTTTACTGATGGATTTTATGGAGTCCTCCCCTTGGTAGCTGATTACCCATCACAGCAAATTTATCATTGTTGGGAGGCAGCACAGAATTAATGTCTTCATTGCACAGACAGAGAGCTGTGCACTAAAAGGTGAAGTAGCATGCTCAGGTTTCCTTCATCATAAAGCTGGACATTTTGGGATGCTTTAGAAAAGGCAAATTGACTCCCATATTCACTGAGAAGTACCAATTTATAGAACAAGTCACCCAGACTGCATATTCAAAATGCTACAGAAAACGATTTTAGAGGCCCAGGGACTCAAATCACTTTAATAAAAAATGGATACGGCTTGTCGAACTCCAAAGAGAAGGATAGCTTTGGCAGGACACACAGATTCAGAAATAAAATGCTGAAATTCACATGGTGCCTATCTATCTGGGAGATGAAACTATCTTTTCACGGTTTAAATTTTGTATGCAGTCTGAGAAACAATCAGAAACTTCCATGAAACAGGGTATGAATTTTCAAAAATGAATGCTTGACTTCTAGTTTTGTCCTGTTAGATCAGTTATTTTTTAATGAAAGTGGTGAATTACACAGAGGTCATCTCTGCCAGCTAGAAGCTTTTGTGACAAGGCAAAGAAGTGTCCCATAAGTCTATGAGTTAAAGGGGCAAAAAATGTTCTGCGACCACTTGCCAGCCCCGTATCGCCAAATTGCTCTCCCAGGTGGCTAGCCTGAGCCTTAGTTCTGTCCTTCTCTTTCCAGAGCCCTCATTGCACATCATTTTCATTACTAAAATATCATCAGATTTTCATGATTTAAGACAAATGACAAAAAGTGCTCTGCCAAGTCACAGTAAAGTGACATAGTGACTAAGGGGCCTGTTGCTGACAGTGCTGATAGCAGATGTTTCAGAGACCAAAACATGAAATCCAGAGTGTGTATAATTAAAGAGAGCCTAGGAAGTGAAAAATGTCCCCTCTACCTCTTACACTAAAGCAGTAATAATAATTGTTAGGGCTTAATCACAAATTACAAACGTGGATCTGAAATTTACTGCACTTTAGATCTTTTGCATTGCTGAAAGCTCAACTCATCCTAGGTGACACCCTGGTCCCATCTGGGGAAATCTGCCACTGAATTTGGAAGGGCTGGATTCTGTCTTCTTAGAGAAAAGTATTTACTCTTTGTCCTGTGATAGTGCCAAAAACTTCCCTCATGGACTGGAATCCCACTGTGGTAAGGCTCTATAAACATTGGACAAAAAAGATAGACTAAAACATCTAGACTTAAAGATAAAAATGTTCTTCAGGATGCAGGGAATCACAGGTTTCAGTCAAATGCTTTAAAAAACACTCAGCATTTTTATCTGTCGAGCTAGCAATATATAACAGCAACATATTGCAGGGAGCTAGACCTAGGATTTGACTGAAGGTTTATTTGGCTGGATCTAATGCTGCGTTAATGAATCTGTGCAGTTGAGAACTGGAACTGTTTCCTGTCTGGCCAGCTCAGAGCTTGGGTTTCTCCTTAAATATCCATGATCTAAATGCCATCTGTCTCTATGCATTTCTCATGTCTAGCTCACAAGATGGTTAAGAGGGGTTTCTAGACAGATCTAATCGCAAAGTTTAGAGGGTCTTAGATTCAAGAGTGTGATTTCTCCTGCTAAATCTGCAAAGATGCATCTGTGAAGCATTAATGGAGTACAAATTTGCACCTGTCATCAGACCAGGAGTTTCTGTTTCCACTCTTAACTGCATAAACTGCTATTTGTTACATCCGAGTTTGAGGTAATGCTGAGAAGCTTCACATCTGACTTGACTTGAAAATGCTATTAGCTATTCTGAAAGCAAAATCTACCAGTCTCCCGAGAGCTGTGTTAGTGTAAATCAAAGCCTGTGGATGCTGTTGCTGCAACAGTGACAGAAACAAAATATGTTTTGTTTCTGGTACGTTTCACTATAATAATTCCTAAATTCAGGAGAACTTTGAAGTACTTCAAAAATTCCCTCCCATACTTATCTCACAACAAGTAAGAACTGGATTTTTAGAAATGATGTTTTCCACCTGGCATAAACTTGAAAAGCACTGCTGAGTTCTAGGAGGGCT
Source organism: Apteryx mantelli (assembly GCF_036417845.1). Taxonomy (NCBI): domain Eukaryota; kingdom Metazoa; phylum Chordata; class Aves; order Apterygiformes; family Apterygidae; genus Apteryx; species Apteryx mantelli. Next base: position 3,372,602 of record NC_090006.1, on the reverse strand, counting down.
ATATTTTCATTTTTATTTGTCTGTTTCTGTTGTTAAATTGCAGCAAGTTCCAGAAAACAGGACGAAATTAAGAGGAAAACTACATCAACATTATCAGTAAATTAGCATCAATCAGATTCTTATTTGAACTGCAAATGCATGAGTCAGAAACAATACCACTGAAATTAATGACATTTTGGAGGTAGTCAAAAATTTTCCTATCAAGGCTTGTAAAAAAAAAAAAAAAATCAACTACAAGGAAATCTCAATGATAAAAATGATCAGATTATTTATCTTAATTATCTTAATATGTATCTTAAGATAACTGAAAATCTAGAAAGTGAACAATTAAAGGAAAAGCTAGTTGCAAACTGAACTATCTTCCTACCCATAATATACATAATCAAACAGAATACTGGGAAAAGCATTGATGAAAACATCTTTTTTTAACTAAAACAGTGGGCATAAGAAAGGAATGGGAACTTTCTCTCAATCAGTTCTAGAAGTATAACGTCACATACATTATTACCGGTCTTTCTGACCATTGTCTCTTTTTTTTGTGGAAATGTAAACATCTTTATGAGACTGATTATATGCTGTAATTTAAAGCAACAGATATTATTTGTTTTCTGCCTATTAAGCTCACAAGCTAACAATGATAAGAAAGTATATAATGTAACCAGTAAACAACCAGTGCTAGATGTGAAAGTTTATCCGTTTGACAGAGGGAGACCTCCTGGCTAGGTCTTTTCCTTCTCTAACTGGTGTCACTGCCTGCCTGTCAATTATCTGTGAATGGTTTATGGGCTCCCTCTCGTGGAAGTTACATTCATCGCCGTTTAAGTTTCCTGCTTTACTCCTTTTGCAACTTTTCTTGCCGATCTTTCAGATCTACCCTTGGATAGTTTAATTTTCCACCTATTTTAGAGATAGATTTAAATATTGCAAAGCAAACAGCTGTTTAGGGCAGCAGACTCCTAGGACAAGTAACAGAGCCATGGCCCTGCTGCCTGCTTTGCCACAGATTGGCTCTGACTACTGCACACTCTAGTCTGCAAAATTTCCTTTCAACCATCCACCCACCCACCTATTCTTTACCCAATAGGTTTTTAAGTATCTCTATGTTTTATGAAGGGGCAGTAAGCAGCTCCCAGAAGCCTGCTGCTTCCAAAGCATCTCACCAAAGGCTTGCCTGTGACTTGCCTTTAATATGTAAAAGAAATCATCTAGAACAAGAAGTTCTCCATCACAGGCTTCAACAACTGTTGACCTGAAGCAACTGCTTTACCCTATCACTGTGCTCTCTATTCATCTGCGCAGCACCTACTACCAAGAGGTCTGTAACTGGGATACCTACTGCCTTCTTCTTAGCTATACAGAATATAAACCACCACCTTCACATTTTATGCCATCTTTATAAAGACACCCTGATTATGCAAAAATGCAGGAGCATGAAAAAAATCAGATGTTAAATATTTAGAGAGCTTTTTTCTGATTCATTTCAGATGAAAAATCTTACCAAGAGGGAAAAACACAAAGTCTGAAATGATCCCTGATTTTCCCTTAGCATTTATTTATTTTTTTAAAAAAAAGTCTCCTTAAACATCATGCATTCTGGTCTAAAAACAAGGAATGTTCCTCTTTGCAAGCAGTATTGTTCTGCCACAAACACCCCAAACTAATTGGCATATGTTTTACTGTCCTAGGGTTTTATTAATGAACAATATTTCATTCACAGCTAATTAAAATCTCTAGGCAGATCCTACTTAGCAATAGAGATGCCAAATGTGAAACCAGAGAACAGGTTAGCAGGCAGCCTAATAACTATAATTATTTTGCTGGGAAGTAGAAAGGAAGAAGGGGGAATAAAGCCCACACATAAGAGATCCATAAATCCAAAACACTTAAGAAAGTTGCCAGGTGTGTTGAGCCACCATAAGCAATTCACGGATGATGCCTAAAGCCCCTTGGTTTAAAGATTTTATTCTGCAGAAAACATAAGAGATCCAGTTCTCAGAACATTGCTCCTCCACTGAAGCAGCAGAACCTTATATTAGAAGACTCCTGCTTGTACAAAATGCCCCTTCCACAGACAGAATGAACTTTTTGGAGGATGACACACATCGCACACATTCTGCAATCTTGGAGTTAGAATATGTTGCTGGGAAACAAAAGGCATGGACCAAAAAACTGCAACCTGGCCAGTCCCAAATGCTCTTACAAGCTGTAAGAGCTATAGTAGCAACTTACAGTAGCCCTGGAACTTCATAGATTCCATAGGGAAAGGGGAAATATAAAATTCATCAAAACTTCCAGTGTGGGTCATCTCACTGAAGGGGAATGTGGTGAGATGGCTAAGAAGCTATGACAGCTGGGATGTGAGCACCGTCTGCAGTCTTTTACAGAAGGCACCAGACTATTCTGAAGCCTCCATGCTTTGCCAGCCTCATCTTGGAAACCACATTTTACCTGCTTTACTGATTTATTTTTCAGCTCTTTCAGGCACCTCTCCCGTGAGAGGTTCCTCCTCTCTTATTTCCCCCCTCAGGCTTTTTATCATGCAGAATTTGATTTGCTCCTCACTGCTTGCCTGCTGCTGGAGTTAACCTCTGTCTAACTGCTTGGAGTTTCTAAAGACCATCTCAATCACATCTAGAATAAACCAAATCCTGAACTGTTTCTCTTACTCCAGCTTGCTGCATTTCACATATCCAATGAACTCAGATACTTTAAAAGTCTTACTCCCACAACAGCTCATGAGGATGAGAAAATGTTCCCCTCTCCTACTTTCCCCAAAAGAAAAAAACATGGATGAGTGTAGAGTTTAGAGCCCAATCTGTGAAAAAGTTTCATGTATTGTGAGCTAGGACATCAGAAGCTCCTTATCTGCAGTCTGGTACTTCATTCAGAGCATCAGGAAGTCATACGAACCAGCAATCAGGAGACAAGAAACCAGTCCTATTCAAAACATTGGGAGAGCCAAGTCCTCTCATTTACCGCGTGAAACCAGAGCCCTGTTACTCCATGAGCCAGACGGATCAGGAGGAGACAACTGCTTCCTAAAGAACATAAATAAAAGAGGCAAAAGACAAGAAGGGAAACAAAATAACAGAGAGAAAGCAATGAAATGTAGGTGTCTGAATACCTTTAAGGATCTGGACCTAACAGTTCCCCAAGTTCACATAGCAGCTGAAATGAGGAACAGAAGGGAGCCATCCTACCTGGAAAGCAATGGCCACAAAGGGAATTTCTATGTCATTTCCCCCTCTTCCCCTCCCCCAATGTATCTATTTTTGAAGTCACCTATGCCAGTCTTATATCTACAGCGAGGCTCCAGGCACCATTCTGAAGAAGCATGCAGAGCCTGGATATTCACAAAGCTAAGTGAGCAAATGAGAAAGTCCATGATCTGCCATTGTTAGATTTTCTGACACATTCTTGTTTGAACTTCAGATAAAAGATGAAAGAAACGGAAAGGGAAATGTACTGAGACTTGAGCAAAGATTTCTTCATTTTGCTCTTACCACTGTAATAATCTTGCATTAGCAGCTGTAATTAGTCAGTGCCAGGCCATCAACTGTTACTGAAGTGTCTGCAACTAATTAGACACAAGGTTTTTATGGGAACAAGCCCATTAGCCTAAGAATTTACACTAACTATTGTTCTGAAGATGAGCACAAGGCTCATCACAATGACATTCCTGAAATCAAAAATGGTTTTAACATCAGCCATAGCCATCCATGCTATAAGAAACAATTTCTTATGCTTTCTTTTTCCAATGAGCGGCAGCAATTCATGATAGCAGGTCACTTAGTAAGCTCTCTCTGAATTGATCACTCTGATTACAATACAGAGGAATTCTAGATAGGAATCTGAATTTGCCCTTTAAAACCTACCTCTTATTATGTTTATCTTCACCCATTGCAAGTAAAGTTGCTCATACACAGAATATATCAAGCTGAGTATTCTCCATACACACTGACATTATACACAGGTGATGGAGGACTAGAGCTAAGATTTGCTGTTATAGACACATCCCCCCCTTTTTAGGGCTCAGTTCCAGAAGCAATATTGAGCTTTCATCTCCAAATGAAACTTTAGGGCCTGGTGTGTCAAGCAGCTGGCAGGAGATACTTAGTATTACACAGGATTGAACTGCAGTGTACACGGACTAGAATTGCACATGCTCTGTCTGCATACGTTTTCATCATTTAACACGTGTAAGGACTAAAACTGTCAATGTTAGGCAGCAGTTATATTCTCCAACTGAGTGGGAGGGTTAAAACAGATAAATTCATTTAGAAAGAAACACGAATCCTGGTCAAAATCTTGGCCATTTGCAAAATTGATCCTTTTTGGAAAGCACTAGAATTTTCACTCATGTCATATCTTATTGATTGTGTCCATCGATTAATGTCAAAACACAATGAAATAGCTCCAGAACTGCATTTGACACCCACTAGAACACCAAATTAATTCACTAATGAGGAATCACTCTGCCACAACAGTCCCCAAAATTCATGATGATGGGATATTTAGGTTCACTTCATTAAATACGGATGGGCTGTAGAGTAGGATTTTATTCCCTGGAAGACGGGGAAAGAATTGGGGAGCAGCGCACACTAATAAGATTTTTAGGACCTGAAACTTTAACAACGGTAATATTTAATGGCACAGAGCAAAGTTCAGGGCATAACTCTCCTCCCCTTTCAATGGGAGTTGGGTGCTGACCCCAAACTTCTCCTGAGACCATGCCAAAATACCTCGAAGAACATCAAAAAAGTGGTGCCTTCCCTGCGATTCTGGTTTAAGTTTGGGCATTACCCACTGGTTGTACATATGTCACATGATAACCTGTGACCTGACCGTTTGCCATGCGCTTGATAATTCGGGCTAGGTCCTCACCCCCCACCTCGTACCTCACGGCTTCCCCTTCGTGTTCACGCCAGGGTCTCTCCACCTTCTTCCTCGCACCGCTTTACGCAGCAGGCTGGACCCGCGCGCCCCGAAAGCGGGGACGATACCTTCCTCCTCGCTTTTTTCGCACTTGCCACTGCGGCCCCGCCAAGGCCACGGGAAGGGGCTCCCCGGCCGCCGCACGGTGACGGGAAGCGCCCCGAGGGGCGCCCAGCCGCCACACAGGGCGGGCGACCGTTGCAGGGTCACGTGGGCACGACCCTCTTCCCCCCCCGCGGCGCCGGAGGGCGGTGCCGCCGCGAGGGGCTGCGCGAGGGCGGCGCTGGTCAGCGCAGAGGTGCGCCCGCAGGAGCTGCCGCTGCTGAGCAGGGGCGAAGGCGGGACGCGGAGGTGATCCGTGGGATGTAGCCAGGTGGAGGCGGGGAAGGTGAGAGAGGAGGTGGCTTTGGAAGGGGGCAGGCGAGGAGCAGCCAGCTCGGGGGCAGCGCTGGTGTTTGATGGGAAATGTTGAGGTGCCGCACAAGGGAATAGCCGAGCTTATGGCACAGCAGTGGGCAGAGAGTTGGATTTCAGGCTGAAACACCAGGACGCCTCCGGATGGGGCCAGTGCATTGGCAATGCTGAGAGGGCTGGACTGGAACTGAGGCACCTTCGAAGGGGCTGGAGCCTGCCCCAGGCGGTCCGTGAACACGACTGAAGTGACAGAACTGGGGCTGAGGGTAAATGCTGAGGTGACTGGTGTAGGGAATAAAAAGGGAATCTGAGGGGACAGCGCTGCCGTTTGGGCGGGAAGCGCTGAGGTACCTCAGGGAGGCGGCTGCGCTGCCGTTTGGGCGGGAAGCGCTGAGGTACCTGGGGGAGGCGGCAGCGCTGCCGTTTGGGCGGGAAGCGCTGAGGTACCTCAGGGAGGCGGCAGCGCTGCCGTTTGGGCGGGAAGCGCTGAGGTACCTCAGGGAGGCGGCAGCGCTGCCGTTTGGGCGGGAAGCACTGAGGTACCTCAGGGAGGCAGTTTAGAACAGCCTTACTGATCGATGTCAGAGCTAATACATAAACTAGTAATAATGTTCCCCTTATAAAATTTGGATTCCTTCACATCTTCACAGAATCAGAAAAAGAGAAAGACAAAGGAAGGAAACGCTAAGAATATTGACAGCAAGAAGGGGAATGGTGTGAACTTGTGACTCATGAGCGAGCAAGGCATACAGGTATGTTGTCTTCTTGTCTGGGTCTTGAGTATCTGCTCACTTTCAAATACCCACTTCAGATTAGTTTTTCACACCAATCCAATTGCCCTACACAGGCAAAGTCAACTTTGTGATCTACACTGCACCTAACAGTTACCAAGTGTCCAGTTTTCATGCATTCACACTAAACTAGTGTTCTATTTTCCATACTGTACCTCAAAGACAAAACATCACAAAACAAACAACTCTTCCTACAATAACACTCTACCATAAACAAACTCCTGCATAAAAACTTGCAAAATAATACTGCATCAAACTCCTTGCATGAAAACTTATACAGTAATACTCTAGCATCAACAAAGTCTTGCACCAAGTCTTCAAAATTCTTACTGAAAGCCTACTCTACACCATCTAAGAACACTATCCCTACAGCAGCCAAAATACTCCAGTGATTGGTGAGAATGTTTCAATGTGATCTCTTCTTTCCTAATGTACTGTATATAATAAAGCCTGTAAGTTCAGAAAATCTCTGTCCTGTCTTTGCCCAAACAAGGAGAAAGCACCTAAGAATCCTTTTTACTCTGGTATTAAAGCTTGATTACTTTCCCCTACTCCCAATTTTAAGCTGACACCTTTCTCTCAGGTAAAGAGGCACACAAGGGTGTCCTGTTTCGGAGAGGGGGACACAGTGGGTGACATTGGGAGATGGTTCTGGATGCCAAGAACTGGGGCATTTTTCACAGAGATGTGCAGCAGGTAAGACAAAAGCCAGGAGCGGGGCCTGGTCTCTCCTTTGGAGGGTGGAGGGTGTGGCCAATGTGGCATGAGCTGGACATGGCCTCAGGCAGGCCCCACCTGGACGGAGGAACTTCTAAAATCAATTTCAGCTTAAAAGCAGCCTAGATATTTTTGCAATTGTCATCAATTGCTGAAGCAGGGAAAGGGTAAGTCTGATATTGATACATAAATAATAGGGAGCATTGTTGCTGCCTGTTGTTTGCTAGCTAGGAAATCTTCTATAGTAAAGATGTAATTTTAGGAAAGGACCTCAAACAGATGAACGCACAATGAAACTAAAGAACCATGTAATTGTATCGTTATACATATCTGCTCCTTCTTTCTCTGCTCTATACTATTTGTAGCTTTTTTCCCCTCTAAGTTATTTGAAAAGGAGAGCCTGATTTTTCTTTTGGCTCCACAAAGTTAATCTGTTGTACCTTGCGCAAAGCCCTTCCGTGCGAGTCTCCCCTCATGCATTTATTGCAGGAAGTGATCCTCACATTGCCGACTGATGATGGCCAGATTAGCTGCGTCTTTTACTATCCTGTAAAATAACTATATTAATAGCCACTTAATGACCATGAGACAAAATAACCTGACATCAAAAATTTGAAGGAAACTTGCTGATGGAATTTTTTGGAAAAAATTATTTGGATTATTTAGACTAGGTGCAACTAAAATCCCTGCGTTTTGTTTGCTTTAATCCTTTTGCGATGCAGAAGGTGTCTGGGTGCTTTTACTGCAGATTCAACCATCTTCTGTAAAGATGCACAGGGATGGCATCTGACTAGAAAGGCTTTACTAAACCTCTGGGAAGAGCAGTGATGGGGGTGGGGGGGCTTGCCAAAGGGAGAAATCCCAGAGTATTTGTGTAGTACAGGAACCTGCTCAGCACAGACTACCACTACTTCTGAGGCCCTCTCTAGCCAGCCAGGGGAAACAGCCTTGTTCCATGTCCTTACTCTAGCTCCAGAGACTGTCTTTTTACCATTTTACAGAGCAGGAGGCACAGAGAGACTTAGTGGTATGCTCAAGGTCGTGCAGTGCACCTGTTGGCAGAGCCTAGGACAGAACCCAGGTGTCGTGAGTCCATTGGAGCCTCTGCTCCTAAAAAATATGGGAAAACAGATCTATGCACTGCTTGTATTCAGCTTAAAGGCAAAATGTTTCTCATGGGCTGTAAAGCTCCATTCAGCTGTTCAAGTCCTTGAACCTGACCTGGGTCTTGTTCTGTAGCAACAGTTCCATAGGAAATATCTCCAGCTCTGCCTGTGCCCAGAGGAACAATGATCCTTTGTATAGTTTACTAAGGCAGCTGCACACATGCATAGCAATGTTTCTTACTCTTAGGGTATTTTTTCTGGTTAAAAAGTGTAGCTTAACATACTACTGTTTATGATGTAAACTCTCTACTGTAAAATACAAGGAACAGGGATTCGTTTAAAGAACATAAGATTAAGTTTTCACTAGCATAGCTTGCTTTTCCTTTTCTTGCACTCATATAACACAAAAGCAAGCCCCCTGCATTTTGTCATAGGATCTTGAATGCTCACAGAGAGCAGACAGGACCTTCTGGTCTGATTTTCAGAGCTGCTGTGCCCTTTGAAGTCACTGGGAGTGATTCTTCATGCTGTCCTACTGGTTTTAAGATAGTGTAACTCCTGGTAAAGTCAATAGGCCCAACTTCAGTGAAGACCTGGGATCTGAGCACCTTTGGAAATCACAGCTTTAGGTGTTCAAGTGTCTTCTGAAAGACCGATTCACAAAAAAAGCAGCTTAATTTGCTGCAGAAAGAGGAAGGGTAGAGTTGCTCTTGCTTGCATTGGGAACGCTGACTCATGGAGTGTCTTTCTAGGAGACCAGGAACACTCTGGTAATCACATGAGAATTCCCAAAATGGATTCATCTATGCAGTAAAATAGATAGCTATCAATCGGACATCTTATTTCAGACAGTTTCTTGTCTATATGATCAATGTTTCTTGTCCTTTTGCTTTATGCTTTAGACATAATAACATCAAAAGTAGGCACTTAGTCGTAACAAAATTATCACTTAACAATCTATGACATCCTAACCGCTAGAAAAATAATTTTCCACACATGGGATTCCTGATCTGGTTCTTAGACTTTTCCCAGTACTGCTCACAGCAGGATATTCAACAAGTTTACAAAAATCTCTCAGCAGGATTCTTGAGCAGAACAAGTGCATGAAGTAAGAACATTCAGTAATCAATGTGTAACAAAGAGCTTGAGAGCAATCAGTGGGCAGTATAAAATATTTCCTGTCTCTCACATACACACGTTCCCCTGTTGAGCTAAACATTTCTGATGGCCTTAAAATATTCATTCTCAGAACTGTTTATTGCTACAGTTTTATTTGCATTTGTATCTTGACTGAAGTAAAAAAACATCTGACAAGGAGTTTCCTATATCTATTGAGGTTAGATGAGGAGATGACTCCATCTGCCAGTACAGGGCCTGGCTTAACTACCAACATGAAAACATTTGGCACAAAGGTCACAGGAACCCAAATCCTTGGAGGAGTATGGTGAAAAACTCCAGAAGGGATATCCATGTGCAGGTCAATCTGAAGTACAAGAAACATTTGCTGCTTCAGGATGATCAGACAATGCAAAGCAAGCAGCAAGTACAATCAAATTAGACTCTATTAGTCCCTTATTATTGATCTGCATAAAGCTGCCAAACTTTAATTTTTAGCTCCAGTCTGTAATAAAGATTCCTGTACATGATTACAGTGTTGGTTAGCTGCCATTGGCTACATGTTATCAGTATTATAAGCATGGACAGTGGAGAAAGCACACCACAGGATGTGCGAGGTGTGAAGGTGAATGCTCAACTTCTAGGAATCAGGTTTGAGACCAGAGTACAGATGACAGAGTACATAATAAAAATGTGTTAACACAGATAGGCAGGGACACAAAAACCTTGTTTAATGCTGATCTTCACTCCAAGCAGGTATACAATAAATAGATTAGAATCAATTTGGGTCCCTAGACCTTTGTGGTAATCTCTTTAACCAGGGCTCATTAATTCTCAGGGAGATTAAACTCCATGACTTTAAATGCCCAAGTTAAAGAAAGTAAAATAGCTAATTTAGCTGCAGGATCTCACTGGGAACAGAGTAGAGTATTAACATTCATATGAAAATTTCCCAAATTAATGACCCAGTGAGAATATTATATAGGTCTAACATGTCTAACAAAAAATGTTTCTGTAAGAATGAGTAAATATCGTCCTTTTATTTTGATTACAAGGGAGCAATGCTTGAAGGGTAATGCTCTACATTTAATTAAAAGAGAAAATTACACCTCCTAGAAAACTTGAGGTACCAAGTTAAATTAGGAACTGGTCTAGAAAGGGCCTTGTGGGACAGCAAGACCAATCCTTGCTATCCCAGACAGTCATCTCCTTCCCTGCTCTAATGGCTAGGAACCTTTTTCTAATTTCCAGCCTTCATTTATTCATGGCCAGTTTATACCGATTTGTTCTGGTGCCAGCTTTGTCCTTCAGATTCAATGGCTTTCCTTCCTCATAGGTGTCCACTGCCTGTGGTGCTTATAAAAAGCAATTGTATGGTTTCTCAGCATTCATTCTGCTAAACTGAACAAGCCAAGCTCTCCCTCTCTTAATGTAGACACTCCATTCTCTGATCATTCCCATAGTTCTTGCATTATCCTGTCATCCATACACAGGTCTTTTTTCCTTTTCAATCATGTTCAGCTACTGATCAAATTTATTGCAAAAATAGCCTGCATTAGAACGATTAAATTTTTAGCCCTGTTATCATACTCAAGTTTGTAAGACTATTCCTCTGCACTCACAGTTTCTCCTGAGTTTTATTTTTATTGTTAGCAGGATCTTCATTACCATTTTTGTGACTAAAGTCATCAATGAAAATATAAAACGCAGCAGATTCTAAAACTGTTCTTTGAAGATCTCACAGGAGCCTCTTTCCAGCACCACTTACTGCCAGCTTCCCTTTAGCTTCACCCATCAAAAACACATGACCAAATGCTCCTTGAAAATGCCTGTTTGGAGACTCAAATCTCTTTCTCCTTGCCAGTATGGATATCTATGTGACTAGGATAAGGTGCTCCAGGTGGACTACACAGGCAGATTTCACCCTGGTAGTGAAGGAGCCTGTTTCATCCCAGCTGAATGTCTTTAATAAAACAGTCTTCCCTTGATAAAAGACAGGAGTAATGCCTGATTTAATTCTGCTGTGAAACAGAAAAAAAACATGCAGATCACAATTTTTTTCTGTTGCAAATGCAAAGCTTGTTTTCCAACCAACCCTAATCCTGATTACTTCAAAATTTGGCCTTGAAATCTTTGGAAAAAAGCCCTATGTGTATATATGTATATAAATATTTTTTCTTATTTAAAAGTGTAGTTAGACAGACACAGCAGGACAGAATTTACAGTATAATTATGCAAGCATAAGTCATGGAGGCCAGCGTGTGCTATTCAGTCAAGACAGACAACATCTCAGTCTGCAATAACCCTATTAACAGAGGCTGATGAATAATACAAGTTTCCTATATTTGCTTTAGGGCGCAATTCACCCATCTGCAAAGGGTCAGCACAAGAGCTATGTTCTACTGAAGTCTTATTTAAGACCCATAAATAAGGCATAAGTGATGCATGGCCTTGCACTGCTCCTTTACACGGGGGTGAAGTACAGCCTTATGAAATCATTGTCTCAGCATGTCCCTTCTCCTTGTAATCCCATTCAATATCAAGTGAATAATAATCTGATGCATTTTTCTCTTTTTCTATCAGTGTTTTCATAGAAGCCTGTTCATACTTCTGTGCTGGCATTCAGCTGTATGCATTAACACCCCCCCCCCCCAAAAAAAACCCCCAAACTACACACATCATGTTGATCTGAAGTATTACAGTATTATGATCAGTATTTGATAAAGATATTATGCAAAAAAATAAATAAGTCACCAGATACTTCTTTCCTCTCTTTCTCCCTGTATCAGGAAACAAAAAAAAATTCAGAGACAGAACATACAAGAACACTTTCTAGCTTTTGACTTTTGATTTCCAGTTTTGATTGTTTCTCTTTCTCTTTAATTCATTTGACCACTGAGAAAAAACAGGACGGTAAATAGAAAAATTAGGAAAGAAAGGGGAAAAAGTTCAGGTAATGGGAAAAAAATACAATTGAGAACAAAGACAAAGGAGCAGTTTTAAAAAACAGAACTTGCAGGTTGTCTTAGTTTTCAATTTTTACAATAAGATGTCAGAACAACTTAATAGAAAGAAACTGTTACTTTCATCAGAAAACAACCTCCTGACAAAATATTTACCAGCAGTCATACTGGTAATGAACTAAGAATTCCAACAGAAGATAAAACGTGGGGCCCTGGAGATTTTATGCAGATACTTTGGTTATGCAGACTGCCAGCTATGCACACAACATCTCTGATGGAAGCCAGTCTCCAGAAAATGGAGAAGATGACCGGTCCTCCAATCCCTTTCTTTTAACAGAGTCTTTCTTGGCAAAAGTTGTTTTAAACATACTTTCTTTCCTACCAGTTGCCACCAGATGGCACTTACATACCACAGGAGCAGAAAAGGAAAGTGGTCGGTCAGCAGAGGACAGCAACAGGACATAAATCTGGGTAAAATACAGTGGAAATACTCTGGCTAACTTGCCAAAGAAGAAGTCAATGCTGGAATTATGCTTCTGCTGCTAGAATTATGTTCCTGCTGCTGGAGCAGAAAAAGGCTTTAGTATAAGTTTCTGTATGTAACAAATGACCACATATCTCTTCAGAATATATTTCCTTTGATTAAAACAATAACAGAAGAGAGTTTTTCATTCACACATATAATTTTAGTGGCCATCAGTCTGTATGCTTCAAAGAAGCTGAGTTTTACCTCTAAACATTCCTGTGAAATTAAGAGCTCTGCAGGGATGTGGAAGCTCAAAGTGGCTGCAACTGGCCAAAAGTGAGAGCAAACCTGAGAGAGTTGCATATGAAATAACTCAGCCCTAAGATTCTACCACTCTATGGTTTGAACTTACTTATGTCTGATGCTGTGCAGAGTTTTTGGGTGAGTGAAGTCTCAATGAACAGGACTCATGCATTGGGCACAAGATAGGGCTAGGTCTTGAACTGAGGGGGGAAGACTACAATGTTAAGACTATGCCTTCTTGGGGCACAATCCCTTGGCTGCAAGGCAAGTGCTCTCTTTCCCATCCCTAGTCTCTGGTCAGTAAGTTCTGAAGTGACGTAGAAGGGTAACGGAACAGAGAGAAATGGGGCTGTAATTTTACAGTCTATTCTCAGCTGTACAGCAACTAAAGGTCAAGATATCTGGCAATTAGCATCCTACCACAGTCTCGCTTTTGCCTACTAGAAACGCTCCCTTTCAGGGTGTTTCTTTTATGCCTGTCATATACTAAATGCAATCTCTAGCATTTTTGAGATGTTTAATTACTTTTCTTAGTATCATTTGTGTTGATTAGGGTTTTTTTGTCTTTGTAAGAGAGAAGGAGAGAGTCTCACACAGGGAGTAAATCACTGTTTGATTGGCAGTGCTTCTCAGAATGGCTTCTGATCACACCTTCCTAATGAAAATGCTAAAAATGCTAATGTCACAAAACAATGCGGAGCTTCATCAGAAATATCTTTTATTTCCCTGTTGAAGAGCACATACTGATAGAGGGCGATGTTCAGACACTCTTTCCTCCTTATTTATGATCAGAATCCCAAGATCATTTAGTCTTTCTTCCTGCTCTAAGGAAGGCTCAGTCCTGTATCGGCCATCCTTGATAGGTCTTCGTCAAAGGTTTCCATGAAAGAGATCTGCATCTCTTCCCCTGTAGTAAAATAGTAATTAAACTTCCCTAATTGCAAATTAAGCCAAGAACTTTTTTGCCTCAGTGGCTAAGTGGCACATCTGATTGTCAGCTCTTTGTAATACGCTGATGTATTTCAAAATGTGCCATGTCCTCACGCTGCAGTCTCACAGCCTTCTCTTTTCCAGAGCAGTTCTGCCTTTTCACTTCTGTACGCTTTCCAGTCTGTTTACATCTTCTTAACTTGTGGTGACTGGGAAGCAATGAGGTACTTAGCAGTACCATCAGTACTTAGCAGAATAATGACCTCTTATGTCTTACATACAACATACTGCTTAATACCATTTTGCATTTTTCCTTTTTTTTTTTTTTTGGTGCAAAAGCATCACACTCTTGGCTTATTCTGTGCTGCACTGTTACCCTCTAATTCCTCTATTTCTCTATGTGGTAACTCTATGTAGCCAGATATTTCCCCCATCTGGTATTTCTGCCCCAACTTGCCTTTATCCTATTAACTCCAGACCATTTCTCAAGTTAACAAGATCTTTTAGAATTATAAGTCTGTCTTCCAAATGGTTGTCCGCTTCCCCCACTCCCCATGGCAACATCTTCAATGTGATGGGCACTCTGTCACCCTCCTTAGGACAGACACACACACACACCAGTCTCTGTCCAATCCCAGGCTGCTTCACACTTGCTGCCAAACTGATTCAAGGAGCCCAAGGGCAGCCTAGAAACAAGCTGTAGGCTGGATGCACTGTTTGTGGCAGTAGCCCACTCCCAGCTGCAATCTTCCCTCAGGAACCCTGGCCTTTCCCCATCACCTGGTGCACGTGTGTCACATGACAAGAGAGGAACTGCTGTGTGATGGGAGATGATCTGCCTGAACTACCCTAGCTCTGGAGAGAGAGGAAGGGACCACGGGAGGGTCATGTGTGTTCCTTGCGAACACCAGCTGCTCTTAAAAACAATTTGCCTGAGTCATTTCTCCCCCCGACCTACAAGCCTGATTTTTATGTACTGTGGTAAATAATATGCCTTGAAAAGACCCACACATGAATAAAAAATCAGGCTGTCACTCTGCTGTGCTCCTTTTAAAGAGAAATTACTGAAAGCAGGAAGAAAGATGTCTAATCTTGGGAATCTGGGAGCTAGTGTTTGCAAATGTCTGCGCAAGAAGGGGATGGTGGAGGAGGTGGGGGGGGGGTCACTGTTTATGCTCATGAATAATCAATCTGACATTGTAGCTATGCAAATGTAACCTAACAAACTCCAAACTAAATAAAAATCTTGTTATGTCAATTATTCACCAGCCTCATTTTCCAGCACTTGCTTGGAGTTTTGGAACTGTACTTATTTTTTTAAAGAGGTGGAAGTGGGCAATCTACACAGAATATTGGGTGCCCTTATGAATTCTGGAATTTAGAGCCATTTGTGTATTTTATAAAAATGAGACAGGATTCGTGGTCTGAATAGAGCAGAGGGGTTTGGTTCTTGTCAAGATTTCCTGAACTTCTGTAGTAATGACTGAGAAATAATCACCATAAACTAAACTGCACTAGGAAACTTTCCCTGTGATTGGGTTATTCTATAGTAAACTGTTTCAGGCTTTATCTTCTCTTAACCATTCAGTGACAGCCAGAAGTGAGATATGGGATTGTCAGATCTCATGACAGTTGCTTAACCCCTCTTCAAGTTGTTCATCTGGTGCAAAGCATTAATACTTGCTGCTTTTCCACAGGTGTTTTGAAGCCTCTATGTGAAGCACACTGAATATGGGGGGGGGAACCCTGTTATCAGTGTGATATGACCACTTAAAGGTAGTTAGTGCCTGCTACATATTAAAATACAATGCTAGATGTCTTCTTATCATTTTACAAACCTGTAAACTAGATGCAATTGCAGAGG
The DNA here is from genome assembly GCF_036417845.1 of Apteryx mantelli. Taxonomy (NCBI): domain Eukaryota; kingdom Metazoa; phylum Chordata; class Aves; order Apterygiformes; family Apterygidae; genus Apteryx; species Apteryx mantelli. The sequence goes on along the minus strand of NC_090006.1, from coordinate 3,356,997 downwards.
CTATTTAAGCCAACGGAAAAACTCAAGCTGACTTCAAGATCCTAACTGAAGGGGACTGAAGCTGGGGGGTTGTGTATCCCCTTGCCAATCACTAGATCTTTCTCCTTGCCTTCAACAAACTCACAAATGGATTGCCTAAAGGAATATAAAGCCAAAAGCTGCAGACATTATTCCTCTGCTGAGGTAACCTTTATAGCTCTTATGAACAATATTTTACACAGCTATTGCTTGAACAGAAGTCACTGTATTGTTTTTTATACCTCTGTCTCTTGTGAGGAAGAAGCTAGAGTAAATTCTCCTTGGACAGCTCAGTGAAATCCTGACCTGTGTGCTGATCGTTATTGTGTTTTCTCAGCTCAGAGCACGGGCAAAGATGTGTGTCAGGTTATTGATGAGTCCATATCGGCTTTCACCCCCCCCCCTTTTCTTTTGTCAGCTGTATATGCCTGGCTTTAGTTGTGTTGTGGCTTTCCATTTTAACCAGTAACACAATCTGACAAGTAGGCATTTACATCTAAACAAATGGATCTAGGGTCTATTTGCCTGGTATTTTCCACAGAAATAAATCATGAAGGCTTGGTCTGTTTAAGATGATTAGCAACTTCAACTAAGGGCGATACTGTAGAGAAGAAGAAAAGATCTGTATGCTTGATAGTGGTAATCAGAGTGGGAAAAAGTCACCAGTGCTATATTCCCAGTTCTCTCTCCCTTGTCTGTTTCAACATGCCCCAATCACAGACCATGAGCTCCTTGGAGCAGTAACCACCTGCTTGCCATGGGTGCGGTGCCATCTTAACTAATTTAAAAGGGAGTGTGTAGCTGGGAAACTACCAGTTAATTGAATTTTAGTTTTCTTCTGGTGTGCCTCCTGTACTGTGTAGAGAGAAATATGTGGACAGGTGTACTATGGGAGAAAGGAACAAATCGGACTATATACTGGTGTCAAATAGTTCTCATGATGAACAGCTGGTGAAGATCCAGTCTTCTGATGAAGCACAACCATCTTCCTACTCTTTACCTGATAGAAATTATGCCAAGCAATTACTGAAATTGACTGTGAAATTACCCTGGTGACAGACTGCCTGACATAGACAACAAAGAGAGAGGGCATATCTGTTCTAATTTTCTTCATGTCAGCAAGTATATGGGAGCATGTTGCTTTGTGGCTGATAGAATTTCAAACTATGGTTTCCTCTCTCGTGCTGCAAGAACAGCTAACTCTTGTCTTCAGCTGACACCTTGCAGAAGGCTCTTTTATAAAAGGTGGCAAGTCATTTGATTCTGTGTCAAAGTTTCTTCCCACTGAGAGGTGAATTGTTGGTCATTTCTTAATGCTGGAGAGGAAAATGACTACAGTTATTTGTGACCAGGAGGAAGATTTACATTTTTCTTAAGTTGTCAACCCCAATTCAGGGGACCCTAGGAAAGCCTGTCTGAAAGACAGTGTCCATAGTGTATTTTATTACTTGCTTAACTCCTCTGCATTTGTCTGTACAAGGCTGTAGAGGCATGAAGGTATCTATTAAACACAAGGGTGGAATATGGGAATTTGTGTCCTATAATGATGCTCTGACCAAAACTGAGTTATTAGTTTAATGGAAAAAATTAAGAATGGAAGCAAGAGTTCCCAAGGAATGGGCAAAAAGTGTAGTTGCTTATCATAGTCTTCAGCCTCTGGTAAATGAAGAAGAGGATAGGAGAAGATGAGATTGCAGTCAGGAAGACAGAGGCTACAGAGAGCAGAGGTGCAGGAGGAGACATACAAGCTGTTTAACAGTAGTTAGCAGACCCCTCACTTCCCTCTGTAAAGAGATGTGCTGTTGGATTTTTCCACCTCAACTTAGAGGGACTTTATGGCTTCAACTAACCTGACAATGTTTAAACTATTCCCTTTTCCTGACCATCAGGCCAACTGGGAGACACTGTGCTCTCTATGGTATGGTATGTTTTGGGTATGCAGTAGACATCAGCTATATCATATTAACCTCACTGAATGACTGAGAATTACAATCTAGAAGCAACTTAGTTAATGCAGGCATTAAGAACATTATCAAAGGGGTAGCTCTAAGTAAATCTTTCAGGTAATTAACAGTACAGTTCTGTGAATTAGTGGAAATTACCTATTGAAACGCTTGGATTATAGCCATGCTAGAACGAAAGTGCCGACTTCTGTCTGATCTCAGAGATCAGCTGTTTTTGGCCTGCCAAATACTTGAACAGAAAACTACCTAGGAACCCAAAACATTTTTGGCATAAAATAAGAATTGAGCAGTGGCCCACAGAAACAAAATAAGTGGAAGGATTCCACTTGGGATCATCATTACTGCTGAATTCATACATAAGAATAACAAAAATAAATAAATACCAAAACCCAGTAACCACACACCCTTTATGAAGTAATTAAACAGGTTAAAACTTTTCTATCCTTTCCCCTTTTCCTTAATCATAGCTCTTTAATCATGGGAAACTGTTCATGGAAAAACATGCAATGAATGAGTCATACTCCAAATATGTAGACAGTTATGCCTTTATCTTATACAGAAACAAAAACAAGAACAAAAAAGCAGGCACACAATATGCCTCCTGCTTACTTTCACAATAGTGGCTAATGTATTCTCGAGTCCTTTCTAACAATCATAAGAACAGAGGGTTTGAAAGCTACCTACAGTCATGACCTTCTTTAAAAGAAGATGTCAGAGGCTTCTGCTTTGCTTCCCAGTACAAGACATAATAATACAGATGTTTGCACATAAACAAAAAAAGGAGTCCTCCAAAAAAAGCCCAGCCCAGTGGAATGCGGTCACACATCATCAGTCCGCTGGTTTTATCCCCTATGATAGAAAGAGGCATGCATACAAGTACTACAGTAATGTCTATCAACCTCTAAATCAAGCATTAAGGCTCCATTACCATTACACAATACATACATTTTTGCCATTCCTGCCCTCCTTATTTCCATTGCAGATCCCAGAGGAGCACTGGAAACAAGAGAGATGAGAAAAGCTCATAATTGCACATCATTTCCTTTGGTGCTGGCAAACAATGTTTACTTTGATACTTTCAGTGTATCCAGTGAGCATGCAACAGCCTTACACAGATACTTAAAATAATGAGGGAAGATGCTGCTTTTAAACAAAGAAATGCCTTGCTTTAAACGACAGCAGCAGCAACAATAACTGCAGCGTTACAAAGAAGGCTGTCTACATGTGGGACTCTGAACAGCAACTCTCCTCCTGCCCTCCACCTTTTCTTATTTTTTTACAATCCTTTCTTTTGGGAGAAAAAATAAGAAAAGGATCATGTTTCTAAGGGAAGTCTGAAGACAGTTACAAGCATTCAAACACACACGTAGCTACAGCAAGCCACCAGCAAATGGCACACCTAGCTTAATGAGAATACAAAATGAGTGGGGTGCTAGTAAAGGACATGCACACAAAATGGTAGTTCATGCTGGACAGTGGGCATTACCCTCTTCCTGACTAGATCTCCTTAAGATATGATTCCCAGGAATCTGGGAATCTTGATGGATTGGACTGATCACAAATGAGAAATCAGGGCTTTTTATTCCATATTACTGCATTTTCAGGAAATAAAACTGCTCACCCTCCAAAAGGCCTTTCCCAGACCCCTGGGTCAGATATGCATGGTGCATTTTGTGCTTCTTTACACAGTTGGAACATCTCTGATCTAAGGCAATAATTTCTCAGTGCTTTCCCCTTGCACATGCTGGCAGGATGAACTTTCTTGTTGGCTCTGGTACTTGTCTGTCAGGCAAACTGCAACTACTTTCATATTTTCATTCATTAAGGGAGTGAACAGTCGAAACAGCCAAATGTTTCCCATGGTATCAGTACACTGTTTTTAAGGTGATATGGGCCTGATCTCGTCAAAATTAATGGCTTATGGTTATTCATGCTATTATTCTTAATGAGGCCAAGCATATACTATACCCAGCAAGAATTTGTGCTTGACTTGTCAACGATTTATAACTCATGACCTGGCTGTGCTAACTGTAAAGTATAAAAACTTCATTGCCAATAATGATGCCGTGCTCTGAATAAAAACGAATGAGGATGGAAAGGTACTTCAGGCTCCCATCTACTGATTCCAGCATCTTCTCAAACTGGTAATCACTGGTTAGAATTTTGCATGCAGGCACCCCAGTCCGTCAGAGGCTAAAAGATTCAGCGATAGTGGGCCAGCCATATTCCATTGTTTATTTGCTAGGAGATGGACAGACTGCTACGTCTTTAAGGCATAAGCCATCATTCTGTTCTGTATTTACAAAGCAGCTAGTATCCTAGTATCTTATGACGCTGATCCAGCCTTCAAACTGGTGCAATCTTCTTTACAAGGGCATTGACCAAGGATCACACCTTTAAAAAAGCCTGGGAAAAAACCACTCAATTTCATACCTACAACATGGAAGACAACTGGATCCCAAAGATGTAACTGAGGAACCTGTTTTCATGACGAGGCTCTACAGTGGAGGCAAGGGAATCATGTGAAGGCAACTGATTTTGAAAGATGACAATAGATTCCCTCCCTCAAAGATCACTCCAAGAAAATTGCAAATGAAAGGACTGCGTATTGCCAAACTACTACAACAGTGAAAGATGAAATTCAACTGAATGGGGAAACCCCATCTTAATTATAGCTCAGAAGCTGAACGCACTTGCACAGCCTAAATGATCATGAAAAGACTCAGTGAAACTACTAGGACTTTAGAGGGCACAGAAAGAAAATTTGCCTCAGTTAGAAAAAAAAAGAAAAAGAAAAGAAAATTCATGGAGATTTATATGCATTGTAAGGCTTCTGAATACCAATTGGTATGATCTGACTGCAAAAAAATATCCTTCCATATGTTTATTAAAAACATATGCCTCTGCCCATTAGGCTGCAGAGAAAATGATTTTTTGTTCTTCTACTAGAAAGAAATGTTTTTCTGATTGCAAGTAAATATTTTTGTAACAGAAGGAAACCTCCTAGGAAACAGTTTCCTGCAGAAAAGGGTTTGGGTTTCTTCTTTGCTCTAAGTGCATAATTTTGTATTTTTAACCAATGCATTAATTACTGTTAGCCTTACAAACACAATATCCCTAATTGCTTTATTCATTTGTAACAAGAACTGTGAAGAAGTTTGAAAGGGGAAGGTTTGAACTGCAGACTAGAGGGTTTAAAAAAAGAAAAGAAAAAATTTGCCTAGTTTTGATGTCTTAAACACTTGGGTCCCCTGGTTCATTAAGACAGAATCATCTCTGCACCATGCTTGATAAAGAACTGAAAGACTGAAAGGCCTTGATCAAAGTGTTAATATTTCTGCATCAGAGCAAGAGAAAGATTTAAATTGCCATTAAACTCTAGTGTCAGTCTAACCTGCCCAATTATAAGGCTAATACCCCATGGCTCTCAGATCTGTGAAGTATATGTGTTTTAATGTGAATTTCATGCTGGACTGGCAGCTCTAGAGCCCAAACTTCCCTATGGACTACAAAGGAGATGTAACGTGGGCAGCCAAAGTCAAATCCTTTCTCACATCGGTACATTTGTGAATTATCAGCAATGCTACCTGTAAGTGCTAAGGATAACCTGAGATTATGCACATCAGAGTGGAATGGTCATTTACAGTAGCATGGCCTGAGGACTCCCATTTTCCAGGGTAAAAGACCTTGTTCACCAAAGTTGAAATGTTTGCAGATGTCTAATTTGTTTCATCACATTCAACTTCTACTCATTTTAATGCAAATATATTTTATTTGCTTTCATAAACCCCACCTCAGTGAGCAAAAGCAGTTGCAAAGGGTTTACTTGTAACAGGTTGGATTCAGCTGGATTGAGTGGAATTCAATATATGGAACGAATGCACAATCAGATCCTGAATAAACAACACATCCCTTTGTTCGCATTCTCCCCCATATCGAGTAAACAGTGTATTTAAATCAAAGCAACCCCTTCGGCAACTTTGCTGAAGATGGACAATCTAGCCTGTCAGTTCCTATTACAATTACAAAGTCTTGTTTCCTAGTCAACATGCAAATATGACTAAACTTTTATAGATACAGACTGAGTTTGTTTTGATTATGGTGCCCATATGTTCAATTGCATCCCTAAATAGCACACTCAAACTTTTGGCTGTTGTTGGTAGCAGTAAGATGCTAAAGAATCCTGTTCTTATAGCAAATAGATAGGTCTACTTCCCCCTTCTTCCAGGTGAGATCATAGGATCACACAAGTCTCCTTCTATAAGAAAGCAAAAGACAAACACACAGGATGCTACCATCAGGGTCAACACTTCTAGCTCACAAGTAGGGAAAATCAAAGTATTTAGTGACTTACACAGCATTCCTCAGGAAATCATTTTGCCTATTCATGCCTCTGCTTCCCCACTAGAAAAGTCTTTCAGAAAGCTCTTGAGAACCACACATAACTGTTATTTTTAATAGATCAGCATGTTATTTTTTTTTTCAGTTTTTCTCTGTTCAACTGTGAACATTAGTATAGTTTTAAAAGAAAATTCAGTATTTCACAAGTAGTGCATGATTCCAGGAGAAGGTTTTTTACGGAAAACATTGAATAGTATGATACTATTTTATAAATCACAAACCGTGGCAACAGTTACTATACATTTTATCTATGTGCCTAGGTATAGCCTGTGAAACATTAGCCAGAAAAATGGAGAAGATATTTTTTAAAATCCAATAAAACCCAACAAGAAGTAACTTCCGGTAATAGCAATACTTTATACTTAAAGACTCTTTCATCTGTGGATTGGAAAATGTTTTACTTACAGATAATGATGGTTTACAACACACCGATGCATTTTGTCATGTCTATATTTAGACTGCAGTAGTGCTAAGCAGGCTTCAAGGTGCAGGCCTTATAACGATAAACACTGCATATACACATACTAAGAGGCACTTTTAGTCCTTGGAGAGACTATAAGTTACATAGGTGAGGCAAACAATTGGAGAATGGAATTATCCTGGTGTACAAGTAGTTTATTAAAGCTCAGAGACATAAACGACCAAAATCAGACAGCATCAGTCTTAAGCCTTTCTCTCTGCTCGTTCTTCCTGCTTGTAGTCCCTGAGCCAGTTGCCTTTTAAGGCGGCAACATCTGGGCCAAATCGACTTGTATGAATTATCAGAGACTTTTGATACATTAGTAAATTTTCCAAGATTGTCACCAAAATGAAAATTGGATGCCACTGTATTACTTGTGTTTATCCATCTGTTACCACTGCTCTTATTTTCATGACGCTAGAGAATTTTTGATACATGTCCATGCACGTTGCCCACTTGGATAAGTCCTGATACACATTAGCAATTCTAGTGGTGACTTCTGCCAAGATCTTTTCATTGCAGTCCTTTTTATAAATTAGTCATTTATGAATCATGTATCTACTTGATGTGTGCTTCAATTAACTAAGATGTGGGGAACCCCTCTGCTTCAAGCTAATCAACGATCACTGTGAGGCACCTGAGCATCGCAAATCATCACAGAAAGACAGATACATGTACTATTTTACCAGAAATCTCCATGTCTTAAAACATAGGTACAAATCAATAAAAATCTCAGCTGAAAACAGTTATCTTTGTGCTCTGCCTCAGGTTCAGCATGATTGTATCTTGCCTATTGTATCAGGAAGTTGGAACACAGACCAGAGAAGATTTGCTGACAGTAATAAAATAGCATGTTGCCTTGGAATTGACATATGCAGAGCACTGTTTGGCTTGTGGGTTTTTTTCTACTTGCAGCTTTGCCTGCAAAAAGAGGAGCCCTAAATCCTATGCAAACTTTTCCTAAATGTGGAACAGGTAGGGAAAATTTCAGCAAATCTTCAGAAATTGCAGGGAGTCACATTCCACCAATGTCTCTGAAAATGCCACAACTGACATTGACAAATATGTTTATTGTCTCGCCTGTTCCAAAAAGAGAGGAAATTAATGCCAAATCTGTCATGCAAATCTGCCTAGTTCACCAGACACTGCATGCAGACTACCATCAAGTGGAGTTTGGAGCCAGTCACTGCCACATGCAAGTTATGGATGGACAACAGATGCCAACAGAGAGTTTGCGCATTTTATGACCAAAGCTATTCCAGAGCTCCTGAAACGCAGCCCTGGCTGACCCTGACAAACCAGTGAAGGGAGAGGCATTAGCACTAGATATAATCACACAGAACTGTGCAATCTGCACACATACTATCTAAAAGATTGACAACGGAGAGACAGCTAGTACTGAAAGACCGTGTTAATGAATATTTGTACAACTGTGATGCTTTTGGGAAATAGAGAGGGAATATCTTACAAGTGTTTTGCGATATATGTAATTTCTTGTGTTGTTTTGTAAGATACTTAAAACATTGAAAAGTATCTGCAGTTCCTTACCTGCACCTTAGTGCAGGTAATTAATCACCAATACTTGAAGAGAAAATGTTATTTCTGCAGGTACAAGCATTAAAAACACAATGACACCTACCAAGCGACCACTCAGCCAAGGTTACCGTATCTAAGCGAAGGTATAGAGACACATGCATCTTCTAACAGCATTGTTAGAATTTTCCACCTAAAACCAATAGCTGAAATTTCCTCTGCATATATGGCTCTGGGCCTTTCAGAAGCACCAGCTGATATAAAATACAAGAAAAAGGGTAGGATTTAGGCCTTTAAAATCTAAGTGACTTACCCAAGGATGCACATGAAAATTTACTGCATGCCACTTACATGAATTCCATCCAAGATGATGATTCTTACGCAGGTTTTTAAAGTCATGCTCCTCTCTTTGGCTTCAGCAGACACTTACAGGACCCATAAGAGTTGCCACAGAAAACGAAAAGGTCCACATGCTATCAGCAGTTGTTCCTGTGTGGGTGGGAAAAAAAAACCCAATCCTGAACAGAGCGCCTTAAATATATACTAATTAGTAAACAGAGAGTACCTATCACAATCTAATTGCACTGTCTGGAACTTTGTTCTTAGGAAAATAATCAGTCTTTTGTTATCTCTGATGTTTCTTTAAGCAAACAGACTGTAGAAAAGATCAATAGATCTCCTTTTTCTCCCCAGAAAAACTGTCTTAGAAAAGCAGAGAAGCATGATGTATTAAATAGCATGAGCTGTTCTCAGTCTCAAAGAAGAAATGCCCTCTTGCAAATTTCCCAAAGATACTTGAAATCCACTGTCACCAGAGCAAAAACAAATTGGAAATGTCTTCTCTGGGAGTTAAAGAGAGAAGAGTTTGGCTTTACTTGTAGTCATTCCAATGAAGTCCACAGTGGATATGTCACCCTGGGCAGAATCTAACTTAGATTCATTTATCTGTATGAAAGTCTGAATACAAGAGTGAATATAGACTCTCCCTAAATCCCATGGAGAAAAGGGAAGAGCCACCATATCTAGCTTTCTCAAGAGATGAATGCAGCTCTTACAGTTCAAAGGTAACTTGCCAGTCACCCTCAGGATGGAAAATTAAAGGTATAGGCAGACCTGCGATCCTTTTCTGCTGTCCCACCACCACTCATTTTGCCTCTTAAGTTAGGTTTGCAGTAATTCCAATCTCTGTATCTAAAATCTTGCCACAACTCAGTTCCTGTTCTGCACAATAGAATAGAATCACGCTGATTTCTTTCTCCTGTCCTTTTTGTCATGTTTATTTGGACTGTAAACTTTCTGAGATGTAGTCTTAAATGTGCATGTGGACACATACAGTGCCTAGCACCACAGAGAGTTTCAAATGATAAAACAAACTCAGTTCTCTATGAGATAAATACTGATATTAGTATATTACTATGCTATGCTCTCCCTCTTAGGTGTAGTTAAAAAATTAAAGGTTTGTTGTAGAAGTCTTTCTTAGTGTTTGGATGGGAGGTCATAAACTTGTTCTCTGATCTCATGTTGTTTTATTCCTTCATTTGCATTTTGGGAAGGAAAAGAAACCTTTCCATAAGGCTCCCGTGTATAAATCTCAGTTTATTGTCTTCTGTCAGGGCAAAATGTTAGTTCTATGCCAGGTGTCTTCAATTAATGGACTACAGGTTTAAAAGAATGAGAAAATTGCCAGAAATGTTTCTGCATTTGTTCTAGCCTTGAAAAGCATTGATTTAATTAATCTTCCTTCATCAGCAGCAGAAAGCATGGGTCTAATTGCAAGCTCGGAAGCATCAGTTGTCCAAGTGATTGGATAGTAGTTAGAGATGAAAGAGAGTAAAACAAGGCATTGATGAATGCAGGTTTATTAGGAGCTTTGTCTCATTGTCTTGTCTCGTGAAGCAGTTGGAAATCGGCTACAAAGTAATAAAAGAAAATTAAAACACATAAAACTTTGTTAAAGTAACATGGAAAGGCCTGCATTAAACACAAAAAAGGAAGAGCTAGGAAGTGAGAAGTAAAACACATTGTAAAGGCTTACTGTCCAATCCAAAGCCCACTGAAATCAATGGCATAGTGATATACTTAGCTGAAGCATATTATTCAGCCATTAAAGGTCTCTTCGGGCTGTCTGGTGCTGCAGAGCATGTGTACTTACTGCTAAGCAACAGGGCCAATGGTAGCACTCATGTTGTGTACAAACATGTCTCTGTATAGGTATAAAGTTAGGTATATATAAACAAATGTATAATGCATAAAGAAGACAGCAGATTCTAAATACTATGGTGGCCAGCAGGATTCCTCAGGGACATCAGCTGGCTCTGAGCAAGCCTTAAGCCAGCCTTACAGAGGCTCAGTGCACAATGAATTGTCCACTGAGCCATGCCTGAAGCATCTTCACATCTTGGTAGGCAACATGTGGTTAGAAGCAAGAGCTTGAAGAACTGTGGCAACTGAAAACCGTATAGAAATTTCACGTAGCATCTCCAAAGTCCAGTTCCTTCCACAGTGGCTACATCCTATCTCAAAGGGGCCTGCATTTGAGTGGCAGATGCGCACAGCCTGGATCATCACCAAATACAGTATTTTACTTCTGAAGACTGTCCTAACTTAAGCAAAGGTTCTTAACATCAACTTGCTTTTTCGTAGCAAGTTTTTCCAAACACCGTTTCTTTGAAATATTGATTGCAATAAAGTAAAATCAAGAACCTTAAGAAACTTCTATATGTTGTAGAGAATGACTGCTTGGTAAGAAGAACTAGAAAGTCACTGTTTTTTTTCTGTTTGATTTTTACACTCTGGCTCTGGTGAGATAGAGAAGCCTGGAGATAACTCAGGTCTCCAGCTGAAATTCACATGAAGTCAAATGTTCTTTTTGATTATGCGCTGAATACCCACCACACACAGGATCAGTCCCTACTCCTGCAGGCAGCTCACAATCACATCCAGGCACCAGACTCTATTTTGGCAGCTCTTGAGACCAGCCTTGTCTTTGCTCTTGCTTTTGATCCTACTCTTTGCTGCCTGACAGCCTATTTGTACTGTACATCCTTGGTAGATAGAGACTTTGTCTTCTCTGTGCAGAGAAGACACCTGAAACCCGATCTTGGCTGGGGCTCATGGGTGCTAGTGTAATACTAAAAAAAGTCTACAATTTTGGTAATAAGCAGCTGACATAGCAGTGGAAATTAGTGTGCTTGCATAAGTCAATAATCACAGTGGTCTCCCAGGTGGCAGCCATCCTAGCTTCTAAATTTAACAGATTAGATGGAAAATAATGCCTCCCCCAATACTTTCCCTTAGGGGACTGGTATCTCTCAGGAAAGCATTTCACAGTAATTAGCACCTGTGTCTTACAAAAATCAGAGCCTGCCATTCCTTCTCAAGCAGGGCAGTGGGAAGCTCTGCTACATTTGCATTTTTCTTGGTATCAAAAATATGCTACAGATTATGCAGTCAGCAGGAAGTTCCTGGTCTGAGTCTCCTTTGGGGGTTGGGGGTTAGATGCAACAGCCTGGCATTTCATCCCTACACAGGGTTATGAGAGCACAGGAAAAGCAACAGGCCTCTCAACAAAATTGATTAGAGCAACTGCAGCAGCCTCTGCACTGGTCCCCTTCCCAGAGGACAGTCCCTCGTAGGGTGAAGTAAAGAACCAGCCAAACTACTTTTAAGATGTTGCAAATTAGATGTATGCAAATTTTCCTGATAGGAAAAAGGGGTGTGGGGGGAGAGATCCAGTGTTTTCCAATGAGGCAACTGCAGTCAAATGATCTACTTATTGGCACTTAGAGGAAGCTTGAGATTATTCTAAGTTAGATCCATGAATGCAAATCAATAGTAGAATATGTTGTGTTTCTGCAAAGGTTCAGGTTAGTCCCACAATTGCTTTGAAAAAAAACCCCAGACTGTCCTCAAAGCAAGGTTTTTCCTTCCCCCCTTATCCTTCTCTACTGCTGTCAGCTTAGTCAGATTTTCCAAACTAGCAGTTTACAGTGGATAGTGAAATAAGAAGAGAGTTATCAAAAGAATTTAGTGTTACTGGGAGGTACCATCAGCCATAGTTATTGATGACTGAACAGGAGAATGCAAAGAACATGTTTGTTATGGAAAACAGCAGAGCAATTCTATTCATTTACGCTATACATAGTAACTTGCCTCCAATTCAATATAGAAGGAGAGATCACCATTTGGATGGTCAGATGAGATTCATATTTGGGCTCACACCTATAAATATTCAGAAGTACAATTTAAAGCCTATCTGAGGTGAGATATAGAGTATAATCAAGAATCACATGAAGGTGGCACTCTGAGGCTCTTTCATTAAAAAAGGAGGACCACAGTGTTGCTAGTGAACTCCGAAGCCTCTAGTAATACCTGCTGGTTTAGCTTTGCTAGGTGAAGGAAGAAAAACAATTTATGAGCTCAAAGACTCAAGGGAGTTGCTTGCTTGTAAATTAAGAAGGTTAGCATGCTGGCAATCAGGAAATGGAATTTGAATAATAAACCTTTCCCCATCAACTGCTTGTTACCCTGTTTTCACTTGCAAATCTTTAGTAACATGCTCTGTAAGAACAGAAGGATCTCTGATTTCCCTGGGAAAAAGGCCTTGATGGTGAAGAAAGAGTGACTTAAGCAGTGCTAGGTAGCCATGAACTCATCACAAAGGGTCAGGTTTACAATTAGGAATTGAGCAATGAAGATAAACTGCTTGTATAACTGCCCTCCCCCATGCAAATATCATAGTAGGTATCTAACTTCCTTTGGCATTTCGTAAAACTTCTGAGTATCAAATTGCAGCTAAAGATGGCTAAAGCCTTTAGTAAATATGACACTTTTTTCCCCCCTCTCAAGCAAATGTAACCATAAAGAGATCTGATAAAGTATTATAATCAATATGCTATTTGAATGTGGAGAAAAGGGATTGGTTTTTAACGACATACTTAGTTTTCTGAATGAATCCCATTTTCTTCCAGCATTTTGATTACAGACACTTCTCTGATCCCAAAACATCTCCTGCTTCAAGAATTACTTAAAACCAGTCTTTGTGTATGGAAAGTGATTGATTCCTTTATTTTATTTTGCAAACCTAATTTTGCTTCCTCTGTGAAGAAGATCGTACAAATTTTTATTTTGCTCCTTTGTCACTTTGTTTCTTTGTAGGAGAAAAAAAGGAATGAAATTATTTTGTGCTAATGATTAAAACAAAAGAAAAAAAAACCTTTGCAGCAGGGATGTAAACTATCAACTCATCAGGACTGCAATGGCTTTAAATCTACCACAACTGCTACTTTGAATTTGTTCACGTTTGCATCAGCATTAAAGCAAGATAGAGGGCAGGATAATTATTTGACAATACCAGTACACGTAACCAGCACGCTAGTTGTTGTTTGTATGTGCCTTACGAATTCAAACCTACAAACAATGTATCGTCGTGTAACAAGTTATCATGGTTCAGCTGATGTAGGGCAACTGTTCTGGGGGCTGTTTTAGCCAAAGACAAAGGTGTAGATAGTTTGATGTAGCTCAGTCCATGGTGAGAGAGAATGGAACTGTTTTGCCATACGTTACATTTGTCATTAGCTGAAGTTGCATGCGCAAAGAAAGCTGCTGCAGTGCACCTGAGCGATGGTAACTAGATTGTGGTTTTGAGTCCTAAAAAGCCTTTAGTTCTGATCTATGCAGAATATAGGCAAAAAAAAAAAAATCTTTCCATAGACTGTCTGCACTAGTTAAAGTAGTATCTAGCATTTGAGCTCTATGATACAACTGCACTGATTTTAGATAGTACTACATTTATGCTGACACCACTGAATTTATGTACTGATCTGGAATCGAATTAATCATTTGGCATCAACACAACTGTGTTAATGCTGGCTGTATTTGTAATACAGGTACTTATTCTGCTACTTTAGCTATCACTTAGGTGTAAGAAGGTACATTCTCAAGAGGGAAGGAGGGTAAAGGGTCCAACTATACGGCTTAGCAACTGTTTATTTCTGGGGATATGCACAGTTTTTGTGTGATACATTTTGTATCTAAAGACAGATATTGCTTCAGACCTCCTCCCTATGCCACTGTCACCACAGAGGATCTGGCCCACATTCTATTAGTATTCAAGGGAAGAGGAAGAAAGATATTCAGCAAGCAGATATGCACACTAACTCGACAGAATTTGTTGCCTAATGCTGCTTCCCTTTGACTTCAGCTGAAGCAGGATGGTGACCTAAAAGGAAGAGATGTTTTACTTATTTTTAAATCCACGTATTTCTAAAGATGAATGCTTTAAAAATAAAACCTCAGTGGAAAATCTGCATTAAAGATATAATCCAGTAGCACTGTGGTTCCTTATCCCATAAAGTTGCAATTGAAAAATGGAGCAGATAATGTGAGCTTTTGTCATTTATATCTGAGAAGACTTCAGGAAGCAAAGACTTTCATGTGAATCTTATAAAAGGATTTTCTGCAAAACTCTGTGTCAGAGTGAGAACAAAAAAAAAGAAAACTCAATTCACGAAAGGGCATCATGTTAAACAGATGTACAATATTGCCTGGCAGGTCTAAAACGCTCATGAGCTCTAATTTTAAGTTTGCTAAACCTTAAAAAGTTTTACCTTTATTTGCAGCCAAATGTTCAGAGGTTTTTTTCCTCCCCTTTTGAATATAATCACTGCAGGAAAATCCTGGCTATCAAGATTGCAAAGTCAATGATTTAAAAATACTTACACAGAAGGAACATGCCAGCTTTTTTGCATTTAAATCATTCTCCTGCAAGCTAAAATATGTATTTAAACCAAGCCATGTGACAAAAAATATGGGATTTTGAGAGACTGACTTGAAAAGTGAGATCCCTATGGTTGGAAACACAAGAGATGGTAGATCTAAATTACCGTTGTACTGTTTGCATAATTTCCTCATGACAATACCTGCTCTTATGCTCTTACCCAGCATTCATTGCTCCTACAGTAAGCTTTAAAACACCAGCTGTAAATGGTAAATCTGTGTTTTCTCTTCCTGTAAAGGGGGCAAATGCAAAAGACATCACCAAACTCTGTTCTAGAGTTGGGAGCAAACTTCCCCCTCCTGCAGTAAGTGTTTAAGCATGTTCCAAACTTCCTGATTAATATTATCCCTGATTAGGTTGTAGATAGTCCTCTGATTAAAGTGCTCTTGGCTATTTTGGAGCTTCACATAAATATACATGAATGTAAGAGACAGGAAAAGAGTAAACAAACAACAAAATAGAAGCTGGCAGCTATTGCCCTGAGATACAATGGGGAGACTCAGGTCCTGGTGCTGATCTGCACAAATAAGGAAACATGGGACTCTAGGAGGGATTTGCCTCCCTTGGGAATGGCCAGTACTCTGAATGAGTACAGACTCATCTGAGGCCAGTGAGAGTCAGTCAGCCAGCCTCCATCAGAGTCAGACTGAGCTTCACATGGTCAAGAGGGTTAGGGGTGCTGTGAAGGAACAATGGATGTTTTGGTTCAGCCCATAGTAAAGACAGAACAGAGAAATAATCTTAGCTACACTACCATGCTCAATTTTACTCACCTCTGAGATTTTAGATTCAGGTTTCCAACTCCGAATTAATACATTTGCATTTCAAGTTTTTTGCTCAATACATTAGAGCTTCTCTACCAAAAATACAGATCCTTCATTTCCCCACTAAAATCCATACTGCCATCCCTAAAAGCAAACACGTTTCTGTTTCTTGGATGCGATTTTAAGTGCCAGTGTTTAACGGCCACATGTTTACTGTAAACACATGACACAATCATGTAACAGAAGTATTCCAGTTGGCATAAACAGGTTCTTGGTTCAAGATATAAATAATTATTTTGATGCATAAAAAACACAAGGGCCTTTATAAAAGTACTTTGCTTGATATTTCATTTCTTCCCTGAAAGTTGTCTGGAACTTCCCTATTGGCGTAAGTTCAGCCAAGAGGCGTAAAAACTTCACACAATTGGATTTGCTCTCATTAATCCTGTGTACGGAAAAGATAAACTTCGCCTGGGGTCCCAACACTGGTTCTTAGATCAGCTCAATGGGATACAAAACCTTGTGATTTAGGGCCTAAAGTGCTCTCTAACCATGAAGAATTATGGATGAAGCTTTCATGAAGCAGGTGCTTTATCCCGTACTTGCTGAGTTTCTTCCACCCCACCTTCCTCTTCAGTGTCTGATAGTGGCCAGGGCAAAAGAAGAGACACTGGACTAGACTCCTTCACAATACAATCTAGGCCAGTAATTCTTACTCCCTCCATCCTTCAAAGACTTTTTATTATTATCCGAATAAAATAAAAAAAGATCAAATGGAAAACTGTTTAGCACTTCCCAATACAATGGAAAATAAATACATTGTAATTGAATTAAATCAATAACATTCACACTTCTCTACCCCTTTCCTGCATCTGAACACTTTTCAAGCAGGTTCTGCAAAAACAGATGTTTCTATCATGTATCCTCCACTGCTGTCACACTTTCAGATAAACAGCAGCCCACTCTTCTGCTGCTGGTGTTCTTTTTATCTGAAAGCAAAAAAGCAAGCACTCCTGACCAGCAATGCTGCTCTTCATTTTAGGCAGCTTATTAGTGGAGCCTGTGGGCACAAACCTCCCTCCCCTTCTCTCTGACACCTGGAGAGCTGCTACCAATTGTTTTCTCTTGAGGCATTTCATCCTGAATCCCTGTCTCTTGTGGTGACCTTTATTCTCACCAGGTTTTTATTTTTATCTTTGCTTTCCCTCTGAGGCTCTGCTAAAGATGAAGGAGAACTTGTTCAGCTGTAATAGTGAGCCACCAAGCTTTCAACCCCTGAACTGTACAGTTTTATCTGAAACGGAATTGATAAAAATAAGGCAGTTGCCCCTGTGTTTCTGCAATGTGCTTACAGAGGAGAACATGTTTCTTCAGAAGATGTGAACCCTCTTTGGCTGTTCAGTAATAGAGTTTCTTCTCTAATTTACAGAGTGGATGTTCATGCTACAATAGTGGAAGATGACTACCACCAGCATAATTGATTGCCACTGCTAGGGCTTCACTGTGCTGTAAAAAGAGGTGTTCAATCTTTCCAAATGTCAGTGTGTTAAACTGACAATATCGAGCAATACGCAATTAAGTTTTTTGCGAAATTTCCCCAGCATGATTTCCTCTACCAATGGAGCTCCCTAATTTTTTTAGTGCTCTTCTATATTTGATAAATCATGAAATTCTGAATTTAGGGAAAAAAATTACCAACATTTACCTTTTTCAGCCCAGCTCTAATACTCTCAAACACAGCCAGAAAGTTAGAAAGTACCCGAAATCTCTCAGAGAAACTGTTCCTTGAAAATTCTACAAAAGGATGCCACAGAATACACAAAATTACAGTCTGGCCACAGGTAGGGAGGTGTGTCCACTTAGTGATCAAAAGCACCGTCACTGTGACATGAAATAAGGAACTAACTATATTCACAGCTTCCTCTGTGATCAGAATATATCGCAACCTTTCGATTATTTACCTTTGCAGTTCTCCTGAAAGGGCAGCAATCTGCATTTTACAGATGGGAAAACCAGACAGTGATCCAGCTAAAGTCATAAATGGGTGCCCTTAGCACAGTGCCTTCTGAGCATTAAGGCTGCACCCTAAGCACTGAAGCGTCCAGTATCCCAGCTCAGTATTAATGGCCTGCTGAGTCTTTGTTCTGACTCCATCAATTCAATGGCCATTTAATAATGTTCTATTTTTGTAATGTGGATACATGTCTACTGGGAACTGGACTGAGACCAAATCATCTTATGCAGACCCTGCACATCCATCAACTACCCTAGGAGTGACTCACTCTGACCAGCTATAAACCAAAGAAAAATTCTACAATTAAGAATAATTCTAATTAAGATGAGTGACCAAAGTATTGAAACCTGCCCACTTAAATTAGGTTGAAAAATTCACTTTGTACACCCCTCAATTTTTTTTTAATAAAAACTTTCGCTATGCACAACAATGACTAAGTGTTACTGAAAACAACTGGAACTGTATGTGCAGTCTGTTTTAAAAAAATTATCTCAGGTGCAGCTACTCCAAATGAATGGGTCACTTGGCCTATCAGTTATGTGACCATGGGGAAAATGTACATTTGGGCATGTGTGGAGATCTGGTGTGTGCAGGGAAGTGCTGAGGGAATAGAGAGAAAGACAGGAGCCGCTCTAATTACAGCTCTTTAACTTTGTGTGTATGATGCACTTTGTAACACTACATAGGACAGCTCCTCTCAGCACCTCAAGATTAATGAATAACAGGAACAGTTTCCCACTTCCAACATGTTGTGTTATAGATCACAATGTTGAGCCTGGGAATGTCCCTAGATAGGTATGACAGGCTGCATATTTAGTTGCTCTTCTTGATAGTTTTTGCATCTTTGAGAGCAAATATATTGTGAAAAATCAAGTCTTCTGGCAAGACATGCACATTTCATTCCATCAATGGAGGCAATTTAATCAAGAATGTGGGCCATTTATTGCAATATACACCTTCTTGGGGCACTTTCTGGAGTACAGTCCCATTAAATCTCTCGAGTCCCTGACTCTCTAACTTTGTGTCTATTCTCTTCTTGTGACCACAGTTTAGTGCAGATACAGGAGAGAGAGGTTAAAACTGGAGAAAAGCTGAATCTAAAAGAAAAAAATATCTGGATATGATAAAGAAAAATGTGCAGCAAGAAAGGAGTGAGTAAAGCAATTTATTTGCATCAAAAAACTCCAGGGTCATCTTGCGTAACCTGGCACTACGGTGATTATTGCTAGATGAGAAATATGTTACACATGCCTATCAGAACTGCCTAAATTTAATATGGTCTTTACTGTTCCAGCATTTTCTTAACATCAGTCCTTTTCTTTGTACAGTTATGAGAATATTTGCTCCTTAGATGTGAATATATCTCCCTTTTAAGAGTAGCTCCATTCTTAGCAGCTTGCTCATCTCCTTGACTCTTCAGCAAATGCCAGATTTGTGTAGTGGAAGAGAGAACAAGGAAAAGCACTGAGGAGCACTCTCCAATGAAGATATTTGCTTCCTTACTATCGAGGTAAAAACGGAATCTTTTGCAGAAGGCCTCTGTGCCACTTGAGTTCCACTTAAGGCCTTAAAACTATGATTTTCAAAAGACTGTGCATTTCTTCTTAAATGCTGAGTGGTGTTTAAGCTCGCACAGGACTTGAACTGATCCTCCACATAAGACTGAATTTCACCCCTAATATACAGAGGTCCACAGACTCATCTCAATAATATCAGGGAAAATCCTCTTGATAATAATGAATTTACCCCAGTTTTTAGGTGCTACAGGATCAGAACCAAGCCCTTTAATCACTACAAAACTGCAGTGAAGGTGTGTTAACTTGGATGTAAGTCACCATATCTTATTTACAAATCTGTCTTTAAGCTAGATCTATAAATGGTTCTGATGCAACTAATAATTCAATGCATTTGTCAGAGTAGAAAATGTTTCATCTTAATGACTCCCTCCCAGTGATAATTATGTATTTAAATAGCTTCTGTCAACCAAAAAATATTTTCTCCTCTTAAGGCATTATTTTCTTTCTTCCAGAAAGGAAACAAACTCATGGGTTGACATTTCTTTGATAAGCTATAGAACATCAGCAGTATTTTCAAAATTGTCCATAGTGGTGAGGGGTATCCTCATATCTCCATAAAAAAATAGAAAATAAAAAGCATCGGCATCAACAGATGGACAAGCCAGCAGGAGGATTTGCAAGAGCCACCTGAAATAAACTAAGCTGATAGAATTTGGCACTTCTATCAAAACAGATCTTGAACAAAAGCTTCTAAATTCAGCATGACATACATTTGCATTTCTTTTACACAATTTTCACTACACTGCTGCACCTGAAAACCCACATATTAAAAAAAAAAAACCAACATATTGTTACAGCCATACTTGCACCCCACAAATGGATACGCATCACTCAGCCTACCCAAAATCAAATGAATAGCTTATACATTATTTAAATGACAGTATTGCACTTTATTTGCCTTCTAGATTGGGAAAGATTCTGGATTTGCAGGGTCTGTATTTCACCTTTTCTTTTTAGTCAATAGGACTTGAAACTTAACCCTTTCAAAAATGTAAGGTCAGATTTTCAGATAATCATAAGACACAAGAAATTGAAGAGGTTTTATGACCTCTGAAGGAGAGCACAAAATACTGCAAGTGCAATATGGGGTGGGTGGGAGGGATGTTCACCCACTTAACACAAGCACTTGACCTGGATGCTCTCTGTTCTGTGTGTCTGCTGGCTAGAGAGCCCAGCCTCCTAAGTTCAGCTGTAGAAATACTACCATTAGACAACTAAATACCTTTGCTATTCTAAACCTCAGTGACTGGGAAATCTATGTCTCACTGGCATCTGAACCGCTTACACTTTTTTTTGAGCATTTGCTCTCCAAAGAAGAGTAAACACTGTTACTCATTTACTAGAAGAGTGTTTTCCAAAATTGTTCTTGCTTAAGCCAAGGGAACTGTACAGCAGCCCAGTGGCTTACCTGAAAAAGCTGGTCCTGACATACTTTCCCGTAAAAATAATGGCCTGCACTAGGTATTGCAGACTCCATACATCTTGAACAGACTGGATTACCAGCTGTTCAACTTCAAAGACTTCCTCATCTGTGGAGAACAACCAAGCTCAAGACTCAAATTTCTTTTTGATTAGGCCTTTCAAAGCATCCCTAAAAAATCAAAAGGGAAGAATACAGCATTATTCTGTGGCAATTCTGACAAAAAAGCTGCAATGTTAGACTGTTTAAAACAAAAAAAGGTTTGCCTTTTTTATTCTGGAATGAAAAGCACCTTATTACAAATATAAGAAAACCCAACAGCCCCCTGATGATAATGACTCAGCCAATTTATCATAACAAAATGTCAATGTCATCCATAGAATAATCATGTAAGAAAACTTCAAAAAGAGAAAAAAATGAAATGCACCCAGTTCTGGGATGACTGTAGGGGTTGCTTATGAAAATGATTAAAGTGAGAGGCTTAAGTGATTAAGTTGAATATATAGCTCATTCATTTGCAATTTGATTTTAACTACGGACCAGATGAGTGAAAACAAGAACGGCAGTGTCTGCATCATAATATTAATAAAACATAATTAGGAAAAGATTAGCATAGGAGAAAAAAGCATCTTAATTCACCTTCCCTTAGCCTGCCAATGTGTCTCTTGCTGTTGATTATTATTTTCAGAAGCCAGTGTTTACAAAGGTTTGATTAGACTGGAAGAATGCAAATTAAGAGGGAACTCACTGACAGCATATTTCTCCTCTCTATGCAAGAAGGTACTTGGAAATCACAATAGACACTACTACAATATATCTGGACTAGCTAGAGAACATAGATGGTGGTGGCTATTGTATATTTCCATACAAAATTTCTTAGCATGCCTGACTCCCAGTTCAGAGAGGTTCACAGGTTTTAAAGTCATGGGCTCCTCCATTAAACAGTGATTTTCTCCTGGAGAACTCAAAGTACTCAGCAGAGAAAAAGTATTGCTCATAATTTCTAGAAAGAGAAACCTGAGGCCATGAGAGAAAAATTTTTCTGTCTACCGATATGTAGTGGCTCAGACTCAGAAAAAAGAACAAGTCTATAGGCTCCTAGATCTATTAGTCAACAGACTAACAACTATAAGCACACTTTTCATTACATAGCCCTATATGAAGGCCAGTCACCACAGGGTTTCAGGCTCTTCAAGCACAGGCTAAAAAGTGAGGAGGGGGAAAGTACGGCAGACAGTGCTGGAGTGATTGGCAAAGAAAGCTGCATGGAAGAAGATACAGAAATAGCAATGAGAAGAGACCACAAAGCCAGGACAGATGTGGCAAAGCTGAGAAAAGCAGCCATAGTAGGGAAAAGACAATATATTTATTACAGAGAGGCAGAGTATTAGAATAAAAATGAGGGGAAGCATCATGTGTTTTCACTGTTTCCTCAAGGGGAACATGTGTTTTTTTCCTGCCTACATTTGTTTAAATGATAGTACACAGTTTGCCTTTGGTAATGTGGTTTAGTTTCAATTTAAAAAGCCATTCCTAGAACAAAAAGCGTGTTTCCTGTGCTTCCTGTAGCCACTGGGGGGGAGGAGGGAGAAGGAAGCTTTCAAGTCAAACAACAGACTAAGTGAAAAATGAAAGGGGCTTTCTTCTCTAGAATACTGCCAGACTAGAAGGGCTGAAAATGATTTTGACTTGTGCACAATGGCATGAACTGAAAAAAAAACCACCTCACAGACAAGGTGCTGGATAAGGGATTTTGAGAAAGGCAGTTCAGGTTCCTTTATACCTTCAGTTTCTCCCTCCATTCTAACACCTAATTCTTTATCCTTGGGTGGATTCAGCAAAACCTTCAAGGACACAAAAGAAAGACAAAAATCTTCAGACACTACCCCATATCTTTTGTTATAGCATAAAGACACATAATCTGTAAAAATCATTTGCGCTCTCTCCAACTGAGTCTATGCATTCAGGACTGGAAAACTGATAGAGAGAAACTTAGAGAGAAAGCCACTTTGACGTTTTATTCACATAATATTTTTAAATTTTATCAGCTCTGTTCAAGTCTCACTGTTGAAAATAGTCAGAACCAGTCAAGGAAGAAATCTAGTTTTTTGTAACTGCTTCTAATAACTTAGGCATTTTCACTAGACACGTGATAATAAGGAACAAAAATTTGTTTATTTTTTCCCTCTAATCACATTTCCTTAAAAAAGAAAGATGAAACTAGTTTTTAAATCAACATTATTTACAGAGCTGAACAGCTACCTTTAAACTCAGTCTAGAGAGCAAATTTAAGCCATTAAAATTAGAAGTATGACCTTTACTGTATCTATTCCATTATGTCTACTTTATGACCTACCGTAATAATGTTAAACAACAATATGGATAATTACTCTGTTATCCCTTCCAACAAAGATGGTTCTATCATCAAATACTTGGACAAGTGTGTCAGCCCAACAAAAATTAGGGTTTAACGAAAGTTTAACTGTAGAGTCCACCCACTATTCATACACTATGTCCCAGTGTTTTAAAATTCATCTCCCACAGTTCTCACCTGACTTGCATAACTTTTTTGAGTAGGCATTTAAAGTATTAGGAGAACTGACTTGTGCTCAATCACACTGAATGTGAAAACAGATTTTTCTGCCTGGTTGGTGTAGGTATGTGCAGAGTGATTCCCTTCCGTATGACACTTATGAGTGAAAATGTTTTAACTAGAAAGCTCACTAGTGTTTGACATTTTTCTATAAGATTTATCATCATCATCTATAATTTTCTACTACTGAGTGGGCTGCAGCTGATGCATGAAGATCTGTTCTGCCTTTGTAATTCACCCTTACTAGGAAGTTGAAAAAAATACGTGAATTGAGCCATGGAGAAATATCACCTCCATTTCTTCAGCTGCTTGAACCCCCACCGGACCAGGGTTAGTGCCGTGAGACACCTGTCTTAAACAGCAATACAACAGTGGCAAAATAGACATGAAAGTACAAGCATGACTTTACTCTTTAGAGAACTGTAATGTCATCTTGAATGTCAAATAAGATTGAGCTTTATGGAGGAAACAGTAAATGAGGCTGGTGATTTAATAACCCCTAGTGAGTTAGTAATCACATACCTCCCTCTGAATTAATCTTTATCTAGTACTTTGATCTTGCCATCATTTAGATCACAATTTCTTTGGTATACGTTTATGAAACAATTAGCACAACAGAGCTCAGGCCCGACTGAGGCCTATAAGTGCTCTACAACATGAAGGATAAATGGCTCCCTGACCATGCTACACCTAGGCATGGTCAAAATGAAGCAATTAATTATACTGCACACTAGGAAGTAGGGAATCAGATACTCCATATCTGCCAGAATATTTCAATATTGTAAGATGTCTGAAATGAAGAAGCACAACATAAATACAAGTTAGGTATTTGACATACAAATCAGAAAAGATTTATAAACACAAAATGTTAGAAAAGATATAAAGCAAATTTATATACTTTGAGGCATTAAAAGGTTAAGAGGCATGTTAGTCAGCCTTTGATGTTGATAAGCTTTGTGTTGGTCCCTATAGATCATCTAAACTGAAATGTACATCTGCATAAGAGCTTTAATATATATGTTATTTGTTATAGTCACTGCCAGTATCACGTTTGGATATCTCTCCTAGAGAGCATCTTTCCATTGATGCATTTTGGATACCTGCTCAGATTCTCCCAGAATGCTTCAACATAGATAGGTTTAGTCAACATAAGCCACATCTACATGTGTAACTTGCAAATGAACTCTAATGTCCTTCAACACCCTTTGGATATATACATCAAGACAGAGTTAAGTGATGACAACATGAGTCTCAAGCTGGCCTAGAAAATTGGACCAGAGATCCAGATCTGAGTCCTGGTATTTCACTTTTTGTGTAGTAGTAAAAAGCTAACCAGGAACCATTAAGGGTGTTAGTTTCCCTAGACTACTTTGTCTTTTGATAAAGTTTAGAAATAAACATTTTATTATTAGTCTGAGCAGTATTTCTTTTACTGGCCCCTTATTAATCAAAATAAAATGGCAGCTCTGCAGTTGTAAAGTCACAACAGAAAAGATATACCATAGCTAAACCCAAAAGGGCTTGACATGCTTTCATGCTACAGAGGTCCTTTTTGAACAAGCGGGAGCTTCTGCACCAGAGAAACATGGTAAACCCTTGTGGGTTTAGTTATGGTATCTTTCCCACGCCTGCAAAAATGCACAGTGCTGTAACTGCATTAGCTGTGAAGAGCAGTAAAAATTAAAAGAGTAGACATTTTAGTAGTACTCTGTTCTATTCAGCCAGTTTTCAGAAATTTTCACAGTCTGCACTGCTATTCAGGCTTTTGAACTGATCATATTAATGCCTGCGCACACCAACAATTGATATAAATGAGATGTTAGTAGAATCTTTAGTTATCAAATGGTAACTTCTCAATTTAAAATTCTCACACAAATTTAATAGGACAATTACTGTCAGGAACTTTACTGAAAGGGCTTAAATTTGTAACTGATGTTATCTGTAAAAGAAATAAATATGTGAAAAAGCAGCCATTGTCACTGCCTTGCACATATCAGCTAAGGACTAGTATTAGCACTGAAAAATCACTTTCTGTAGGGCACAGCTTAATGGGAGACAGCATTTAAGGTGAGAAGTCAGGCAATTCATTGGAATGCGAGTTTCAAGATCTGAAAGTTAAGATGCAGACAATCAAGAGAAGTGTAGCTGTCCAATAACGTATCCAAGAGGTCACTGGAAACAGAGCCAGCGAGGGAAATACAGATGGCTTTGCTGTAATGGGTCAGATGACAGTGCCCCAAATTGTTCCACACAAGAAACAAAAGTTGCAGTGGAGCTGACCGGAAATATTAAAATAGGAGTTTGGCTGAAACCCTAGCAACAATAACGCTCTGATTCCCAGTGTTACCCAGAAAGACAGTTGGAAGTTTACCTACAGCCCCAAAGGTAATAAAACACAGTGTCATCCATGAGATATGATAAATGAGCTCCCTCTTCCAGTAGCTGTGTTTCCAGTTGCTATATTTTATGAGAAATATGCCTCACTACACTTGTCTTATTTGCTTCTTCTCTCAGCCTGCATGTGTGTATGTAATCTGAAGAAGCTGTTTGTTAACCCCTCCTCTCCTTGAGAGGCACAGAGCAGTGACTGCAGTATCACATTGCTTTTGCTTGCAACACTGCATTTAGTCACAAGATGTGACAGAAAAATCTCCAAATGCAGTGTGATCCCTGCTCAGAATGAGAGACCTGGGACTAAAGGTGTGGGGACACCTCTCTGTCTGTAGTAAGAGCTGTTTTCTTCGTAAATCCCGCTGAAGACCATGACATTGGGACTTCCAGTCAGGAGAACAAGAAATTAAGCAACATGTAGTCATATTCTCCTTAACCCTAAAAATAGGGATTTAAAAGCATATCACTGTGACAAAAGTACATGGTAATACTTCATCATCCCCCCCACAAACAGCAGGACACTAACAAGTGACAGGTATTATGACATTAACTTTGGGCATTGTTTCACACTTAATTAGGTCTACTTTATGCTTAATTAATTACAGATACACTAGTGGAGATCTGACTGATATGGCTTGTCCAGAGTGGGTTTCCTGTTGTATGCGTTGTTCCCTGTTGCAGAGGGAGAGCCACTGCCAGAGCCTGCTCAGTGCTGAACAATATTGTGCAGTTCCCTAGTTTGTGGGGATACCTGCCCAGCCTGAGTCAGAATGAACTACAGCTGCATAAGAAAGCTCATACAAAGTGGTCCAAGTCCCCTGAAAGAAAGAAGGAGAAAGGAAGAATATTCATGTCCTACCCAGTGGAGAGGAACGCCCTGCAGCTTGCAATCTCACAGCACTGCAG
This sequence comes from Apteryx mantelli, assembly GCF_036417845.1. Classification (NCBI taxonomy): domain Eukaryota; kingdom Metazoa; phylum Chordata; class Aves; order Apterygiformes; family Apterygidae; genus Apteryx; species Apteryx mantelli. The sequence continues at coordinate 3,330,178 of NC_090006.1, read as the reverse complement.
GGAGTGCTGGCACAGCAACCTCTCTGCCTATCATGTCAGCACAATGGTCCTCTGAGTAATGAGGCAGGTGAAGGATGGATGACTACAGCTTCACAAGGAACCAGAGATGATTGATGGGCCTGAAGAGAAAGATATGATTCCTTGATTAAAACAGAAACTAATTGATGGTCTTGGAGATGTAGATGATTGCTCTAAGCTTCTGTCCAGCAACAATGAAAGGTGGCTGGAGGGAGAGTCAGGAAATCCTAGTTCAGCAGAAAAAGGTAAAAGGAAATGAGAGTAGGTGGCACTGGTGTAAAACGCTGGTAGGAGAAGAAGAGAGTAAGCGGCAATTTTTCTGAACATCCTGGGGGACCTGTTCTGATCACATGAAAAGACTGAACAAGGACTTTTCAAGGATGCTCAACATTTCTCCAATCTGCAGGTTATCAAAATTTACTGACTGTTCAGCAAAGGCGACAATAACCAAGAGAGGGCAATGGGAGGAAGGCTGCCAAAACACGTGCTAGGTTTCGCAGTGCAAAGAGTGTCAGAGAGGAGGGATAAGTTTACAGCCAAAGCTAAGCCTAAGAAGGCTTCTCTGCCCATCTTACTACACACAGGTTAGTAGCAAATGGATTTCAAAAGAAATTCTTTACATTTGCTTAGAGTTAAGCAATCACTCAAACACCTTAATGAGCCAGGGTCTCAGTCTCAGGATATAGGAATTATGTACTTGCGTCTTTCACCATTCACTCCATAACTTACGCAGAAACATCACCTGGAACCATTTTTTTTAGTTCTCTCCCTGTCAAATCAAAATTACTCAGTACAATGCAGCTGTTTTTGCTCATTTGCTTTTAATACAGTGGTGCCTAGAAGTATGAGGTCAGAACCAGAGTCTAATCATGGTACCTGCTATGTTCATAAGCATAGTAATAATCTTCCTCAGACAGCTATCTGGCACTTGGCTGGGATGCTGGAGGTTCAAATTTTTTAAATCTGCCACAGCATCCCTTTGTCAATGCCTTTAGTCTCCTCATGCCCAGCTATAAACAGGGAATAATATTCCCTTTTTTTTCTCGATCTAGATTGTAATCTCTGTGATTTAATGACTCTTCTTTGAGCAGATACAGCACCCTGCACAATAGCATCCTGATCCTTGACACACACTTGTAATATAACTATTAAACTAAATTATCCCTTCATTCACTAGATTAAGGAACTGCATCCAGAAAACTTACTGCAATTTCTGCTAAAGAAGATCCTGTGCGTTTCTGTAGCTCTCATTATTTATCCCCAATGGCTGCAATTTTGAAATTATTAACAAACAATGCAAAAATATGGATTTCCAAAAGTTTTGCTTGAGTTCAGTCACACATTTGGCACCACTAAACTTAAATTTAGGTTTAAGACAGATATTCTACAAAAGCTTTTGGAAACCTCAACGGGAGAGAAATCCATTATGAACTCAGAATTAATCTCAACAATCTTACCTATTGATTTTTTGCCTTTTATCAATTGAACTTCTTGTTCCAGGATAACTCATTTGCAGGTAATAGACTGAAATAACAAAGTCCTACACAGTTATAATTGACACTATTTCCTAGAACATGTTCATCAGAAATTATTGGTCTAATAATGATTTTTCAGATACCAGGATAGGTTAAACAAACTCCAGGCTTCAATAAAGAAACAGAAAGCTTAACTGAATTTAATTTCAGACATCAGACTCCAGCATCTTCCATCTCAATCCTCTTCTAAAATAAGGCAAAAACCTTCTGATTTATGTGCATGGAAAGAAATGACCAACTGCAATTCCTATTTTAACAGAGGGAAATTTAGCTTTTTAGCACAGAGTTTGTACATACATGATTCATCTTCTGTAAAATCACATTTTGGATGTAAATAACTAGGACCAGAAAAAAATTTTAAATCTATGGGTAACAAAACACTCAGGCATTCAGGAGTGATTTTCTTGCTACTAAGTCTCGAAGCGCGGTGAATAACAACTAACAAATGAGCAAACTTTGCAAGCTACTTCCCTTTTCCTTCTAAGAACTGCAAGAAAAAGGATCCACATCAGTAAATTTACAACAAGGTAGAAACTTTGCAAGTGGAAGAAGGCTCAGGTTCTTCTCTAGAGTGGTCTTGATTTTGTCCCTGTCCATTAAGGTATCTATGCCATCCCCATCATCACAGCATTGTCTCTCTGATACCAGCTACTGCTTGGTACTCCCAAGCAAAGCATGATCCATAAATCATCTATTAGTGTATCATGCATTCACAGAAGTCAAAGATCTCAAACAATTTCAGTAGTAACAGTACTGATCTAAAGATTCAAAAAACACTGGCAGACTAGATAGCAGAAGTAGCCACTCTCATGAGAACAGTTTTTCTCCTAGGGCTGAGACTGTACTGTCACCCAGCCCTGATAACATGGATAACAGACTCTGGCCAGAAAAACATAAAGAGAGAGGTCTTACATCATTAACAGAATTAGGGAGCAAACACAGCCACGAAAATGAAGCTTACTTAAGTTGCAATGAAAAAGACAATTGCGGTATCTTGTAATTAGGAAGGAAAGAGGCTTCTCTCTTCCACTGTTTTCTTTCCTCAGAGGTTAAGGTAGGTGAGTATCCTTATTTCCATACTCCTTATTCTTTTAGTGATTTGTTTCGTGTGGTATGATGCAGACATCATTCATTACAGAGATCATCACTGAATCCCAAGTGTTTTCCAGACTCCTTGTCACTATATTATTTCCATTGCAGTAGGGTTTAGAAGCCCAAGACATGATTACAGCACATTTGTAAGCCCTTGATAGTAGCACAGTGAGAACTTTAACTACCCCAAGGAGCTTACAACTTAAATTTTATGCCCACTTCTCCACAGTATGGGAAACTGAGGCATAGAGAAACTCAGAGTCTTGATAAAAGAAGCTTCAGAGAAGATGCAAAGCAATCAAACCTGCATCCCAAAGTGCCATTTCAGTCTTTTAACCTTTAACAAGCCAGAGCGAGAGCAGAAAGTAAAATACGAGAAAAACTACTTCAATAAGAGAAACTATCAGTTGTCACTGGCTTCAGTCTATTTGGAAATGTCCTGAAAAATATGCAAGCTTCCCTTAACTGCAGTCACCTACAGCCTGTGTTCTTCTACCCCGAAACATCCTGCTTTTCTTCCATAAATCATCACAGCCCAAGGGAAGGCGGAGTTAAAGAGACTGAGTAGGATCTAATCACTTCTTCCCTATTCCATTCCAGAAATGTACACAGATTTAATGAGCAAAATCTAGTTTTGAGTTTCCAATCTATTTTGCAGAATACTGAGTGGAGCATTCAGAATGTATTACATTGGTTAAAGAAGTGTTCTACAAGCCCGTTTCCATTTCCATATTCACAAGGATAGAGCCTGCCAATATGAAATTAGCTACAAATTCAGAGAGCTTGCGTTAGGTGAAGCAGGTGGCCAGGTCTATAATTAATCCATATACTTTCTCATTCTGGATGCATGCCAGCAATCTCAATTGAAACTAATATGTGAGCGGACAGAGTTGCACTGGAAATTGTCAAGCATCAGACTCCGAGAAATAATTAAATCCTTTGGGTGTTCATTTCAAAGCTGGTTTCTGAAAGAGTTTGCTTGTCACTGCTACTGCTTCTTCTGTGCTTCAGGGTGTGGGAACAGTAAAAGGAAAGATTCAGGTTAATGCTAGTTTTTAAAAACAGCAAATGCCTTGTCACCTATCTAAAGACCGTCCCAGGCTGCCTCAAATATGACTGGAAGTCTAAATCACACAGGTTTTAACTGCAAAGAGCATTGAAGGCTCTGCTGTTGGTGAAAAGACCTAGATTGCTATTTCCAAGATCTGTGTCTTGACACTGTACATGCAGGCTATAAGGACTGTTCTCTGAAGTAGGTAAAGGGCAAGCAAAGGGAATAAACTTCAGGGAGTTCAACAGGGAAAGAGGTGAGGAGGAGCAGGCAGAGAGAATTTCTGTGCAAGTAGGTGTGGGAACAAGAGAAAACTACAGCCCTCTTCAGTCATCCCTGCCCCTGCGGTTAGGTGAATAACCCTGCATTCTCTTGTTAGCGTATTGGGTCTGCCAGCCCTTGCGTGGGGAGCAAGGGTTTTTGTTCCAGTCATCCAAGCATTTTTTTCCAACCATGGACAAGACCAAGAGGGAATACACTCAGGCAAAAAAGCCCCTTGGTTTCGAGGATACCCCAAATGACTGGCCAAATATGTTACTGAAAGTGTCCCTTGCAGTGCACCAGCAAAACACTTGAGACTTCAGATCCTAAAAATGTAGGGGATCAGAGTGATTTTCTTCCTAGGGGAAAAAAAAGACCGTGCAGACTCAGCTGGCACAGCAGACTACAGCTCTGGGCTTCCAATCTTGTCAGAGCTCCCATAAACATTCAGGGCCACTTGCTCCAGTAGCTCTGAGTCTCCCATCTGGGATGTTAAAGTAGCATTTATTCTCAAGCAGATCTCCTAGGACCAGAGATAGTATCAGGAAGGATATGGAATGTCTTCTGCAAGTGCTTGGTTCTTCTCTACTCTTATACAATACTGTTAGTGATGGATTCTGTCAAGGCCTTTCCAGCGAACATCACTGTCATTATTACTTTGTTTTAAACAAAAGAAATATACATAATTTACTGCACTATGCATTCCCCATAGAACTGGTACATGCAATGATAAAAGCAAAAATTGATGGGCAGCATGATGATTAAATTGTCTGATTATTTAGTTTGCCTGAAGTCATCTTTCTGTTTTTTTTGGCTTTGATTTTTTAATACATCCCACATTCTTCTGGGTCAAAGTCTCTTATCTTTGAATTTTAAATAAGGACTTCTGAGACTATAAAAATACATCATGAATAAGAATTCTCTATTTAGGTAAGATGGGGTCCTAATTGATTATAATCAATTCAGTGTGTTCAGCTATTGTCATTAGATATAAGTCTGTAATATATGGAGCAAAGAGTAATTGCTGATGATTAATGCAGGAAAAGGTTGTCCATGTTTCATTTGTACCACATCCTTTTTATTTGCATGAAACATTATGAAACTAGACAATCATTAAAGAAATACAAAAACCACTGAATGGACTCTCTGCAGTAGGGGTTCATTTTCTTTTATTTCTCCCCATGTTTTCCCAGAGCTTGTACTTTTGGCCATTTTATCTTTGCATTGCTATTCAGCCAAATGGATTTCATTTCTCTCTGTGCCACATAACAGAATGACAGAGTGACAGCAGCAGAAAATAAAAAAGAATGAATTAGTGACATGAAGACATGCTTATTAATTTAACAGAGACAAGCTGAGAGGTGACGATAAAAATATGATCTATTGTCAATGAAACTCAGTGCAAAGGTTAAAAGGTCCATTGCAGACTGGACTGAATACTAGCTGGGGCTAGGTGAGCAGTAATAGCCCCATATTAAAATTTGACAGGTGGTTAGTAGCCAACAAAGAAGTGGAATTGCCAATACTATTCTCCATGAACCTTGTTGGGAAGTTTTACATCTACAGCCCAGTAGACCTTTGATCCAGATGAATATGGGAAGAGGAAATAAATAAATCAAATTCTGATATGGCAGAAGGAGAGTGGGAGGAGAAAGAAGAGCTGTTCAGTCTATTTGAGGAAGATGAAGATCACTTCATCCATTTACAGGCCAGCAATGCCTACTGGGATAAATATTAAAGGTCCTCACTGATGCCTCCTGCTCTGCCTCCTTCCTAGCCAAGATTCTTACTAGGCCTCTGCCTATTTATTTGCTTCTCATCTGTACAGCATCTGAACAAGAAATATACCATCAGTGAAGCATATACTTTGGATCCCAGATGCGAGAACCAGTTGGTGAGCTATTAAAAATGAAGTTTACTGTGGCCGTCCAGTTGAAAGCTACAGAGCCTGTAAAATATAAACCCTCAGCAGAAGAAATAAACGTCCTTATTGGGCCAGGGGTCTAAGAGGCCATTCCTACACTGCTGGCTTGATGTATCGCACTAAACATAGATGTGAAAGGTCTCTCCCTCCTCCTTTGGCTGTTCTATCTTTCTCACTGAGAAGGAAACTGGCTTGCAGAAGCATCTGCCCTTATGCAGTCCCAATTTTCCTCTGACTTACACAGTAACTGATTTGAGCTGAACACCTCTTGCCTCACTTAATTCCTGGGATCCCTCAGCAAAGATGCCTACCGCAGATCTCATCCCAGGACAGATCTTTCACCTTATCTCTACCAGAGACCATGTAAAGTCAAGATATGCTTAGCTCATTTCCACGTTTCCATCTTTTGTCCTTCCATATAACACAGAAAGTGATATAATCTCTCAGGTTTAGCTGATTCTAACAGAAATCTGAAACAAAATATCTAAAATGTACAGATTATAAAGAGTTAATACATGGCAAATCAATCTTTATAGTAGTTCAATAGTTCAAGAGGATACTTATGACTATGTCTTGTACAGATTATTCATGCTTGCAGCATGCTTCTAACACTTCTTAATCATGTATTAAGTAATTATTAATGAAAAGAAAGCTCTGTCTTACAGATGACGGCGACCAAACTTTTAACACACTTCAATGTAGAGCATTCTCCTCTGGTTTGGGTCTAGGTTGACCACACTCCAAGACTGGTATTTTAGTCATCCACGGTTTGGTGACACAGCCATCTTACCCAAGCGCATTCGACTGTTCTGTTATTCATTGCTCTCAGAGACCCAGTTTTGCATGAGGGACAGGAATATGAGTTGCAGAGAGGAAGATCTGAGTTTTCTCTGCTGCCACTAGGAAGCAGCTGAGGTGTGCAGCATCGTGACAGATGCAGAGTCCCAGCTGGCCAGAGATATGCTACAGTAGCTCTGTTACACTGCAAGCGCTTTGCGCTGTTCACTTGCTCAGAGGAAAAGAAGTGAACATTTTAACCTAAGGCCAGAATTTCAAAGACGGTGTTTGAGAACACATGTCCTCTTACGGTCAATGACAACTGGGGGGGGCCAGCACCTTCCGATGTCAAGCTGTTTATTTTTAAGTTAGAGGTGTCACTCCCACATCAATTTTATTATCACTATTATTTGCACTATAGTAATACCTACAGACCCCCCAAAAGACTGAAGTTGCATTCTAATAGGCCCTGTGTCTACATGTTGTAAGAGGTATCAGAAGAGGTAAGAGGTGGGAAAAGGAAGAGAAAGCATCTTTCCAGAGGGTACCTCAAAGCCAGGTTAGAGACCATGGCTTTTATGCGGATACACTCTAGAGAGCTGAACTGGTAACATGGCAGGGAATGGACCAAGCCAGGAATGAAGCAGGCCTGCCCTGACACCCAGCCCATGTTCTGTTCATTAGAAAATTCTGCCTTCAGTGTTTCTAACACATCGGCTTGTTTAAACAACCTCCAATTCCCCAGAAAACAAAATAAATACAAATGTGCATCATCTTAGCAGCCCCATTTCTTATTCAGTTGCTAACGGTACCTAATGAAGTGGATAAATGATTAATTAAGAAACAGTATTTCTTTACAGACATTAGCTCTTAGGGGAGAAAAGAATCCCTTGACACCATTGTTCAGTGGTCTGTTATTCACTATTTTTCGTAAGCGGAGGAGAAGCTGAAACAGCAAGAGAGGAAGCACAGAAGTGTTTGATCACAGTAATAACAATAAACAAACCCCCAAACAAATTGCCAGGCATTGTTTAATGCATAGCTCTCTGGCTATGCAATTAACTCCTCTGCCATTCCTGATAAATACAGAGCTCCAGGAACGGTTACTCATTGTTAACATCAGACTTCTGGAAAATTATAGATCTAAGGGGAAAAAAGGGGTGACTTTTTGTGATCCACACTGCATTGTGGGAGATATGGTGCCTAAAGCAAAAACAAACAAACAAACAAACAAACAACCCTGAAAGTTTCTTTCAAAGAAAACCATTTTATAGCCCTCTTGTACCAATACACACTATGAAGCAGGATATTATATCTCTTCAGGTATTTGTTTCAGAAAAAATCTAGGCTATTATTAAAAGACATCCAATTAACAGTTTTAAAAGATGCACATGAAAATTGGGTCTTTTATTCCAGTTCAGCCCTATAAGAGCACTTGTCTGTTGTACTCCATAATCTCCTTTAATTAGGAAATTTACATCAGCGCTAGGCAAGAATTTTGGAGAGAAAGACATTTTATACTTTGCATTCACATTTAGGAAGGAGATGTTAGTAGTCAAAGCCAGTAGCATAGCTATTTAGAGCTCAATTTAAGACTTCATTTTGTAACTGTTGCTTTACTATATATATTTTTGCTTCTTTTTATATTTTGGATTATAGCAAAGCAAAACATTTATTAAAAATAAAATTCACACATCAGACTGCAGTAATAATAGTAATGAAAAGGTCAAATCAACCAAACTATCCCAGGCAACTGGAAATAAAACATTTGATTTCAGCTTTGGATTTCTGATCCTTAAATCTTGGCTATTTTCATTAAGAAAACTTTGTTTTGTAGACTACAATCAAAATAGCAGAAGCATAACAAAATATATCGATGAAGCATTCAGGCTAGTGATTCTGATTTTTATCTGAAACTACTAACAAACCTCTGAACGGTTTCAATTTTCTTCCCCTTCCTGACACTTTTTTTGTAGAGAAACTCTTTTTCAAACATACATGCTTACATTTATTCCACTGCAATGTAACTGCTGCAACATTCAGACCCTCCCCTTAAAAAATACACAGCTTACTCTCACTTAACATTCAAAGATCTTTTAATATGACATTAGTTCCAGCTTGTATGCAGTTAGCGCTTATGGTCTCTCCTAGCAGTGTCAATAGTCATCTGAGCTTTGTCTTTGGAATCATTCCACCTCCACTTCCTTTCGTATAAAGCAAAGAGAGAGAGCAGCTGAAATCAACCTGTCTTTTCTGTATTCCCCTCCCCTCCTTTCTCATTTCTCTCTCCTTCCTCCTCAGAGAACAGAGGTGTAAAAAGCCATTTCTTGGGAGATGAAATCTTTGGAATGATTCTACACTCGGTATTTCTTCCTTGCCTCTAGCTTGATATTGCTACTATTGACAGATGCAACCCACCTCACCTCCCTGCAAAGCTGCTTATATTTTTTAGATACATCTTCTGAAATTAACATAAATACTTTGCTCTTCCATCACTGTTTAACCTCATTGACCTTTATTGCTTTTTCCCCTTTGGGACCTAAGAGAGATGAATTCCAATTGCATCCTCTTCCTTCAGCACTTAATTATCCTTTGCTTTTCTGAAGCCTATTTCCCAATACATGACTTGACTCCTAATCAGACTTCCTCAGGGCACTTCCTCCTTCTCCCCAGTCAGAAAGCTGTGTTGTTTTTCTGTGTGTTTTCTCCTCACAAGGGTTCCAAAGCCAATAGCTCTGGATAGAGATCATTAAGCCTTAAATGACCTATAAATTCCTATTAAAAAAATTGTATTTAATTCATTTCCCCAAATTCCACCCAGAATAGCCTCTGACTATGTCAAACTCCATAAGGATCAATAACTCCAAACCTGGTTGCTATTACATTCCTGCATGGTAACAATATCTATCTTGGGATTTTACACTGCCTCATTGCTGTAGTTTTGAATGATTTCTGCACAAAATCAGTAGCAACAGTAAAGTCCTCAGAGAATATGTGAGAGTCTCCCATAGCCCTGCCCTTCCTGGGAAAAGCAGCTTCTGCTTGAAATGGAATTCTTTTCTCCTGAGATAAATGGAAATAGAGAAGAAACAGGTAGACAAAAATTATTCCTGAGGAAGGCATTCAGCATCAACAAAACATGTTTGCCTTGGGTCTGATGCAACAGAACCCTTTGCCAACTCTTGGACAGCTGAGGAGATTTTCTTTTCAATCACCTACTGCAAAGTTATTTCCCTCTGCTCCAGAAGTCTTCTCCTTTCAGAAGAGTCTGAAGAAAACTCTATATAGCTTTCATCTAAAACACAGCATTAACCCTCTTTGACTAATCCAGAGCGTGCCTTCAGAGACAACAAACCTATAAGCCAACTTCTAGCATGGCCTCAGTTTTCCTTGGAGGACTCCTTTCTTGTGCTATGATCCCACATGAACTTATGCAGGTGTTTGCTGCTGTTCACTGCTGGCAGTCCCCTATGCATAAAGCTCTGGCAAACCCAGGTTGCTCCCGCATCAAATCTGACCCAGGTGATGCAGCCTTTTTCTGTCCCTTCCTGCTTTGTCAACACACAACTACAACAGATGGCTGTACTCACACTTTCAAACCAGCATTATTCATTCCACCCTTCCGCTCTTGAACATGTAGCTTCCAACCCTCCGCAGCACTGAATCTGGAGATAAATATTTCAAGTTAAAGAAGCATTAGAAATACGTTGTAAACAAGAGTTGAAATTTATTTGAGTCACAGTCCCTTTTCTTGTTCCTTCTTGCTTGCTTTATGGAAGTGGTCACTGAGGAACAGCAACTAGTAGACTGCTAGTGATGACAGACCCATTTTAAAAATCACGTAACCTCTATAATAAATCCACTTGGGGGAAGTTAAGTGAAGTTTAATCAGCTCAAAGAAAATCTCTGAAGTAAAACAGTGTGGACTTCTGTCAGTTAATATTAATGCATCTCTTCTTCTGCGATTGCACTGCTTCACAATAGGGCTTATTTCCTGTAAAGGAAGTTCATGGAAAAATAAAAGAGCTACTCATCTCATCCATGGAAAATCAGGTTAACTTACTGGGGTGGAAATCACTTAAATTACAGGGAGCACAACTGATGTGGAAAGCCACATGTCATCAGGGAACTGAACAAATTCTGTGGGGCTTTCTTTATCAGTGTCCACCAGAGATTAGAGGCTGGAGCCCACCTTGAGCAAGGGCCAGCTACTTCAATATTTCCCAATGTAAATAGTGCCAAGGGACAGACTTCAGTGCATCTCTCACAACTCTAGCCCCACCACCCTTTGAAGCCAGTGGTTATGCAAGTCCTAAGCCTAGGCACAGACTTTGTGAGCCTTAGACACTGAGCTAAGATTTTGGATGCACTTACTGCATTGTCCTTCTTACTCCAGGGGAGGTCCTGGCTTACTCTTGGCTACGGCTGAACAGCTGAAAGGACAGTTGCTCATTTGCTTTGCTCTGAGCTGGCCTCTGTAAATACAAATCTATTCACCTGTCAAGCAGATTTGATTCCCAGCATGTCCTTTCCCTGCACTGCTCTGAATCACCAATGTCCACAGTTCACAGCACCTGAGCCATACAGTGAAAGATCTATCTACAAACAGCTCTGGCAAGCTGACAGCAGTCTCTGTTGTCATGACATAACCTCTGAGCAAGTAAAGGGGAGTCCATCCCTAAGTTATCCTACCTTTCACAGATACAGATGCTAAACCAGACACTTTCACAGTAGTCAGTCAGTTGAAAGCAGGCATTCAGGTTTGTCCATTAAAGCTAGGACATTACCGTGTCTTGCCAGAGTAGGAGTTATGGGGGCATCAGTGAAAAGGGCTTCTTTGTTTCCTAGCCTCTATTTCCCAAGACTCCCCACAACACACAGACACAAACCCAGAGTAGCCTTGTAAAATAACAGCAGTAACTAACTCAGTTCTAGAGGCTTAGTGCTGTGGGGCAGGGATTGCAAACAGAAGGAGTAAACCCAAGGATTAATTTTGTTGCAGCATCACTCCTCACAGTCCCTAAGCCCAACGCTAATCCACTGCTGCCCCATAGTGCTGATAAGCACCCTGGAGTCCCAAGGTAAATCTTCCTGATGGGTGGTCTTGAGGCTCTTGTTAACAGTGCATCTCTTCCAGGAGCTGTCTGTTTCCTGCAGCAGAGATTTGCATGGAGCCAGAGAGGGAGAGATGATGCAGATCCCCCTCTGACTTTAACGGAGCCACTATTTCTTTCACAAACACCTAAAGGCCCAAGTATAAGCAAACGTTCCAAGGTCCTGCATAGCAAAAGCTGTAGACTTTTGTTTCTGATTCCTGCAGCAAATCAATCTGGAGCAAGAATGATTATTTCCTACTATTCCAGATTTCTGCAAGAATATCATTGCCCATGCAGCGGGGATATCAGCCTAAATGCTAGAACCTGAGAGTCTCATTCCCATGCAGTTTCGTAATCAGCATAAACTGACTGCACTGCTGCCAAATGCTCACTTTCTTGGGCATTTTGAGGTACTTGTAATCCAACTCCCCAGACGTGTTTATACTGAATATTAAGGGCAGGGCTTGGCTGTGTATACATAGTCTCTGACTATGCTTCATGGCTGTCCTGCTTAAAACTATGGCCAACCAGAAATTAGTGGTGACAGCATGTACAGAACTGAAATTAGCTTGCATATAAAGTGCAACTTCCCACCAGCTGAGCTGTAGGAGCATGGCTTTGGGTGGTCCAGGAGTTATGATCTGCAGATGTGAACAGTTCTGAATGTTAAAACAGGCAGACACAAACGTGTCTATGCTGCTATTTCAGCTGGCTATATAAACTATATTTTAATCAATAATAACTGGAAAGTCTCTAAAAGGCACTCAAAAAACTTGCCCCTCCCAAAAGCCAATGCAGAAAAACACTAGATTAAAAGCTGCCAATTTTTCCACAAGAAAAAAAAAATCGCATACCCTATGGGGATTTCTTTCTTGGGTTGTTTGTGGGGGGAACCACACAGGCCTGTGCCCAGAGAGTACCATAGGGAATAGAATAAGACTCCAGAGCAGATATCTGTTCTCTCACTTCAGTGAACAGCAGCTTACTGTTAGTCAAAAGAAAGCTTTCATATGTTTCATTACTGTTAAACATTTGAGACAAACCAGTGTTGACATCACATAGATACTTCCCATTCCTGCTAGCACATTGGATTCTTGCTTTATTACTTAGATAGGATCTTCCCCACTACCTTCAAAATGCCTGGGGAAAATAACATTAAGAGATTAAAAGAAAAGTCATTGCTTAATATTTAGAATGAACTAGATCTAAATTTACTCACTGTTTATATAATAATAATTAGAGCTAGGAGAGCTTAGCTGGGGATGGCCTAAAATCCTCAAGCAGGTTTATCTTCCTAACTGAATTTGGCCCATAAACCATTTTAGTAATCTAATTATCAGTCTTTTATCAATTAATACAAGTCATTAAAGTACAAAACGATAAAGAACAGTTTGAGAAGAAGGCTGAATTCAGGTTTAAGCTAGGGTTAGAAGTTCAAATTCATAGTTAGAGGATATATCAAATGCCTTAGAAGCACTGTACACTGCCAAGGTGAGATCTGTGGCAGACCTTATCTATATAGTGTCAAAATACACATGATTTGCAAAGACACCCTTCACCTGCTCTGCCCTGTGCGTCTCAGGATCACAGACAGAAAAAGGGCTTAGGAGTCTGAAGCATGATATGGACTCTTAAGTTTTACTTAGGCCTGTTGCTTTGACTCTGAAATTTCTCCATGCACTTGCTCTTGTGCACTGGAGGTGCCTGACTGCAGGCATGGCCGTATGCTCAGCTCTCTCAACCAGCAGACATGCTAGCAGACTCAGTGGTGCCTAATCCTCTCTTAAAAGACAGCTGGAGTACATAGCTTTCCCCTCCAAATCCCAGGTTTTAATCTGAGAGCCTAGTAATTAGAGCACACAGCTAGGAAGCCAGAGGCCCAGGATGCATTTCTGCTGATGTCCTGGGAGATTCAAACCAACCTGCAGGAACTGCAGGATTTCAGACAAAAAGGGCCAACATTTCATGGTGTTGATATATGGGGGATGGGAAGAATTTCAGATGCCATGTTTCTGCTACAGGCAATCCCATCTAACTCCTGAAGGAAAATATAGTTTTATTGTTAACAAGATCAGTAAGTAAAGTGGTTAGGAAGCAATGGGTGCCTACCCAAAACTGAAAAGCCAAACAGGAGTACACACAGAGAGCTGGAATAAATATAGCGGGAAAAGAAAAACAAGAAAGACATCCTTGATCCTGACTGTTAGAAGCCTGGAGTATTTCAGGGAGAGGCAGCAGTTTTTAACAGGTAATTAAATGTTTAGTGTTTTTATCCATACCTGACCTACAAATGGCTGCATTTCATCACCAATTCACTTGTATCTGCCTCTCCTCCATTACAGTCTGGTCCTTGGGACTTTACTGGCATAGAGAGAATAGAATAAACATACTGCCTACCTTAGTTTGCACTAAGGACACCTAAACCTTTAACAGATCTTTAAGAGAGCCTGGAAATATTTGCAGCCAGGCGTCTGTTTGATCTAGTTTGCTCTCAGCTGACTCTGGGACATCTTGAAAATTTAATGTAATTGGAAAGGCAGGAGGTGTTTCTCTGTGATGAAATGTCATGATTGCACTGGAGACAATGACACTGTAAATACCTTCCTAAAGGATGCCTTTGTTTTTCCTTCTATAACAAGGGTGGAGAGGCAGGGAAAGAAAAAGGAAGCAGATGATTTGCATCAGATGATCATTTTGATGCCCCATTATGAAAAATGTTTTGTTAGAAGAAGTAGTCAATTAATTTGATCCTTCCCCTGGTGTGCTCTGGATGTACACAAATTTATTCAGGTAGAAAGACCTCTGACAGATTGTGTGCTAGAAAAATTCTCAAGGCTTTTGGGTTTGATTTAAGATAGGACTAAATGTAGTTGCTCCTGATGAAAGTGGAGCCTCTGTAAAGGACATACTTCAATATTTGTGTTATATAAATGTCTCTACAGACGAATGAGAGGAAGAACGGTTTTGCAGTTGAGGCATTGGGGAAAAGGAAGGCAGAAGGGATTTGGGGTTAGCCTGTGGCTCTGTCAGCAGCCACTCTGGATGACATCTGGCAAATATCTTAATCACACTGTGCCTCAGTTTGCAAGGCAAAAGCTGATTTCTCACTTATTTGGACCAGAGTTCTTCAGAGTAAGGACCAAAAAAAAAAAAAAAAAAAAAAAAAAAAATCCAGAGATATCCTCAGCTTCGACACAGTCAAACTGTTCATGATTTCCAAATCCAGATGAGCTGTGTAGAGGAAGACGTAAATCTTGAAATAATTGTATGGACACATCTACTTCTACCAGCACTGCCCAGTGTCATTCAAATTTGTCCTCAGTTCTGTATTTTCACTAAAAGCACTTGACTTTTCTATAAAGCTTTATAATGGAATTGGGCATCACTTCACAGGTGGGGAAACTGAGACACAAAGAGGCTTCGAGATTTGATCCCATAAACTAGCGGTTGAAACAGATACTGAACACCAGTCCTGGGTTGTCTTATTTCAGGCACCCTCCACTCTACCAATGTGAGGAGTGTTAGGTGAATACTGGATACTTAAAAATGCTAGGGAAAGCCCCATAACAGATTGCTTTAACCAAGCATTATGTCAAGGATGTTGCTTCCCTTACCTCTAAGGAATAATCTCAAGTAGGGGTCTCATTTAGATTCAGAACCACATCTTGCTGTATCAATAAGAGTAAAGACATATTCATGTCTGACATCAGCATAAAGGTGCATGCACTGCACTCTCAGTGAATTACATCGAATTTCACCCAGTCTGGAGGAGGTACACACATTTGAGAAGTAAATTTGTGCTTGCTTGAAAATGTACAAATTTCTCCATCTAGAGTACTTGTGTTACTGAAGTGCCTGAGAATGTCACATGCATTTAATATGCCATCCTTTTCAACCCATGCTTTCTTCTGTGCAACTTTGTGCTGTTTAAAAACATGGTAAAAGACAGTCCTTGCTCTAAAGAATTCATACACAAGACATTCAAAGGAGGGAGAGAATATGAGTATTTTATATTTACACAGACTATTCTATCCACAAAAAAAGAAAATGTCTGTTAGTCATTAAGATCAGGACAGGAGTTCAGGACTCTCCTACTGACTCTGCTAAAGATTTTAGGCATATGGCTTTCCCTCTGAATGCCTCATTCACCCCTACAGCGTATTTTTTCACAAGGATATGGTGTGAATTATAAGCTCTGAGCTGTTGCATTGAAATGTGAAATGTTATTTATTGCATTAATGGTTTTGCCTTCGATCATCACTGCAATCGTCTTGTCAAAGTCAACCCTGAAAATACATATTGTGTCATATATTTATATAGGGTAACATCGTGCACAGGAGACAGACTAGAGGTCTGTGATACGGGTGTGTTGTCTATGGAACATAAAAAGATAGATATAGATACATGACAGAGGTCTTTGTGGTTCTACAATTCCAGATTTTTATGGCTAACTAACACAGTTCGTAATGAGTCTGATATTCCTTCATATCAAAACTATTCTACCACTTTAACAGATGATATAGTACATTAATTTTTATTTCCCAAATCAAGGCTTCTGTTTTGCGAGCAGGCATGGGAAGAGTATGCAAAATTGCAGTCCCAAACAACAGTAAACTTTCAATCAACTAGACAGCATTTGGTATTTAAAGTAGCTGGAGTTCAGCCATAGATTTCTGACCCCCTCTCAAGGGCAAAAATGAGGCTGACCCCTCTGGATCTATCTGCTGGTTATCTGGCCAGCATAAATTCAAACATGTTTTCTTCATATTCCTATTAAATAGTCCATATTCATCCTAACAAACATTCACTATTAAAACAAAAACAGCACAGAAAACTCTGAGCCCTTCCTCATCTGAATGACTCACTGCTTCTTGGTGAAGCAGGGGCTCAGTGAAGATCCTAACCATATGTTCCAAGCTAAAACGCGCTCAGAGTGTTACTGACACAGCAACCTTGCCACGGTTTCATCCAACTCACTCCTGACTCTGGAAGTTGGCAATTTTAAGACAACTCCAATAAAAAGGAGCCAGGATCTTCCTTCTGAGTGAACAATATGAAGTTCAGTCAAATAAAACAACTGAGGCCAGGGCCTCCCAGCCCTAAATTCAGACAAAATTTTAGCTAAATGATTTAGCTTTATAACCTCTAGGATGAAAATTTTGTCCTTGTTAACTTGTTTCTCCTATTCTCCATACCTCCATTCTATGAAATCTGAATGGAATGATTAAAAAGGCTGGCTGGTTTTCTTCTTTGTGCCCCATTCAGAGCCACTTGTTTGCTACTCAGACTTCTTTTGTAGCTTTTCAAGCTTTTATGCACTATATGCACACTTTCGTTCCCACCTGCCAAGTTTAGTATTCAACGGTTGAACTCCCAAGTCCCATAGCCTCCTGAAATAGCTGTGTACACAACAAAATCCAGTAAGAAGGGAAGGGTGATGAAACTCCTCTGAAGTTAAGAAAGAAACCAAGCCAGGACCAGTATGTTACAAAATTCATGTGATGCAAGCAGTATATACAGTTTTAATCCCTAACTCATGTCAGAGAGAACAAATAAGATGATGGAGCAGGAGAAGAACGAATTTTAATGACAGATAACATCAAAAAACCCTATTGTACTAGCCAAAATGAGATGCATGTTACTTACATGAGTCTGCAGAGAGATATCTATCCTATTACCCCATTCACAGCTGAATTAAAATACTCCACCAGCTTCATACATACCTAAAATCACTGTTTCAGCTTTGAATAACTTTTTTCTTCTGCCTCTACAACCAAAGCCAATTTTACAACCATCAGATTTATACGAGTTAGTCCTGATGCCCTGCTGGATATAGTGCAGAGATAGACACTCACTGATAAGAGAGGGACTTTTTCACAGGACTTGGCACTTCCCTTCAGAGCCTTTTGCAAACATTCATGAATTAAGTTTGATAACAGCTGTGTGAGGCAAGAAAGTATTATTTCTACACCCATTTTTCAAAGGGAGAAAATGCCCAGGCAGCATAGCTCTGATTTTACCTTCTGTTGCTCTATGAGATATTTATGCACCTTTGAGGATGAGGACATAGATGCCTTACTCAAGGCCACATAGATTACCACTGAAAAAGCCATGATTAGAACTCAGTGTCCCAGCTTCTGGTCCTATAGCAACAGCACTGAGTTATCTTCATCCCTCCCTTGAAACATTTCCTAGCTGCACTGCAGGACTGAAGGTCAGATGTTCTCAGATACTAATTTCTCCTATTTTCCCACCTGGTGACCATTCTCCTTTATCTTCCTATAGTCCAAAACCTTTATAGCTTATCTTAGTCTCAAAGCTACACACTGTGATCTTCCTGCTTATTTAGATTTTCCTTATGAAATTCAACATGTGATCTGCTTACCTCGGAACTATCTCAGAAAGTTTCTCTCCCTTCAGCTTCTCTTTTCTACAGATCTGGTATGATAGTGTCTTCCTTTCCCATCACCGGTTACCTCACAGTGTCTACAACAGAGTACCTTCCCAAATCAAGGGAGCTACAGTTCCTATGATAATTCCTCCTCCTCCTAGCAGTAAGGAGCTGTTTGGTTCAGGCCAAAAGACTGCTCTGTCTTGCAGTGCTTCCCACAGGCTGGATTAGTAACTTTTTCCTGGCCCATCTCCTAACCACCTTGGACTTTCGGCGTTTAACTTAGGTGCCTAATTTAGGATACTGCAGTTGATTACTCAAAAGACTGAGTCAGGCATTACTTAAGCTCTCTAAGTCAGCTCCTAAGAAGGCTGCTCAAACCCCATCCTGGTTTTCATCTCTTTTTCACTTGGAAACACTGAAAAAATATGGGCAGATAATAACAAGTGAGTAAGTGCAACTTGAAGAGTTATCACTTGACAGCTGAGCCACTGACACTGACTGTGTGCAGGCTCCTAGCCCTTTCCAAGTATCAAATGTGTCAGCCTAAACATTAAATGTGGCTTAGACATTTAAGCCACAACCTAGACCTAAAGATGTCAGTGAGACAAGTCAGTTGACAATGCTTTTCAGAGTCAGAAACTCCTAAATACTTCTTCTAGCTCTAACACTCAGACTATAGCGGTCATTTGTAAAGTCATTAATGGTTACCTACTTCTCAAACATATTGTCCGAGATGTAGGCAATGTCTATAAAGCACTTGAGGTTTGCAGTAAGTATTGAAGCTGCATTTAGGGGTCTCAAGTCACTGGTTGTGGTGACCACACACACTGTGAAGACATGTAGTAAACAATGCAAATCAAGAGTCTATGCTCTCTACAAACAAAAGGCATGGTACTCTACATAAGTGACAGGCAACAGAGACATAAGTTACAGGATTTGCTTAGCATCATGCAGGAGTGTAGAGCAATGCAAGATACAGCTCCCCAAACACCATTTCAAAGCCTTAACAGCAATGCCATTTTCCTTCCTCATTATAATTGCTAGGCTTTATCTTTCAGGCTATGTCATTATTGCTAATTTGTCTTTATTTATTTATTGCTGGTGTTTTCCAATTAATATATCCTCTGCTCTTCGGCTTGTTCATTCATGTAGGCATGGCAGTAACGTACTGAACTCCTCTAACTAGAGAGTTCTGCTGTGACAGATCCTGATTTTCAAATACAACTAGTTTCAGGTTAAGAATTCAGCGAACTAACTACAGAGGAGTCATAAGCCAAAGGGTCATACGTACTGTCAAAAGCATTTCTTTGTCAAAATGGCAATTGCAACTCATCAGTTTATTTGCACACACTTACAGGAAGGGAATAGCCCAACCAGAAGAATTCAAAAATCACAGCTTTCCCAAAGTCTAAACCCAGATTTTGCACCAGCCGATTAGAAAGCAGAATTCAGAAGTGAAGTTCAAAGGCAGACCTGAAGCCTGACTTTTACTCGATATCACCATAGGTTTAGGCTATAGAGAGTCAGACTCTGTGATTAAAAGACCCATCTAGAAAGCAAAGGGAAATTTGGATCTTAAGATTTGATTCAGCCTTGTGTCTTTATATGTCATGGTTTAACAAATGGGACATAATCACTTTAATTCATCCTGAACTGAATTAAATATGCTTGAATTTGGCCCATTTCATTCTTTACCACTGGCATAAATACATTGTTCTGAAGCAGCAAGGTCTACTTTTGAAATGATCTTTTCTGAGAAAGCCTCGCTTTTTAAAATTTACCTTTTGCTTCCTGTAGCGCTGGATGATAAAATCCATTGACAGTGGTAGAGGTAAAGGAAGTAAAAAAGAAAGACACAACTGCAGGTGAAGAACTGCCAAGGAGACTGATGTCCACACAGACAGAAGGATTCTTCTCCCAGCGCTGCCCATGTCTGATTGTTCTGCCCACCTGTTGCCACTTGCTTTGTGCTGATTTTGTACATCATTATTGCCTGGGGCTGATGTGTGACTAATTCTCTAGACGGTATCAAAAGGTACATAAATAATACTGAATAATTCACAGAGTCTTGCATCAGCCATGCTGGAGTTTCAGAAATCCAAGAAAGGCTGGTAAGGGCATGCAGTGATTTAAGAATCTCATGAGCTTTCTATGCATCTACAGCACAAATGATTTCAAGACACAGTTTTGAACTTCATCTATCCCCTTCTTACCTGGTTTATGCAGTTGGGTTTACAATGCCTCACAAGTCTCCTTTTATCTGTTATATTTCTTTCTTTGCATTTCACTAAGAAGTAATAAACTCCCTTAAAATGACAAGGCTGCTGGAGTTTGTCTGCAGAGAGGCTCATACAAGACTGACAAATGTTCTCAGCCTTCATGTAACTTGTCCAGTGCATCAATAAATTCACATCATCAATTGCCCAGTACTCTAGACTGATAATCCAAAAAAATGCTCCTCTGACGTATTTCTGACAGCACCTAACCATAGTGACTCATAGAAATGACGGAGAAGAGCTGGTTTTCTAGTCCATCCTTCTGACAGTGAGAGAATGCTCTCAGGAGCATACTTCATATCATTGTCTGGACCAAATCTCTTGGGAAACTATTTCAGATCTCACTTCTTTGAAATCTTCCTGGTAATACAACCTAATTCTTTTGTTTACTGTCACCTCATCAGTGCTGTATACATTCTCTCTGCTTCTGAAAGTTGCCTTTTGTGATGTTTAGAATATTCAAATTTATAGGTTTCTGTCAGATGATATGGAAACAGAATCTCAAGAATAACCAATAATATAACATTCATTCCTAGATACTCATTTTCCTGTGCTAGGCTAGCATAGTATCAGTGTTATATTTAAGGGCTCAGGTTCATGATTAATTTATCACAGCTCTACAGCACTGACTTAGCCATATTAACCAGAAAGGAAGTCCAAGACCTGAGCGCTGCGTAAGCCCTCAATGTGACCTAAATGATGCTATGAGTTTTGCATCTGATTGAATTTCATCCTCCAATTGTAATATTTTGGGATCGAGATACTTCCTCCTCCTTCAGTCTTGCTGTGTATTAAGCCTATTGGATCATATCCTCAGCAATTGTCAATCCACTGAGACCTATGCTCAATTGCCTAACCTACTGATTGCACTAGACATTGCATTTTCATTCCTTATCACGTCAAGCAGCCCTCAGTGGCAACTATTTTCCAAGCCAAATTCTGTGTTAGGAAACTGCAGGTCTGTTTGCATACCAAGCAAGTAATTTTTTTTAATCTTTACTCAGGGAAGACAAAAGTCCTATTTAAAGTCCGATTTAGAGTTAGAGGCACATCAGACATGAGAACTGCTAGCTAACACAGGACATTCTCAGTCTAGCATAGCTTCTGCAATATTGTTTGTAGAGATTAGTCTTTCTCCAGCTGACATCCCATGACTGTTTTCTAAAGGCTTTTATCTTTTGATGAAAGAATTACACCCATACTTGTGCATGTTATTGTTTTTTTTAAGAAAGATCAAGGGCTTTTTTTTATTTTTGGCAGGGAGCTGTCCCTAGCTTTTTGTCACATTCATGATAAAGATAACTCTTCACTTCGGATGGATGTGAATCATCTAAGTACATCTGACATGCCTCCCCCTGCATGGTGCAGGATGATGACAGCTTGGGTGAATGAAAGAGCGCTAGCCAGAGAGCAAGAGTGGAGGCCTGGGCCTGTTCTCAGCTCCATCTCTGAACACCGATGCCAACTGTGAGGGAGCTTCTTCAGTTCTGTTTCTCCTCCTGCCTCTTGTCATCCTGCCATATTTAGGCCTAAACTTTTCAGGACAGGGACTTTCCCTTCTCAGTGGTTACCAGACACAATGAGGTGACAATGCAGAGCTGATGAGTGCTATATGGCAACATGCTTTTTGAATACTGGCTTTGCCTGCTACTCTGTGTGACAAAAGATTACAGCATCTATTTTGCTATATAGTAGCAGCATCTACTTCTTAGCTAGGAGTAAGCACTGCCTAGGGATCCAGGAGTTTAGCCATCATTCTCACTTGTCACCATTCTGCAAGTCACTTCACCTTTCCCTGTCTGCCTTCACCTTATCTCTCACCTTGTCTGCTGAGGCTGTAAGCTCCTGTGTTTTACTATTCATTTATACAGTGTCACACACAGTGGGATCCGCTTCTCTTTAGAACATATCAGTACAACAAGTAGACGGGCTACTGCTCACAGCAGCCAATCCCTTTCTTTTCCACACCAAGCCACAGTAGAACTTGCCCCATATTACAGTTATTTTTAACATTAAATGACAAGAACCATCTGGCAGAATTTTTCCGGCTGTGGATCTCAAAGCACTTCACCAAGGGCAGCAGTAACATTAACTCCTTTTTTACCAGAGAGCAAACAACACGGGATTAACTTGCTAACACTTTCCTAGTAGCAGAACTGGAGGAATAAAGCAATCTGTTCACCAGGACACTTTTTAATATCCAACAGTCATGGCATAATCATATCTGAAGCCCATTGCACTCTGAAAGTTCTTTTCAAATTGCACCTATTGGAAAACCAACTTTCTTTTGCACCCAACCTAACAAATGACAGTGTGTGCGCAGAAAATAAATAAATACAAATATAAAAAAAATTGTGAACCATGTCAGAAAGTCCACGGTATTCTATCTTAAATCTCTCCCTTTGACAGACAGTGGATTAAACAGAAAATGAGTTACATCTCCCCAAACCATATAAATGTGAGTCCCACACTGCAAGGTAGCATGACAAATAGCTGCTGATATATAAGAATAAAAATAAACCATGTCTGAGATCAGTGCAGGCATCACTGCTTGTATCTGCCGTGAAAATCTACTCAAACCTTGGGATAGGAATTTGAAGTGCATAGTTTCAGTGGCATAAAACTATGAAATCTTAAGGAATAAAGAAAGAAAAGATGGTTCATAGAAAGTAATTTTTTTATCCTAGCCAAATGGCTATGAAAAAGAGGGCTGGTTCAACTGTTTACAAAGTTAAAAACTCCCAGGAAGGACAAAAAGAGTGTTTCCTGAAGCACAAATGATCTACACTCAGATGACAGTATTTCTAAAAGCAGGTCCAAGCATTCTTTTAAGCATTTCAAAATGCATCCTGTATCTCCCAAATTATTCAGAGGCAGGGATAGAGGTAATTTCTCTTCAAAGACAAAAGCGATTCAATGAAAAATCATGTCATACAGCAATAGAATATATTAAACTAAAATCTAGGTCTTCTAAATTGTAGCCCATCTTCCCATCTACAGTGAACCACCATAGTGAACATCAGGGTAACCTATTAATAAATGTCTCTGTCTTTTTGTCTGGCTAGCAGAGCACAAAAGTTTGTGACAATGCCAGTAAGCTTTGACTCTGAAATTGAGTTGGAAGGTCTTCTGGTTTCATCTGTAGACTTGCAAATGTACTGATCAAAATGGTAACTTCTTCCTCCCAAATTGCTCTGAGATTATGGTCCAAGAGACTTCAGAACTGACTTGATTTGAGATGTCATGAAGGGATTACTTAGAAAGGGACTGTCAGAGGTGTGCATACCTCTATCACTCATAGAAAACAGGATGTTCCAATCCAGCACCAATCCTTGCTAGCTCTGCTTATGCTGATTTGCAACATCAGTAAAAACCACTAAAGGATTTGGCCAAGTTTTCAAAAAGCCAGGAGTCATCTTGGATGCTGAATTTAAGAGCCCTACATAAGGCCTTGGATTTGAGAAAGCATTGAGCATTCACCATCTACATACCAGGTTGTCTTGAAGCATCTTAAATTAGGCACCTAAAATATGGCACATCACTTTTGATAACAAAACACTTAAAACATTCACATTTTCCTTGTGGAAGAAAATACAGGCAGTATCCAGCAGCTGAACTCTATACAGTCATAGCATTGCTATTGCTTTTCTTCCTCTTTACTAATTGGGCAGGTCTCTGATGCAGAAAGTAGTCTGACACACCAAGCAGCAACACAGCGGCTTTATCACAGTCTCAGGCCACTAGAATTCTTTTTCTTAATTCCTTCTTCTAATCTTCTTTGACAGGTGCTGGCTAAATGCAAGAGCAGGGAAAGAGACAGTTTTCACTACTGGAAAGATCTACCATAAGCACTCTCAGCCTCCTCATGGTGTGACTTTTCACATGCTGCTTGCTGTTGCTCTATGCCTGGAGCTTTGGCAGATCAGTCCTGCCTGGTGCTCAGCCAGTTCCTCTTCCGTTGACCAGATGAGGGTCTGAAAGTAGCATTTGACACTTGGCAGGATCAGGCCCTTACAGTCACCCAGCCACAGTCACATCCAAGTATTGCATCTCTTCTGCTTGGATTTTTTTAACACATTAGAGCATAAGTAACTTTGCCAGCTCATGTAAGCTTCAACAACACACACATCTGCAGACCTCTTCTCAGAGTAACACATTTTGCGTTGCAGGCCAGAGGCTGTTGTTTTCCAGAATGATTTGAGCTTTTCCTGTATAACACTGTACCCATAAAAAGTCCAAACTTCCCCTCTTTCCCAACAGTGGATCTTTCTTCTACCTTTTACAAGTAACTCTTCCCAAAGGCAGGTGCAGGGTTCTGAGTGCTGAGAATGAAGTCCTGTGGCTAGGATTCCTCCAACCATTTAATACAGAGGCATCTAATCTGAGCTAACTGGTGACTAGCTTCTAACCAGCTGAAGTTTGTAAGATGAACCCCACCTTGTGTGATCTGGTGAGGTTTAGAGGCATGAGGAGACATTTTGGCTGCAGGTGTCCTGATACTCCTTCAGCATAACATCAGGTCTCCACGCCCTTCCTGTAAGTGACTCAGATTTAAAAATACTTGAACATGTCAGCTGACTCAAAGGCAGAGAAACTAGTCAAGTATTTAAGGGTACTGTAGACACAGCATAATTATCCAACAAGTTACTGGAGGGCTTCCATCTTCCCCTGAATAATTAAGACACTTTCCCTTTCTGAGACTAGGATATGGGATTTGGGGAGAAATGATTGGAGGCAGCCTAGCAAATCCTCCGTTTCTCATTCTTCTCTGTTATTGCATTCTGCTCTTGCTATCTATCTGGGGATGCTGCTAAATGAAAAGGTTTATGACAGCTCTTCAGCACTCAATCATCTAAAACACTCTCCAAAAGATGTTCAGTAAGTTAAAGTAGCTGCTAGTACTTCTTCTTTTTTTTTTTTAATCATACATAGATTGGCATTTTCACAGAAGTAAAGAAAGTTTATATGCCCAAATTCTACTGGATGTCAATAGGGTTTGGGTTCCTAACTTCCTTAGGTATCTGCAAAAATCCCCATCTTATTCTGGATCTGCCTTTATCTGAGGAAGGAATACCTTGAAGTTAACACACAGAAGTAAGGTTAAGGATGTTTTTAAATGAGTGAAGATTTGAAAGTCAATGAGTAGTTACTCCTAATTTACACCAATGCAGAGGAAAGCAGAATTTGCATACCCTATTTTTATTCCTTTTTTCAAAATAAAATGAAGTTTCTGTTACAGGAGGAGAAAGCTAACATTTATATTGAGCTTACTCTCTGGCAGAGACTGTTTTTGTCTAAGCAAAAATAACTCTTGCAGTTCTTTTGGACCAAATTCTACTCCCACGTCAGCTACTGTGAGCCTCCAGAGACTTCAGTACAGTTGCTTTGGATTTATCTGGATATAGTTGCTTTGATCCCTTGATGACAAATCTTAGCATGGAAGAACTTCACATTGCTGGGAAAAAGGTGGCAGAGCCTAGTCTCTAAACACCACCACCTGTAGCAATTTTGCTGCCCTCCACATACCAATGAATAATCATCCAAACCAGCTGCACACAGTCAACAACATAAACTGCTACTAACATTTTGTTGTGGCAAATACTTTGCTGTCCTGGGCAGTTATATGTCCTGCTTCTGATGGTCCAGAAGCTTTGCATCAAACAGAGAAACCAGCACTCAAATGCACACTCTTCCCTTCCTTTGCATCCTGGGGCACCATTTTATGTGAAAATGGGCATCTTCCTATAAATTTCTGCTTAGAAAACAGGATACAGGGTGGGAGAAGCATCTCAGTACAGATCCTGTTTCCATGAAACAAGCTGCAAAAGATGCTGATTTTGGTGGTAACAGTATCAATAATAATAATAAAAAAAGCAAGGTTTCTCATTCATTTTAAGATAAAGAAATCATGGGCTTTCTTCTCTCTGTTACAAGACAGGTCTTTTGGGGCTAGATTCATCTCTCATATTTCCATTTGTGTAAACCTTAAGTAAGTTTTTTTAACGTCACTATTTAACCTGTAGTTTTTCCAGGAAGAGGATCTACAGAAAATCTAAATCAGTATCAGCTGGCTTTAGGTCAAAGATTTTGGACCTCAAGCAATAAATATACCTGTTAGCTAGATATATACAGACATATATCACAGCCTGCATGAAAATTCTCTTATTCACCCAAGGCAACAAGTGGATAAGTAAAATATAATTAATTATTGCATTTTCTGGCCTTTGATAAGGTAGTCAAGTCACTTATTTGTTTTTGCTCATCTTTGTCATAACCAATTAATTAGAAAAGCAAAATTCCTTTATCTCCTTTGCTTCTCTGCATGGTCAACTTTATTCACACAGAAAGGGATGTGCCAGGAACCGTTCCACTGAATGCAATCAACTTCAAGAGACAACCAGGGCTGTCACAAATCTATAACGCATCCTTCCCCTCTGATCTGTCATTCACCTCCCAATTGTTCCTGCCCTCACATATGATATATTTTCCTCGCTGGAGAAAGAGATGCTAAATTGATGTCATCATCTTTGAAACGTACAGGAATTTGAAAGCCTGTAGGTTGAGGAAAATGTTAAAAGTAATGCCTTGACCAAATCCCTAAGATCTCTCCTATATCCAGACAAAACTACTCCTAAAAAAAAAAAAAAAGAAAAGAAAGCAAGCAACAGCTGCCTTATCAAAACACTTTCAAAATAAAAAAATCTGGAGTTAATATCCAAACACTACTGTGTAGCTGTAACTCTCCCATTAACACATTAAGGCTCAGTGTCCTATATATGGGCTAGATCTGGTATTTTTACATATCGATACCAACATTGTTCATGAAATGTCTCAGAAATATGCCCCACTGATTAAGATACAAGTCTGACACTTATGAGAGTTCAGGTTTGGTTACTGCTACACCAAAACTTCCTCTTTAAAATCTGGATTATACACAAATATGTAACAGTTATTGCTTTCAGCCAAAATTCTCTCATCAACAGAACAAGGATAATAACTTTTGCCTAAGTCAGAAGGATGTTTGGAGGAAAAACACATTGAAGCAATGTGCTCTGGTAAAGACTGGATTCAGATAACGGTTACATAAATATCTACGTCAGGTAGATTTTTTTAGTTCTGCTCAGTGATTTCAACATGATCCAGTGGATTATAGTAGTATACAACTAACAGCCATGAATCTTTGTATTTTAACTTTATCTGCCGTAGAGTTACATGACGGATTCAATTTGGCCTTTCATCTTGAAGCATGACAAGTTGTATTTTACAACTCTTGTCTCCTTTCCCAGTCCAGAACGGAAGTCTAGGGGAGGAAAGGGAGCTAGCACCTGGCACTGCAAAGTCCACAACATCATGTGCCAAGAGAAAAAATTTATTTTGCGGCCGATTGTTTCTGACTTTCACTTCCCCCAGTTGGCTAGAGATGCAATTTTCTAGATCTGCCTGAGGCTATCTGCTCTGTTCAGAGAAACAACAATAAAAATCCCCAATGCAAACTTAACTGGTATATGTGAGCATGTCCGAGGAACTCACATTATTTGTAACTAACACTATTTTAGGGAACTTATTGACAAATTACTTTGTTTTCAGAAGCTAGCAAGGTTCATTAGATAAAGTGGACAATCATAATAGACATTCAGAAGCCACAAGCTGCTTATGAAACATTTGAAGAAAGAAAAGACCAACTCGGAAAACCATGAGCCTGTTTCTGGAGAGCTAATATGAAGGTTGGCTTTATTCTGACTTAATATATTTTCAGATTTTAGTGAGAGCGCTGTGTAAGCACTATTTAGCTATGAAAACTGGCATAAGACTGGATTTTCCCAGGTTTACGCACGTGGTTGAGGTTGAAGGGACCTCTGGAGATCACCTAGTCCAACTCCCCTCCTCAAAGCACAGTCACCTACAGCAGGTTGCTCAGGATCTTGTCCAGACAAGGAACATCTCCAAAGATCGAGACTCCACAACCTCTCCGGGCAACCTGTTCCAGTGTTTCACCACCTTCACAGTAAAAAAGCTTTTGCTTATGTTTAAATGGCGTTTCCTGTGTTTCAGTTGGTGCCCATTGCCTCTTCTCCTTTCACTGGGTACTGCTAAGAAGAGTCTGGCTCCGTCTTCTTTACACCCTCTTTACTTCTTTACTGAGGCTGACAGGCCTGCGGTTCATCTGATCCTCCTCCTTGACCTTCCTGAAGATAGGTGTGACATTTGCTTTCTTCCAGTCCTCAGGAACCTCCCAGAATCGCCATGACCTTTCAAAGATGATCGAGAGTGGCTGCACAATGACACTGGCCAGCTCCATCAGGACTCACGGGTGCATCCCATCAGGTCCCATGGACTTGTGTTTGTCCACTTTGTTTAAGTATTCCCTAACCTAATTTTGTCTTTGTGAAAATAAGGGTGTATCAATAACTTTGTTATAGCTAATTGAAATTGTTAAGCACATCTCATTAATAACACAGAAATTCAATTTTTAATTTCCAAAGTTGTTCTGTTACCTTAGGAGAAATCCTAATACCCTTCAATTTTTGGCCAAAAACAATTTTTACGGGAAAATTTCCACTCTAATGGAATATGTATCAGCATACCTTTCCCCAGTCCTCCCTGTGTTCTTGGTGAATATCCTGCCACCCATCTAAATCTCTCTAATTGAGCTTTAGGATGCAGTGAATGCAGCTGTCTTCCCCCAGCAAACAGTCCTGAGAGTTTCTGTCACTAAGAGAAAGGCCTTGCAGAAGACTCATATTCCCTGTACACCGGGGCCAGACAGCCCAGTTTTGCATCCTCTAATCTGCTCTGTGACCATAGTGAACAAGATGCTTAACCATCATAAGTGGAACGGGTCTCAAAGATGGTTCCAGGAAGATTACTGTCTGCTTGGGCTGTTTTCACTGTATATTTCCACTAAGCCATTAGTCACCATCACAGTTCCCATGACTTTGTAGATATCCATATTTTAGCACATTATCTAACTCACAGAGGTCTATTGATTCCTAGCTTTGCTCTGAAGGGCAGTGACTCATCTTTCAGTACGCACAATAGAAGAGCTGCTAATAAAAAAAACATTTAACATTTAGAGCCAGAGTATCTGGATGAGAAATGCTCCTACATCCCAGACACCCAGGCATCGTGAGCTGGATTCAGAATTCTTTAGCTTCCCTCCCCCCACCACCCCCAGGGCTGAATACAGGAACTTTCCTGATTTGCTGATCTTCTGCTGAGCTAGAATTTGCCCTGGGTATGCTACCCTCTGGATTAAGAGGCAATCATTCAATGTAATACATAACCTCGATCTGTTTAACTTTGTGTTCACGTGTGTATGTGCATGTGTGCCTGCGTTCTGAACAGGGCATAGGGAGTTTCTGGAGAGGGAAATTCATGCCTGCCCACAGAAAAACATTACCACGCTGGTTTTATTCTCCCTAAGACTTCAAATTGGGAACAGAACAAGACTGAGGCAATGAGCAGACCTTGTACTGGTCTGAATCTTACAAAATGAGTCCATATTCTTAAACCTCCAGAACCAATTTCTTTTTAAAGCTAAAAGGATGAGGAACTGATTAGAAAGAGAAAACTGCATGTATAGAAAGGGAGATATTGCTGCTGAAAAACATAAGGTTCATCTGTCAGTCACTAATCAATAATGCTTGAGCAGTATCACTTGCAAAACTCTCATTGATTTTAATAGGAATCTTATTCAAAGAGACTCAGTGCCACCCTTTGTGATTCTTTCCAAGCCTCACAGCTTTTTTTTTCTTTTTTTTCTTTAATACAGTTATTAAAACATCCTTCATTTTTTAAAGCTGGTCTTCAGGAACCATGAGATGACATGAGCAGCTCAGGTTTTTATACATGTTTTTATTGCAGCCCATGTGGTTGCAGAGAAAAACTCAGAGGGGATCGTGATCTGAATAAAACTGCATAGGACTCACAACCCGGAAGGCAAACCACACAGAAGCTATAATGGGTTTCACACCCTTTTTTTCCTCCGGGACTTCATGAGTTCTTACATTCAACTTTGGATGCTGCCATGATGCATGCAGTATGAATCCAGACAGACTATACAAGTAGGTGTGGACTACTGCAATGTCAGACACACTGTGAATAAAGCACTCCCCCTCTAAGCATCATAAGCAGCAACCAATAAGTTGACTCATGTGGCACCTAACATCATAAAAGAGTACAGATAAACTAGTTTGATACATTACAGGAAATTGAGACCATAGTTGGATGTGCACTTAAGCATCTCCTTTGGCTTTTTTTTTTCCTTCCGACTTGGTTATTTTTCAGCTAGATCAGTTCCCCAGTACAGTTCATCAGGCAGCCAAACAAGCAGTTGGGCAGTGCTGGGTGGAAATAAGTGGTTGGAGGGGAAGGCAAGGACTGCTTTCTTTTTCAGCAGTACAGACTGCAACCTTGATGTACAGATACAGCAACTGTCTTTGGTTTGGCCTCCCAATAGCGCTGGGGAGGTTTAATACCTAGCTACAAATGGTGACTGTTTTTGTCTGAGAGCACAAAGCACAACACTTATGTGCATCACTCTAACCACACCAATTAAGTTCAGGAAGAGGCCATGATAAATTCAATCTGCAGCTTTCCTGATCTGGGGAAGGGAGGGGAGTGGGGAAGACAGCTTTAAGAGGAGGAAGCAGGGGAAACAAATTTGCTTGCTTCATCCTAGCAGTGCTGAGTCACATGAGGATGAAGTGTGTATTACAATGCTAATGCAGCTGTTAACAGTCTCTTGCTCCGAATCCATCAATTCACAAAATGTAAGGTTACAAGGCAGTACTATAGGTCTTCCAGCGCAACCTGCGTGGCACAGGCCAGAGCATTTAATTCCCAAGATTTCTGTATCAAGCCCTTGACAGCTGGTTAATCCAAAACATACTTTTCAGCAATTCATCTACTATTGTGCATGCATGAAGGTGTTGATCAGAGTCCACCTTCGTCTCTCCTCCTCTTCTTCCTGATAGGTACAGAATCCAGCCCATCTGTTCTACAACGTATGACATCCTTTCCAAAATACTGCAGCATAGCATTCGTACTGACAGTTGGGTGACTACATTTGCTTCTGAAGTTATACAGTGGATCCCAAACTCATTCTATGAAGCTAATTTTCCAGCCAGTGAAGCAACCTAAATATTTAAGCATTTTTAGTTTGACACTTCGTTCTACTTCACATGCTGGCAAATGGAAGCCTTTGTCATGAATAAGCCAAGATTTGTTAAAGGAAATGAACCTTGATGGGGTGAATGTGCTGTCTTAATCCTTCAAATATTTCTCCTGTTCTCATTTTCCTTCACAGAAAACTTGCTGCTCTGGTAATCTTTAGATTCTTCTCAATCATAAGGGAGTGACGTTTACAAAAATACCAATCCCACTAAAACTATTGTAATAAAAAATGCTGCAGTACTGACTGATACTATTCATTCTGATAAATGATGTTATGTGGAGTTTCTAAGAGTCAGCTCAGCTTGGCAAATCGTGGACCATTATCCAAAAATTTTCCCATAGTCCCACCTTATTTAATCAAATACTTAACTCCATGTCTATTCAGACCAGTAATTATGCATGGCATGAATGGAATTAAGTATGGGCTTCAGTACATTTTTTAATGAGATGTTTTGCAGGATTGGGGCCAAACGCACCAAAATTCATCACTGCT
Source organism: Apteryx mantelli (assembly GCF_036417845.1). Classification (NCBI taxonomy): domain Eukaryota; kingdom Metazoa; phylum Chordata; class Aves; order Apterygiformes; family Apterygidae; genus Apteryx; species Apteryx mantelli. The sequence goes on along the minus strand of NC_090006.1, from coordinate 3,298,086 downwards.
CAGAGGTAAGTGTAGTACTGTAAAAGGGAAAGGAGAATCATTAAGTTTTCTCTTTGGACTAAAACTGAAGCATTAATTAGGGCATTAATTTCATTTCCCTTCCTATGTCAGCTTTTAATTAAGCATTCACTTACTTAACTTCCTGTGTGGGCTTTGGGGTTTGCATGGAATTTCCACAGACTTCACAGCATCCTATAGCGTTGCCAGCAGAGAGTCTGGGCAGTGGCTGGCACACTGAGGGAGCAAGAGGGAAGCACGCACTTCTATTACTGGTACCAGTTATTCAGGGAGAGGGAGACTGCCAATCTCCAGGGCTGCTAATCTGGCTCCATTTCTGAATGTAAATGCTCAGATCCTCAGCTAATATGAATCTCTGCAAATGCACAAATTTACTCCCATTTCAGATCTGGGTCTAAAATTAATGCAGAAAAATTACTAATGGTGTCTTAGTTAAATTATTCCACACTTAAATCCAGCTCTTTATAATATTAAACTAACAATGTCTGGTGGCTCTTAATTCATTACAGCTCCATATCAACTTTTTAAGGCTTTCTTTTTTATTTCAGGATATTAGATTTGATATTACAACAATGGTCTTAGTAGAGGAAAAACTTGTTCCTAAATAATCTTATACTGCTTCAGAAAAATAGCTCTTTATGATCTTCATTTTCATTGTACACTTTGATTCCGTTACGGATTTTTCTTAGGCACTGGAGTTCAAAGAATAGCCACAGCTATTCAGAAATACAGAGGCCTCAACTATCCGCTCATTTAAAGCCTTTTAGGGAACTAGAACTTTGCTGTGGATAAGGCACAAAATTGGGTTGGGTAATCTGGATTGTAATCCTGGTTCTGCCACAGCCTCAGTAGATGACCTTGGACAAGACATTATCACAGATTTCTTGTGAAAGATTGGAATAACAGTTTTCAGCCTAGCTGCTAAGAGGATTCATTCACAATCCTTATGGAATGCTGGAAATACTTCTGCCTCCCAAGCTAAAATATCTGTTCAATCAGGAAACAGAAAAGACACTTTATGACCTAGCTAAAAAGGTACAAGACTGAGGAAGGACTGGGGAAAGTATCGTATATACTTTCCCTGTTCTTACAGTGATTTTTTACTGGCTACTGCCAGAGTCAGCATGGTGAGCCAGATGGACTCCTGGTCTTGCTGACTATGGTTTTGATGCCGCTTGCCTGACCCATGACAAACTGATCCTATGTTTCAATTTTAGTAAAATTAGTTACATGGCAAATATGGGACTGGGAGTTTCAACAGGACACCGTGAATAGCAGAGCTCTCCTGCCATAGGCAGGAATGGCAGAACATAGCTGGGGCAGTTTCTGTGGCGGTATGTGAAGCATTCAACATACAGGATTGCAGAATGGGGTCTACAGTGAACAATCTATGGGACTAAATTTTACCATAGAAATTAACAGTCCAATGCTTGGGGGGGGAAAAAAAAAAGCACAATTGCAGCCAGAAGAATAAGCTCACAAGTAGAAAAATATTGCTGAAAGACCTACTCTTTATTTCTCAAGAAATCAGTAGATCACCACTGTGGTATATTCCTAACCCATTCAAATTAGCAGGAATCTTGTTTAATGGGGTTAAAATTTTTCTCATCACATTTCCACAGTTACACACAGTAAAGAGATTTTTACAGTCCACAAGTATGATTTGAAATCTCTCCCCCTCCTCATCCCTTTTCCAGCAAGCTGAACCAAGAATACTTTTGGCGGGGGGGGGGGGGGGATATTCAAGTGATTTATATTTTGTCATATTAAATTAAGAGAGGAATCAGTTAAAAATCATTTTAATCAAGGAAACAAATGGAAAAAGAAATGGAATGATCCCTTGTAGACTGCTTTTGACATTTGTGGATTTGTTTTGTATTTCCTCTCACTCAATAAACTGAAGGATGACTGAGTTCATTTCACAGAAGATGGATTGTATTTTCTTCTTTCAGCTCTGCAGTGTCCATTGAATTCAACCAGAAAAAAAATTACTGTGCTTTAAAAACTCATTTTTAGACTCAAACTGCACACCTGGGGCATGGGAAAGGAAATGAATACAATCTCCATGTATGATAGCAGTGATTATCTAATAATAATGGTTAATATTTAGGGGCACTTTTAAAGCAAATATGCACTGAGAAATAAAGCCAAAACTGAAAAGCTTAGCTCAAAACCTCACCATCCAACTCCCCCCTCCCCCCCTTTTTTTTGCAAGCCAGTTTCAGACTAGGGCCCGTATCTACTCACTCACTGAAAGAAAGCAGAGCAAACGGCAGCAGACAAGACAAAACAAGACGTAAAGCTCAATTCTGGCCAGCTGGAGGACTGTTCTGCCCTAAAGCTACATGCAGCAGTGCAGAAAGTCCCCACCACATCACTCTATCCCTTTGGGGTGAATAGGCTTAGGGGCCACTGATCTTTAGTATCTTTCTAGATCCTTTAATGGTAGAGCATAAAACAAGTGGTCTATGTCAGTACAGCTCCTGTCAAAGCCACCAGCACTACAGTGACTTGTACCAGCTGAGAATCTGACTTGATATTTTCACCACAAAAGACAGCAGAGGAGGAGGGTGAAATTATTTAAAAATAACAAAAAAACCCCCAAAAACAAACAAAAAAACCAACTGAAATATGCCTATTCCTGGCAGAGATTGAAAACAGAGAGAGGGAGAGATTGTTCCTACACTCAGGAGGTCCTGTGTGTAAGAGATGGTTACAAATTTAAGAAATTAAGTATATCTGCAGCCTGGATAAGAGATCTGCAATACAGATTGTGTAAGATAGGTTTTTGTTTGAGGGTTGGGATTGGTTGGGTTTTTGGGGGTAGATAGGGAAGATGAATGTGAAGCCCTTATGGGAGTTCAGCAGAAGCAGAATAGTTAGTTACATCTCTTGTTCCTAAGCTTTTATGCTTACTTGCTTTTATTATTTGAATTCCTCTTGTGTTTTAGGGCACCAGCGAAACACTGCGGTGCCATTATTGCAGGCATAAGACAGAGCACACAGCCAAAAGTAAACCCTGATTCAAAGCCTTGGTTCTGCAATTTCAGCATGGCACTAGTGTTGCTGCAATCTCTGTGCAGAATCAAGCTGTAAAACACAGTCAAGAACATCTCTCCCTGACTTTTCAACCAGTAGACTGGCACCATCCATATATGCTGATATTTTCCTTCAGCAAAGTTGAAATGCCAATAAAAATATTTCCATAAGCTTTTTCCACCAGCATTTCTTTATCTCATAGGTGACAGGTGCGTATCATGCAACTAGGAAACTGCCTACAAACTGGGTCACACTACTTTGGCCTACAAGCCTGCAAATGCAATCCTTCACTTAGGAATTGGCAAAGTGGCATGAGAGAGGCTTATCAAAGATTTAGCAGACCTGTTGCCAAAAAACTACTTTGGAGATTGTTTTTATGATTGAGTCTGTCTTCCATGAAGTCTCATTTGAATGCTGTTAACACACATCACAGACATTGATGACACTGAATTATTTAGTGCTACACACCTATCTTACTTAGATGAAATCTTGCAGATCAAAGGAAAATGTTTACTTCAGTTGGATGGAGCTGCTATATACACAATATGTGGTGATGAGACAGACACTATAAAATATTATGGAAATCATCTAATAGGAAATTAGTATAAATTCTTTTCAACAGTCTTTCTCTGCCTCATTCATCATGTTGAGAGCATGACACCTCATTCACCAACCTTTTTTGTCCTCTGATAACACTGTCTGTTTGCTGACTTGCAGGCTTTCAATTCACTGACTGGTGTTCTTACGATATGAATCCTGCTCAAGTCCTCATGTGTTTCAGTGTTTACTTCTTCTGCAATAACAATAGATACCCTTATCTACCAAGCAAACAAAAGGGCTCCATTTTTTCCCCTTGTTCAGGTGAGCAGATGAGTCAGAGGATTTGTGAGATATAACTTTGCACAAGGGTAATTGGTTTTCATTCCCTTCAGTCTGACAACAACCAAAGACGGTTAACATCCCACATCTGCTCCACGTGAAAGGAGCTTTCAGTCTTTGTCCACTGGCTATTGCAATATTAAAACTAAATGTTCAGTTTTCTTTTGGGCCAGGATCATAAAAGCACCCGAGATCCTTCCAGTTCATTCTTCCAGCAGGTAAAAAACATGACAACAATGTCCACAGAAAACGTAAATGGGAATTGTCCCATTGCCCAATTCCTTGACTCACATATTACATAGAGAGCAGTACTGATACAAGAGTAAACTAAACAGGCAAAAGCAAATGGTGGCAATGGAGCAAAAGAGAGGACAGAGCTATACCTTTTGCAGACAGCCAATGCCATTATTTCCAAAATTTGCCTTCTCAGCTATGTGTGAGCGGCAAGAAAACCCCCAAACCTTCTCTAGCTAGAGAATATCTAGATATTCTCTAAATAGAGTGAATCTCAAAGCAGTCACCTATGCCTTCTTTCTCTTGTTGTGGTCAGCTATTGCTATGAGCACCCTGTGATCCACACACCAAAACTACATGAAGCATCAGCAAGTATAAGGACATAATCAGATCAAAAATGCTGCGCTTCTCTGCTCTCTCAGCTTCACTGGTCTCCCATTTTCTTTCTGAGGAAATGCAAGGGCACAGGCTCAATCTAAAAAGCCCCAGCTAATCTGTGATCAAGCTGCCTTCTCCATCTAATAAAACGAAGGTAGCAATCATCAAGGACTTTAGGTTACCTCTTTGACATGCGTTTTCAGATCCTCACAGAGAGGTAGTTTCAGATAGGACCCTATAGCATAGGAACCTATTATCTTGAGAAACGTGGTTTTGAGATGATAAAAGCATTTGGTTAAAATAATAGAGAGGTGAGTTATGAAGTTTTACTTGAACCCTTAACAATTTCAGGAGTACTCTAGGCCAGATTTTTAAAAACTTTGCAACCAAAATTAGGACTACATATTCAGAACAGTGTACTCTTTCTCTGGACAAATAGGAAGGCATGTTCAGAAGTATTCAGCATCCAATGTGCTGAACTAGTCAGAAATCTAGCTCCTTTGTTAGTGCAAAATCAGGAGTTTGCACTCTACTGAAGACCCTAGCCCGAGTGTCTTTATGAAGGCAAATGCAAGACGAATGCACTGAAAGAGACAGGAATTAATTTTAAGTGTTCTTCCCCATTGTCTAAAGTTGTTGTAAAGCATCTGTGGAACACTTTTTAGCACGAAGGCATTGCTTTTACATATCTTGAGAAAAAGCTCTGCCATAGGATCTCCTATCTTTGGATGGCTTGTACCATCACGCAGAACGCATGTAAAGCCAATTAAAACCTATTTGTCAAAGGGTACAACTAACATCATAACACGCATGGTCTGCTCACAGCCCACTAGCTGTTACTTGAAGTCACAAATCACAGTAACTATTCTGTTGAAATTGTAAAAGAGAAGTTAGAAATCCTGCTAAACTCAATGAGCCATTAAATAGTTGACAATATTCTTTATAGGAACCTAGAATAGTTAATTAGTCCCAAAATACAAATGGTGAGCATGAATAATTACCACCATACATTCCAATCAAGATACTCAGGGCTAGATCAGCAGCTAGCATAAACTGATATTGCTTCACATACAGTGCCAGCTTATACCAGCTGTAAGACTGGCCCTGAAGGGTTGGCCTTATGTTTAAAATAAGGGGGTCCTAGGCAAGAACTCCTGGGTTCTGTTCCCAGCTCTGCCGTGACTTGGAATCTTTGCCATGGAATCTTGATTTTTCTTCCTATCAGTTTACCTGCATGCACTGCTTTTGTCAGCACAGTTCCCAGCACGTATCAAAGGATCTGTATATTCCTTTATCTTCCTCACTGTAACGGCTTCCCCTGCATGCCCTCTACCCTTGCACTCTTTCACCTCTGCTACTCTAGGTGCTCCATTTCCTCCTCTCTCCTGTCAGCTCCTTTTTGAGGTTACCGGCTGTTGTTTCACTCTTTGAACTAATAAGGCTCTATTTATTGATGAACAGAACATTCCCCCCAAGTTTTGTACTGATGAGATACAACCTTCACAAGTTATTGCATTACACACAGACAAACAGAGAAATGCCAGAGTGCAGGGAATTGCTCAGCCAATTAATATTTACATATCCTTGGATGGAAGATAACAGTCGTACAAACTATTATTATTATTATTAAAAGTCCATGGAGAATCTTCTGTCAGGCAAGCACAAACAATGTATCTTATTTTCTCTCTTGGTACGCCACCAAGTTTCAGAGGAGTTCCATGGGAAATCGGCCTCTTGCTCAACCCAGAAAGTTTGGTGGAGTTTGAAGGGGTTTAGAAAGCCAAACTGGGAGCCAGAGTTGTGAAAGGAGGAAAGGCACACTGCACCGATGTCACTGCAAAGATGTCACATAGTAAAACTGTGCACTGAGTATGACAGCAGAATGGTCCTTTACCTGAGATCCCTGCCTTAATTTTCCTTACATGGTCTTGATCTTGAAAGTAGCTTTTCTGAACTGAACTGCTCAGGTACATGAAGATAAGCTAAACTTGAACACTTCTCAGTTCAGGAACATGGGGTTTCTTGCTCCTGAGCAAATTCATTCTGCATCCTTTTCAGCACAGACACACTGAAGCTACACAGAAAACAGCAAAATGGTGGCCCTGGTCCTGCGAACCCTCACAGAGTGTTAGAGCTACCAACAGCCAGCTTCTAACCAGCCTGTCCTGTTTAGCTGGTGCCTGTGAGCACTCTTGATGGTGAAAATTTGAAACATAGCCTTGATAAACTGAAAAAAAGCCTTCTATTTAGTTGTAGCAGCCCAATGACCTACCATGTATCTTTGTCTTTCAAAATAAAAACAGGCGCTTGAACAGGGTACATTTTAGGACTCTTAAATGGTTTCTTCCACTTTTACTGCTGCAGTGTCCATAGAGAGCCAACTGCCAGAATGTGCTTGTACAAATATATTTTCTAAAGCAAACAGCCCAAGGCTATCTGTTGCATCCAAGGACCCTGTGTTGATTCTGCACCATTCCTTGGAGGATTTGTTCCTCCTTGCAAATTTAAAGATGTGAACCTGGGAGGGACCAGAACCTTGTTTCTGTACATTTCCTGGCCTGAGGCCAGCTGTGCAAAATGTATTAATAGACACCGACAATTTTATATGACTATACCAAATAACAGAGTGGTAAAAACATCTAGAGCAAATACTATTTCAAGAAAACAGGAAAAAGGGTCAAATGTTATTTCTTTCCATGAGTGTTACTATAACACTGAATTTTAAGAAACAGAATTTGTTGAATTTGCTGAATATTAAGAAAAAATAGAGCAAAACTCTGCATTAGCATTGTTTCATCACCCTTAACTTGAAGCACATGGTTCTCAGTGCCTTTCAACGGGAGCGTTCACATGGTTAAAATGGGATGCGTCCTTAAGTACTTCATTCAGGGCTTCAAGGACAATGATAATGGCCTTATGGATGTCAGCAGTCAGGGGACAACTGCTGGCACGAACTGAAACAGACTTCAGTCTGTGATCTTAGAAATTCAGAGACTGTTCATGATCTCTTACCAATACTACAGGGATAAATGGAGACAGTAAGTCAGAGAGAGTAGCTAGATCCTGTTTTGATATGACCACTTTGCACCCTTGGTGTTGTCAGCAGTAAAGTCCCTCAGTTCAGGCTCCTGAATGTGCAGCCACTGAGGGGTTTGGTTTTAATGCCTTCACAAAAGCTCACTTCCAGGACTATAATGTTCCTCTCCACCTCTGTTAGCTGTTATCTCCTCTTCCTCCTACACCCACCTCTCTAGCATCTCTCTCCTGCTCCTCTGTTGTAGCATACATCCCTAGGTGGCAGCACAGTGGAAATATCAGTGATGCCAGCATTACAGAAAGGGAGCAGGAAACCACAGGTCGCTGAGCAAAATTTCTCCACCGCTGCAGAAAGACAGAATGACTTTGTTGACTCCAGTGTGCATAAGGGCCCTACCATGGCTTACTTTTTCCGCCTTGTACAGAAGCAAATTGCCATCTGAAATAACATTAGCAGAACAGCTTCTCTCCATTATAAAATGGCACTGAAACTATAGCTATCCTCTCTATGGTTCTTGGAGGAGCTGAGTCTATAAAAGCTTCAACAGATAATCTAGCCTCAAAGGCACCCCCTGGAGAAGCTTCATTAACTTTACTGGCAGCTTTCTCCATCTGTGTGAAGTCCATGTGCAGGACTAGTCTGATTTGCCGATAGAAGCAAGGACAGAATAAAGCTCTCTATGTACAAACTATTATTATTTGAATTTCTCTGCTAAGCAAGTTCTCAACTCTCCGCTGACACTGGCAATGCATAGGTGACCATAGAAGGAGTTGTGTTGGGGGTACCTGACCTTTGTTTCTCTTACAGAAGACCCTATCATCTCCTCCATTAGAGTAATATCAGATAAGCAGCATTTAAGGGTTTGGTAGATGTGAAAATAAATAAACCTTTGGTAGCAATGCTGGGGCAGGTTGAGACAGTCACTAATATTGCCTTGACATGAATTCATTTAAAAACTTGAGTCACACAGTGATAAGTTCCTACTGAAGAACAAAAATGTCCATGAAAGTCCAGCAAGGAGTCTTAACAAGCCAAGGGACTAGCTTAAGCCCCCACCTTGTCCTTGAAATAACCCATCGCTACTGATCAGGTCATGGTGATAGCAGGCTTTAAGTATCATTCATAGCAAGACAATGTGACTTTTCAGAACAGGTGTCCCTGGAGAAAGGCCACAGGCAGAGGGGAGGAAATTAAGATGGCATTACACTCCAAAGGTGCAGATAACAACACTGTTGGATTTGAACTGCTACTCAAAGACTTCCACATCGGAGGGATTTCAACAAAGTTTAGCTGCTTTTTAGGGCACCAAAAAGGAACACAGGGTTTCAAGAAAGAAACTGGGACAATAAAATGCAAAAAAATCATCTGATCGTAATAGCTCTTTTTCTGGCATTAAGGCAAGGAGACACAGAACTGCACCAAGAAATTCTCAAGTTATTCCTGCCACCACTTTTTGATCTGCAGCACTTGCTGTCAACTTTAACTGGCTGTACAGAGCAATGAAGCACTGTCTTGGAGATACCCTAATTACTCCATACTCCAAAAAAGGTGGTATGGCCTAAAGAACAGCACATGTGGAAGACCCAGCTTCTGCCCAAAAGACCACTAGCCACATTACTCCAGCACTCAGTTTGGAAGAATTAGTGCAAGTGCTCAAAAAGGCAATGGGACAAATGACAAGGGGGAAAACGGCCAAACAGGGCACCTTAGCTCCTCAGCAATACCCGGCTGGACACAAGGACAGTCTATTACTGGCTGTCTGATCATGTCAGTCATCCAGCAGTGACCATGCTTGATACGAAGAAAAGAAGTAGAAGAAGGGAACGCAACCAATCACTCCTCAGCACCAGTGCTCCTCACTGAGAGTCAGTAACAAAACCTGCAGAGGGGAAACTGACACCACAGGACTTAAAACCAAACAATGAAAATGATATATCCCAGGCGCACAAAATAAAACAAACTCTGAGTTCAGGAAAACAGACACCCCCCCAAAAACTGCACTGGATTTCTGTACAGCAGACTTTGCCTTGCCCCGTGTATTGTGGGATAAATATTTGCTTGTGCACATATGGGATAAATGGGAACAAAATAGAAGTAAATATTCCCATGAGCTGTGGCACTAATGAGCCTGATTTCCAGTCCTCTGCTCCAGAGTGGATGCTCTGATGTGTAATAAGGGGTGAGTTTCTTAGTTTTACCCTTAGAGTAGCTTTAAAAGGGTCCTCCTTCATGTCCAACTGCTTTTACAAAATTTGAAGGAAACTAATTTTTTCCAGCTTCACCCTCGCTGTTAAATTTGGTTGAAACTGGCTACATCCAGCCTGCAGGGACAGAGGGACATCCACACTACCACAGGCGCAGTTTATATACATATATGAGTACCTACACACCGCTGGCAGAAGAAATACTAGATTCACATCTTACAGGGGTATGTTCAGGGTATTGTTAAACGTGAAATTAACATCAATGCATAAAACATTTCAAAGGCAGAAATTCTACATTCTTGCCATTCAAAAAAAAAAAAAAAAAAAAAAGGTGGGGGGGCTCTGTTAAAGGTACATAATGAAGCTGGAAAATGCCCTACAGATTTTGGATGCTCAGCTGTCATGAGAGACCCTACAGCTCAGCCTTCTGACTGCATGTCTGTATCTCCCCCTCTCTGTTGCTCCTATTTGTACTTGTGGCTGCACCCCTTCCCAGCTGACTATTACACCTCTTTGGTTCTTGTTAGCTGACCCCCAACAGGAGTCTGTTAGGAAAGAAGCATGCATGAACTTTTTAAAATCAGCTTTGCTCTCCTCCAAAGAAAAGGACAGTACCTTAATGGCTGCAACTGTCTACATTTTTAATGAGAAGAGGAAGCGTCTCTTTCTAGGGGTTTTTCTCCATAAGATATCTATGGTCCAGGCCCAATGCTAGTTAACAGAAAAAAAAAAAAAAAAAAAAAAAAAAACCAAACCCATTCCACAAGAAAAATGCATATAATTAGCTAGCACAGATCTAATGCTTTCAGCATTCTTTGGTTTAATCTTCACAGTTGTCCATTTTTGATGGAACATTTGTCCTGATTTCATGGTAGCTGCTTGGAAAAAAGTCACCACACTTCATGGGGATTTCATAGCTTGTGGGGGGAGGGGAGGAAAGGAGTGGTGAACAATGATTTAATTAGGGTTTTGTAATAAAATCTCAATTTCCAATTGGCTCCCCATGTATATTAGTATGAAAGAAACTCAATTACTGTATTTCCTTCAATTCTGTGACTTTACTGCTGATAGAAACTGAGAAAAGATTGACATTATAAACTAAAACAGAAACTCTTTGCCCATAGAACGGGCATAACATCTGTTAGAACAGTTCACACTTCCATTCACTGCAGCCACATCCACGGGCAAAATCTGTCTCCATATCTAATCTGTGGAAACATTCATATTAGATGAAATTCTGCTGGATCAAGCCCACCATCAGAAAAACAACCCTGGAGAAAGGAGTACCATGATGCATAGATCAGTTAAAATAGCTTAAGATTACAGACTTGGGAAAGAGTCAGATAAAAAGCTAGTGGCAACCCCTCATTCTTGGCTTCAAACCTCTACCTCCAGCCAAATCCTATCAGTGTAAAATACATGCATTCTACCAATACTCACACTACTCCATAAAGCAGATAGTGCATTTTGTCTGTGACTTTCACAAGATAGCATATATACCCAAAGCGTTTTTTCAGGGAAATACATTATTCTTCCCCCACATGGTTCTATTCTTCTGTCTTCCCAAAATTGCAAATTACAGTACAAATACTGATAAGAAAGTCAGAGTCCCTTGAGGAATTTAACAAGTCTTGATGAACCGTCTTTCCAACAGGATTGGGTCAGACTATTTATGGATGTGTTGCTGTTGACATGAATAACAGGGAAAATGAAACATAACCAGACCCCAAAGAAAAACCCAGTCAGTACTGTCTGCCTTCTAATTCCTCATTAGGTAGAATGTCAAAGCCTCAGCTAATCTCATCTTACTGTACAATCACTCCATCTGTTCCAGCCTCTAATTTCAATATGAATTGAAATAAACATAATTCCTGAAAATGTAAAAACATCTCAGATTTCCAAGTGCCTTTGTCTCTTAGCAAATTTTATGCCCTCGTGTTTGGCACAGTGGGCTTTCCAAGTGCCACCAAGCTGATTATATTAGAGAATACTACAAATTGGATAACTCAAAACCCTCCTAGAGAGCTCTCGTAAAACTCCATGGTTGGATGGAAACTGGAACAGATGGGCGAGCTCCACCAAGCGCTATATTAACCCTGCTGTTCTCTGACTGATGGCCAATAACATATTCAAAAGTACAAATCTAAAAATAAGTCTCCAAAACAGAAGATGATCTGAAGCTTTTTATATACAGCTGCAAGATAGATGACCACTTAGTGACATGCTTTTGCTATAATAACAACCAATTTCTTCCACAGAAATACAAGTATTTCAGCTTCTCAGTGTTTAAGAGAGAGGAAGTATTTAAAAAGAAAAGGCATGTTTCAAGGCAAATTGGTTACCATTCGTCCATTAGAGCTGAAACACTTCAACCGCTACCTCATTACATATATACTAACAGCAAAGAGTGCAACGAGGGCCGTAATTGGACTGGAGAAATGGAGCAGGAGTCCTAGGGCTAGATTCACAGTACTCCAATCGGTGCTGAAGAGCTAGCTCTATTTTTGCTGCTGAGTACACAAACTCCCAGTAGATTCAAAAGGAGCTTTGGGTGTCTAATGTCTTTTAATGTGAGCCCATTTGAAGGTTTAAATATCCATCTCTCCTCCATATCACTGGTGAGTTAAATGACATGATTTCACATTGGTTGGTGAATTCTTAGATACCACAGGGCAAGGATTTCAGAGATGTCAAAGGAATTTAGACAATCCCAAGATGTTATGAAGGGGTCTGATTTGGAAAATGTTTTGTCTCTTTATAGCAAGGACTAAGGATAGAGACTCTCCTCTTGCAGAAACCGATTTCTTCAGCAAGCCACCCACTCCTGGCAGCAGCCTCATCCCAGAAGCAGCGGACTGCTGCAGATCCATCTCTCTCATTCCCATTCCTATGATATTATTCAAATACCTTACAGGTAATACACCCACCTAAAGTATTTTCTTTCTGCTGTGCAGACACCTGAGTGCTTTATACCACTAGCACAATACAAGCAAATCAGCACGGTGTACATTTGGTATTGTCCCTAAAAGCCAGCCCTAAGGGAAGTTCCCAGCCCTGAAGAAGGAGGGGGGAAAAAAAGAAAGAAAAGAAAAAAAGGACCCCCCCCAACCAAGATCCATTTAAAGTCTATTGCTTTTCCCTAATTAGGTATCAAAAAGCCCGATCCTGTAGTGAGCTCCAAAAGAGCAGATCCCTGCATGTGTTTGTAGATGCAGTTTGTACAATGATCATTCTCCCAAATAAACAAAACAAGCTCTATTCTTCATTCTTTATGCTGGCAGGCATGAAGGCTAATTGTTTAGAATTGCATTTCAAATGTCCCAGATGAGATAAGTGCCAGGAGGTAGAGGTAAATCACACAACTACCCACTTGCTGCCTCAGAGTTTAAATAAATAGAAATTCAGGGCTAATTAATATTTAGGAAATGCAAAACTTGTCATCTTAAATCAGGCTGAAACACAATAATCACATTAAGTGCTTACTTCAGCAAAACACTACTGAAATGCTAAGTGTTAGTGTACTACGTGCGTATTTATCCACTTAATTGACTCCTGGCTCCAACAGAACTCTATTACCCAGGAGTTAGGAAGAAATTTAATTCTGATCTGTGTGTTTGCACTCAAGGACTTTTGTTTGACTTCAGCTTATTTTCAGTGGCAGAACTGAAAGGGCTACATTTTTCCAGATGTAATACTATTAAGTTGAGTGACAAACGTGACATTTAACTTGCAGGTGATGACCTTCCATTCGTGTTTTGGAAATTTCTGATCCTGTTCTACTTCAGTTTCACTTCCAAATGTCCTTTAAATAAAAAAAGCTACTTAGTGCATTCACACACACATACAGTCTGGCAGGGAAGTACTAATGCAAATAAACTACAGTCGATCTACTCTCAAGCTGAGATGGTACCCTTTGGTACCTAAATTTTGTAGTACACTGTAGCACTGACATACAGCCATCGACCATTTCTGTTAATTTAATGATTAGGGTCCATTCCAAATTATTCCGAGTCCTTCAGCAGATGAAAGCTGCCATATGTTTCCTCTTGGACTCCCTACTTGCCAAGCCCTTTCTGCCTTAGCCCAAGCCAGTTCTGCACCCTCGCATGGAAAGAGTGGATTCTAGCTCATGTTAAACTACCTGAACGGCCTCTAGAATCAGCTTGCAAGGAGTCTTCCTCCTGCTGCCTTCCTGTAAGCATGGCAGATGAGGCTGCCTTGTACTGGGACATCATGACTCTGCCTGTCAAAAACCAGCAGGACCTGGGAGCTGCTGGAAGTCAAGAAATGGTTATTATTGTCTACCATTCCATGAATCTCACCTCAAGGCCCAGTTTTTTGTTTTTGTTTTTTTTAAAACAGTATTGTGGTGCTTAATTCCTATTGATTTAAGTAAGAGTTGGGGGATTGCATCTGTTTAAAATGCTGGGTCCATGAGATCTGGAAACAAGTGGCTTCTCCAGCAGTAGCTACTCTAAGTTACTTACAGTGTGATCACTGGAAACCCTGAAATAGAAAATACTGTGTGCTTCCAGCTCTGCAGAATTTCCTCATGTTAGAGTGGCTGCATGAAAAAAAACGGAGAGAGTTACAGATCTAGGCAGTAATTGACCATTTGACCATCTTTTCCCACACAGGCCACAGTTACGAAAACCTAATGCCCCTCCATTTTTTACAGGGTGGATAGCAGCTCTTGTACAGGCACTTTCAAAAGCCACAGTTCATGTGACAGCTTGACACAGCAGACAGCTGTACAATGCCTCTCTTAAAAGCCACACTAAAAAAAACATTTAATAGTCTCTCTGCTTTAACAGGATGAAGCATGATCACATAGCTCATCTGACAGTCACACATTTGCTGAAAGGTTTGCTGTGGGTTTCATAGCAAACTGGAATCTCAATTTGTAGGCAGTAAAGATCTGAACTTCCACTATACAGAGTGCTGGGCAGTTCCAGGGGATTTCTTTTCTCCCTTCACACACATGATCTGAAAATCAGTTTGTTTCTTCCCATTGCATATTGGCACAGGGCTTGAATGGCCCTACTACCCCTTTCAATTCTCCTTCTGTGTGTGTGACACATTTAAATATTTAACAAGGTCATAAGGTACTTGTCACCCTCCAACTGCAAGGCTGCATTAATACATCACTATGAAAATCTTCACTTTTTCTACTTCTCAGCTTTCAACAAGAACTAAGATCAACTAAGCTAACTGTGCCTCTTGAATTGAAAGCTGATTTTGACAGATATCAATCTGAGATTTATCATGATCAGGACTGAGCAGAGGAAGGTAAATAAATTTCTAAGACTGTCAGGACACAGGACTTCACAGATTAAACGTAGTGTCTTGAAATGCATCAGGAAGCAAAACAAACTTACGAAGAAGCAAAGCAGCTTAACAATGCAAAGAAATCTTATTGAAATCAATGGGACTTCTTTTGCAGATTCAGTGTTTGTTGAACCAGGTCTTATTTCAGCAGCTGTAGCCAGTTTCTGAGTGTTTTCAATGAAATAATCTGGTCTAAAGGTAAGAAAGTGGAGAGTAGCTCAAAATTACAATTCCCAGATCAGGTTCTGATGATAGAGATGAACGCTGATGCCTGCTCTTGGTTCAAGAGAATCCTTATATATGAGAAAAATGTCTATGTTTTTAGGTAATAGAGAGAGGTGGGAGCTAGTGCTGTGAAGAGGAGCACATGGCAGGGGGATAGATGATGAGGCTGACACTGGAATGTATACACCCAGATATGAAATGAAAAAACCCTCAATGCTAGTGAGGCTGGGCAAAACAACATAAGGGACTCCTTCCGTAGCTCCAACGCTCTGAGATAAGCCAACTGCAACAAAACTGCTCTCCTTCTCTGCTTGAAGGAAATAAAATAAAATATAGGGAGCTGTTTTCTGGTGCCCAAAGAGGAAATAGAGATAAGGGCTGTGCACAAAGCCAAAGTGACACTCCTGCTTCATTTGAAAATCAAAATCGATAGTTCAGACCCCTTTTAGAGATCTTCAGATAAAGATAGTGCTGTTGATTCCCATTGCTCTAGGAGAGGTGTAGAACAAAGCTTTTGATAGACACTCTGGCCCACATCAGTGCCTGCTCCTTTATATAGCAACAGTTGGTCTTTGCTGGCACTATCACGAGGACAAACACCCCCACTAACTGCGATGGATTCAATTCTGGTCTCCTGTATCAGACAGTCAGTTCCTGGAAGGAAAGTGTTTAGGGCAGTGTGGATGCAGAGGGAGGAAAATAGTGCACTGCTTGCTGTAGCCCAAACCAGGGAACGCTGGAGTAATGATGGCCTGGTAGAGGGGAGGAATCTATCACCCTTCCATCAACAGAGGGTTACCCACCAACTTAGGTACATCAGCACAGTGTGAATCTGCTGGAGAAGCAGTCATTTGCACTGACAGATTTAATACTAACTGCAATGAAAGGCTTCCCTTGTCTACATTTGGGGGTTCTTCCATGTGATGTGACCCTTAAAGATGTGTGGGTAATAATGCAGGCAGCAAAGCGCCACTTGCATAATCCTGGGGAAAGTGCTTTACCTTTGCTTTTCATAAAAATCAGCTGCAAAGATGACCCTCACAGAGTTGCAAACAGAGCTGGAAAAGCTCATTAAAGGCACAGCCAGGCAAAGTCATTATTATGTATTTGTCGAGTTAAATTCTCCAAAGAAACAAATGCCACTAGCACTCTCTCAGGAATCAATACACACCTTGTATCTGCCTATGACACAGAACAAAAAAAGATGAAGCGGTGGGGAACTAAACAAACCACCACACAAGTCCATGAAGTCTAAGTACTCAGACTTATCTATTTACATACTGTCCCTACTCAAGTCATTAGGAGACATTTTGTACTGTTCTCAGCCTTGAAGACTTGCCACAAGCCAGGATTAATGAGTCTGACCTCTATTGACTCAGTTGCACCTAGATCAGAAACACCAGAGGTAGAATCATCAAAGTTTCAGGCACTGTACAAAAAACCCTCTTGGTAATGGAGGACAGGACCAGACCCCAATAAGATATGAGCTAACAAAGGTCCCATAATTTACTTCTCTTTTACCAACTTGCTATGTTGCAACCCTGTGCAAATAGCTCCATCTCTCTGTGCTTTTTTTTTCAGTCTAAAATTTAGAATAATTCACAGAAGGTTTAACCACAAAGTTCCACACAAAGAAAGAACTTTCTCATTCTCAGACACGTGCGTGTGTGTATGCGTGTACACACAACCAAAAAATACGTATGTCACTACATAAGTCTGTGTAGATGTAAATGCACAAGGAAGAAAGAGGGACCCAGATGTCGATAATGGAAAATAACACAGTGCTCTTGTTCATTTTATAACATTGATTCCAAAACAAAATGACCAAGCCAAGTTGTCAGCAATGCCATTTCATTTGCTGTAGGTTCATTCTTATAAAGTATTCTGAAGACCTACAATGAAAAGGAGGGGATACAATTCATAAATTTTGTGGTTAGTTCTCTCTATTCCTGGTCTATGTAAATAAACAAACACCCAACTCAGCAGGAAAAGAAGAGTTGCTCAAAGTTATGGGCGCTAGCCTAGGATCTGGGATCAATTCCTTACTAAAAATTCCTGTGTGAACTAGAGGAAGTGACTTAAGTCTGTGTGCCTCAGTTTCCTACTTGCAAAGCTGAGCTAGTACTTTTCTACCATACACAGAGATTGTGAACATTTAGGTATCATGGTAGCTCTTGTTAACAGGTAACATATAACATGCTCAGCTTACGCTATTAACAGTAATAAGCCTTGTTCTTTTAACTACAAATGCCTGCACTGGAACATCTGAATTTTTAGTTGCATGCTTTGATATTTTCAGTTCAAAAACTCTTATCTGCCACTCAGTTTATTAGTAAAGAAATGGGATTGGCTTCATCCTGACAGAAGTTCCTCCCAAACAAGTGAAGCTGCTTGTTCATTCTATACCTCTCCTTTTTAAGAGTCAAAAACCACCTCTAAGAATAATTAAACTGAATGAATTTGATTATAAACATGACATCATTCCACACCAGATCTCAGATGAGCTCAAGACAAAATTCCTTGCACAGTAACTTCCTTGTTCCACACACCTGTGCACTTCATAAATGGCTCCATATGCTTAATTGAAAAGAAATCTAATTACCTTAATTTACTTGATACAAAAGTAGAAGAGTAAACTATATGTTTAATTATAAACTTTCCACTTTGGGCAGCTATAATTAATGAGTCAAGGAATCATGCAATATGCCTAGAGCAACCTTTATTACTCCTGAGGTACCAGAGCACCACTCACGGTTTAAAGCCAGTCACTTCCTATTAGCATTAGGAACAGAAGTACCTACCTAAGGCATTAATCATGGAGTGCTACAGCTCTAAAACTTTTAATTACATATAGTGTGTATGCTATACATGGATTGCACACATAGTGCGATGTTAATAAATAGCCTTCCCGGGGCTATCAAAGGCCTTGGTTCAGTTTATTTCACATTGTTAAGCTTTAGGCAGACATGGACAGCGTTGTTCGAAAAATGAGCGACTCCCATAGCTTGTCCAATATGGGGTAGACTGAGCCATAGTTGCAAATACTGAAGAGCTAATACAGTCCAGAGAGCAGGATGCTGGTTGGGGGAGTGAGAGAATCTGGGTACCATTTCCAGCTCTGCCACTCACTTCAATCAACTTTCTTCCGCTACCCTGAGGGCGCCTTGCCTCCAAGTCCCCTGCATGATGGATTCCTCTGTAAATATCTCTTCTCTCTCTGCTGCTCCCCAGGCTCTGAAGTAGGATTTCTGGATAATCTTTATCATTTTTCTTATTTTAAGTTAAAATGAAATGTCAGACAGCACAAAGATAATGATGTCAAGCAAATTAAAACTGCCTCCATGCTCTAAGGAAAGCACTACATATGGGACTAGATGGTTTCCCCAAATTCGCCACTGTTCCTGGGTGAATGGCTTTTACCGAGGTCATTTTTCCCTAGTGCAGAGGACAGCCACTGCTGCTCTTAAGCACACTTAGGAAAGCTGACCTCAGAGGACTCCGCAATGCTATTAGAAAGAAGTGAAAAATCTTTAACAGAGTACAGATACAAGCAGAACAGATAGGGAAAGGGAGAGGAGAGGTATTTAGATAATTACATGGGTTGTGTTGGTGCCAAATGGGAAAAGTCAGAGTGATCAATAGCTAGGGTCATTACTAGCCTAGAAGAGAAACAGCGCATCTTTGGTAGCCTGTTGCTAGATACCTGGGCATATATTTGAACATGGAAATGAGACATGATTTAGAGAAGAATCTGGAGAGAATATCAACTTATTTTTTTTCCTTAGTAAAATAATGCAAAAAAGAAATAAAAGCCTCTAAAGTGTGCCTTCCCCAAGATCCTCAGCTATTTTTTTCCATAGATTTCCCTTTTAACCACTTTGCCATTTTCTCCTGCAAAGCTACAGAAAATGGTGCAAGTGCTTTCCAAGCACAAGGGCTGTGTGCTGCCTCAGCACAATGTGAGCAGGTTTGCTTTGACTGACCAGCTATTAGATTGTGCTGGTTGCTATTAGCTGCACTGACTTCAACGAGGCTTCAAAGGAAGATGACTGTAGTCAATGGTGCCCTTGCAAGTCCCTCTAGCCAAGGCTCTAAACCTATGTTTTAGTATGCAAGCTTTCTATATTGCTCTCTCAAGGCTGGATTGCAGTTGCCTTAAACAGCTTGGGTACAGACCAACTCCCCACTGTTGCTACTGAAACCAGTGACAGAGCAAACCAAGGTATCCAACTGGGAGGCATTTAATGCTCAGTACAAGTTCACCTGCATGACTGCAGATGGTAAAAATCAGTGGCAAACGGGTTGCCCAGGCACTTCAGAATCACCAGTAAATATCGGCACCTTGCTACAAGCTACCTATAAACATGCAGAGCAGCTTTTAAAAATCTAACCACAAATCTATTTCCTTTTAAAATGTTACAAAGGTGTTGCTAGTCTACATTTATGTCTCTGCTTCCAGTGTAGCATTGCCTATAATGTCTGCCTAAGCATGCATTACCCCACACTGTATGGACTTAACTTAAAAAAATGCTAATCTGCATGTTTAAGAATCTCCCAGACTAATTCTCAACTCTGTTTCATCAGGGCATCACAATAAATACAAGAGCTCAAAGAATTCCTTTGTAATATTTATACCCTGCTACTCCTCCTTGCTCAGGGCTGCTGAAATTTTCATTCAAAGATCAGACAGTAAAAGCAAACAGTTTTGTAAACTGGGAGTGTGTGCACCAAAAAGGAAAGGCGGGGGGAGGAACTAATTCATCTCAGTTCTTGTTGGAGTATCAGCATAGATGTATATATAATTCTTTTATTCTCAACAGAAGAAGAAGAAGAAGAAACCTGTGAGAGAAACCTATGAGAGAAAGTCAATCAGCCACTCAGTCAGACACTATAATCTGTCTATAGATCGCCCTTTGAGCACCTTAAATTGTAAAAATCTCTCCTTTGAAACTCAGTAGATAACTCCCTCTGTTCAAGTGCATCATGCATTATTCCTAGGTTCACGACAAATGCCTCTGAAGAAAAGATCTCCAGAAAGCCCTGAGTATGGAACATTGTTCGTGCCTTACTGTCACACTGACTATGCTCTGGAGAGCTCTTAAAGTATTCAGACAATGCTGCAAAAAGCATTTCCAAGGCAGCTTTACATATCTGTGGCTTGAGGCCACCCATTCTGTTTCAAGTATACTAACGTTCCTCAGGTTTTAGGTGCAAGACTGTTCTTGTTTTCTAGTGTATTCAGTATGTATACTTTGAATGAGCATGGAATGGAAGCACATGGTATCTTTCCAGCTGCCTGTAACAAATTTGCATCAGTTATACTTGTCCTTAGTTGTTCCCAATAAACAAATAAGAATTTTAGAAACTGTTCTGGTCATCGCAACACGGAGCCAAAATCCTCCTGCAAGAATGGGGAATATTTTCAGCCCTTTTTTAGGGCCTTTTTTAGAGAGGATCTAAATGACTTACCCAACATCACAGAGCAAATCTGTAGGAAAGCACAAATCTCCCAAATTTAGGCTAGCCCCCTGAACACTTAATTACCTTTCCTTTCTAGTAGATGAATGCAAAAACAAATAAAAAGGAAATAAACCAAGAAACTTTTTATAAATTCTTCCTCCAGGAGGGCCTATGGGTACATTGATACACATCATCTACGAACTTCTTTTGTCCCACTTGAGTACTCGCATTCTTTTTGAAGAGCTTTGACTCCATTGAGTTTTAAACAGGAGTTCACTGACACACAGATCTCTTCTTCAGAGAGGAGTTTCCTGCATTAGCAGCCACAAAACCATCCTCTCTCCTATTTTCCTTCTTTTTGTGCTCAGACATCTTTTTTCTCAGCTAATTACTTTTGAGCCATGGGCATTATGCAGCTGCATGAACTCTCCCGTGATGGAGAAGCAAGAGAGAGGTCCTATTTGCAGGTTAGGGTCCTTTTACTGCGAGAGCATACAGACAGGCAACTGGTCTACAGCTGCAATATACAGCAATTCAGATAATAACTCTCAGGAAATACTTGGTGCCAGGAAAAATGAGAATCATTGGCAGAAAATAAAGTAATAAGCTGAAGGAGACATTTCAGAGATGATCTCTACAAGACAGGTAACCTAGAGAAGCCCATTAAAGAGACTATGAGTGTCTGTCTAAAATAACATGCCTGAAATCTAGCTTTCCATCTCAGTCTTTCACTTGCTAGCAATTTGTTCAAAGTGCAGTCTAACCATGCCGACCTTTGCTTGCTCTTTATAAGGAAAGCTGTGCTGGCTGTAATGCTGGAATATCAGACCCACTGGACTGGCTTATGGTGCTGACCCCACTTGCTCTCTGCTGTTGGTCAGACAAGCTGTTGCTGTTGTCATTCTACTATATGCTGTTCACTCCAATTGTTCCACTGCTAAAAGACTGTAAGCGTTACAATAACGGTCTCAGTCACCCACTGTGCTGCTGCTTTCCATGGGACATGCAATTGGATCTTACGGCTTTTATAGCTTAATTTCAAGCACTTGAATACACCGGACTCCCCCCCCCCCTTTTTTTTAAATCAGTCTGTGTATGACTGGAATCAGAAATCTAAATTGGGATAGTGCACAAAGTTAGAGATGGTAGGCTAGATTGTCTCTGAGTCAATCAATAAGGACCACGAACTTCAGCGGTGTTATGCCAGATCAAAAAACCTGAGATTTCAGTTTCTTCAAGGCTGAATCAGAAAAGTTTCCAAATATTTCTTGACTCCAGGACGGTCAAATTTCTGACTCCAGTGCTTGGAATCATGCCTCTGCTGTGAATATCTGAGTGGCAGCTACACAGTGCTCGGTTCCTCCCAAAATCAGGCCCTTAGCCTCTCTGATCAACTATTCACAACTAGCAGATATTTCCGAAAATATAAGCATTAACTTCAGCGTGGCATATTTTAAGCTAATATAAATTGGTGCAACTCCTGTGAAATCAGGCTACTTAGATTTACATCAGCTGTACTCTCTCCCCCCTCTTTCCCCATTTTCAGGAACACATCTACATAATGAATGTCTATAAATGTAAATTAGCACTTAAGCACTAATTATTAATATATTTGGTCATCTATAAACAGTTACAACTATATTTGTGCCCCTTGATGTAAAGGAAAAAAGAACATCATTTAGGCATGGTTCTCCCTTACTAAAGTTATCAAAAACCTTAAAATAAGATGGGCTTCATAGAGAATATTGGGAATAGGGAAAACCTGATAGTCCCTTAGACAGTTGCCTGAGTTCCTTTTTTTTTTTTTAATTAGGAGTTTATTATATGGCCAAGGTCTTATTTTGATATTACACAGTTCATATTTAGAGCTATACGAAAAGTATATGAAAAGAATTACTGATAAATTCTTTTTCTTTCTCTCCTTCACTCTCTCCTGAAAAATCTCACTTAGACAGATTATTCATGGTCCACAAAATCTGCCTCAGTTGAACATTTCCACATAAGGAACCATCTCATGCGCGCTTCGCTGATAAAAACGGCATAGCTGATAACTAATTATATGCCAATCACAGTATCATGGTTGTTGGGTTGCAGAAGACAGGCATGTTTGTGAACCTCATTATATTGTGATCCCCAGAACCGCTTCTTTCAAAACAAATTTCAAGTGGCCAAATGAGTGCAAACTTCAGAGAAGCATGCTAATCTCTATTTCAGGAAAAACACAGATGAAATGATGCCCTGATCTGTTTTTCTGCTCATTCAGAAACATTATAAAGAGTGAAGAAAAAAAATGGACAGAGAACACAGAGGGGACAAGCATATATAAAGACTAATTTTGCATCCCAAATGTTGGCCTGAATAAAAAGAAAAGGAATTTGGCATGGTGGTAGAACACAGGAGGAGTTCGACTTTGCCTAGGTGGGCTGTGCTGCAACACCTGAAGCAGGGCCAGAATGTTGCAGCGAAGTTTTCAACCCAAAGTAGCAAACTTATCTCACAACTTTTAGATAGGCCTTGGTCATAATTACGCAAGTTATTCTCCTTGATTCAGTCTGAAGGCAACATATCAGAAAAGAAGGGTGTTCTTGAAGTTATTGGACAGATATTCAGAAGAACTGGACTCAGAACTTGAACAGGACACATTCTTTGATAAACGCAGACATATTGCTTAACACACTATTCATATCATTCAGAAACTTTACAAGCCTAGTATAACACGCCAAATTAGACACCTAGTCTCTGTATAATTCCTTTACAATCAAGGAAAAGAGAGATGCCCTTCAGAGAAGGAGACTAGCTCACTAAGTGACTAAAAGTAATTCCTCATCTCCTAATGAGTGTAATATTCCCTCCTTCCTTCTTCCACCATATTAACTCTATTGTCTATCTAAGTTGGCAGTTTCCTGGTGCAGGGGTTTACCACAAATTTCTACGGCTTTACTTCAAACAGAGTCGAGACTTCACGGGGTTTTGGAGTCTATTCCATGCTCTCTGCAGTCATTTGAATTTTTTGGATTAGACTACTGGGGTTTAGTCAGGAGGTAAGAAGTTTTGTACCTTCTACTCATAGCTGAGCTAAAGACGATATGCACAGTGTTTATTGACTATATTAGCTCTTTTTTAATGTATTTCTTAATGGCTGATCCTTGTGTGCGAGGCACCTTTGTGCTAGTCTCTTTGTGCCTGCATTCATTTAACCAGGGCCAGAGATGAATTTCCTTTGCATTATCATTGCTGTGGTGACCTGCAGTAAATGTTGAGTTATAGCCAGATTTATCATGAGGTACTGCTGCTATTTATCATATCTAGCAATAATTCTCATTTTTACTCAACAGCTCAAAATGGAGAAGCAGTGAGATTTCTACAGTAAATCTTGCAAGATATTGTCTGTTAACATTTAATGCATGTCACCACGGTATAGTAAATAATTCCTTCTGTGAAACACCTAGAACTTAACCCATATTATTATTCTTTGAGCACTGGCAAAGACAAAACCTGTCTTGTGTATTAAATGATATCACTGATATCTTAAAAAACTTAATGATTATTTCTGACTAATGTTCTCCATCCAGCATGTACTAGCTAGAAAATATGCATTACTCAGTGTTACGTAAGATACATAAGAATCGCCTCACTGGTTCAGACTAACAGTCTATCTGCAAGAGAAAGCTCAACTCTGCCTTTTGTATAAACTGTCAGGAGATACAAAGCAGGAATAATTTGAAGAATGGGCCAGAAGCAAGAATTCTCCCCTCCCAGTAGGATGTCCTAGCCACAACACTAACAATTCCATCTTCCTTCTGCTTCTTGAGCTCTTGGTTCTTGCCCTATACAACCAATGTTCAAAGACACAGAATTTGGAAGCTTGAATCTTCTCAAGTTGGTGAGGAAAAACTGAACTCGGCACTTCCAGTAATTACTAGGGCAGCATATCGCAGGATCACTATCCCTCCGCTCCACCTCTTCCTTGGACTCCCATTTTAAACATCTGCCTTTTGTAAGGGTCCCAGTGTCCTCCACCCCCTTTTATTTTTCTGGAATCCATCATCCCTGTGTTGTAAGCATTTTGCCTTATACAGTCATCTTTACTGTCTATTGCTATATAGTATATTAAAATTTCTTACAAATAGGCTCTGAATTGTCATCATTTTAATGACTTTGCAGAGCATAAAAGATACTGTAACATGTACCTTAAATGATACTTTTAGTGAGATACAGGTGTTAGCTTCACCCTAGAATCAAATCACCCCCTCCCAAATAAAACAGTAAGATTTTATTCAAAGAATTATTTACTTCTACTGCAATTTTACCACAATATTTTCATGCGTGCATCTTATACAAATTTGTAGAGATCTACCAAATTATTTATACTGAGATGTATCCTAGACATAAGGACTTACAAAACACCCTACAGGCTTTTATACAGGCTACCTAGACCAGTTCTGCCTCTGAGGGGCAACAGGAGATGCTATTTAGGCAGCGCATCCAAACCTAGACACTTCCTGTGGTCTGGTCCCCTCACGCATCCCCACAACCAGAACTGCTGTATAACATGTTTCTTCCAGTATTCATTTATGTACCCATTGGCCATGAATTTATCTAATACCTCTTTAAACCTGCCAATATTGTTTTACCTCTGAAGACTCCTATGACAGCAAGTTCCAGAAATTCATTACCCTCAGAGTAAGGAATTATTTTATCTGTTTTAAAACAATCTCCCAATTTTATATAGTTCTGAAATTAGAACCTAAGTATTCAGATTTTAGAAAGATTTGTTGTGAACTCCACCTGTAACTTGAGCTGTCTGGAAAGAAAGAGGGCATTAATAGCTTCAGGCATTTACTTCACCAAGCCAGTTATGCTGCTTTCTTTTAATCATACCCAATAACAGAAATATCATGCAAGCATTTTAAAAATGAACAATTGCTTCTTATATTCTTTCAGACAGAAAAATGAAAATCAGTGGGAAAGCATATGATTGGCACTCACACATGATACAAATACAAACTGTAATCAAAGTACATGTTGGGAAGTTTGAGGGAAAAAACAGGATGAAAATGGAACATCAAAACGGAATTCAATAACTAAAGTCACACATAACGGCTATTTTGCAAATGAAGTGAGGCTGCAAAGGGCAGGAAGGAACAGTCTGTGATGGAACCGTGACAGATATCAAAAATCACACTCCACTACATTTTGAGGATCTGCATCTTTCTTTTCTTGGGGCTGCTGTGCCTTCAGAAGAAGGGGATAAATAATTACTGCGCAAAACACACACACAAAATGAGTACTCTGTTCCCTTCTTTTAGACAAATTTTATCTTAGTATAGTACTCTGACAAGATACTATCCCATATTTGGGCATGTGCTTGCTTCATTACACTGACAGTTGCAGGGGAGAGATATGAATACAGTTTCTGGGAACACTGCAAAAGATGTATGCCAATATAGATGGAAATACTAAGACCCTGCAGTGACAAATCATTTTTATTTTAATCTCAAGAGCTCTTCATGATAGATTGAAATTATCTAATCTTTCAGGAAAGATACTCAGGCATACACAGATCTAATCATCATAATTAGTAGCAATAATTTCTGTTAAAGGAATGTGTAAAGATTGACCAGTAAGAAATCCTCACGGTAGGAAGTATACAAAGGAACTAGCAGCAATAGTCAATTCCCACCTTAAGGAGCTAAAGATTTTACTACGTTAGTATGAAAGCGTCAGCAGCAGTTCCAGAAGTAGAGCCTAAAAATAGAAAAAAAACACCCAAACTGGAGCCAGATGGACCCTGCCCAGTCACAACATTGATAACTTACAAAATGCTACTGCTTTGAAAGCTAAATATTTGCGAAGGGACATGCCTTTCTGTACTTAATATCACCACCTGTCCACCAACAGAACATCAAGGCATTCGTGAACACACCAAATTTATCAGTAATAAGCCCCAACACAAAGGTGCCCATAATGCATATGAAGAACCTGGACTTTTCCACTTGGATGAGGAAAGAAAGCACAAGAGAATGACTCTGAAAGTTAAAAGGACATCAGTGGAAAGTTTTCCTATGGAAATAGATAATTATCCAGACAAAACATATACTTCACAACCACTAAAACAGAAAAATTCAGTGAAGTTGAGATGAATTCAAGAGGTATCTCAGTGCCTGCAAACTTGCATTCCTCCCCAGAAAAAAAAGAGATGGGTGGAAAACTTGCCATAGCTCTAATTGAAAGTCAAAGGCTCCTGAAGTTACTTACACTGTTTTGAAAACACTGCCTGAACTGAAGTGCTTTCTGGTTGCTTCTGATCCCATAATGCAACTTCCAATCCTCATGTAAGCTTCCTAATCCTTCAGCAGTTACAGCTACAAGTTGCCAGTATAATTTTATGTTTGATCCCCGCTCTCAAAATGTGCTGCTGAGCAACTTCAAATGACCTCTGTTAGCACTGACCATGAAATCACTTGCTGTGATTTGTTTGCATATATATTGAAAAATAAAGTGATGTTACTTCAGATTTGTGAAGAAGAGGGGCAAAAAAGAAAAGAAAAAAACCTCAGTTGTCCATAAAGCGAACAGCCTGCTTCTTAATATCTTAATACTGTAGGGGGCTCTTCTATATTCTCTGTACCTTGTATCTATTTATGGTTCACATAGCAGTATCCAACAAAACAAGATCAACTTGAGTTTACGCAGTGGTGAGTTTACTGCCGATATAAACATAATGGTCAAAGAATAGGCTGAATGGGATCATTACATTTCAGTCTAAACTCGCATGGAACAGACAAGAGGCTGACGCCTTTGTACCCGACCCTTTGTGAAACAGCATACCTTCTATCACAGGATGGCCTTATGCACAGGAAGGGCCCAGGGGACAGTTGGTGTAAATCAGCAGAGCTGCACTGCCTTTAGCAGGACAATGCCAGCTGAGGGTCTGGCACAAATATCATAATACGAGATCAGAAATGACAAACACTAAGCAGAATAAAAGAATACAATCCAGGAGAAAATGAGAAAACAGTACTCTTCATTATGAGCACTGCTTGCCTCCACCACCTGATAATCCTAAAGTGATAGAAAATAAATTCTGATTTCAGCAGTTCTGTTGTATTGTAAATCCAGACTAAGAACTCTGCTACATCCAGCAATGTTAATCTGGACATGCACTGGCATTACTGCAGTTAGGCCCGATTCTCTAACCTTGCAGTGCCGCTTTATTCAGACAACATCTGCAACACCGCTACACAGGGCAGTTGCTGCTTTCTTCCCATGTGCCAGGGAGCTCTACTGGGGAAAGGAAAGGACAAGGCTAAAGTGGCTCTAAAGTTGACAGAGATTATTGCAGCCATGATACTCTATGGACTAGGACAGCAGACTCACGCTTGAAAACATTCTTCTCTCCACATTAGCTGTAGTGAGCTTGACTACTTTAATCAATGGGAATCTCTTTTAAGAGTGGTGCTAGCGAAGGACTGAAACGGTAGGACGTAATCACAGTGCTAAGGCCTCAGTTTATCACTGAGCTCCTACTCTCACAAGCACTTACGCAGTTTGTCCCCTCTGAGTCACTAGACTGCTCACATGGGTAATAATGAGGAGGATGAGTAAGAGGAGATATGGAGCAAGTGGCACATACTGAATCAATGCAGCAGTCATCACCAAATCTAGTATGTGCTACACCGCTCTAGATGGCTCAGTTTTCAGGTGTCTTCTCTCAATGTACTCCATCTGAATACATACCCTACACTCAGAATTAAAAAGCAGCACAGCTGTGAAGGTTAATAATTGACAATGGACAGTAACGCATACCTTAGCTGAAAGTCAATGATGCTAAATGCATAATTGTCCAGTACATCTATATTTGTTTCAGGTATACTGCAGAACATTTTCTCATGCCCAAGATATTACTCTCTTGTGATCGCAGGAATATCTGAGCCAGATCAGCCTGAAAATGCTTCTTGAGGAAATTGGGTTTCTCCGCTCTATTAGGAGCATTCCATTTTTATGATTAAAATCAGAAAACAATGTTCTTCCCAGTTAAAGTGAAATGTGCAAAATATGACTTTCCTATAACTAGGTTTCCAAATACTTATCTAAAGTGCTGTGAAAAGGTATTAATAAATAAGGATGAAAAATGAAAACTGCATAGGTAACATGTTTCATAAACTATATTTGCTGTGAGTTATGAAGAACATGCTTTAGAGAAATAATAATAATACTTTACACTTCGGTAAGGCACCTTTCAATTGAGAGGCTTCCATAAATAAAATGCAGAATCTTAATCAGAAAGGAAGGCATCAATTTCTCCATTTCACAAAATTAGGTAAGCTGAGGCAAAGACTAATGACCAGCCAATAATTAAATCCACAGTTGACAAATTTCAGGATCACAGAATCACAGAATCGCTGAGGTTGGAAGGGACCTCTGGAGATCATCTAGTCCAATCCCCCTGCTCAAGCAGGGTCACCTAGAGTACATTGCACAGGATTGCATCCAGGCGCGTTTTGAATATCTCCAGAGAAGGAGACTCCACCATCTCTCTGGGCAACCTGTTCCAGTGCTCTGTCACCCTCACAGTGAAAAAGTTTTTCCTCATGTTCAGATGGAAGTGTCTGTGTTTCAGTTTGTGCCCGTTGCCTCGCGTCCTGTCGCTCGGCACCACTGAAAAGAGTCTGGTCCCATCCTCTCGACACCCTCCCTTCAGATACTTGTACACGTTGATAAGATCTCCTCTCAGCCTTCTCTTCTCCAAGCTAAACAGGCCAAGCTCTCTCAGCCTTTCCTCATAAGAGAGATGCTCCAGTCCCCTAATCATCTTTGTGGCCCTTCGCTGGACTTGCTCCAGTAGTGCCACATCCCTCTTGTACTGGGGGGCCCAGAACTGGACGCAGTACTCCAGATGTGGCCTCACCAGGGCTGAGTAGAGGGGGAGAATCACCTCCCTCGATAGACTACTATTGACTGAAGTACTTAAATACATGCTTATGATCCACTCAAATCAAAGGGACATGTGTCTATACTTAAAATTAAGCATATACCTATGTGGTTGAGGGGGGAGAAGTGGTTTGGAAATGTTTGTTTCTGTGTGTGTTTTTTCTTTGGGATGGGCTGTTATTTAGCGGATGGACATCTCTATATCAAAACAAGGAAGGACGGTTCACAGATCCTGCAGGTGTTTAACCATCTGGTTCCTGCCATCTCGAGAGAAATTAGGTACGAAATACTTGTGATGATCTGGACTGAAATGATTTAACCCAACGTCATACAAGTAGGCTTGGGCTAAAGTCCCTCAAGCACCAGGTTGCCAGCTGGACCTATCTTCATTTGGTATTTGGAAGCTAAGCCAGCTAGCAGTCAAACTTTTTGCATGGTTGGTGACTCAAAGAGCACACTGTGGGGTAGAAAAGTTATGTTTTCACCCTACTGTGTGAACCAGGACTGTGCAATGGCAGGCAAAGAAATCCAAAGGATGAGATACACGCAGAAAATGTAACATGACAGACAAATGGAAATAACTGAGGGGTCTTCTCCTCTTCCACACAACTAAAAAGCCCTGTATTGCAGGGCTTTGCATCTGCCAGAAGATAAAAAGGGGGAGAGCAGCAGGCTTTTGCACATTACAAAGGTCTAAAAATGTGCCACATTGCTTGTGATGAAGGACAGCTGAGAAGAAAGGAGTACAGTTGAATTTTGATTAAAAAAAATAATAATAGAGTCCTTGAGGCAAGAAGAAGAAAAAAAGAAAAAAAAGGAAGGGGGATTACTTGGCATACAGGCGTATGGCAAGAGGCTCTGAAAAATCAGAATAATGCACCATCAAAACACAACCATTTTAAAAGACTACCTTTTCTTCCCTGCTCAGGTTGAAGTCCTTTGTTCCATCTCATTTCAGTGACCATCAATACATCTGTCTTTTCCCTTCTCAGCTAGATTTGGTTGACAGTAATCCAATTGGATATAAGCCCAGATGCATTTCTTTTTCTTCTTTGTAATCTCTATAAAAACCAAAATCCCCACCAGACAAGCACTACTTACGATTTCAAGTCTACCTCTATTTTAAACTAAAACCCCACCCTAACAAGAAGAAAATGTCACAGGGAATTTATTACAGAAATTAAGCTGATAAAGATTATTTCCTGTCCCCTCAATCTCCGTGCTCTATGAACACAGCAGGGCAACCTGACTCTGATAATCCAACCCACTAAATTTAGTGCATAAAAGAGTTCTGATCAATCTTTAATTAGCTAATAACTCTCCAGCAACAGGGAGGTCAACTTCACAGTTTCACATACAGACGCATGCAGCATGGTTGAGGTTGAAGGGACCTCTGGAGATCACCTAGTCCAACTCCCCTCCTCAAAGCACGGTCACCTACAGCAGGTTGCTCAGGATCTTGTCCAGACAAGGAACATCTCCAAAGACCGAGACTCCACAACCTCTCCGGGCAACCTGTTCCAGTGTTTCACCACCTTCACAGTAAAAAAGCTTTTGCTTGTGTTTAAATGGCGTTTCCTGTGTTTCAGTTGGTGCCCATTGCCTCTTCTCCTTTCACTGGGTACTGCTAAGAAGAGTCTGGCTCCGTCTTCTTTACTCCCCCCCCTCCCCGATTAAATGTTTATACACATTAACAAGATTCCCCCATGCCCCTTCCCCACACACCGACCTTACTGAAGCTGAGCAATCCCAGTTCTCAACCTCTCCCCCTACGACAGATGTGCTAATCCTTTAATCATCTTCACCGCCTGAGGCTTTCCCCTTTATCAATCCACGCTGACTACTCCCAATCACCTTTGTCTCCTTCATATGTTTGGAAATGGCTTCCAGGAGAATTTGCTCCATCACCTTTGCAGGGACTGAGGTGAGGCTGATGAACCGCAGGCCTGTCTGAGCCTCCTCCTTGCCCTTCCTGAAGATAGGTGTGACATCTGCTTTCTTCCAGTCCTCAGGAACCACACACTAAGCAAGTCCGCTCATTTACCACCCTGTTTTCTGCCTCTTTACAATATTTAAAACAAAATATTTTAAATAGGAGATGGTTAAAAAACAACCTGATTTCTTATTAGGCAGGCTTTTTCCCCTTCCCTTCTCCTGTTGCCTTTGTTCTGCATAATCGTAGTGGTCATTAATTTTAAATAGTACTAATTGCCATCTTTTGGTCTTTCAAAGCACATCTCACCCACCTGCACTGGCAAGACCTAAACATGGAAAAAAAAGGTTTGAGTTTTGTCCAAGCCAAGGAGGATGGCAAGGGAGAATGTGCTAAGATACACCCAAGCTGGTGAAGAGGAGGTGTAAAAGACACCATCTGGATATCCTGCATCTCAGGGTAGGTTTGCTCAAAATAAGGAGAGACAATGTTGGAACCACGGTATTACTATCCTCCTTCAGGGCACCCACAATTACTCTAAGTTTAGGACTCTAAAGGAGTCATTAAAGTGGCCATATCAAGCCAGACCAAAAGGTCCATCCAGCTCTGTATTAGCCATAGTATGTGGGGAAAGCAGTATAAGAAACCACACATAGAGCAAAGCTGTTCCTAGGCTGCAACGAGCAATAAGGATTTCAAGGACTGCTTTCCTGTATCTTACTAAATACCCCAATACCCCACTCAATAAGCAGCCACTTTGGAAGCGCTTATAAAGCTCCCCATGCATAAAGGAGTTTTGGCTTTCACAATACTGCCAACATTCTGGAAACCTGCTTATTCCAGGAGGGAACCTGAATTAAGGAAGTCCACCAGCTATTTCTCTATGGAAACAGACATGCTAAAATAAAGACATCACACAAAGTTAGAGGCCAGTCCAGGAAAACAGGCTGGGAATGTCACATCTCTGTTAATCTTATTCAAGGATAATGGAGTCCAGCATCTTTCAAGACAAGAGCCCCTGTCTGAAATCAGCTGGACTCCAGCTCACGATAAATTAATAGAATTTAAGACCAAAAGGAATTATTAGCTTGCCTAATATGACATGCTATGGTATGTGCTTAGTATTGAGGCCAAGCTAAACAAATCCGTTCCCAGTCCCAGAAGTCAAACCAAAATGGAAATGGACTTTTAATGTAGTCTTTGTGTTTGCATAATGTTTCTTCTTTTTATCTTTGGTCATTTCTTTGCCAATTATTTCCAATGCAGGAAAAAGGCGGAAACTGCAGCATCTTCTGAAAAGATCTGTCGTTTGTTAAATTTACAGCTTGATTTTATACACCTCAAAAAGTCTGACACTTCAAATAAGCCAAGGACAAACTTGAATATCTGAAATGAACCTCCAAACCCTTCGAATTTTCCCCAGCATATGCAAGGAAGACAGCTGACAATCTCAGTATACATCTACTTAGACTGCTATTCAGAAATATATAGTAACTATTTCATAACAGAGTCTTGCTATGATTCAACTTAAGCTTGAGTTTCCATATTCTATGAGTAAATATTGGTTACACATGTGGAATTTTGGCCCAGTTTTTGATGCTGATCATAGCACGTATTTGCTAGATTAACTAATACTGCCATTGATTTGTCTTTAGTTTGTGTGCTGCAGAGTCATCTGTGTATCTTTAAACTGCTAAGCATTAATTTGTAATACTGTTTGCAGAAGCTGCAGAGCCCCTGAAATATATACGAAAAGTATCTAATTCTGCTTTCACTTACACTGGTGGAATAAATGAAGTTTTGTCAGTGGAAAACTAAGGCAAGATGCCAGTCAGGCCACTTATCTTTGGGAGGAAATATAAACCCCACAATCCTGACCGTTTTCAGTCTTCAGACTTTCTATAGCACACAGGCAGTCCAGGTGCTCATCTAAAATGTTATGCTAGTCCCAAACACAAATATCGGTGATTGCCTTCTAGCAAACAATTCCCATTACCCCTTGAGCTCCTACGTTCTAGAGAAAGCTGCATCTTCACTGCCTTAAGTGGATGGCTACAGAGTTCAGGCTGCATTTCTCTCTAGAGGTGGCTGCTTTGAATTAGAACAGGCCTGGGATCTATTGAACACTTATCTTTTTGAGCACAAAAACACTGGTTTGTTGAACATCTACCAAAACATATTTGCAAGCTGGAAACATGACAGAAAAAAATAAAAGTAAAACAAGTCAAGCAGACTTAGTTACTGCAGCTTTGCTACAAAAGCTTTCTCCAGTTAAATTCAAGCTCAGCTGAAGCAACAAAACAGCCTCTCTCCTAGCGTTTCCCTGCACAGGGCACCTTTACAAAAAAACATTTAACAAACACAATCTCTCTCTCTCTCCCCCCCCACCCCAGTGTGATTTACAAGGTGAAATTAAAAATACACGCATCCCAGTGCTTGGGGTTTTACATCTTGAGTCACTGATTTATAAAAGCTGCCAGTGAGTTTTAAATGCTTTGTTTTGATTTAGAAATCATTGCTACAAAGTTGCATTTATCTTGAATATTCAGCTGGATTGCACATCGCTAAAAACTGATTTACAGATTGCAAAATGCATGCTGATATACTGCAAAACATATTCATGGATCACTCCACCAAATAATGATGCACGCAACTCACCCACCCAAAAGATACACCCATATTCATACACAGGTGTAAATGCATATATGTGCATATATCTCACATATTTATATTAAGCCCCTCTCCCCTTATCCACATATTTTGATGATAATATCAGGTACCACGTCAATATATAATGAGAGCCAGTATCCTTGTTCCTTGGACAGAGCTAACATCCCTTCTAACTGCTGCCTACAGAGTTGTTCTCTGCAGCTGTGATTTTTCCATTCAACAGCAGCTGAATTGATGCCCCTTGTCCACCTCCTAGGGACGTTTTGTGGCTTAATTGATTAATACTATAGAGTGCGCTGAGATCCCCAGACAGAAGGCAAAGAAGGGTGTGAAAAGGTTGTTTAGAGCTTTAGAGCATCTTGACTTTGTGCAAAAGGACCGGGGGGGGGGGGGAGAACGGGACAACAACAACCTAGGAGACTATTTTGCAGTTCACCCTTAAACTTACTCCTCTGTGCAGGGGTTAACTTCACTCTATGCTTATTATTCAAAAATAGGTAGCCTAGTCATTTGCAATTATTTATAGGCTGAAAAGGTGGCATATATTGTGCTAGCAGCACTTTTCAAGCTGATTAAGTTTGCATTACAACTTCATGTATGGTGAGGTCTGCTGGCAGCTACTTGTTCTTACAGGTTAAACATTATACTCTCCATCAAATCACAGGCAGAATTGAATTAGCCTTTCCTCCCTCCTTCCCCAAAGACCATCAAGAACATCAGGTAGTTAGAGAGGGATGGGGGCAGAGGAAGATCCTCTTTAATCTGTATCATTAAAGGAAACAAATCAAAATCAGATCCATCATGAACCTACTTTATCCATCTGGCCTCTTTTTATTCAAGCTCCTCCCAGGTGTTAAAGGCTTTATCCTCACAATGATTTGCTAAGTTAAGGGGGTTTCATTATCCTCACCACAAAGGTGTCACAGGGAAGTATAGGTTCACAGCTACAGCTGAATTCCTAAATAGTGCAGGGGCTGTGATTTTAATGATGAGTCAACATGGCACAATGCGGTCTGTCCCCTACTCAGGGATGAATTTGTAGGATTAAAATTTAGTCCATCCTTTTTATAGACTAAAGAGACATGCCTATCCATAGATAGGATTTTGTAGTTCTCAGTGGTGTCTTTAACAGAGGTCTTACATTTTACTTCACATCCGAGAGCTAAAAAAGCTAGAGGAATCAGACACCTACCTTTGGAAGGCCTTTTAAAAGACTGATGCCAAACTTCTCTGTATCTTCTACAAATCCAGATGCAATGTATGGACCACAGCAAGCCTATCCTACCGATCTATACCTTCTGTAATCTCTTCCATCGGAGTCGGGCAAAACAGATGGAAGAAATTACAAATTCCCTACTTCACATTGGTGTCAATGACTACAGAGATGCCAGGGCTAATAGTGAACTGAAATAAGTATCTCTCTCTGTTCCCCATGGTCCCATCGCTGCCAAAAGCTGTTCCAGAGGAGAAAATGCACACATTGAGGGAGGGAAGGCAAGAACAAACATTTGGGACACAGTTATTTGCTCAACTTTCTGTACAACAAATTCCCTATGTACAGTATGTTTAGAGAGCATTAAGAGGTATTTATTCAGCCAGAAGGCAGGTTTATGTTGAGCAGAGATAAATAATAAAAATATAAGGGAAGCCATCACCTGACTTAAATCAAGATAATTAAAAGCTACATATTTCAACTGCCAGAAGTGGTAATTCAAGTAATACTGCAACTTTACTGACACATTTCCAGTAAGACCATCAATTATGAGTAATATAATTTTCTCTTTGCTGAACATTGCTTACGTAATTCACCTTTTCCTTAATAATATACGTTATTTAATTCTCCAAACAGCTGTGTAATTTAACTAGTTATGGTAACAATCCACTAATTTGCTTGACTGCAATTTTGAAAATGCAAAGTAATATATACAGAATACGATTCTTTAAAAAAATTTTTTGAATTTAGGACAGCAATGGGACTTGGGGCAATAGTCTAAATGATGCCATTAGGATAATATGATGAGAAGGCAGAAGATTAATTTTTTTATTATTCTATTACTTTTTAAATATATTTTATTGCCAATAATTACATAGGTTTCTTTTCTATTTTCATTGCCTCAACATCTCCCAGGTTAATTGTTTTGTCAAGATGAAGTCAAAAAGTCACCACTAAAATTATGATTCTCATTACAAGATGATCTAATCAATTCTGTATGGTATCTTTGGTCCAACCTATTCTACCAACATACACATCTCATACATGGAAAAATCTATTTCTCTGTTATGCTATATTATACTGTTCTTGTGCCACTACAGCTAAGAGCTTGTCAGCAGTTCTGCTACAACCTCTTATATCCAAGGTTTATAACATAGACATTAAAAAAAAAAAAAAAAAAAACCCACACCATTTCTGGCTGACACTTGACAGGCATTTTCATTATGGAGGCCATTTATCTGGATTTTTTATTCTATTTGAATAGTGTCTCAAGTCTTATCTGTTATCCCAGAGGCTGTTAAAACTAGAGATCCAGGAACCAAAACCATAAACCGTTCTTGGAACTGAAAAAATGCCTTGCTTGATAGGTAACTCTGCAGGTAAGGGCTACACCACCTCTAATCTGTCCATCATTTAGGTAAGGGCTTGCTTAGCTTTACTGGCACCACAGAGGTGAATTACACAGTGTTAACCAAGCACACAATAATTGGATGGGCACCCTAACAACTGTCAGGACATGAGACGCCAGCAACAGTCCCTGAAAACATCCTTATCAAGTAGTTAAGGGGCAAAGGTGCTTCTATGCGAGAATCTCCCTTTTATTGTTGATAAAGATCAATAGCTGTTCATATATATATAATGCCCTATGCATATATCAATAGGAAATTATCAGTTCATAAGCCTTGTCCTGGGACAGTAAAGACTTCTGAGGTTCAGTCTTAGGTGAAAAAATGAACTAAAAGTTCAAAAACAATGAGGAGAGTCTAGAGATGGCTGTCTTTAAAGGGAAAATGCAAAAGGAACTTTCCACACTTTCTCATTCCCACTGTTAACTGGATCCATTTCAGTCCTGCCTGCATGTCTGCATCTTACGTCTGCATCCTACAAACATTTGAGTAGTTGCTTTTTTACTGCCAAAAGTGTCTGGGGGAGGGGAATTTTAAAATGGCGTATATGAATATGCATAGCGGCAATGTTTTAAAACATATCCACACAGAAGTTTTTGCTTCAGAACAGCTTGCATGATCCGTAGTCAAAAATAATGCTGAGTGGTTTACCAGGCTTATCACAGAATGAATGACAGAGTTTGTGTCACAGACTACCAGCTCCTAGAGTGAAAAAGAAAGATGGAAGTAACTAATCCACTAGAGAAAACTGTAATGTGCTTATGAAATGTAGCTGCTCCTAACAGCAGCGAGGCTGAATTACATTCAAATGCAAAGGCCAAAACAAGGCCCAAAGCATTACTCCAGTCCCACATAAGCCCATCAAGATCCAAGCAGTGCAGAGAGCTCAGCGCATTGCATGGAGATGTGTTCCACCTCAACTGAATTATTCAGCACAAAAATATTTTCCAAGATGTAATTACTTTGGCACACTTTGAGCAAAGAGGGATACAGGTGGAGAAGGTAACAAAATCTTAATCTCTTTCATCACAATGTACTTGTCTCTCACAATCCCTAAACAGCATACATAATTTAAAATACGCATGATTTCAAAACAGAATTTATATATATATATAATATATATATGGAGATATATATATATATATAAAGGAAATCATGCAGTACCATTAAAAAAAGATAGCTCAGATCTGTAGAGCAGCCTAGCTCAAATGAATTCAGAAGAAGAATCAAAGCATGCATTAGCCAAGGATCAGGCAAAGTAGTAGTTCTTAAGTTCTACTGCTGGCAAGATACAGATTTTAAATGGGCTTTGCAGCTAATGAAATACATTTGAACTCATCTATAAAAACAAAAGCAAATCCTCATTTTACTATTCAGAATGATAAGAAAGCAAGCTCTATTCAATACCTGCCCTGAATTCTCGCAAACTACACTGCTGAAAACTTGTGTATACATTTATGTAAAAAATAAGGGGGAAAACGAACACACACACAGAGAAAAAAATCACAGTCCTGGGAAGGAGTCAAAAAAAAAATCTCCAGTTCATTTTCTCACCCTGGACTATCATTTAGTTCGCAGTATGGACAAGCTCACAAACTCCCTAAATGACTTTCCTAAAGGCCAACTAAACTCCAGCTCCACAGAAGGCTACAGTGTAGGTCTTCAGTGGGTCAGAAACAGGCATAGATTCAAAGGTGGGGAGAAGAATGACAGAAAAACTGAACTTCCTCCTTTAGCACCACCAAATACATTCAGTGGCACAGTAGCAGTCATGTAGCAATGTAGCCCTGTCCCTCTTTCTCTCATCCCATTTCAACCAGGACTCACCTGCCTTGGGCCTCATTCCTATATGGTAGGAATAGCTGTACTTCCCTTGCTGAGTACAACTATTGTCTCTTGTTCTAATTTCTTGCCCCTTCTGTAGAACATATTACTACAATGAGGTATTTCCATTGTTTTAGATTACCTTTTGAGGAGCTTGGACCAACCAGCAGACCACATTCTCACCTCCCAAAAGCAAGAAACCAAACTCAACCTCTGTTGAGGTTTGACACATGGCATTTAACACAAAGAAGCCACTGGTATATTTTTCTGCTTAGCCAATGCCTCTGTAATTTTTCAATTGATAGTCAGTTATCACTGAAGTGTAAATAGTTTGCTGTGTGAATTGGCTAAGCTACCTATTAATCAACCAGATTAAAAAGATGATGGCAAATCTCCAATAATTATGCAGCGTAATTAAAAGGCTGGGAAGCCTGATTTAGGGCTTATTAGCCCTCTAAGTCCTTCATTAGCCATATTAGTTTCCTGCATTAGATCCCAAAGGGAAAATATTACTGCTGTACTGTGAGTCACAAAGATCTGACTGGAACTTTCAAATGTTACACTCACTGCTGAGTTTTCTGACCTTGGGAACTTCAGTGTATAAAACTAAATGTTTTTGCTCTACAGTCTTTTTAGTGGAGACAAAAAACATACAATTTATGTATGGAAAATTCCCTTTTCCACAGAGCAAGATAAAACAGAAATCCTTGGTGAACAAGGTATTTTACCCTAACTGATGCTCCTCTGTACTTCTGTTCTCCCCATCTTTAAAATGGGTGAAAGATACTGAACTTGCTTAATGAAGCATTTTGAAATACGCACTATAACAGCTAGGCTTTATTTTTTTTTTCCATCTTATGCACATTTATATCAGATGTACTTATTCTTTGCCTGTGGGAAAGAGAAGAACAAGCAAATCAGTGATTCCCACTTCACAAATGCAACCAAAAATCCCAGTCAGATACCATTATACAGCCTTGCAATGTGTTTGTCCCCCCTCTAGCTAGCTTCATAGAAGCTCTTCAAATTTGCTGCTAAAACTTAAGATGATGGAGACAAATGTGGAAGATGAGGGCAGAGTTCACAGAAGCTGTCCTGTAAGTTAGTCTACTTTATGTGCAAGATCTAGGAAATAATAAAAAATAATTCTTCCCAAACTCAAACGCTAAACAAAACGGCGTAATACACTGGGGTCATGATATCATGAAGATATTGAAGTGATCAGGAATCTCTAAAGATCACAAGTTGCTCTCTTGAAGTTTGTCTATAGGTAGGTAGGTAGTTTACCTGGGATCAGACAAAAGAGTTTCACACAGAAATCATCTACCTGAGTTCAGTTTCTGCTCAGCAGCATGGGATCGTGCCCTCACCGGATTCACACGGCAGAGCTGTAAACTGCAGGACAGGAATGCCAAGCTATAGAAGCTATTATTGCACAAACAGCATCTGGCACCTTTTGATGGGCTGCATAAGCAAATGTCATTTCACAAATGCCAGTACTTCTCAAGTGGCTCACCCAGTGTGATACTAACTGGCCACCTTCCCATTATGCTCCCAGCTGCCAGCATTTCTTCCATGCAACCTTCTCACCTTTGAGCAAGAACTGACATGCAGTTCTGTAAAGTTAAGGAAGATATGTCATTATTTTCTTCAATAAAAGTAGATGTCTGCTGGGTTAATAGTTACTGTGCTGTAGATCAACAACTCCCAGTGTCACCTTCTCATTTTCTCTGCTGTCTCCCACATCTCACTGGAATCCCATCCCTAACCCATCATGGGAGGACAACCAGACACTCAAGCCCCCTACAAGAACTTCTCATGCTGTAATTACAGGTACCCATCCACAGTCACATTTATTTAAACTACAAAGTACAGTCACATTTACTAAGCAAGCACTGTAGATGAATACACAGAGTTCCTACCTAAATATAGGAATGCTATACTTACCTTAGTTTCTCTCTTTCAAATTAAAACACATCACCTCACAACTCTGCTTTTTCTTCCATCCCTGTTTAGACTGCAAGTTGTCTTGGACAGGGTATTGGCATAGGCCCTATTAGCATAGTTTTGCTCTTTTAGCTTTTAAATTAACTTTATATTGTTACAGTCTTATCTTGTTTGTATTTGGCGAGAAAATCCTTGTTTACATGCTGAAAGGCTTGCAGTCCTGTCAGACCAGTCAAAAAGGAGTTGCCTTCAGTTGAGGACCCCCTGTCCACCCCTGTCATATAAATCAGGGCAGAATCTACCCACCCACCACCACAGCATCTAGGCTACCATCCACTGTTACAAAACAACTCCCTGTCCTCCAGCACATCTGTAAAACAAGAAGCTCATCCTGTCTTCCTCCTTTATGGAGCTTTCCAAGCCTCATGAATTATTATTTTGGCTGTGCCAGCGATAAGCTAATCAGAACTGCTTGTTTCTAACAGCTTCTAAAGTAAAAATCCAGATTGCCGCTTGTCTCTGTCTCTCCGTGGTGCTGAGGTTCCGCTCTTCCTAGCGCTAAGGATGACACTTTTCTACAAAACAACATCCCTGCTGCAAAATGTGAAAGGGATCTGTTAATTAAGTCAGATTGCCAGTGGCTCCTGGTGGGGAGGCAGCTGCACTGCATGTTCCAGTGTTTTAAAAGCATCCTGGCGTTCAAGAACATTGCCATTATTTTCTGTATGGCATCTTCCCGAACACCATTAAACACACTGAAGCAGCACGTTTGCTCATACATCACGTTGCAGGTTACCAAGTTGCACTGGAAGGCTGTGACTGCACATTGCGTTTAATTTGAATGCTTCCCTTCCACTCGGGTAGTTCTTGCTTAGTTCATGGCACTCCTTTGGGGCAAGTACATTAGCTGCGTGCAGCTTTGGCGGTCGTTGTTGCTGCTGTTGTTCTTTTTGTTTGTTTGTTTGCTTTTAGTTGCCACAGCCCCTGTGACAACTCTGCCAAGCTAAAATCAAAACCAGCAAAGAAAGTAGAAGCCTGAATCTGCTAAGGCTTCCTTCCTGATGGCAACAAACCTTCCTGCTTGAGAAGGCTGAGGTCACCACTGTTTCATGCTCTAAGATGCTCATTGCATGTATAACTGTATCATGTTAGTGTCTGACAGGTGAAAGCAATGATCACCCATTGTGATAGGAACAGGTGGATGGACCTGGTTTTAAAGAGCTCACAGCCTAATTACATGAAAAGAGGAGATAACAGGCAAAACCAATCAACAGATAGTAGAGGTGGGAAGTACAAGGCAACAACAGGCAATTATTTTTAGTGTATCAAACATACACAGGCAGCCAGCTGCTCTGTCATCACTCACACTTAGATCCTCACTTCAGCTTCACCCCCTTTACTGATGTATTAAAAGGCCAACTCAAAAAAAGAGTCCTGAAGCTCCTGGTTCCAGCTGTGGAAGAATTGTTGCCACTGTCACTGCGGAAGACGGCCACAAACTGTGTGAAGAAAAGTGTTTCACAATTCTAGTCAGGCTTTAGGATCTTGTGGGAAGCATCACAGATTAGAATACTACAGCAATTCTGAGCAGCAAATTGCATTTGGGCAAGGCCCAAATGGGTATAATTTTGCCACTCATCATCTGGCTGAGTGGATATATCCATACTGCATCCAGAACATAGTGGCACCTCACCTAGACATATGCAAAGTGAGTGTGGTAGGCAACAAGGATTTAAGAGCTCAAATAATGACCTTGTTTCTTGTAGGAGTTCTATTGCTGTGGCTACATTGTTATCAGTATCCCAGTTAGGTAGTTCAAAACTAGCTGGGGCAGGCCTATGCAACCTACACTCACAGCTTTGAATGTAGACCTGAGCTAAGACCTCTGGAGCAACTTGAAATAAGAGTGGTGCAAAGATAGGGTAAAGTCTTCTTCATCCATCTTGGGATCACAGATGTAAGAACTATGACACTGGGACTGCTGAGGAGCTTTCAAGAGAGAGCAGAAGGAAAAAGGTGTTTTGTTTTTTTTTATTGCTACAGGGAGTCTTTGCAGAGAGGACAAAAGGTTTATGGAGAAACTGGGCTGCTGAGAAAGGCAGGCATGTGGGTTGGGAAGGGCACTGGTTGATGACTAGACGGAGCATAAGAGATGACAGCATAAGCAAGACCAAGCTGTGAAGAGCTTTTAAAATAAGGACAAGTAGTTCCCTTCACAGGGTACCCACAGGCCAGAGTGGAAGCTTGATCATTCTGTTCTCACTGTTTTATGTCAGTAATGGCAAACCATGTCTGCTCAGCTGTTCAAAAGACAAAAAAACAGGTTCACTTAATGTCTCCAGAATCACAGAGATAAAAAGAGACCTCTTACAGCACCTCATTAGGATCCATTGCTTTCAGTTTGTTTGATGAAACTGACACCATAGCACAGGCAATTCCAGTTTTATCTTAGTGAAATTGCTTTGAATTTAAAATTATATGTATGTATGATGTATATAAATACATCTCTTTCAACTTCCAGAGTAAAAAATATATGCGCATTAAAAAAAAAAATTAACAGCTGCATCCTAATGAATCCTCATCTAACTGAGCCTTTAAAGCTTTAAAATGAGAATCACCTATGTAAACTGAAGTTTTAAAGTATGATTTGGTTCTTATGTGAGC
This sequence comes from Apteryx mantelli, assembly GCF_036417845.1. NCBI lineage: Eukaryota > Metazoa > Chordata > Aves > Apterygiformes > Apterygidae > Apteryx > Apteryx mantelli. Next base: position 3,254,693 of record NC_090006.1, on the reverse strand, counting down.
ATGCACACACGCACTTTCTCAGTGTCTGTACTGTAACTCAACTTTGGAGAATCCGCACCATAATGAAAGCCTTAGGGGAAGGAACACACTTTCATACACTTGTATACCTTCATTCCTCTAGAATCTGAAAGAAAGAGGACAAGGAGATAACAGAGCTTTCCACTTCAAATGGTTCAAGTGACAAGATGCTACCCATAAAGCCTCGTTTCTGTTCTGCTCCCAAAACACTAAGAGGGCATAAGAGAGTTAAATAGCCCTTACGGAATAACATCAGCGAGGGGGCAGAGACAATAGCAGCCTGCTATTCTGAATTCTGTGACATATTAGGCAGGCAAAATAGCTGAAGGCAGTGACAATTTGATACAATTAGATCAGCCCTGCTCTTCTTATGCCATTCACTAGAAAGGAAGAGCTTAATCAGCAGGGCAGAGAGTGAATGAGCTGCAGAAGCTGAAAGCCTTCTCCTAGCACCAAACAATAGGGAACCCTCCAGGTAAAGAAAGGATAACACAGAATAAAGCCTATTCTGCCAGTCTGAACTGGACCTATTCTAGGCAAAGCACCTGGGTTTTCAGTTAATAAAGTGGGGCCAAGAGATAACTGCTACTATTACAATAATTGCCTGAGAAAAAAAAATGCATTAGGGCAAGAAAACACAGAGCACATAAAAGCACTCATTAACATTCCTTATATGTGCTTATCATGAATTTTATACGGGGTTAAATATATTTTCCGGTGACTAACACTGCAAGGCTGAGGATTAAAAAGGATAATGTACAATGTGATTTATGAAGTTTTAATGGAAAATCCCCATGGGTTGTGTATAAATCTTATTTATAGCTTTAAAAGTAGGTAATATACTTATTGTATATTTTAAAAACTGTGGGAGTGCAGTCTCTGTCATAGTTAATCCATTAAAAAAAGCAACTCCCAGGGGGCTCCAAGGGATAAGACATTTGATATTTTAAAGACTGTCAGTGGGTACAGTGTGAAATGTCCAATATGATTTAGTTAGCAGGGTAGAGAAGGAACAAAATGGCTGTTTTAGAAGTAAGCTTCATCCATTCAGATAAGAGGGACAAGGTGGGGGGGGGGGAGGAGGAGGAGGATGAAATCACTTGATGCAGGCTCTGATGCCTGTGCTAGCTATTCTCTGCCAGAGGACTGAACTTAGAGCTCCATCTTTGTTTTTAGATTAGAAGAGCCACTACAGGCCCTCTCATCTTACTTTGTCAAATAATACACATTCTTCTACATGAAGTTAATCATTTTAAGATGAATCCATAGAATCCAGTAGCTATATCTGAGGAGGGAAGGCATGGTATTATCTAGCTATTTTTGTTAAGTTCCTTCCTCTTATCCTTGTGAAAGTGTCGTCCCCCCCCCCAAAAGTTTATAAAATCAATTGTACATCAGCTCAGGATATCAGCTCTTGGACTCTCTGCTTTAGCTTGACATAAAGAGGGGGGAAAAAGAAAGGGAGTCCTGTCTCTGAAAAAAATGTTGTTGTCATCAATTTAGATAAGCCACTAAAAGGAATCACTCACAGATTTTCTGTTTCAGGGCATGCGTGTTTGTTCTTTTCAGTGGCGAATGCTCATCCATTGGACATCAGCCCTAGAGAGCCATATAGCTCCTAATGAAGAAGCGAGATTATCTTGCAAGATAAAACCAAGCTTTATGAAAAAGACTCTGACATATATTGTGTAATGTGGCTGTTTGGTTATCTTTAAAAATAAGATAAAATCCTTGGGTCTGGCCGGGGAAACTAAATCCCTAATCTCATCTAAGTTAGGTGCAGAGGTTTGAATAAGGGTGTCAAAGTTAATTTGCCTTTCTTGTATTTCTTACAAGTTCTTAGAAGCACATTGATACATTGGAATTCCTAGACTAGACAATCAGAGCCAGTGATTCATTTCCAACATGCCAAAGTGAGCTAGCATGGTACTTTGGATGATAATATTGCATGAAATAAGATTTTTTAATGATATTTTGGAGAAATGATTATTCTTCTCTCCTAATACATTCCACTCAGATTTTTTCTAATTATGTCCTATTGCTCAAGATTATTGCTGGGTGCCTTATAAAAATGTGAGGTGTTCAGACATATTTCAGCCTACCCAGGGAATAAAAAGTAAACATGTGAACTGTTTTGGTGGCATTGGTCATACACTGCATGTTTGAAAGGTGTTAAGACATGATCTTTTGGGGAATATATGGCCGTTTCTAGTATTTTACTTCCAGGTCAAGCTTTGCTTTCCTACTTCAATAAGGACTTCACTTCAATGTGAAGATACAAAGCAGGATTCACAGCAGTGGAAATCAAAGAGAATGAAGAGCACCCTCATGGAAGTGGATATTTGAAGAGATCCATTAGTTGACCCAGTTGTAATAAATCTGATCTTCAACAGAGCACAGACATTGCAGAAAAGACTGCGGCCCCACTATGCTAGGCCAAATACACACATGCACATGGAAAGAGATAGTCCCCACTTGAATTAGCCTACAAGTTAAATCAACTAAGGAAATAAAGGAAATGTTAACAACATGAAACACAGGAGGAAAGAACACAGGTCTTCCCAGTCTTACAGGAGCCTGCTTAGCAGTGCACACACATCTTCATTTCTGAAGGTAAGACCATAACCCAAACCTGCCTTCTCCCTTCCAAGTTCACACATACAGATATATATATATATATGATCTCTTTTATGCACAGATTCTTACAAAAAAATTGAGAATGAGGCAAAGGTTTGGAGCTTGTTGAGCTTGCTTCCCCAGTAAAGGTACTGCAATCCTACAGGCTTATATAAGGTAGTCCCCACCTTTTCCTTAGAGGAATAAATCAGTGCCTTCCAGAATGATGGAAGGAATTGTTATAGAGTTATTCCTTCTCTGAAGAAATGACACAGGCCTTTCCACAACACCTCTTTCCATGGTGTCTTCATTGATGCTGCTTTTAACCTTGATAAATTGGCACGTGCAGTCTGTTTCTTCTTCCTGCAGCAAATTACCTGCTTCAGTGATGGTGCCACATACCAGATGCACTCAACATATGGCACACAGAGGCCTGCCAGCAAGGCCCATTATGTCCTGATGTTCAGTTCATTTGAAAAGATGTCGTGCAGCGTGAGCCTAGGCAGAACTGCCACTCCCTCTGAGCTGTGATCACTGGAGAAGGGTTTCACATCACGGCTACTTCAGGCAACTAATTTAGGTGAAATTCAGTGGATTTGAGTTAAGAACCCTAGTTCCCTTTATAGGGGAGGATGGTGATATTGCTAAAGGAATGAGTCAGAGCACCTAAGTTAGATCTAAGCAGTCTAAATGTATCTTGCCCTTGTTTCCACAGCCTGGGGCACCTTGAAGCTGGAGAAGCAGAATACATCAAGTCCTTTGCTACCAAAAGGGAAGGGACTAAGCAGCACACACCAGGGCAGAGAAACAGGAGAGAGAAATACCAAGTGTCAACACACAGCATTTCCTTACCACCTATGAAAATACTTCATGCAAAGGAGCCTTCAGGCCACCACTCAGAGATACAAAGTAAAGCAACTGCCATTAGGTGCCACGCATGTTTCAGTAACAGCAAGGCAAAGCAGGGAATACAGAAACAACATTTTATCAACCTGGTCCAAAGGCTTCTAGGTGTCTTCAAAAAGTGCTAATTTATTGGAAAACCAAGTCATGTATAAGATATTTACACTTCTGACAGCCTTATAATCTGAAATTGGGAAAGAGATCTCATCAGCATTTTTCAGAATGGGGAAGACAGCTGAGAAATTAAAGAAGGGTGATAAAGTTTTACCAGATAATTGCAAGAAAGCAAGCTTGAAAACAGCCCAGCAAAAGATATATTACCCAGCAAAATGGTCTCTTGCTGTTATCAGAATAATCCTTAGGGGCATCTTCAGTCCTATAGAATTTAATAGGAACGAAGTCCAATAGGATTTTGTAGAAAGAGCATTAAAGATCTGTAGTTGTTACAGAAAATGATAACCTTTCTATAGGGTATTAGAAGCTCTCCAACAGAATTATATAGCACAGACAACACTTTCTATTACATTTTATAGGATGATTTAAAGTTTTTTCTTTTTTTAACGCCAACACTACAGATACTGAAGAGATCACTACCGTTTATCTTAGACAGGAAGAAAATGCCTAGTAACAGAGCAAAAGTACGATGAAATAAAGCATAGAGAAAATGGAATGAAAATTCCCATTCATCCTTTTGTATAGTATTAGGACAAAAGTAATTTCTTTCAACAACATATTTAGATATCATGAAAAACAAGAGCTCAACAGATTTCAGGAAAAGGAGTCAGTAAGAACCAAGAACATCTAGAATTACAGTAGGAGGGTTACAAAAAAAATTAACAATGGATATCTTCAAAGGGGTAGAAACCGTGAGGTACTCTATCTCTAATCTGTTGGGCAAGGAAATCTAATATCCCTTAACAGCTTCTTGTATTGTAAAAGTCCACTAAAGTTTCTTGTACTTTCTTTTCAAATCAGATGCCACTGACCAATGTCAGCAACTCTGAGAAGAGAGTTGTTTAAAGAGTGACAGCTGCAAAGAACCATCCAGATTCCTGAGGTTTCTTTTCAGAAGAAAAGAAGAAAAGCGGTGTTTCCAATGAGATTTGGATTTTGGGGGTACAATACAAACAAATACTCTGCAGTGAATGAATCCAACAAAATCGCTCAGGAAACAGCAGCAGCAGCAGCCACTCTCCACAATCAAATATGAAATTAATAAGCAGAAATTAATACTTCTTGTTAGGTTAAGGCAAGCGGCTGGCTCTGCATCTCATTTCTAGAAAGGTACTTTACAGAAGAGTACAGCAGTCTCAAATTGGAGATAAATGACAGGCAGAGGCCTCTCTATTCTGCCAAAGAACTATAAAGGTGCCTTTACAGTAAATGAGAAACAGTGCCTATATTTTCTTGACGCCAGCTCAGAGATGAGACTGTGTCAATGGAGCGATGCTGTTTAACACCAGTTGAAGGCTCTGCCCTGAGTATTTAAAAGGGAAGACCATGATGCCACGAAATCCTTACAGGTGTGAACAGGTTTCACACACGTGTCCCAACATACTTGAAATAGAGTTGAACTGAGAGGGTTAAAACCTGCCAGAGCCTAGAACATTTGCATGAATCAAAAAACAACAAAAAACAATGAAAAGCAAAGGCCAAAATCCCCCTTTCATACTACTCTTTTGCTAGTACATCATTAGCTCCAGGAGAGTTATTTCTCATTTGTCGCAGAAAATGGGAGAAGTGAGACCCACTTATCTCTCTGTTGGATAGTCTCTCCTACATTAAAGAAATCTTCTGAGCCCTTACTTTTCTATTGAGGTTTCAAAGCAGAAAATGTAGAAAAGCATTACACTCAGACCAGAGGTTTTTCATTTAGTCACCGGTCTCTCTCACATGGCTGCCAGCACAGAAGTTATATTAAAAGCAGCAGCAAATTATGTTAGAGGATTAAGGAACTGCAAGCTTTCAGAGGTGTCCTGCGCATGGGATTTTTCCCTGCTTTACATCCCAAGTAGATTGTAGGTACTTGTGCAGAATGAGTGCACAAGCTTGGGAAAGTGGTGGAGAGTCAAGCCTGCGGTTTGTAGTTAATGTCACTCCAGCATCAGTGTGGGACAGCCACACAGGAGAAATCTTACAAAGTGGAAAAAACAAAACAACACCCATCCCACAAGCTCCCTCTGTCTTCCAGAGGTTTCCTCCTAGTAGCAAGACGCCGGCAGGCCAGAGAGGGAAAGAGCTCAGTTAAACTCGCTATCAAGTCTTGGATCTGCTTCATAAAAGTGAGATCTTGCTTCCCTGTAGTACTGATTGCACCTAAGCAAAACTGAAGACCAAAATGAGTGTCTCTCCATACGTGCAATTAATTGCAGCCTGTAAATCTCAGTTCAGGCTTCCCTTGCATTCTCTCAAAGTCCTCACCCAGAAACAGGAGCCAAACTTTGAGGCCAGTCAAAGGGTAGGGGTTTTTGTGCGCAGACACGCAGTATTGCAGACAACAGATACTAAAAAACTTCCAAGTCAAAACAACAACAGAAGCAAATTAAGACTACTTAATTCTGAAAAAGGAGTCTACACAGAAGTTCAATATAATCTAATTTTGGCCAAATTAAACTCGGTCAACTTAAGTTCACACTTTCCTGAGTGACCCATATAAATAAACCCTTTGACCAAGTTAGCTATCAAAGAGGTGACTTTCTACTAGCAAGATTATAATAGGATGCCACTTTACAGCCCCCCATGAGATCAGCTATTTGTGGATAGATATTGCAATGTGAAGGACAGTTGCCCTTAGATGCAAGTTCATGAGATATATTCAGCTGCACTCCTTCAATCCCAGTGGACTGAAAGTCCCGATTCATTTCCCTTTCTAAATTCTTGCCCTTTGGTGATACTTTGTGAAGTCCAACAGAGCTGTTCCTACTGTAAGGCAGGGGGGAGAAAAAAATAAAAAAAAAATCAGGATTAAACTGCTGTAAGAATCTAGCTGGAATGCTGATTACACTTCAGTGGAGAGACAGTAATAGAGGGCTGGATGCTCAGCAATACAAAACACTGAATATTCCCTCAGCTGAGCAGAACTGAATTCACTTACACCAGCTAAGAGTCAAACTTGAATGTGGGGAGTAGAGGTGAAATCTAAATGAATCATTCAGAAAACGTTCCCTTACCAGCTGATTGCACCAGCTGTCTACTTCCTCCAGATATGATAAATTCATTGTCATTGCCCAACACGTGCAGCCAAAAGCTGGTAACTCTGAAATCTTATTAATGGCAGGTGTAGAATCAGGTCACGTCTGCAGAACACAAGCATTTATTATCATGAGCAAGTTCTAAGCTAGTAAGGGAAAGGAGCTTTCAACTGTGAAAAGAAATGAGTTAATAGATACAGAAATACCAGCTACTTGGAGCTGCCTCTCAAACACAGCTAAACAGTTAGCTGGACATTGGCAGCAAACTGCAAGCTTGAGGACGTTTCTTTACAAAGAGCTAGAGATATCCACATGTGCAGAAGGGATGAGACTGAAACGTGTATGTTTGTGCATTTAGGTTGCAATAAGATTTTCATCAACTCTTGAGAAAAAATATCCCAATAGGAGTTTTGTACCAGATGTCCTCCAATCTGCACACACAACCCCTACTGCCGTTTCATTTTGGATGGGGTGCAAAACTAGCCGACTGAGCACTTGCAGCCATTAAGAGATCTGATGGCATTTAACAGCCCCAGAATCCTTGCCAAATTCCAATTTGCTTTGTTACCTCCTGCCTAACTAGAATCTTTCCATGTAAACTCAGTGTATAGTTTTTGACACTGATCCAAATAAAACCCTATCTGTAAACTTTCACACACTCTGGACCATTCTCAGAAAAATAAGATGAACTGATACTAGGGAAATTCTAGTCTCCAGCAGCATATTATAAAAATTAGAGACAAGGCAGACAGCTAAGGAAGCAAAGAGCTATTTCTCCCCAAAATCAGTAACAGAGGCTGAGACAAAAGAGATTATAATATACTTATCAAGGTTACAAAATCCATGGTAGAGACCAGAAATGGACACAGATGTTCAGAATCAGTTGCCTTAGCCACAAAACTACCCACCTGCAATTAATGTTGTAAACATGAAACATAATTCAGTTCCCAAACAGTCAGTCCAGGATATCCTGATCTTAGGGACAATCTAAACAAGACAACATGCTCGCACAAACTTCTTCCACAGTAGGAGTCCTCCAGACAACATTTCTTGAGTGGTGGTCTACTAGTTCAACAGCCTACTCTGATGCAAGCCTTCAAACACCTCTGAGGGACTGGGCTTCACCCTGTAATGTATCTGTGCAGCCAAGATACTCAAGTCAGCGCTGAGCTGAGCATGATCCACAGGCAAGTACAGCATAGTTGAATCAGCACAGTGTGGCAACCAGCCTAATTACCCATGTTAAGAAGATAATTATCCCAGGCAAAGTACCATAATGATGCTGCTTTTGGGACTCAAGCTAATATCTCTGTGTAGACATAGCAGTTTGCTGAGATCTCTAATACCATTTTGTGTCAGGCCATAGAAAAGCATTCTCTGTGCCCTGCTAAAAAGGGAGGAAAACGTGGGGGGACAGCACTTCCATCCCTTTCTCCCCTCATCAGGGCATCTGAAAGATTCAAGTGCTAAGATGCAAGACAAACACTAAAGTTCAAGCAAGTTCTTCAGCTACGTAGAGCTCCTAGATTTTCAGTGCTGCTTGCCTTTCAGTGCTTGGCAGTCTGAGTTTTCTTTCATGGCTGGTTTCCAAGTGAAAGTAAGTACAACAGCAGCTTAAAACAAACAAACAAACAAACAAACCCCCAAAACAACATCAACAGTATGCCTTCTTATCTGTGTGAGTTAATGTTCCAGAACCTGCAAAGAGACCTGTAGTTGTGTGTCTGTGTCCATTAACTTCTGCTTTATGGTTTCCTTTTTCTCATTACACCTTTCATTCTTTCAAAATCTCAACTGAAGGCTGCCTTTTTTTTTCTTTTTTCTTTTCTTTTTTTTCTTTCTTTCTTTTTTTTTTTTTAAAGCAGATAGGTAGCTTGCAGCAACAATCATACCCAAGAATTCATTGAGAGGCATAAGTGTTTTGGAGGGAGAATGTGTGGGGGTGGAGAAGAGAAAGTAAATGATGATGCTTTGTCGGCAGCTTTTATCTAAGAAAGGAAAGTAGGTCATGGTGGCAATGTACTCAGCAAAACTCAGCTGCAGTGAGAGTTCAAGATTCATGTTAATTAAGCATCCCTGATAAATCCAGAAGTAAGTGTGGCAGCAGACCTCCACTGCTATATTGTCAAAAACACAGCCTGGAAGCACACAAGGATCCTAGATAATACAACAATAACAGCTGTGTCCTATATAGTGCTTTAGGCCAACAGAGCATAAATGGAGGCAAGTACCCTTCATTTTAAAATGGGGAAACTGAGGCAGAGAAGTGAAGTGAAGTGACTTGCAGAAGGTCACACAGCAGGCTAGCAACAGAGACAGCAGATTAGAAGCACAGATTTCTTGGTTTCTATTGCTCTGGTCATTAGATCAAGCTGTTTGTCAAATACGACGCTAAGTAGCTGCAGTCCGGGCATGGACTTTTGTTGCATCTTTCAAGAGATGGATAAACCACAACCTTAGCAATTTTCCCAAATGTTTACTTACTTTTAAGAGTTTGCACCTGATTTCTGGAGTGAGATGGGCTTTTTTTCCTAGACAACTTCCAGCTATCAGAAATTATTTCATTATCTCTTACAATTAGAAGCCCTTCCTAATCATATAACTTCTCCCTGTGTGGATAGACTTAAGTCTTCTTTTAGCAGTATTTTGAATAACGTAATAAATTGAGCTCCTTAACACTTTTGTTGTAAGGGATATATTTCCACCCCTCTTCAGTAACAGTCATCCCTGAAGAACAAAACCTTATTTTGCTTTCAAACATGGAAGTTTGATGACAAAGAAAAACTTGTTAGCATCAGTGGCATACATTTTATCTGGTGTAAGAGAGACACAGAACCCGCACTTGCCACTGGAAAAATCATTTTCCAGAACAGCTCCTTAAAAAAAACAAAAAACAATCAAAGTTTTGTTAGTGGGCACATTTTATTCTACAAAATATTTGTTTCTATATACATGATCAAGATGCCACAAATCCAAATGCACAAGTTATAATCCTTGAATGCCTTTAAGTCCCAGTACCATGACCCTGTTGCCGGTAACGATAAAAACTTATACATTTGCAGTGCCTAGAGAAACACCAAAGGTATAAAGACCAGTGGTGCAAAGGTGAGTCAGCAAGAGCTGACACAAAAAATTTTTCCTGATAGACCTCAAAAGCAAAATTTGCTAGAGAACCAAGGGGACCCAGAGGAATGTGTGTACTTTTTTTTTTTTTTTTAATTAAAGAACTGTGCATCTCCTTCAGTTTCAGTTATAACCTTACTCCTAAGTCATTTTAATAATGGGATGCAGCCTAGGCTCCAAGGTATTTATTTATTTATTTTTGACTCCACACACCTCAGCTAACCCCCAGAGCAGCTAATTCAGTTTATCCAACCACAGTGGACTGGTTCTGCAGTCTCAGAGGTAATCTCAGGTGCTATGACTGGGATTAGAAAGAGGTTAGTTCTGTACATTGAAAGCTGAATAAATGACAACGAAAATGTGCCTCTCTCCGCAATATGCTTTCCTAAGAATCATAACATTCAAACTGAGGTTTTCTACATGTTAATAATATGCACATAACTGGAAATAAAGAGAGACTCCTAATCCTATTGAGGCCAGTCCTCAGTTTTGCCTCAAGGTTATCTCCTTCTCTTTGGAGAGTGGATTTCTCACAAAGCTTTCTACTTGACATTTTTGATATATATATTTTTTTTCCTTCAGGTTTAGAACTTTAATCCTTTTAGCTGTCTCGGTGAACCTCTCAGACTGCAGTGGGTTGTATTTCCATGCAATTCACGAGTCACTTAAGCAATACAATACTCATCAATATAGCCAAGAAATCTGGGAAATAATTAATCCAAAAAGAAGGGGCATATAAACTTAAGATAAAAAGAAAAGGTGGTAGGAATTTTAAGGCACTAGAAAGACAGAACAAGGAATTACTAACATTATTATTGCAATTATACAATGTCTTATGAAGCCTGTTGGGACAAAAGTTATAGAAATAAGTAGACTCCTTGTTTCAAAACAGCTTTCAGTCTAAGGGTATGTGTTGTTCAGTAACACCCAAACTAGTAGCTGGTGAAATAATCCATCCTGTCTTCCATCAAGATTAACGCTAAATGCTGACAGGAAAGATCTCAGATATCCTTATACTAAGCAATTATGAATATTTAGCCAGTCACATCCTGGTAATGTTAGTGGTTCCAATAAACCATATGGCTTATACCCCTTGTATAACATTTTGTCCTGTAATACAGTTACAGGTATTTTCAATTCAGTCTTCAGATTCAATGTTTTCCTTCTGAACAGAGCTTAAGTAAAGTTTTTTTGCTAAATGTCACCAGTTCAAATGTTACTGTTGACTCAGGTTGTTCTACTCTAGGCACACTGCTGGCCTGCACATTACTGCCAGGGTAGGTAAACTGATTTTCCTCCTCTTATTCTTTGACTTGTAAAGGAATAATCCCCTAACGCAAATAAAAAAAACACACACAAAAAAAGGCTTTTATGCAATGTTCATACTAGTTTCTATCCTAAACATGGAAACGTCACCGTAAGTGCTGGAAATATCTTAAATATTTTGGTGATGCCATAAATACTTTAACCATAGGAGCAGTACGAGCAGCAAATTCCACTACCAAGTGAGCACCCAGTCCCTTCCACTCTGTCAGAGGTGCAGCACATTTGACAGGACCTCTGTACGTAAGATAGACCAAGGCTGTGATTGACAGCAGTCTGAATGCTAGAGAGCCAGCATTCTAAGGCACCAAAGAGATCGCTCAGCATGAGGAAGGAGCTTTCCAGACTGTTTCCAGTTACTTCCATACGATCAGTGCAGAGTCTGTATTGCGACTGCTCTGTCAGCAGAGTAGCCACAACAGAGTAAGTAAATCAAAACTGGCCTCTCTTTTGACAGGCAAGACCTGTGTGTTTTCCAATTCATAGTGAGGGTGCTCAAACCTGTTGCTATTTATCTCCTAATGCCTCATTATACTGAATATTCAAGCCTTAAGGAACCTATCTTTGAGCATCCTCTATAGAAATGAAATGAAAATCATTTTCCATCCCTACAAGTTGCCATTAAAAATTACTTTCCTGAAAATAGGCTCGATAATTACTATTTTTGATTGCACAGGGAAAACTGTTAAATGTGTTAGAATATATTTTAAATGCCAGTTTTCACTTCCAATGCAATGTGAGAAAACTGAAATTCCCACTACAACACCCACACAACCCTAGGTACCACTAAAAAAAATTAATGACTTTTCCAGGCCACCTGATGCAAAAAGGAACAGAGACAGGTATTCAACACTCATGTTTTTGTCCTTGTCAGATGGTACAGGCTCGTGATAAATGAGTAGGACTAGAAAACTACAAGTCTGGATTTATTAGAAATAGTAACTATTCATATTGTGGTGCTATGCACACATGCCATTTAGATTGGGCAGCTCTCTGGTACACACTGTAGAAGCAGAAATAGTCTCCTTTCATTTGGGCATGCAGTCAACAAGGAAAGGATAATTAGTCTGGTATGCAAAGTCTGTAAAAAGGAGTCAGTAGAGAGACAGTTCCCAATGCAAGAGACGGATGCAATACAGAAAATAAATTGCCAATATTGAGCACTACCTTACACTTCCCCTGTATCCTTACGCAAATTACCTAACTCAAGATCCACAAAAATGTTAAGAATCCCAAGTCTCACTGAACGCAAAGAAAGTTAGGTATTCCAGCCTCCTACATCTGTGCCTCCATGGAAACAGCCTTCTGTGCTCTGCAAACATGCTTAGTATCATACCAGAGCCACCACATGGCTTCAGACATATAGGATCAAGGATACTCCAAAAAGTACCCTTTAGTCATGCTTCCTAAGCTGCTGTGTGTGCAAAATGTCTTGAAGATCTCACTGTACCCAGAAAGCAACAGATTAGGCAAATCCTGAGTTACTACTGATGATTCCAATCCCATATATCCCCTCCCAATCCTCCATTTTAGCAGCTACAAAACCTATGTAAAGACTTTGAGAACCTACACATTCGCATCCTCTAAGTGATGTACACCATGGTCCAAGTTCAGCAAATTCTGAAGTAATGAGCCCAGGAAGTTCTTCCCAATGGCAGTTGTTAGGAAAAATGCAAATAGCAAAGTTCTCTAAAAACAACTAATATACTAGAAAACTTTTCTAGTGCAAGTTCTACAGGATGCAATTATTTCTTTCCCCTTTTGTTTTTAAACTGTCAAAAATCTCTAACATAGTTATGTTGATAAAGTAAGGAATTTTTTTGCTAACGTGACACATTTTATTTGGAGAAGTGCTGTAAAGGTACCAGCAGAACTGTTCTGCCTATGTAAGCTACACTGCCCATGTTTCTTGGGAGGCTTGCTACTATAGCTATTACCAGCAAACTGTTCTAGTAAGACAAGGTCTAAAACAGAACTTAAAGACAAACTAAGTCAAGGGCCCAATATCTACTTGCGAGAAAAAAAGCAGGGAGGGGAAAAACACTTGCAGTTAAAATGCTTAAAAGGTTTAAGTTTATTACAAAGGTGACAGAGGTGGAATGGTTGCTGTAAGAGAGTGCTGGAAAATAAAAAGAGGCACTCTCACATGGAAAGATATAAAAACAGTTAATGGTTGGAAATTAATTCAAAGTAAAAGTAAAGCACTAAAGAAAGAAAAATAAGAAAACTGAAGTTAACCTCCCCTCAAAGTACACTAGTCGAGGAAGTGATAAGATTTATCTACTAACTTACCAAAAGCCCAAATCCCAAAAGATAATCTCCAGTCATCAAGAGTTGGATAACTGGAAACAGTATCAAGATGTTGGGATTTTTCTAACGGTGAAAAGAGCTAATTCTGTTGCAGTGTGCTAATGATCCTAGACAAGACAGGCAAGTGGTAGGACAGAGGACCATTCTCTTGCATCTTTCAAAGGTTATATAAAGCACAGAGGAATTCAGTGATACAGCCACGGACCTTGTAGCAGAGCCAGGAGCCAAAGCCAAAGCTCCTGAATTTCTGTTTCGTGTCCTACACATAAGACCAAATTTTGTCTTGTAAACCTCTAAAATGAGAACATGCAGTGGCTTCAACTACATTCACAAGGCTACACAGATCTTTTAAGCAATAGCATGGTCATCAACTCATTTTGAAACATACTGAATAAAACAGAAGACTCAGAACAATGGGAACTGCTTGAATAAAACTGAAACGACCTCACAATAGACGGGTAGGAGTTTCAGCAAGTCTAAGTCAACACATTTTAATTACTCCTCTGAGTTTCTTTTCTCTGACCCTTCAAGTGATCATGCAGAAAAAGTGGTGCTTGTGATGCATCTTCAAGACAGGAGACTACTGCTGACAATAACTGGATTTAGCAGGTTTTTAGAACAGAAGACTGATACATACAACAGCCATAACTCTACTAGCAAGATAGACCCAACAGCCATTCAATTTTAATGCACTACAGGGTTCATAATGGAATGTAAGCCACCTATCATGGTTGAGTCCAAAATGGGAGGAGGAAAAGGCTGTTTCTTATACCACATTTTTGACACCAAAACTCAGAAACAGGAATCATTTTTGGCATCACTGCAGTCACTGCAAGCTGTGCCTTTGACAGCTCAGAGGTTGAAAACACCTATTTTCTTACAGAGAACTAAGATGTTCCATCTTGCTAATTGAAGAAAAGTCTAGCTGGTGACTTGACAATGGTTTATAACGAATAAAATAATGGAAGACGTTCACTCAGCTTTCATAAGACCTGGGAGTAGTGTACAGAATTTTTGGCTCCAGCTGGAAAAATTTAGAGGCCAACTGATATGATCCAGAATATAGCCACAAGAATCATCAAAAGTACTGAAAACACAACCCATAAGGAAAAACCTGAACACAGTTGTATTCAAAGGGATGCATGACAACAGCCTTCAAATATATAAATATATAAAAATATTTTCATAGAATGCTGCTGCAAAGAAAGATATGCTTTTCACATTCACGGAGAGAGTTTAAATTATACCAAAAAGACATGTAGGTTAAAGATCAAGAAAAGTTCTTACTGTTGAGAAGGCACTGAAATACCTTGCGCTTTGGATGTTGTGAAATCTCTGATGATTTCTTGAAGTCTCTTCCAGCCCTATCTAACAGAGCAGTAGAGACCACCATATTAAGTAAAATAAAAGCCAATGCCTGTAAAACCATGCTACATAAGTTTAGCCAAAATACACACCCTTTTTAAAAAGTAATCAACTACTCAAATAGCTCAGCTAGGAAAACAGCAAATTCTCTGTCACTCGGAGTCCTAAATCAAGGCTCGATTTCTTTCTAAATGATATTCAATAGCTCTCAGAGACCTTGTATAATACAGATGTTAGAGGGGATGGTGTCCTAGCTTGTGTTTCACAGGATCTAAAAAGCTGATTATCAGAATGATTCCTTCTGGTCTGAAAAAAAGGACCATTTCCGAGCAAGAAGTTGCAGAAGAAAAAATTCACACAAGAAGTTTCTTTCATGAATTTGAGAAAGATGGCATCAAAGTTCACATCTTGAGGTAAATTACAAAATTACTCCAAGTTTATGAAAAAAACATTAACTTGCAAGCTAGAAAAAATAAGATCACAAATGCCTATTCGTTAGGCAGGACTGTGCAGCTAAGTCTCACTGAATTTATTTTAATTTGAGAAACATGTCAGCTAAGAGCCTTTTTAATATCTCAGTAGCAGATGCTAAAATGAGTGGCCTTTGGATGTTACTAAGAAGAAACCTTAGGCTCCACAAGAGGGGCAGGAAGAACAGTCCCTGTAAAGCTCTCATCAATTTATACATCATGGAGGAAGTATATTAATAGGGATCTTTTATAAATAATAAGCATACCATGTACTTAATATTTTGCTTGGTTTCTAGGTGCCACTTATTTCCTGACAACATCCTGGCTGTCAACACACATACACAGAAGTACTCATTAGTGGTATTGAAGGATGGTTTATAGAAGGTCAAATAATGGGCCATGACAATGCTATTATGTTCCTTGCTATAAAGGTCACTTTTACTCATCATAGTAATTATCTTGACAGCACTATATTTACTTCCACTGATTTCAATGCAGAAACTTCTCCAGCACCTTGGCCTTTCTGATTTCAATGCTGCATTTGCCTTTATTGCTCTCACTAATACATGTTTCTTGATGCAAGACAAACAACAAAAACGGTCTCCAGAAAAAAAAAAAAGAACACAAGGAAGCATTGTAATTAAAAGTTAAGTAAAAAGTTAGCTTGAAATTTTCAGACCAGTTAAGCCTTCACCACTGCATGAGGAATGACTATGGTGCAAAAGGCAAGATTTTCAGAATAGCACAGAACCACATATGCCTTTTGAAAATCTGAGCACTTCACTCCAATTTTCTGGCTCTAGAACACATTACAAGTAAGATTTTCAAAACAGCTTTAGGAAATCTACTCTCAAACTCTTAGTGAATTTTACCTGGCTTTAGATACCTAAGTCCCCCAGTCTTAACAATTCTAATTGATCAAGGTCACTCAAGTAGTCAGCAGCGAAGGGGGTCACTGAACAAATCACATCCTGTATTAAGGGTCAGTAATACACTCATAAAAACATTCTACCTTCCTCTCTTTTTCTTACCTTAGCTCCTAGCCTTGTCCCAGCCTTTCTTTCCAATAGGATACTGCATCAATATTTTTAATAGTTCACTTATTTAGACTAATCTACTAACGGAACAAGGCTTGCACAATCTTGTTGTCAAACTTGTCCAAATTCGACCACTCAAAAGTTAACAAATTTGAAACATACAGAGAGTCTGAGTTAATTTCTTACAAATTTACCACATCTCTTTCGGTTCTGAGAGGCAGTGGTTGGCCAAACACCACAAGACTGACCCCAAATCAGCCTCAGAGCTTGCAGACTTTTGCCCAGATAAGTAGGCTTTGGGTCTGCCTCCATACACACGTCTAAACAAAGATTACTTGCAAAAAAACCCCCTACAAAAATAAAAACAAAAAACTAGGAGAAAGACATCTATCCCACAAAACCTAGAGTGGTCAATGTCTATTGTGAAGCAGATATATATATATATATATATATTTTAATTAATTTCCTCATATGGTGGGGTTGGAAACATTCATAATTGCAGTTGACCTTTAAGACTGAAGGAGAAACTAGGCTAAAAGGAAGAATTCTGTGGATGGCTGTGAATAAAAGAGATATCTAAATGGTGAAAGTATACTAATGTTATATGCTTTAATTATGTAAAAAGTGTATGGTATAAGGTATTCAGTAAATTATGTTGAAGTAATTTAGAAATATGACAGGTGAGGAAAAATGCAGTAAGGTTTTTAAAAGGAGTTGGATACATCTAAAATTCTCATAGCATTTGAAAAACATTCATAGAACAGGCTTTGACTTAAAAATAAATGCATACATTAGAGCAATTTCACAAACTAGATAGGTCAGATTATCACATCAGGTAAATAGTAGTAAATCCATTTTTAGTCAGTGCACTATAGCAATGGCTTTATTATTCAGCAGCATTTTGCTAGTTAATCCCAGCTAAACATCCGCTCTGTGTGATCTGGACGTTGCATAGCAGTGGCAGGATTAGGTGAGTAATATATGCACTGATGCCACAGCACTAAAGGAAATGCAGAGTTGGAAGAAAGAATAATAAATAAAATATTCAAGCAAACAGAAAAAGGACTTGTATCCTCGAGGGGATCAATTTATCACAGGCTAACAATCAAGCAAAGAGGGCTGCCCATGACAATTTTCTCAGTGCAGCAAAGACACTAAGCATTTCTTCATGTTCTAGAAGCGCTTGGTCTCCCTAACCTCTCATTACCTGTCAGTAATTGCTTGTGGCCATCACAGAATAAGTTTTATTCCTTGTAAACAGCCATTGCTGCTGTTATATAGTGACACATGACAGTGTCTTTGCTGTAGACACCATACAGCTAGACCATGTGGAGTCCTCAAAGGGTATATGTGTGTTGTCAGAAGATAGCTTAGTTCTCTGTGGTCTCTCTCTCACTGCCATCTCTTAGCAGCAGGATAAGCATAAAAAAATTAAAAGATTAAACAGAGTCCTTGATACTCCACTACAGCAAGGACTCTGTAGTGGTACATGGGCCAATTTCAAGGCCTGAACAGCATGAAAAGTCATACTGCAACAGAGAACTAGGCAAATGCAAACATGACTTCCCAGCTATAGCCTCTGTTTAATTCTCCTTGGCTGAGTGCCTATTGCTGCTGAATTGGCTCTGCTTGTGGGTGGCTTAATTAAGGAGATGCTAAGTGGGAAGAAGGAGGGAGAAAAACATCCCCTCCCCACACTTCCTTTCCAATATTGTGCTCAAACACCATGCTTACAGCATCTCTGAAACATAGCAGCCTTACTTTTCATGACTACTGAGCGCTTGGAATTCCTATTAAATTTAGGCTGCACATTAAGTGCCAGTTCCTCTGAAAACAGAAGCTCAGCTTTTGTTGTCACTTCATCTCTCTACTTTGGTGTCACTTCTGAAACAGATTTTTATTCTCCTTCTGCATGCTAACATCACCTGCTCCAGCTCAGGCAACTCACTACAGTGCTGGGATGCGGACAAATTGTTACCGAACAGCCTGCAAGAATGACTAAGTCACTGATTTTGTAGGCACAACACCAAGGTTTCTTTCCATGATTTGATATACTGGGTCACTATAGACAAGTTGCTTTATGTAATCTGATAATTATGATATTCACATTCCTTTGTGAAGTGCTTCAAGGACACATATGAAATGAAAAGCATTATTAATGAGACAGCAACCATCTCTTTTAGGCAATAACCCTCTTCTCTCCAAGTTGGCAGGTGGCTTGCCTTTATTAAAAAACAGGCAGTTCATTTTAAAAGGACGGGAAGGTCTCATACACAACAAAGAGGGCTGCAATAGAACAAACAAAATGTAAATGGCCCCCATATATTCAAAGTTAGCATAAGCACAAAAGCACTCACTCCCCATCTCAAAGCATCCTCCATACTGCCACAAAATAACAGGATCAAATCGAATTGAGTAGCCCTCAGGTCAACGGTTACCCACTCCTAGAAAGGTCAATGATTTGTTTACAGCCTTCCTGGCACACACCATAAGATGAAGAGGAAAAAATAGTTATGTGTATGGTTCATACAAATCATCTTAACTAAATTACTGGCCTGCTTTATGCCATACATCATGAAGCATACTTTACTGAAAGGAGATCCCACTCTCATTACCAAGAAGAAAAGAAGAAAACTAACTCTTCATATCAGAGTAATATGGCCATGATCCCATAAATATGTCATATTTTAGTTTTTAAAGTAATTTTTATAGGAAGTTCACATACTGATTTATGGCCAGTGAGAAAATGCTGTGCTGAAATAGCTGTTAAGTGCCAAAGGGAAAAGGCCGCAACGTTTCTTCTCCTGACACGTCAACTCTGACTTCATATAGCAACAAAGAAACTAGGTCAGAACAAGATAAGCAGGAGAAATGAGACAATTAGAAATGGCCTATCTTGTACATTTTGAATAAGTCTTTATTAAAACAAGGTCAATTCCCAGTTAGGCATTAAAATGGCCGAATTAAAAAAAATAAATAAAAATGAAACTCAACCAAAACAAAATTGAGCTATCTGAAAATGTGGCCATAAATATCACAGCGGGAGCTTTGGAGGAATGATTTCACAAAATCTATTACTACTGTAAGTTTGTAATCAAAACCTTTTAAAGCCTTAGCTTTAGCTGCAGGTACTGAGCACTTAAAGAAAAAAAAGAAAAAAAAAAAAAGTCCTGAACTCTCTTTGAGTAACTACCCTCCCCCTCCACCTCCCAGCTCCAATATCAACCCTAGAAATAGCTACAAAGGTACTGCACAAAGACTAACTTTTGAAACAGTCTTAAAGAATTAGTCAGAAGTCTGCCTTTTCATATCCCCTCCCTTTTTCACTATGTCAATACTGTGCAACTAAGTGAACTCCATTCATTTTTGTTCTTGCTAAACGAGAAAATTCAGGAACTGGTCTCATCTCTACCAACTGGCAAGTAATCAGAGTATAATCTGTGGCTGCATTTATCCATACATGCAGAGTAAGCACACACTTCCTATTAAAACAACTTTATTTTTAGCAAATGGAAACCTGAAAATAAAAGGTGAGGTGTTTAAAAAGGAGCCCAGAGTGCCTTCTGAGTCTGGCAGTGCTCACTGCCACACCACAAGCAGTTGCACGGCTCCATACAGAGACTGTACAACATGGTCTACAGAAAACAAAGGCAGAGCTGAGCACAGAGATATAGTACTGCTCGTAGTATAGCCAGCTCTCATCATTTTATCTACTAGCATTCAATATGTTTATTAACGATCCAGCAGATTGTCTTGTATTTCCTCAGAACTTCATTCTTCATTTGAAAGAGGATTTTGAAAAATTGCAGGGTTCGCTGTGTTCCTGAATGGGCAGCCAGTTTGTGCACGCATGAGTGTTGTTTTGGGCATAAATTGCAGAGTTTAAGTACCAGGGAGCTGCAGGGGTGACCTGCATTGGAGAAGGCCATGAACTGCAGCATGCCCGTCACAACTGCTTCCAGCCAGCTCTGAAGCCAATGTGAACAACCCAACACACACCAAAACTTCAGCCAGTCAGAGGAGCCCATGGTGCCCCTGCACAGATTTATTAAAGAAAGAGCGGAGAGTCATGTAAGGAGGCATGCAGGGAGATGCTGGAGGAAACGCACAGAGAGACTGCTGAGGAGGCACAGTTGGAGACGCACTTTCGGAAGGAGGTGCTGTGTGCAAAAGGGATGCACTTCTGAGGGGACTTCTGCCCGTGGGCGACCCACACCAGAGCAGGAACACCCTGGAAGGGACTGCGGCCCATGGAGGACCCATGCTGGAGCAGGTACACCTGTGAGAGCCTGCAGCTTGTGGAAGAACCCCTGTAGAGTAGCAGCACTAAGCAGCATGGAGGAGCAACAGACAGAAACCACTACATGCACAACCCCAACCTCCTTTGCCACTTGTTGCCTCACCAAAGGAATTAGGACAGACCGAGCGTAATCTGCAGCACAAACAAGGGAAGTTGAGACTAGAAAGGGGGGAGGATATGTGTTTGGCTTCAGCTGGCCTGGGAAAGGGGAAGAAGTGCCGTTCACTTAAGTGTTTTATTGTTTATGCATACTTCTTTCTCAATACACAAATAAGTGATTAGAAGTTTGGGTTAATTAGCAATAAATTAAGTAACAATTCCCGGAGTTGAGACCGTTTTGCCCGAAACAATCTACTAGTAGGTGTTACAACTGTAGAGAAAGGTTTGAACAGCATCTACAACTATCCCAATGCCAGGAAGTAAAATGAAAGATGTCAAGCATTTGGCTTAAAAATCAAGATGCTTAGCCATCTAAGGATTACTGAAGGCAATAAGCAATAACTTATTTTATATCTTCAGATCCTGTAACTGCAGAATCTGAATGCCTTGAACTCAAGTGTCCGTCTTCACAACCTTTTTTGAGATAATACAGTGTTATTTCCCATTTTACATAGGGGACAGCTGGCAGCAGGGAAGCTAAATGATTGGGTCACTTCAGTTAAGAGGCCTGTGATGAGCACAGCCCTCCTGCAACACCACCCACTATCCATATTCCTTTGATGGTAGAAAGGTCAGTGAGGGTGTGATTTCCAAAAAGCTTAAAATCTTTCACAGAAGCAAATTACGCACTGCGAAATCTATCTAGCAGGAGCAGAGAACTTTCGTCCAAAAGCAATGTCGGGGAAAACATCCAGTTTTGATTTGTGCGAGTTTTAAAAATAAAGTAAGCTTAAAAAGGAAAAATTGATAACAGATACTGCTTTCTCACAGAAACCACACAAATACTCAGAAACCTCCTTCATTCCAGAACTTTTTTTTCCCCCCCCTGAAGTCCTGTCTTTCCTTACTTATTACTAACTTGATGAGCCCAGTTAATCATTCCACAGAAAACCCTCCCCACACACAGGTATTTTAGGGTGAGAAAAAAGAAAATATATCTGATTTCTCAATTTTCATTTCTGAGGTTCTATCAGTTCGCATTTATGCTAACTACAGAAGGGACCCCAGGAACACAGAAGGCTGTTCAAGTCACCAGTTTAACTCTTGCTTCCTCAAATCTGTTTTAATCGGTAGCAAATGTTGGACACTTACCTACTGAAATTAACAAACCTACCATTAATTTCACTGAAACCGTGTGGCCCACAAGTGTTAATTAAATCTTAAATTGCTTTCTGGGGCATAATCAGTTTTTATAGTCAGAAGAACATTACAAAAAAAACACACTTTGACATGCTCACAGGCATTCACTGAATCAATGCAAGATCCAGAAGCAAGAGTAAAAAACCAAAGAGTCAAAGCCTCAATTTTCTCCTGCAAACAATCTGCTGCACTTCAGACTTCAAAAGGAAATGACTGCAGCAGCCTGAAGCAGCCAGAGAGAGAAAAGTAAGGACAAGACAAAAGCTCAAAGCTTACCTCGAGAGGGCAAGTTCTTGTTTGTCCAGTTATTTGAACCCAAAGAAAACTAAATGGGGACACAGTATGAAAAGGATGGGAACAGTAACAGATAATGAGGTTGTTTTTCAATTACACTGAAATCTCTGTAACACTCAGCCTTAAAATGACAGACAAGATAGGCCCCAATAATTTCTTCTTTGCAGAGACTGTTACCTCTACAGCTAATACAAGCACTTGCCTCTTGGTACAGCTCCCACTTGCAGGGTGAAATGAGGAACAAATCAAAGCCGAGAAACTGATTACAAAGGATGGTATGTGCATCCTTTGGCTTCTGAGGCCAATACTGTCCTGAGTGCATCAAAAACTTCCATGGCCCTGAACCATAGGAAGCACAAAGTTGTCTCAAAACTGTGTTTGCTTCCTACTCCTTCTTTCCAAACAAGTGTTAGAATAGTAGCTGAAGATCCGGCCAAATAGGCTGCCAACTAAAGCATCAACCTCTCAACAAACAGCCAGGAAACACGTAGTAAAGCAGATGTCTGGCATATATTTTTCAGCTTTGCATGAATAAACACACATCTAACACTGAAGGACAGGCCTGGTTTCTATGAACACAATCATATTTTCCCCACAGACAATAGACTCATATTTACATGCTAATTAGGAAAAAATAGACAAAACAGTCATTTTAGTTTTCATCACACATCCCACCTGTAATACTTATGATAATCTTTCCTTACCATCCCTTGCCCTCCTACAGGGATAGGAGGCAATTTGATACATAGAGTTCTGAGCCTCTTTCATAATGAATGCACTAGGAGGAAAAAGGAAGAGGTAAGGGAGGGAGGAAAAAAAAACAAATAAGAATTAAAAAAATCTCAGCTTGACTTGTCTTCAGGTCTATAGCAACATCAACATGATATTTCTTAATCTGAGCTTATTTTCCAGGTCCTCAATTCAATTTCTCTTCTTACAGTTTTTGGTACTATTAAAATAATGTCAGGTCAATCAATCATTATCCCTAGGGCTTCAAGTTTCCTTTCAAGCCTCTTTGGCATTTTAAAACCCAAGTTTTCATTCCCCCTTCCTTACTCCTTGCTGTAAATTTACCTACTCCAGCTACTCAATATCTTCAATTGTCACCTTCTTGATTTTATTTTATCTCTGCTTGCTTGGCTGGCATAGATAAACACACAGAAGACTGAATTCAATAAATCTCAGCCATAGTTCTGGACATTCTGTTTCACTGTAATGACTTATTAAAGCTTTAGGAAAAGAGATATTAAAAGTGATAATTGCTTTTCAAAACTAATAGAAACACATGATTCAACAGCTTGAAGTGTGGAGGAAGGGAGAAGAGAATATTCCACAGCGGTAAATAATGCCTTTAAACACCACTATACTTTAAACGTAGAACTCAAATCATTCAAATTCAGCTACCACCTAGAAGCTTCAAAGTGCTTCAAAGAAAGACTCATTGAGACTACACAGATTAATTTGCAAAGCTCCTGGAAAACACATGCAATGAAGATTTCAACTATGAAAAAGTCCCTTAGTGTCATCACTTTGAGGTCTTAGGATACAAGGGACTGTATTTTCAAGCCTCTTTCAGCCACCAGAAGAGACAAGAATCTCAGCACTCACTCAAACAAGAAAGAAGAAGAAGAAACAAACAAAAACAAACAAACAAAAAAACCAAAAACCACACACACAGACAAGGTGAGATTCTGACATTATCACAGGAGCTCAGAAATAGGGGCTTATGCAAAACACTGCAAGTGTTTGTAACTCAAAATTACAGAGGTGTGCACATTATTTAGAAAGATATGCTTTGAAAATTTGACCCACTTGTAGAAGAACTGCAGATGCACACAGCCGAGCCATCTTAGTCTTTCATTATATTGGTTGAAATTTCAGCCAACAGAGAGTAACCCAGATTTGCTTGCCAAAAATTCTGTTTACACATTCAGATTTTAAATCGCAGTAAGTACAATCAATGAAACACATTTTAAAAGGAACACACTGTTGGAATAAAAAAAATAATTAGCTAATAATACCAACGGCAAGATGCTGCTATTTAGTGACGTATGGGTTAATTAACCCATACATCATTAATACTTACTTTTTCCCATAACCAAAAGATTTCACATGACGTACATCACAGATTGCTAGAATTTTTGCCTGATAACATTGTACAGTCTATAATTCTTGGCCTAGCTGCTTGCTGTTGTGTATGTCACCTGTGAACTATTACATTATACCTGTGTCTGCTTGCATGTTCCTTGAAGCGGGGAACTGTTCTCACACATAGTGCAAAGAGCCATATGCTGATCTGCTGAGAAATAAGTATTAATCTGACATAAGCTCATTTGGCATTTTCTTGGTATATAACTAAATGTGTAATTGAAGTCTGCCTCCTCTTGCACATACAGTAGGGGTGCTGCAGAGATGCACCATACTGTTAGAGCTCCAGACAGCTACTGCAGCTGTTACCTACAGCCACCAGTCCCTGAACACAGTACTTTTGGGAAATCCTGAGCTATACAACATGTAAAAAGTGAAGATCAGCTGACTGATGCTTCAAATTTGCCGTAGAGGCACTCAAAAAAACATCAATCAAATATTCTTACAAAATGTTTAGTTGAGAATACACTCTCAAGCTACTTCAGCAATCCAACTGAATGTCACATTCAAAGCTGAGGAAGAAAGCAAACAGCTAAAACACAGAACCACCTAACAATTCTTTTCCCTTTTCCCACCCTTCCCTACCCAAATAACCTTGATGCTACTTTAATCTGAAAATGATTAAGGTAACATACCTGAATTAGATTGAAATGCATAAGCACAGCCATGCTAACCTTTAAGCAAAGATTTGTTGTTGTTGTTGTTCACTACATCATAAACTTTTTTTTTTTTTAAATATACAGGCTTTCAGGGGTATTATGGCTTCCTTCCAACGCACAGACTTCATATTAATATTTTTGAAGCTCTCAGAAGATTTTGGGGTCCACATGAACTGAAGTATTAAGCAGTGTTTGGAAAGACGGTGCAAATTATGCGAAGCAGAATTTAGGTAGGTGAGGTATCATTTGACAAGAGTATTTCATCATCTTTATTTATCAGGAGAGAATTAAAGAGTACGTGACAACCTTTGCAGGGATAGTTAGAAGAAAAGCTGCAATGATAAAATACATTTCTAAAGCTAAATTAAAACTAAGGTAAGTATTTAATTGGTTACACACTGTGCAAAATGTGATAGATTTATATCTGTTCTGCTGAGCTGCTGCTTTCTTGTATTCTGCAAGAGAAATGAATTGTATTTGGAAAAGCCTGGAAACCTTCCAAAATAGCACAGGGAAGACACAAAGTTCACTTATTTGTGAGCAAGATGCTACTATATTGTTTCAAGTTGATTAGTAGCAAAAATTAACATTTCATTAAACACTTTGACAGGAGACAGAACCCTTTCATTAAGCACAAAGTATGTAATTAGCAATAATAAGCATATCTTTTTTTTTTGTATATAGCTCATTATATTTGCACTGCAACAGGAAAACACAATTTGCACTCACTATGGTGAGCTGGAAGACACCAATGCATTAAAAATAAAACCCCTTTTCATTATTTGTACTAATCTTCATTTTATTAGGTTTAAATATTTGTAACAAAAAACCCTCTCCCCCAAAAATAAGAATTTAGGTTTGAGCTACATATATTTTATGTACTTACTCTAGGTCAGAAATTTGATTTTTTTTGTTTGTTTGAACTGATGCAGTTACAATTGTAACATTTTTAGTAGTATGCAAACAAAGTAACATAAAGGCTCTGTATTTCATGTATTTTAATGCACTTATGAGAAAAATCCTATACTTAGTTTATCAGTGAGGTTGAATGTTGCTTAGGACTGCTGAGATTCTTCATTTATTTAAAGCAGGGGTTTATAAAGAAAAATCTGGCAATGTTTTCTAAGGGGAAATCCAAGCTATCTATACTTCTAAGTAATTCCAAAAGTCTCTTGGCAGAGGCCAAGCTTGGCAGGATGGAGGCTCAACATTTTAGTCCATAACTGTAGACTGAGAGGTTGACGGATTCCTTCTATTTCTTGATGCAAATGATCTCTGAATGATGCCTCAGAAATGGGGATGTCAAGGAGACATGTTTCATATCTGCCCAGTTCAAAACAAGTGTGTATTAGCAGGTGTCTCCCTTTTATCTAACTCTTCCCCACAAGGGCTTATCAATTTTGTACCAGATTCAGTCACAGTCCATTTCTGTCACAGACTTATCAACATGGTAATTCAAATTTTGCAGGTGCAATTACACCTACATGAATATTGATGAGCTAAAAGTCTGACAGGACTTTGAAAAATGTGGACTGATTGCAAACTGCTGTAACCACTCAGTATATCTTGGCAATGTTAACATGCGACAGGCATGATATCACAGAGGGAGGACAGAAAAAGAACAGCACATCAAGTAGGAAATTTCATTTAGGACATGGACCTAATTTTTTTTTAGACAGAAAACAACAGAACAATTGCAATTTCTACTCATTTAGGATGACAGAGTGCTCACCGCTTCTAGAAATCCTGTCATAAGATTTTATTTTAGGCACTGTCGATTTTGAAATAGAGGTAGATAAAACTCAGGACCTTCATCCTAAGTTTTAATGAGTCCCAGAGAACAGACTGCTCAGTGCTCACAACTCAAGCACCTGTGTGAACCATGGTAAATAAAATAATAATAATAATAATTAATAATAATAATAAGAGGATACAAGGCTAGAATGCAAATTACTTAGAAATTTGGGAGATCTGGGATTGAAAAGTTCATTTTCCATATCAAATATCCTACTGAAAGAAAACGATGAAAATAATAAAATTAGGGATAATATGAGGGCAAGATTTTTTTGTTGCTTTTACAATAGCTCATTTTCAGGAAAGGAGTCAATAGTAAAAATTTCCAAATGAGAATCACTGAAACATTTTAAGTTGGTTGGTTGTGCCAAAACATTCCCCAGTCAAACACAAACATCTCAATGAGATCAACAAGACAAACAGAACTTAGCAATTCCGATACCTAACCTGGGATATTTTAGAACAGCCCAATGTTTCTGTCAACATTTTGTTGAAGACACACCAACAACTTAGAGGCATCTCAGATGGGCACCCAAAAAACCAAGCCGCTGCTGAAAACATTGCCTCAAACATTGTAGCACAGTGCAAAGCTATTTGTTTGTCTTTTTTCATGTGGACACTACTTCATGCTGGCCATCTATGTTGATATCACTTAAATATCAAGGTAGCACTTAAGGGATGCCTATGAGTTATCCTGGTCCTGCTGTGCAGAGATAAATTTTACATGCTACAGAACGAGACAAACATTTTTAACAAAAAGCAAAAGATAATACACTGGAAATTGTCAGAATAAATTATACTGTACTGCAAGCAATATCTTTAGGTGTTGTCCTTGCGCAATATCTACTTAAAATATTGTAAGAAAAGCCCTTCTCATTCTTTCTTTCTTTTTATTCAAATTAACTTTAGTGCTCTATTCTCTGAAATAATCAAGTCAAAGAGGTCAGTTGCTCCATGGCCTTCACTGGAGCTGAAGCTGCACCATTTTACATCAGCTACAGTTTCGGCTCATATTATATTTCAGCATGGAAACTAATGAAACTAATCCACTGTGGAAATTAATGAAAAAGATTCTGTGAAATGTATTTTAACACGTATTTGATACAGTAAATCTGTGGATATCCTTTGAGTAAGCCTTCCGGGGTCCTCTTTTACATTAGCAAAGTAATATCCATTATCTGTTTTACCCTTGCCTTTAGGATACAGGTCATAAACTTTTTAACGTAGTGATTGCATGGCAACTGCCCAACTAATACTGCCACTGTCCACATACCTCTCCCTAACGTTTGCTGTACACAGACTTGTAATAGTACTTCTAACATCACTGCACTGTCGTAGGCCAAATATAACAAGGTTAGAAATGTAACAGACAGGAGATGTTGGAGGAAAATAATGTGCACGTGGCTCAGAAGGGAAGAAAGTTTATGTGAAATATAAGGAGACAAGGGACCTTTGATGAACCTTTGAACAACTTCAACGCTGATGCAGTGGAGAAGAGTCCTGACCGAGACCCAGGAGAGCCCAGCTCTTTCACTGACCTCTTTTCTGTCTTGCATGTTTGCAAGACCTTCAAGGCAAGACTGGCCTCCTATGTTACTACCAGCCCTAACACTCAGAAAACCATGAACAAGGGATAAAATTAAAATGGATAAACATAAGTTTTTTGGGGTTTTATTTGCCCTCTACCATTTTAGCTTTTAAAGGGCTGTGTCTCCCCCACTCCAATCTAGACACTGCAGAAAAGAGAACATGATATGTAAAAGAGGGATTCTTGTGCAAGGCTGCTGATTTTAGTAAATCAGACTTTGAAAAAGATGATATAATGATAAGTGCTGGCAACACCTCATTTAGCATAGGGCTCCAACCTCAGCTGAAGGCTTGAAATGCTACTTTAATACAGTAAAATGACAATACTGAAGTTGTGGAATGTGCCGGCTCAGATTGTGCTGCACAAAACATCTCAAATTCAGCAGAAAGTTACAGAAGTAGTCTCCGAGTACTCCAAACTAGCTTCTACAACCTCCAACACTGAGGAAGTAAAGATGAGCTCAAAAAATTCCCCTCCCTGCACTGTCTCTTCTGTGTGCTATCATCAAATTGATTAGCACTCTTTCAAAAGTCAATTGTATTTAATCAGCAAGGAAAACAAGAGCTATGAATTGTCACAAAATGCCAGTTATAAGCCAGAGTTTTCCTCCAGCAAAGAGAAACAATACTCATATACTCTAAATCATTGCTGGGTGTTGCAAAAACTCATCACTGGATTTATCACAGAAATAAGATAAAAAGATGGGCAGGTGCTAATATATCCTTGGTATAAACAGATGAACAAGCTACATTTAAATATCAAGAGTTTTTCTTCGCCACTCTTGTGCTATCGGGCCATAGAGCTAAGCAGAGACAACATATCTTGCCTCCTTTGTCCCCTTCCTGTTCTGATTTCTCACAAGGAAAAAAGAAATCCCATCAGAAAACTGAGTAGTGACAAATCACACTGTAACAACTACGGTACTTTGAGATTTAAGCCATACACCTCAGAACTGAAATATTTTTGGCCCAAACCACAGGTGGAATAAACTATGAGAAATATTGACAAAAACAATTCTAAGTAGACTTGAACTGACTGAAGCTTTGACAACACATTTTATATAACTACTGCAATGTAACAAGGTGCCATCAAAAGCATGTATCTATGAGAAATCCTAGTTCCTACACAGTATAGCCCTGCAAATCAAACATAGCAGCCTGGTTAAGACAGGAAATAGGACTCTCTGCAATCAAGAGAGCATCCCCAGTGTTGCCATCAGAAGCAGATGGCTGACGTTGTTCTGTTGTTTTAGTAGGGCACAGGCTACCCAGTGGTGTTCTCCTGACTCGCTGCATGTAGGCCCACCCGATCTTAGCCGTCTCCATTTGAGCACTCTTGTCTGGAATGCTTTCTAACATCCAATTGTTAGGGCCCCTGACAATTTCTGGCAAACAAGTTACATTTCTGTCCCCAAATCCATAATAGCACTTCTCCCCCCCCTTTTTTTTAATTAAAAAAAAAAACCCACCTTTTTTCCTGAAGAAACTAAAAGGAAGATCAGCTTTAATTCTTATCCTTATTGTTTCATTGGAAAGATAACATGCTGCAGGGTGTCACAGAGTGAAGCATCATTACCTGAGCTTGTGGTTTATAACAATTTCAATGGCTCCGAGCTTTCCAGCTCGCCTTCTTTAGTATCAAGAAACAGAGATTCCTGACTTTAAATGAGTGGCCATGTCTTCCTCACATTTATGGCTTCTGAACAACAATACTTACTGTGGGTAACATGATTTGTTCATTTGGCTGCAAGTCACATTCCTCTCTTGTTTATTTTTAATGGGCTTTGCTTTTCTTTTTCCTTAAAACTTCCCCATCAAAGAAAAATCAATCCAAAAGGCGTAGTGATAAAAAGCAGACAAAAAAGAAAAACAAGAAACACCTCTTCTACACACATTTGGTTTGTATTACAGGATAGAAGTGATCAAGTGTTCTCCAAACAAGCCTCCTGTAGACAGGAGCCCATGAAACTATTAGCACTGTAGCCGCTATATCAGCTTAGAAAGAAAACTCCACATAATATCTGCCTTTTAAGACCTGTCTAAAGCTAGAATAGGTAGCAAGTTAACTTGAATTAGTCCAACAGACTATTTTAAAATTGTGCAGTTTCTCAATGCATTTTCATTAAACTATTTAAAGTGGGTTTACGAGAGCAACACAGTAAAGCTCCTGTATGTTATCAGCTATGCCTTAAGCTCTCACGCATGCTTTTGTGAAGTCCAGGACTCCTACACCAAGAGGAAGGTATCACAGGCCCATCTTGAAGACAGTTAATTAATGCAGTACATAACAGAAAGCAGCATTTTTCTGTCTCTTGCTACATGTTCACACTGATACCATGTAGCAATACCAGTGCCAACTGCTGTCTTGCATTTTAGACTACCCTATTTTTTGTAACAGAACTGTTCACCAGTGGCTCTTAAATATGACAGTGATGAACCTAGTCTTTACATCCTAGACACAGAAATCTTATAAGTGGCCTCAACAGAATTCCAAAAACTTCACCAGCTCAGATCCAGAAGCGTTTGCTGTACACCTGATCATTTTGCCTATTTTTTGCTCACAAAATATCTTGAATACAACAATTGACCTTAAAATTGATTCATCATTATTAAACTTTATTTATTCAGGTTACTTAACTGCTATAGCTTGTAAGATAGTAGAGACAGTGACATGCTTCTTCACACTTTCTCCTAAAGAAGCGCTGAGGGAAAGAGTCTTGACATCCTTCACTGCTTTGTCCTTTGCAGCTGGGTGATCCCAAAAGCAGTAGCCCACAAAGTGAAGCTGATTCCAGAAAAATCTAGGAGGAACCTCCCCTTGACTACAATGTTTTCCTCCACAGTTGCTTTTATTGACTTGTTTAAGGATTCACTGCATGACTTCAGCTGTCCTTGCAGAAACCTGTTCAGCAGCAAGGGAACAGCTAGGCTTGCCAATATTTCTTCTGTGCTGACTGACAGCTTTCCAAGCTCACAAAAGAGAGATGATGGGATTGGCTTACAAAAATCCCAGGACTTCTCTTGTTTCATCCTAAATCACATTGATATGCAGCACAAACAGTCTCCAAATGCACACAGCAAAGCAACAGATCCACGGGAGGGGAGTACTTATTTCAAAACATGGCTGCAGCAATAACAGACAAAAAAAACCCACATGACAATGGAGTAATAACAGCAAATGGATATACCATTCAAGCAACAGACTCTTACTGTGGATATCCAAAGCTTGCAGCAAGCCCAAATGCCAACCGGGTCTTGGAAATACTTGAGTACATTTTACAGCTATAGCAGACACTTCCTAACCTGACATATAAAGAAATTCCCCCTTGAATTCTCTAGGACAGGAGTCTCCCTGAAGTCCAATCCATGCCCTCTTTTGTCTAACAAGCATAAAGAAACCTGAAGTATTGTGTCCTTCGGAATTGCATGCCTTCAATGGTCTCTCTTAGCCCTCCTTTCCTACAAAATAAGCAGACTTGCTTTTGCTCTCTATCATGTCAGATTACCAAGGTATCAGTAGACTTTTCTTAAATAGCTTCTTTCAAGATTACTGGCTAGAGTTCTTCCAAGACAGTCCAGTATAGCTATTAGGTCATGGAAATGCCCCATGTTCGCTTTTACCTTGTTTTTCCACCACTTCGACTGAATCATGCTTAAAGACAATGAACAATGGCAGCTGAAATCAGTGCTGCCAAAATCCCACAAGTTCTGCGGGATTTGCTGCCTTTATAAGTAACACTCTAGCTGCTAGATTCATGTGAATACAGAACAATCTTGAGGCAGAGGCTTAATTTTTAGTTTTTATTTTTTACGGTTGAATAGGTGAAAAAGATGATCTGAGAACAAAAAAAAGAGTAAGAACTGAAAAGGCGAATAAAAGGAATATGAGTTAAACATTTAGGATTCAAGCACAGCAGGCACGATGGGAGTGTAGAGTTGCCCAATTTTCTTTGTCCAAATGGGAAGGATATAGCTTTATTGAACTGGAGAGTGGAAAAAAATTCCACTGACCGGAAAGGCTTCATGGCTGCCTTCCTTTCAGATTAGATGAAACACAGTCACATCTTTGTTTTAGAAAGGTAAAGCAATAGGGAACAATCAGAAACACAAGTCATATCAGGAGTATATGAGCAATGGAGTTCATTTTAGGCTACCAGGAGAGACCGGGGGATGAAAACACACAGCTCTAGAAAAGCCCTGGCAGTGTTGCTTAAAAAGGCTGCCTTTAAGGGGGAAGAGGAGGGGAGGGGAAGATGTTTTGAGGTAAACTGCTGGCTAAAGGAAGGCTTGGGGTAGGGAACAGAGAAACTGTCTCCCGCTGCTGATTCCTGCTGTGTGAGGGAAACAGGAGTTTAGGCATAGACTGTAAACAAATAAGGACTGCCTCCAGAGGATATCTGATTTAATCACCGATTTCCTCTGAATGAAAGTGACCTACTAGACCTCAAATTCTGGTTAACAGCTCATGTCAAGTAGGGTAAGGGTAAATTTTAATTTATCATGCCAAATCACCTATACTTAAATGACCTTTTCTAGATATGCAATGTCATGCTTTCATTTCATACAGTCACACACACAAAAATCCTTAAAGAAAATTTCCCGTGGTATACAGATTGTGTCTACAGAGAAACTCAACAGGCATTTGCACCTGCCTATGAGTCTGCCCAAAGTTCTCATCTTTGGTGCCAACATAATGTAAGGAATAAATTGCTGAAATATCTCATTTCATGGGATAGATCCATCAAGCAATTTTCTTGTCAGTAGATGCTCCATAGATGCACTTAATGGGCAGCACTCAGATGCTAGCAGAGAAAACCCAACCCTTCTGAAAACTAGTCCTAAACTAGTTTCATTAACTTAAAAACACCTCTGTAAAAGGCAAGTACTGAAAGAACATTACCTAATGCTGGGTGTATTTTCACCCAAAGAAAGAAGAAATAATCAAAAGTGGTACTGCTGCTAATATTTGTCTTTGGACTTTTCACTGATTACATTCATCTTCTACACTCTCTTTCCCATGGTATTACTTAAAGAGGAGACAAGGCAAGGAGCAGAGAACTTAAGAGTTAAATTTAGCTCCCTGATGTTTTGTACAAGGATTGCAAATGCAGGGAGAGCAAATGTTGCTGTTCATTCAGCATCCATTTTAGATTCGACACAGAAATACTACTGCAAGCACAATTTAAATTGTCCTGTGACTTCTGCACCAAGGCCCAAATAACTATGCGCTAGGTCCTTACTCAGCTGTCATATAACTTTTCATTAGCCTGTTTAGAAAAAGTCATAAATGGGAAAAAAAAAAAAGACACAGATGTAAGAATAGCTAAGATTTAGAGGTGGAAACATTATATTATTCAAATTTTTGTGTTTTTGCCTCAGTAATCAAATACATTAAGATCTAAAAGATTTATTAATAGTCACATATTTAGTCCCCATTTTTTTGTCCCTAAGGAAAACATTAAGCACAGGAGTCTCTAAATCCCAGTAAAGTTGATGGAACTAGAGCAGAAACGCTCTCCCAACCATAAGTAGCTCAATGGATTATACCGTATTGTCATCTTCACAATACTGAGGCTCTGGGATTTTATTAAATCACAAAATGGGCTCTTGTTGCTTTTGTTGAAGTGTCACCTAGAAATTTCAATCTTAGGCCAGTACCCCATAATGAAAGGTCCTGTACAAAGAAAAAAAAACAAAGTAAAACCTCTCAAAGAAACAAAACTTCTGAAGGCAATCTTAGTTTTGCTATCCTGGCCTGTAACAAGGACCCTTTCTCATCAAGGTTAATACGGTGGTGCTGTTTTGTACCAAAAGGAGGTGACTTCAAAATCCTTCACACAATTGTGTCTTACTCTGTTATCTGCAGGTCTGCACAAATAAATAAAAGATTCTCTTCCCTGATGAGTTTTTCAAGGCTGTTTTGCAGTGTGTAAGCACCTGACAGTTTTGATGACTCGCAGCAGTTCATCTGCTTTTCATCTGGACAAGAACTAAGTTCACTACTTGTATAGCTCAGCAGTGCCCCATCAAAACACACAGTACAAACATCAGGAGCAGGACTGTGTTGAGCTGACCTACTTATTACAGTCTCAGAGCAAACTCTGCCTTGCCCTTCATTGTTCTTTCTTCCCTGAACCACCAATAACACATCTTCCCAGATTCTCAAGAGATATGGGAAATGTACAGGCTAAGCTATTGTTTCAAAGTCCTCCTGTCAAAATATTGAGCCTCCTTTCTCGCCTTCAAGTTCAATGAGATCAGTACAGAAGTGCCTTGGTATGCTAAACCACTGTGCTAACTCAAATTACCTTATCTAAAACCATGTCTGCTCTAAAATACCTTGTCCTTCTTAGTAATACTAATAAGCAGCCAAACTGCATGGACGCTATAGTGACAGGGCTTTAGATTTAATACAGTACATTTAAATTAAATGGGCTTAACACACTGCTTTCTTTTCCTTCTCAAGTACCGTCTTTCAACTGTAGATCTTACAGTTGTTTCAGCCTTGATAGAGTTAGAAAAATTGACAACTCAAACATATAAATATTTTAAATGTGCATGGCAGGTCTAGATCCCAAGGGAAATTTCTGAGCTTTTCCAATATTCAGGTTTGATTATTTATGCAATTAAATAAGAAAGGAAATTGCTAATAAATCTATGCATGGGTTTGGCACGTTGTCCCAGTTTGCCTTTTCCTGCCCTACTCTTGTAATTGCTATCTGATTAGAAGTGAGGAAGAATAGTCTGGTTTCACATACTGGAGTGGGACTTTAAAACAGTTTTCCTAATTCACAGCTCTGCCAAAAACTTCAGACAAAACCTCGGACAAGTCACTTGATCTCTGTGAATCCACATTTCCCCTCCATAAAAAGGAGAAACGGGTGCTTCCTTTTGCCTTTCTCAGTGAATTTTGAAGGTAAGATCTTTGACATAGTGTCAACTTCACAAAGCAAAACCCTTCAGTAGTACCAGAAGATACTAAAGTGGCAGCAAAGACACTGAGATGTATTAGTTCCGACTTAGACATTAAAAAAGCTTTAATAATAAATATGTCCTATTTACTATGTAAAAGTAGCTCATGTGAGCTACCTGAAGATCTGCTTCTCTAATGTACTGCATGCACATCCTGCCTTTTTTGACATCATCTTCAGAATAGGAGATGAAAAAGGCCCCTTTTGATGCAAGTTTTATAGGCTGAAATTAACCTGATATAATCATACTAAGTGATTTACAGTGATTCCACTCTAAAGTGGCCTCAGGCCTCATACCTGGATAAATCCTGTTAGTTATAACCTCAAATCAATTCCCACATCAGCTACTGTTTTCTGCCTTCCCTTCTATTTCCTGATGCATCTTTTTGTCTTCCTCCTGCTGATGCATTTGAGGGGGGGGGGGAAGCAACCCTTAAAGCAGCTTTCTGGAACTGTATTCTTGTGCTATACACAGAAACAAATCCAGCTGAGAACTACAGAAAGGCCTGTGAGCCACTGACATTTGCCTTTATTAACCCTAGGAAATGCTGTACAGATCAGCCTAAATTTTTTTCAGTTTGAAGAACACAAGGGTTGGCTGTGTGTTTTTGATCTCTCCATTTCCATTAAATTTGTGCCAACTCCCCCTGAAACAACACTTTACCTTTATCACTACATTTGCCTAGGAGGTCTGTGTAGTGTACTTTGAGGCAAAGTTTCTTCACACAATCACTTAAAAATTAGTCCTTTTTCCCCCCTTGAATACTTATCTTTTCATGTTTATGAATAAGTTACAGCTCTGAAGAATTTACTGTCATCAGTGAGTCTTCTGCTTATGTTGTTATTCTTTTCAGATTTTAATATTCTCTCTACTTGAGACGTTTGTTCTGTAGTTTTGCAACTTGCAAAGAAATAAACTGGAGGGAACGTAAGCAGATAAATATACACCCATATTAATCCTAGCCACTTCAAAAGCAATACAAAAGCACTTGAGTGCCTACATCAAGGCTGCTTCTAGACTTCATCTTGAAAATATTCCTGGAGCAGTTTACACAGTAATTGTCCCCTGCTGCTTATTACCATTGCACAGTTAGAAGTTTTCACCTTGACAGCACAAGTATCCCCAAAGCACTATTTATACAGTTCAGTGGGAAGCCAGTTAACTTTAACTCATTGGTAAAAATCTATTTAAGTTGCATAACCATGTACCAAGGTAGACAATGAGCCCGAGTGCAACTCACTCTGTTGATTCTATTATGGAGTCCAGCAAGCCCTAGGAGGCAGTGACACCTCAAATAACCATGACCACAAAAACTTCCCACAGCCTTTGCCATTTACATGCTTATACACAAATGTAGGTGTACAAATACCAAACTTGCATTGATTTCAGTGGGGCCAGTGTATGATGCTTAGCAGTTCTGAGAACCAAACGCAAGAATTGATGCTATTAAGTATCAGCAGGTCTTGACCGTTCTTGTTTAAAGGAGCATCCTTGGTCAGAGAAACTCCCAGTTTTGCATTGAAACCGCCATTACAGAAGTCACTTCTCAGAGAAAATAGGTAGGAGAAGAGCTTAACAGAGGACGTCAGGAAAGTCAAACTGTTCCATTCAGTTTGTCTATCATTCTATCACATGTCAAATATGGATTAAGGTTTTGAACTCACTTTCAAACACTTAAGTTATTGACACTTGCATTTAATTTTTTAATATAAAAATCATACAAGGATGCCAGAATTCATGCTCTTCCAATTTCTTAGCTAATGCACTTTTCATCTCCTCAGAACTTCTGCACACGCTGTTCAGTTATTGTGACATCTATCATCTCAGCTTCCAAATTGCTAATCCGCGTGGACCAATGTGTGCAAAAGTAATCACATATATATACCCAACATGAAAGAACCACCTACAGTGCCTACATGTCAACTCGATTTACTTCAGAGAACTACAAATTTATAGCAACTAATGACCTAGCCTGTATTTAGTAATACTGCCTTCCAGCAATCAAATTCATGAAAATCTACCACAGGCATGGAGCGAGTTTTCATCTATTGACTTTAATCATGCAGAATTTAAACCTAATTAAAGAAGCTCAGACTGTCAACCTCAAGCTTGGCTTTTTATCTATCTTGTATTCTGACAGAAACCAAAAAAATGAAGCCAAACAAAAACACAGAATCAGCTCAGTAGTTTTAAAAGTTATGATTATTTCCATTTGCCAGTTTTAGTGGTGTATATGTGAGGTACAATCCATGTAGTTTTAAAATGCATGTTTTGGGGCTATATTTATCAGGATATCAAAAGGTAACAAGCTGAACTCATCATGATGCAAGTCCAATACCTGAATAGGAACGCTGAAGGATCCTGCCCTTTAGAATTACAGGAAAACAGTAGCAAATTAGAACTGACAGGATGTTACTTTGATCCGACAATCATGACTGTAACTCACATTGAATGTTGAGTATCAGTTCCCTTTTAGCTCCCCCAAAAAGTGGGTACACAGTTTGTGCACCTCATCATGTAACAGCTGACAACAGCATTGAACTTTCTGAAACTAGAGCTGTTTGGAAGAACTATGTATTATTTTGCTGCATTTTGACATCCACAAACTCAATAGAATATATCTTCAGATATATTAAGAGTCACATGCTTGTGCAAAGATGGTAATCTTAGCACTCATCATAAGAAA
This sequence comes from Apteryx mantelli, assembly GCF_036417845.1. Taxonomy (NCBI): domain Eukaryota; kingdom Metazoa; phylum Chordata; class Aves; order Apterygiformes; family Apterygidae; genus Apteryx; species Apteryx mantelli. The sequence goes on along the minus strand of NC_090006.1, from coordinate 3,216,598 downwards.
TATAGTTTCTATTCAAATACTTCTCTTGCTGGTGCAACAAAAGAAAGTGAGCTGAAACAAGAAGAATTTTCCATTGCAGTTTTTATATTCTGTGTGTTTTATAACAGGTTGTTTTCTGTTAACAGATAAGTGATAACTCTATGCAGTGTTACATTATCAAAGTCTGAAATGCCATTTTCTTTTTATTAAACATCCTGCAATCTGCCCTCCCTCCTAGAGGAGGGGAGGAAAATTACTACCAGTAGAGCTACCACAACTTCAGGAACTAAAACAAGCTTTAGGATATAAAATTCTTTACAAGTTATGAGCTACATGAAGTCTTGGAAATGACATTTTTGTGTTCCCCATCCAACAAACAAGGTGCACGTAAGGGCATAGAACGTTGTGATTACACTCCCTTAAAAAAAGGATAACAACAACACACGTGTACACACACACTCTGAGATCACAGACCCCAGCTCCGGCATTTATTTTGGCACTAATGTACTTTCCATTCCCAGTTCTCTCCAGATTTGTTTGCTATTGCCATTAACAGGATATTATCCTTGTCCCTCTCCAAAGAGGTTTGACTGATGGATGCAAATAACTGGAAATGCATCAACGATCCTTCTAACAGCCAACAGCTATCCTCTACCTCGAAGAAAGAACGTGTCATGCAAACCAAGACTAGCAGCAATTACTAAGACATCCCAAGGGACCAGTTTGTTCCATCTAGTTGTCTCCAAAACGTTGACTATATTTGAATTCAGTAAAACTTAGAGGCCCATAGAAAAACAGAACAAAACTACTACAGCCATAACATGTCAACCAAGTTGCAGGAAACGCCTACATCATGCAATGAAATTTTACTCTGCCAGATTGGTAGCTTATCACATCTATAAAAAAGTTTCACTTTGTCCTTCATCTCGGAGTCTCATTCTTACCAGTGCAACATCACTCTGAAGGGCTACAGTGATGATCCATTATCATTTTGTATTTCCAGCTGCTACGCAAGAGTCTGAAAATCTTCTTATGGGAGAACTAACATATCCAACTCCAGGATCTATATAGAATTAAGTGCCTGCACCAAACCTTCACTTATTTGAGAGATGTGGCTAGAGACGGAAGGTCAAATCTAGCCCTGCTTACATGGTAAAATAATACTCCCAGAGGCAGAGGTCACTCTAGTTTAAGCTAGTGCGAGTGCACAGTTAAGCTACTTGTGCTAACTCCACGCAGAGCCAGATGTCTCTTCTACATTCTCAAATCACTATAATTCAATTACACTGAAATGTTAAAACTGGACAAGATCAGGCAGCTGATAAAATCTTCAATGTTTCACCAAATCTGACAGCTTCATCTTATTAAGCATTGGATATGAGATTGGTATGTCCCCCCCTACACAAGCTAAACACCCACATTAAATCACTCTTTAAATATGTTAAGTCAAGGCAAACTTCTGCATTTATATAGGCAGCAAAGAGATCATCATGAGAGTTCATTCAGCTGAAGACTTACAGGACACTAAACATAACACTGAGCACTTCCACCACACTTTAAATCTTTAGTACAAACATTAACTAATTAATTTTTTCTCCTTTTAAAGAGAGAGATTCCATGTTGACATGGTTTCACATGGGGGGGGGGGGGAGAAGGGGAGGGGGAAATCACAAGTAAATGTAAAGCCATACACTTACTGCTATGAGTGGAGCTTCTCATAAGTTTGGCAGGCCCAGGATCCTTCAGGACATGGACAGGAGATTACAGAGCAACTGCTGGATGTGACCTCATGGCATCCGTGCAAGAGTTCTGGAGTTTCAGTTACAGCTGAGGCAATGATGATCCTGCCACCTTCAGCTCCCTCTGAGCATGATAAGATTTTTCAGAGGCACCTGGACTGACCCAGTGTCAGAAGACTGAATCTAGTCCTATTTAAAGGAAATAATGCTTGTGAGCACCAGTTTGTCCTTCGGCCTACTGAAATAGTAGCCATTTTCCCTCACAAACAGGGAAAAGACATCTTCTGAATGACAAGACAAGTTTATCTGCTGGGAAGAGAAAGTTGCAAGTTTGCCTTTATCTTCTTCTGTCTGGCTTCCTCTTTTAAGAGCTAGGAATTCATTCATTGGTTTTCAAAGTACTGACTAGGGAAGAGAGCAGGTATCACAACAGACAACACAAACACGTTTCTGTGGCTACTGAGGGCTTATACATCCTGTGGCTGAACAGAAATAGTCAGGAGCATGAAGAAGCAGCAGTGTGAGATCAGTCAGGAACACAAGTGCTTTTTATAGGCTTGGTCAAGAGCAAAGAGGAGACAACACTGAACTGGCCAGAAATTCTTGCTGTGATCTTCTCATTTCTTGTCAAGATAGAGGTAATTACACTTGAGTAAGAAAAAGTCCACCTTATAGCATGAAGCAACCTCTAACAATTTCCTCAAGGTAGCAGCCCTTTTCTCCATGCCACCGTATCTTCCTGGTAATTGAGGACAAACAAATTGCTTTGATGATCTTGCTGCTCAGCTCCTGAAAAACAGAGGCCAAAGAAGAAATTCAGTATATTAATGCAACTGGCAGATGTTACCATTAAAAATTTTCCCACTTAAAGGGGACAATTACACCAAGCAGGAAAGGCAGATAAGTCTTCACTTATCAAAATCTTTTTGTCCTCATGGAACATAACTTTCTCACATTCAGCTATAGAACAGAAAGTCTTTTATGACAAAATGCCTTAATAGAGTTGTTTTAACATAGATCCAACATTTGGACTGTGCAATATTATTTCTCCTCTTTGCAACACTTCTCAAACAAAAAACATTTCTGCACATGAAAAGCAGCTATCCACAAAATGCAGTTATCCATAAAATGCAGTTTATGCCATTCTTCACTTTTTTTTTTTTTTTTTAAACAGCTTACGTTCTTAGTATACACAAAGTACACGAAGGGGCTTTGTTAGCTCATCGCAAGTGGAATTGTGATAGGTCTTTGTATTCCATGTTAAAATAAACGCTTTAGGTTTCAGACCTTAAAAGTGCTGTGTCTCCCTCTGGTGACTGCTCTACATACCGGATAATGTTCTGCTATTGCTGCCAAGTAATGGGGTCCTTTCTTTAGGCCTAACGGTTTGGAAGGGGCAAGATTCAGAATGTTAACAGCAAAAAGCAGGAGGAGCTCTTTGCACAAGGAAGAGATGTAGGGAAGTCCTTTATGCTGATTTTGTAAGCTACATTTGTTGCTGTAGGAATACACTCCCAAAAAGTCAATATCAGAAACAAAGAAATGAAAAGCTAGGAAACGCCAGCTTTCATGTTACCCAGTATATCTTTAAGTTACTTGTATTGCACTAATGCCGCTGGGTTCCATCTTTTTTCATGATCACATCCTACTTCCTTCATCTATTCCTTCCTCTCCCCCGATGTAAGGACCATGGCTCCTCTGATGTACAAGGTAGGCTCTGCTCACTTAACTAGCAGCTAGCCAATCCTTTGTCATCTCCTTTATTGTTCAGTGAGAGGTCCTATACCTTACTTACAGCATTTTACTCTAAACCTTCCCCAAAGATACAATTAGGCTCCTCACAGGGTTTTTATTGCTCTCAGCACTCTGTTTTTGAGGTTTTCAGAAACAATTTATTTTTCACAGCATCTCTAAGAAATAAAAGACATTACGTCCAGATGACAGACAGCAAACTGAGGAGAGAGGCCTTTATGGTCAAGGGAGACCACTTACTTCAGGTGTTTAATTTTCAGTGCCCAGAATCTGATATAGTTACACATGTTCAAATCAGGGTTTCTATCATATTTGAGCACCACTCTGACTGCCTAGCACTTCTGTGCTTGAATATGCAAACTAATGACATTTTTACTTTAATAGTTGTGAGCATATGAATGAAAGTACCTACACTAGGAGAAAAATCTTCTGCAATATTAGTTCTCCCCCACCCAGTACATTTGCTCCGAGGCACACCAACTCCCCAAAGCAATTTATTTCAATCAGTAAGGGCACTGCTGTAAGATGAAATTTATCCATATAAAGAGATACAAAACCAGCTCCTATAAGCAATTCAGATCCTCTTTTAAGGCTTTAGATGGTACCTACACCATGTGATGATATTTAAGACAGTAAATTTCATCTTATGTGCTCTATTATGCTATTTTCCATTGTATGTTAACGTTTCCTGTTGTTTCTCATTACAAAACTAAAATGCTCTTAAACAGCTGCTAGTTTTACTGCATATTTACCACATAACCTCCCAAAATGTTTGTCCTACCAGCAGATAGAATCAGGTAAGACTGACTTGCATCCAAATGCAGACAGGCAGATTACACCACATCTAAAAGCGAAGAGAAACACTAAAACTGATCATCACCAGGAAGTGACCAGAAATTCAAGGAGACTGGTGAAAGCAAGCAACCATTCCCCAGTTTAGTAACTGCACGTAATTAATTAGTAAGTCCTATCAAGAAAGGAACTACTTCTTTCTATCCCCAAGGCATTTCCAAGGCACATAACAATCCTTTGCTTTCCTCTCTTACTGCATGTATCGCTGCCACATGAAGACCCAAACTTTAAGACAGAAAATGCAAAGACTACCAGTCAAAAAAAAAAAAAAAAAAAAGACTATTACCAACTTCCAGCCATTACCCCAGTTACAGCAGCATCCCCAAAGAACCAGACCCCACCGTGCAAGAGGACATACATGCACAACGCAAGAACAGGTTCTGTTCAAGAGCATACACTTAACAGAACCAAGGCAAGCAGAAAGAAAGGTGACCCTATTTTACAGAAAAAGGATTGAAAGATTGAGTAACTTGCCCAGAATTACAAGTGAGTATGCGGCAGGTTAAATTTCAGACTCTCATATTATGGCCTTGAACTATACTATTCCTCTAAGACTTTTAATCAGCCAAACCAGAACTGGTTGTATAGAAGCATACTGGAGCACTTCCTGCAGGACTTTGTCATGATAGAACTATGAACACTAAGGAGTAAAAAAAACACACACACACCCCACACAAAACAAACAAACAAACAAACAAACACACACGCACAACCAGGAGAAATAGTATCATTGAGAAATATTGACCGATAGAGCCAAAACAGCACGGATTTCTATTGTACTGAGTGTGTCTTTCCAGGTTGCCAGCAGGAAAGAGTTATCAGTGCAAGACTCACTTTTTGTACAGTTTAAGAGTACAGTTCGCACACATTCTAATTCCAAAGGACTAGCATAAGAAAAAATAGCAGCCTAAGGTTCCAGCGCTAAACAGCTTTTTTTGTGAAATCTCCCGTCACAAGATTTTTCTAAGGGTTTCTTTATCTATTCATAAAGACAGAGTTTATTCAGAGGTTTGTAAGAGACTCACTTTTGCAATCTAGTGCTCCACTGAGCTAGTACTTTTCTACCTATCTCTTGTGCTCTATCCACCCTATCCAGGAATCCAATTATTTACAGCCTTTTTTCCTTCCAACTTGCAGGCCCAGAAGTATGATACAATAACAAACAGCACCCTACTCTTAAGGGATTGATTCCAGGGTCCTCAGAAATCAATATTCTCATCACCTTGAAGGAGATGACTTTGTCCCATGGATTCTAGAAGCTTCCAATATATTGCACTTCATGCAACATCATGAGTACTTTGCACGGTAAAGTGACATCTTATTGATATGAAAACAAAGTGAAGAGAATATAGCCAGCATTCACCAGCATACTGCCCCCAGTATGTTGAGCAATCAGTATAATCCTATGAACACAGCATTAGAACTGCAGACCAGTCACCCAAGTTTCACGCTCACTCAGCTGTGGTATAAAAAGGGGAGGGAGAAACAGGAAGTTCAAATTACCTTTTAACTTACACAACTAGTTCCTCAGCCACAAACTTGTTATCATTTATTTTCTCCAATAGAAGCACGCACAAAATATTTCCTCTCTGCTGCTTTCTCACATGGAGAACACTGAAAAGACATTCAGCAGATTGATCCTCATCCAAATTAACAAATTTTAACATGGTTGCCTTCCATCAATCTGTATTTCAATACAGAGCTGCAGCAAGGAAGTAGCAAGCCAAAAATCATAACTGTGATCATCAAAATTCTCTCACAAACAAAAAAAAAGGTTACACTTCCACGCTTTGGGCATCTGCAACATTATGCTGAAACAGATTTGCCAGCTGAGAAAGCAGCAAAGATGGACCAGGCCAAAGGAAAAAAACCATACTCCTCCTTATAACATCATTCCCAAGTGAATGGTATTAGTGGAAAGAATTTGTGCAAGTGCAAACTGAAACAGATCACAACTGGCATCCTGGACCAATTTCTTCTGGTCCAAGTCTACCCCATCATACTCTGCTCCATCAGCATCAAAACCTTCTCAGCAGCAGCACATTCTAATCTGACAGATTATGAGTTGCAGCAGTTTGCTGGCAGGGCCTCCTTCTTCCTTTTCATTTGCACAGTTCCCGATTGCTTTGAGTTTGTGCGGCAGTTTGAATAATAAGTTTGAGAGCTGTTTTGAGAGCAGGTAAGTTTGGTTTCCTCTATAATGAACAGTCTTTTCTGAGCTGTAATTTCACCTCTCAAGCAAAACCCCACCTTAAATCTTGCGTGCTAAATAGGTACTGGCATTTCTTCTTTATCAACATTACAGGCTTTCATCCCAATGACTCCTATTTACAGTGACCCATACACATCTTCACACACAGTTTACCACCTGCATTTTCCTCCTATGTAGACCTAAATAAGGGCACGCGTGTGGTACATAATCACTATGCCAGTTGGCTTAGCAGAGAAGCTAAGTACTTCACCACTAGAAGCATGCCTTAAAGTACATGATTCAGGCTTTCTCTGCCAAGTACATTTTCAGAGAGGAAAACAGATGGCTAAGAGGGCTTTACATAACCTCCTCTCCATCTACCAGTACCTGCCATCACATCCGCACAGTTGCATAGCCCTTCCTTTTGCATCCCAGGTGAGACCACTTGCCTCCCCCTCAGATTAAAATGCTACTTTACCCAGGCTGGTCTAAAGTTGAAAACTTAATTCTACTATTTAGTTCTCTTTTGTTGCATTCTTCCAATCCTCAGATGCTCTTCTCTTCTCCCCCAGCCACCTCCACCTAGCTCCTACCTCTTTCCTCTTTCAGCAGCTCTGCTGATAAAACAAGGTTTATTCTAAGTTGATACATCAGCTCAGAGCTCTTAATCATTTATTGTGGAGGTGGTGGGGAAAGGGGAAGACACAGGAATTTGCAGGGCAAGTTGTTCAGCATGTAATCTCTAAAGCTGGCACTGTTTTCTCCATACTCCTCTACAGTCATCAACACAAACAGGTTAGCTAGTATTCTTCATCCTGGTCTTCTTGGCAGCTGATACTTAAACACACACCATGCTGTTTCTCCTTTAACCTGAACGAGGAACAGAAATGCATTTCCCATACACATACCTTCACAGCTGAAAATAAACATGCGCAATCATGCATACAAAGGATCCAGGGGCGAACAAACCTAAGAGAAAGCAGAACTAAGCACTGATCCCTTGGTGCTTCCTAACGGCCGCCGCCCGGTTTAGAAGCGCTCGCGCCCCCTAACGGCCGCCGCCCGGTTTAGAAGCGCTCGCGCCCCCCAACGGCCGCCGCCCGGTTTAGAAGCGCTCGCGCCCCCCAACGGCCGCCGCCCGGTTTAGAAGCGCTCGCGCCCCCCAACGGCCGCCGCCCGGTTTAAAAGCGCTCGCGCCCCCCAACGGCCGCCGCCCGGTTTAGAAGCGCTCGCGCCCCCCAACGGCCGCCGCCCGGTTTAGAAGCGCTCGCGCCGCAGCGGCCGGAGCTCGCTCGCTTGCGGCGCTGCCCGAAGATGGCCTCCACAGCGAGCCGGAGCCGCGCCCAGGGCCCACGGCTCCGGGGCGAGCCCTCTCGCCCGCTGCGCTCCTCCCTGCCATCTCCTTGTAATCTAAGTCCGCTACCGCCATGGAGTTTTGTTTTTGAGGGACTAGTTAAAAATACGCTGTTGAGATAAGGCAGGGCACTTTGCTAGGACCAGCACTAGCCTTGCAATTGCAAGCAGTGGCTTTGATCTCCCCATGCCAAGCCAGGGCGTGGAAAATACTCATGAATATACAACAATCCTCCTGTTAAAAAAAAAAACTTTCATTTCAAAATAGCAGGGTCATGAGCAAATATCAAAGCACAAATTCAGAAGTCCTAGTGCTCACAAGGGAGACAGCTCAATCTGAAGTGTCCTTTAGGTAGAACCCAATGTCTTTGATAGTTCACCCTATTTGATCAAATAAACCTATTGATCCTTAGCATGAAAGTTCAATACAGGGTATCGGTGCTGTAAGAGTAGGACAATAAAACCCTCAGTCTTTTTGATCTCTTCTGAAGCATTTCATCTTGACATTTTTTAAATGTATCAGTAGATTGTTTAAAACGAGAATAGGGTTTTAAAAGCTTACTGGAAAAGCAAAGTTTACATTAAAAATTCAACTTTTACACTTGGTAACTTTTACATTGGGTGCTTTTCATTAACTGTATTGCCCAGCCAGGTACTATCATCATCCAATTCCATTTTAAGCAAGATGGTGAGACCTAAATGGATTTCTAAATATATATTCTTGGGTTCATTCTTACAGGTGTTTTTTATGAGGGTTTATCTGCTTCTGCACCTTTCCAGTTAATCATTCGTTCAGAACACCTTCTGACCTCAATCCAGCAACAGGAACAGGGGGTTCATACCAAAATATCCCAGAGATCACAGAAGCCAAATGGCAATATTAGCAGGCAAATAAAGGAAAGGGAGGAACAAAAAGAACATTTTCCATAACCTGATCCTCTGTAAGAATCAGTACAGATTGTGATCTCAGTGACACCAGTGCAAACCCCAAGTTAATAGCAAAACACAGACATTATTACTATTACTCTAGGCATGATCTTGTGAAACTGGGTATACACATACCCCCCCCCACAGAGACAGGGCATGCAGGTAATGCATCCTGAATCACAAAGACTTCTTTACCATTTAGAGTTGGTAAGATCTAGAACTGGGTGTGTATATAATTTTTGTGTGCATATATATATACACGCACATAACCTCCCAAGCTAAGCCTTTCTATGATTTTATGATTCGATTGGACCTAAAGATGCACAGACGCTATTACAAATGAAATTCTAAACATATAACAATGGTCACAGTCCAACATCAAGTCATTGCTTATTTCTCACTCCTTACCACAGCTCCTTTCAAGATGCCAAAGTCAACTTTGCAGGTAACTGGCCAGACGCGTGGCAAATCTAAAATCTGGTAGCCTGAGGTAGTCACCTTTGGAAGTAAATGGTTTAGAATTAGTACGTCTATGTGGATAAGTCTGTGTGATTTCAAACAAGATTTCAAACAAGATTTCAAAGCCTAAAGAAATAGTCAGAGCTTCATGTATGCAACCTTGAACTCCTGATGTTCCCCCACCATTAGGAAATTTTCTGAGGCAATGAAAAGAAAGTCAGCAAGTAACTTAAAGTGAAAGCATTTCTGTCTCTGCAGTCAGCATCCAAGGAGCTCTGCTGAACAGAGATCAGGCTGAATGACGGAAAACAAAAGCACTCAGGGGAGCAGACCAAAAAAAAAAAAAAAAAGGCAGGAAAAAGATTTTTTTCCCTTTGCTTTAAGCTAAGTTTGTAACTGTGTCAGAAAGAACAATCAAGAAATTCCTTCTGAGATGAGAGAGCAGGGAACTAGAGGAGAAAGGCCAGAGGATTTCTTTAAGAGCTTCTTCTTTTAGTAATATTATCAAAGAAACCATCAGTGGATTTGATTCTTCTTAAATGCTGGGAACTTGATTGAAAATTGTTCCCAGGCAGGAAGTCAAAGACTTGCAGATCAGTTGCGTCCCCCTAAGTAGGAGTAGGAAAGAATTAGGCAGTTTATGCAATTCATCCTCACGGAAGAGTCCAGTAAGACCTGATAATAGGTCATACAAAATTTCCTCACAGACTAAAGCATTCTACAGGTAGGCCCATCTCCCATCCTGAGATCACTTTGAGAATCTTCTACTTGTGTAACTGCCATGAAGCTAGAACTCTGTTGCTATTTGGCAATGAGACAGCGAGGGCAGTTGTCAGGTTAAAAATGATCTATTCTCTAGACCATCTCCTGTCCCTAAAAAGAAAAGGGCAAAGACTCTGGAGTGGAAAGTAAGATGTCATAGCATCAGCACAGGTTGTATTGGGAACTTGCTAGGAAGAGAGAGAAAGCCTGCCTATCTTTGGGGTATAAAGTAGTATACTGGGGATATAGAAGGCATTGCACGCTTCCCAGGTCTGCTGAAAGACAGCGCTTTGCACACTCCTTGCATCCCATCAGAAGACAGCTCTAAGCAAAGCAGGTACCTGGGTACCAGATATTCTTTCCTAGGGGCACAAAGCAAGGACACAAACTATCCAACAAAAAGGCAAACTCAGAGGTAGCCAGGAAAACACACACTTAAACCAGCTAAAGCATCCAAGTGCTCTTCAAAGAGAGCCTGGAGGGGAGCGCATTGCAGTAATCTTGCCTGGAGGTAACAAGGTTTGCACAGCTGAGAAAAAAATAATTCACAGGAAGACTAGCTGAAGCAGAATGACACAAACCCACAAGAAAGTCTGCTTTGCTTTATTTTGTAGTGTTTTTGCGCAAGAGAGAAAGCAAACCTTATTGCAGCCCTGGCTCCACTTGAAGTAACATGGGGCACTGGATCTCTACTTTGGGATGAATGTGAATGCTGAAGGGCCTCAAGCACTACTGGAGCAAAGTCAGCAGGAATGAGTAAGAGTCTAGAGACTGCACTGTAGGATTCAGCAAGCCCTACTATACGTATTAATATTACAGTACTGCTCAGAGAGGACAACTGAGATTCTTACAGGAGATGCCATAAAAAGAACAACCAAAAGGATATCTATACTCCCAAAACTCTAGATAGGTGACAGTAGAAGATAAAACATCAAGAGGAAGGGAGGTAAATTGCCCAGAGTGTTTACATAACCCAATAACAAGGCAAGAAATACACTCTCAGAAGTCTTAACCCCCAATACTCAGCCTCTTTGCAACACTGCCTTTAACAGTGGCTTTGCGAGGAATAAGGTGAACCAAACTAAACGTGATTTTTCACTGTGCTTTTCTACAGCTTTAACCTCTTTCCATTGTTGCCTGGCTGGGTTTGAAAAGCTTAATCAGAGATGATACTCTAAATCTCTTCTTGGCAGTGTTACTAATCTGTTTATTATTTTCCTGCAACAGTGCAGCCCTGAAATGAAGCCTAACATAACCAAAATGCTTAATTGCATTCTTTCCCTTGAGGAAGAGAAACCACTGCAGTCTGTGTAGTCAGTAGTCTTAGTGGAGAACACCTTTATTAGAAGACAGAGGAGTGCATTGCAGGAAAAAACAGGGAATATAAACTTTAACCAAACAATTCCACTACCAGTATCCCTCAAAACAAGGTGCTATGTGAAAGATGAAGTCCCGAGGTAACATGCATAATGTACTTAAAAATTTGCAACCAGAAATAATATTTAGTTTAAACCTTAAGTTCTGTTTAGTTGTTTTAAGTGAAAGCAACTAAAATAAGTCAGAAACTTTGCAGTTTTTGCACCGCAAAATAATCTTATTTCTTCTCAAAAGCTTGCAGGAAGATAAAATTAGCTATTACGCTCATTTTAAAGACAATAAGCTGAAGCACAAAGAGACTAATGTGAAACTCAGCCTAAGCACTGTCACTTAACTGAGGCATCCTAGTTAAATGCAGTTGTCCCACATTCATTATTTATAACTACAGACAGAAACCAAATGGGCATCTGTGAAGGGTTGCTCAATTTCAGTATGAACTGGCCTCAAGAATTGCCTCTCTCTGCACTGACAGATGGACCTTTGGGCAATTTTAATGCCTAAAGTGAAATGTGATCAATCTATGGCAAGTTATGTATATCTAGTCATATAGGAAACATGTAGCAATACAGAGAATTAAGTCCAAGCTTCCCAAACCACATATATTTTTACTACCCAGTGTGGCCCTATATAGTTTCATTAGACATGATTTCCTGTCTTAGTGGTGTAAATCTGAAATGCTCAACTGAAAACAATGGAATTTCAGTAGTGGAACGAGTGAGAGTCAGCTGCATTTGACATAGCTGAAAGTGGACAAATTGAAAAGCAAAATTTGGCTATTTGATTATGCTGGCTTAAATCTAACAGCACAAAACTTGTCAGCTGTTTGGAAGAGAATAGGAAAGGCAGTAAATTATGCTTTGGGAAACTCCACTGATCTCCTGGTGGCTAGATGGAACTGCTAAGCTGAAAAGAATGATTGTATGATATATAGGGGAGGGGTTTCTCTGCCTGTGTCCTTACTCTTCTGTAAAGCACTCCCATACAGACCACAGGTAGGCTGCTGTTGGAATTTTCCAGTAGTACATAAAAATGACTAATTCTGAATAGCAATTTTGCCAAGCAGTACATTATCTATAGATTTAATACCACAGAGCATCAATACACAAGTATATGATCCTTCCCATCACAAAGCATTGCTAATTTGTCAGCAGACCCTTGTGCATCTGGACAAAGATACATGAAAACAAATTCATTCTTCTGTTTAAGTGCAACAGTCTTAGCAGAAAGTTGTTTCTTTACCAAGGTCCAGTCCTTCAGGCTGCTGAATAACAAAGCTAGCAAGGCACTGAGCATCCTCAAATGCTGTCAAGAGCTGGAAAGAAATACACATTTTAACTCCAGATTCTGATAAAGAATTTCAAAATTAGCAATCCAAATAAAATATTAAGCACAAGCTAATCAGAATTTCTTTGGATGGTCTTAAACATATTTTGGTCAACTTAAAAAAAAACAGACACAGAAAATGTATTTCATAACAATGTGACCATTTCACTGGGAAATCTTGAAAAACTTTTGTCAAATCAACATTATCCCCATGTTTCCCTCTATCCCCTGGAAAAATTGAGTTAGGAAGAGTATCCAAAAGCAGATGCTGCAGCCTTCTAAAATATTTTTGGCTCAAGTGACCAGCCTTAGATATGGAAACATATCCAAAAATGACAGCAACAGAATCAATATCAGAACGCTTCCTTGTTTATCAGGTCCTGCAGAAACAGCAGTCTCAACAAAATTACGAGCCTGATACATTCAGGAGAAAAAATGTGACATCCAGCTACAGACAGAATAGCTCAGTTATCTTCATTGTCATCTGTAAACACCAACATGCAGCTGCACATTACAGACTAAAACTGAGTGAGGTCAGAGCATGGAAAGGTGTTGGCATTTATCATGCGTGGTTCAGTGTTGCTCAGTTATCACTTGCACCTGTTACCAGGAGGCTGTTTGGCTCTGTTCTGAAGCCAGAGCTAAGCTTGTTACAAAAGAAATGACATTGCAGTCAAAAAAAGGAAAAAAAAAAACCCACAGCAATGGTGTTTTTTTTTTTTTTTTTTTCTTTTGAGAGATCCTGCTTTTCTGAGAGAAGAGAGATCTTTGTTTTCAAACACTACGGAGTGCCTTATGACTGCTCCTCCAAAAGGAATGGAGGGAAAATACCAACGTTTTGGATATTCCCCCTTTCCTATTACAAATGTCCTGAGCGCAGTTCTGCCTTAAGAGCAGGGTATACTCCAAGCCACTTTATTTGCTTCATGTATTAAGCGGATTAACAAACCAAGAGGATATTAACTGTATCTACATACCTGTTATAACCATTAATCTGTGTGCCACTGTACACAGTGTAGTACAAGCTGATATTAAATAAAATAAGGAGCTTATCTCCCAAAGGGTACAATATTCCTGTTTCCCTTTCCTGGACACATGCCATGTGCATAACTAATTTATTTTTCCAGGTGTCACTTTTTTGCCAGATTCAGCTAAGAAAAATGCTTTGTTTCAATCTATTTCTACATGGCTCAAGGGATAAAGGAAGACAAGTTCAGATCAAAAGGCTCAGATTAATTGTTGGAACAGCGGGTAATGTGCTCCCATAATGCAAAATCAGTCCATAAGTAGACTGATCCCCTTTCCACAGCTGGGAGGGTGGGGAGGGGGTGTTAAAGAAGTGGGGAATGAGCAAGATCCCTGCTCTCTGGCCTGAACTGTATGTGATCACTTTTGTGCCTACTCTAGCCACTGGATCTTTGAAGGAGTATGTCAGAAATAGGCAGGGAACATCTGAGGGCAGAGTACAGAATAAATCCAAGAGCATCTTTGGGATTATGCTCCAACAACATAAAGTCCATTAAGGCCCCTCAGTTGGCAGTTCAGGGGAAAAGATGTAGGACACCTAGCAAACCATTAAGAACTACACTCTTTGCCAGCCCTCAGGTACCATGAACATCATTCATTACCTAAGCGACAGAGAAGCTGATGGAGAAGAACAAGGACCTCATTCACACTAGCACAAACCAGGAATAAAAGCACAATTATACCAAAGTCAATGAAGTTAAAATGAGAACAGATTCAGTCTCACTGAGGAAAAGATTTGGATAAATTATGCAGGAACCTTTACAACATATTCTCTGGCCTTAGAGATGACATTGCAATTTCATCAGATAATTAAAAATAGAACCAAATACTGCTTTAAGAGATACTGAAAAGATACCCTTGCACCTAAATAGTACTAGTGTTAGAACTGAAATAATCTTAAAGGGAGTGACTAATTTTAACCTTGCTTTAGAAAATATTCACCAGATGGTTTTATTAGGCAACCTAAAGGTAGAAATTGCCACATCAGCCATCCCTCTATAACTTAATTAAACAACACACAGAACTCCAATGCACTACACAGTCTCAGGGGAGAGAAACTGAGGAGGAAAAGGCCATGCATAACAAAGGTTAATCACATTGCCTAATGCACTCGGATGCTCCAGTGACCAGGATGGTAACAAAACTAAATAAAATCCCTGACCGCATATAGACATAGCAGATCAGCGCAGGACAGATGCAGTTAAATACATCAGATGGTAACAACTGCGCTGTGATTTCCGTATGGAACTACTGGAAGGCCTTCTAAAAGACATTAATGTCTTTAATGAGATACAGGGGCTCCAGGATGATAATTTAGACAAGCAATTGAGTTTATGGAGCAGAAAGAGTATTTACGATGAACTACAACCAGTCAGATGAGAAACAAATTGGGACAAGAAGGCTGGGATTGAGACAAAAGAGACAATGAATAGATCAGGAAGAAGCCACAAAGTAAGATCAGGAAAAGCCACAACTAGATTTTTTAATTTTTATTATTTTATATATATATATATGTTTTTAAATCAGTGGCCACTTAACAATAGTTGCAATCAACAGGAAATCTCAGGACAGGCGGAGGGATGGGGAGGGCTGACTGAATCCCCAGAATTTCAGGGGCTGGTTTTGATCAATGTATCTGATCACAACAGACAAAATCTGTAATTATAACCACTAACTTTTGGCCCAAAAGAAAGTTTCTCCAGTCCTCTAAGTTTCAATATTTCCATTCTTTTGAAGATCATCATCCATATTGGACATCCATACTGCCTAGTCAAACGTCTTCAATAATTTCCTTTAAAAACATTTTGCTGCTAAACCTGAGAAATACTGGTCAAATATCTCATTCTCAAAAAATCTCAAAAAATTCAGGGACTGGATGATACCATCTCAAGAAGAAAAAGCAAGCTATGTCTTTTCAGCTGTTACCTAAAAATTCATCACTAAAATGGCTCTTCTGGAAAACCTTTTCAATCTGCTGCATCTACATGGTTACATATACATAGGTACATTGATCTACTGACCCAAGAGCTAGTGCAGAGTTACAAGCGATACTTACGCGGTGTAATTGATGCCCTTAACAAAATAAACAGTTCCTTTATTGGGCTGCAGGATAAGAATTATATATAGATCTTTTGCTGGAATCCTGCTACAAGATGGATCCAGGATGACAACAAAATCCTCAGTGCAGCATCTTGTATTAAGGCTGTATGTTCAGATTCATCAGAAACACCAATTTCTCTTCCAAATCATTGCTAAAGAGGTTAGATAAAGTGTTATTTATGGTATTCCAGCAGCCTTCAATTTACACCACACTGTCCCTTTCTAAACTAATCTGAATGCTTTCCTCAATTTCACATTTAATAAGACAGTATTTAAGGCTTTGCTGAAATGCAAATATTACATCTACTATAATAATTCACAAGGGGTCCCACTACCACCACAAGGTGTTGGTCTAACAGCAAGGATCTTTTATTTGTCCAGTACTGTTAATTGTTCACGGATCTGTAGCTGACCTGTACTCTCACCATTTCAACAGATCGGTGCCCTTCCATTCTAGTTAAGATCTGGCCTGGTATATT
This sequence comes from Apteryx mantelli, assembly GCF_036417845.1. Classification (NCBI taxonomy): domain Eukaryota; kingdom Metazoa; phylum Chordata; class Aves; order Apterygiformes; family Apterygidae; genus Apteryx; species Apteryx mantelli. The sequence goes on along the minus strand of NC_090006.1, from coordinate 3,200,279 downwards.
TACAGGGTAGTAACAACCATATCCATTTTCCCCTCCACTTTGAAAATCCATTCTCAATGCAGCAGGGAAACAGAGGCTGCAATAATATGACTTTTAAAAATAAAGGCTACAGAGACCTGGAGACAGGATAGTTCCCCAAAGAGCAAAATGAATGCTCCTCAATGTTACAATGGCATTTTTAAAGATGGCAGATTAATTAAGCAGCCTATTTCCCAACAACATTCGAAATAAGTGTGCTTCAAACCAAGCCCAAGTTAATTGCTGAATGGTTTCAAAAACACATATACATCACACCTGAAAACAAAGCTCCACTTTTCTTCTCTCCAGCCAAAAGTACGTTGCTATACTACTGGATATGGACCACATCTTCAGCTTCACAGCAGTACTTAAGACTGAATATTTTTAAAACTTTCCAGGGTTTAAAATGTATGTTATTAGCCTTAATAGGCCCAACTTTCCACTATTTATAACCATGCATAGTTCGGCATGTGCAAAGTGAAATCTAAGTGTATGTAAAAGCTATTACTGTGATTTGGCAGCATTTTACATTCACTTCTCACCAACTTTGCACAGGCTTAAATGGCTACACTAGGTACAAGTCAGGAGGAAAAAAAAAAAAAGATATTGACTTCAGTACAGCTATTTCCGATTCAGAGAGGATTAAGTGTGATCTGAGTGAGACCACTGTCTCTTTGTTCAGATGGCAGACCTATTCCCAGCTTCCCATCCACCCCCTTCAAGCACGTGGTGGCAGGGAGCTATGGGCAAAACACTAACCAAGAATAAATCCTGATCAGTATTAGACATGTTTCCTTAGCAACAGGTGCAGATCTTCACCCAGTGACAAATCATTGGGTTTTTTGTTTGTTTTTTTCCCACTGGATTTAAGAGAAACCAGTCAAGGAAAGGAGAGCTTATGAGGAAGGGTGAGACCCCAGCATTCCAAAGGATGCCACAACAGTAAAAAAGAACAAGCCCCTGATGTGTCACAGGGCACTGTAACCTTCCACTTCCCATGCAATGGCAAAGCCAAGTCCATAAAACATGAACGAGGTTCTAGTCAACCTGAGTCATTTAGCTATTGCTGCCCTGAAATCAAAAAAGTCACAAGTTCTCTTCTCTGTCTTCTACTGTTGCTCAAAAATAAACACGTGAAAATCAGAGAGAGGAAGGGAATTCATTCTAACCTGGATATTCTGCGTGGGGGGTGTGGGTGTGGGTGTTAAAGAGGCACAAGCATTTTGGAGATTGGTTCCAATACAAAATGAGAAGCGTGCAGCTTCCACATCTATAGAAGGGACTAATGTTATCCAGTAAATTATATAGGTATAAGATTGCAGGAAAAGAATAAAAAACTTACAGCCTTCATTCTTTGCTGCACTTTATGGAGTAACTTATGTTACAGCAAAATAAATGCTACCAAGTCAGCTTGGCAGCTTTTCGTTCTAATGGATGCACATTACTCCAGAAAAGCAGAAGATGCAACTCTGTGATGGGTCTGATCTACCATCATTCTTTTTAAGCAAGGAATGCAAATTAAGAGGAAAAAAATTGACTCCCGATTTCTCTGGGTTGAACCAAAAACATAGAAAGCTATCATGTAACATAGCAAAGTGCGTACAGAAATCAAGTACAGAACATCTGTCGGAAGAGTTCTGGGAATCTGCTTTTCAAGGATATAAAACAACTCCTTGTCCTGCCAAAATGACCCTCCTCCCAGAGTTCATGTGTATAACTGGTTCACTGCATTGGTGACTATTTTATTAATGATTTCTCTAGGTCTTCAGGACTTTGGGAATCCTGCAGTATTCAGCCTGCAATCATACTGAGCTGTGAACTGCAGAAATAACTAGCCAGATATTTGTTATTTCAGGTAATCTGGACTAAGTACACAGAAACAAGCAATTCCACCAGGTTTATGGCTATACAAGCAAGATCAGAATCTGGCATCAGTGGTAACAGAACAAAGTATATTTACTTCAAAACCAATCTGAGTGGCGAGATATGTTTGCTTTAAGCAGATGATTATTATTAAATATAAAAAGATATATGGTGCCTTTGAAGCATTCAACTAAGTGATTCCGTTTTAACAAAGGAATTAGTCACAACAGCTCAGATGATGCAACATAGTTAGCAGGATTCAGTTGTGACAGCAATTCTTTATGCACTGATATAGTGATAAATTAATGATTGACAATCTAGGGAAAAATCTCTAAATTGCACCATCGTCATTCTTTTTAAAAGCAAAACTAGTGTGGAAATTAAAGTCATTGCATGGAATAGAAAGCTGCTATTGCACCTTGAATAACATCACTTGCTGTTCTAAAAATCAGGCTTTCTACTGGCTCTGAAAGATTTCTGAAGCATTTACTCTTGCAACATGGTTTCAGGGAGAAAAAGCCTCTCTGAAGCCAAAGAAGCAGACAAGGTAACCTGTCAGCAGCCTGTCCCTGAGTCTGCTACATAGGCAGACATTTCCATGTCTGGCAATGCCTTTATACACACACACATTCCTATTAGCAAAAGTGGATTGAGTGCTATAAAAAGGTGCTGCAGAAAACAACCAGCAGCTAATGCAACTGTGATTAAGAATATACAAGAACATGTTTGTTAAGAGATATAAAATCCCTATCCCAGAAGAGGTGGGACTCCACAGTAGTGTCCCAAGCTCTGACATGTAATCCCAAGCCAACTGCTTGGGCGCTTCATGTCTTAGCTTCTTCCTCCATAACAAGGCACAAAAATACTCTTCTGCTCTTCCAAGTGTTTGAGGCAATCTGTTAAACAAACCAATGTATTGCAAATGCAAGGAACAGTAGCATTCTTTGTACTACAAATGACTAACCCGAGACAGTTCTGAATGTCACTGAGAAGTTCCCCTTTTTATGTAAGTGCCATCACATGAATGGCACTTATCCAGAACACCAACCAAAGCAGAGTCCCTACTCTGAAAGAGAAATGCACCAGAAACTCTGCAGAGGTCATTCAGCTATTGTGATTACCTGCGCACAGGAGATGCTCACAGACAATGCTGATACAAAGCAACATCAAACCCTGAGATTGAGAGTAATGTGTGTATGGACGGAACTGACAGTACCACCACTTTCCATTCCTTTACCAGAGACATTATCTGATCCATATTCTCTTCCGTGTTTTTACACTACCATAATGAATAACACCAGGATATACATACACACAAGGCTGCATTCACTCTGTATACACTCAAAGATAATCCATTTTAAAAAGATGATGCTCTGCAGACTACAGGTTGGTTCCACTGCTGAGTGGACTTACTCTCTGCATAAAGTAGCAACTGGTCATAGACAATAATTTCATTTTCACTTTTCTTTTATTTAAGCACCTTGTACATCTGCTAGCATTCAAGTTCATGCAACACAGAGTATTTTCCATCCACATCTCTCTGTCAGTGCAAGAGGTAGTCGACTTAGGATATTGAATGTGACATATTAGAGAAGTCTGACAAGCAAATATGCTGAAAGGTAAAAACTGAGCGTAAGTAAATAAAATAAAATAAATAAAAAACCCACCCAAAGAGGCCTTCAAAATTTGAGAACTACAGGGAAAAAAGGTAGTAAGAGGTTGAGGGAGAACAGAGAGAATACTATAAACATCTGAGGAAAAAGAAAAATTTCAAACTTCTCTATTTCTGTAGCAGCACAGTGTTAAAAAGAACGTTGTCTTACACTTTAAATTCTTAATGACTTAAGTGACAGCATACTCAAACTTTTCTCCCAGTGTTCATCACTACAGTAAAAGGGAAAAATATCTTGGCTTCTGGTCAAAGATCTGAAAATGGGGTCCACCATATACTATTTTTGATTCAACTGCTCTCTAACCTGTTTCTATGCCTGCTTCAATTTACCAGCATGCAAAAGATGGTCTTATTAGGTCCTTAAGAAGGAATCAGAAATAGCCAAGTCCTCTTTCACATAAGAATCTTATCAAGTCTTCACAAGCACCTCAGGATTTGAAAATAATAAAAGTGATAAATTGTCATTTAAAACTTGATCCAGCTGCATTTGAATAGCAGCCTTGAAAATAACATCCATATATGTAAGAGCAAATAATAACTGTGGGTGTAATTCTGCCTCCTTCCCAGTCCCACAAGCATTCAGCACTCCAGCATAGCTCCAAATGCACTCTGAAGTGCATTTACCCTCAGGTTTAAATGCTTCCCCAGGGAACGGTCAGTATCCCTGCAGGATTGAGCTCTACTGGAAGGAAAGAATGGGATGTTTTATGGGCTCAAAGGCACTACTACAACATATTCTACTAATAGCAGCAGGACTACAAACTACTAGGAAACACCCTCTATGCAAAAATAAGCAGCCCTGGAGCTAGCCAGATCTGTGTAATATTCACAATCCTCTCTGGCTTCAAGACCTTTTCTTTTTTCAGATTAGTCCAATTTCAAAGTAATGAATTTTTTAAACTATCAAACCTCTATTACAGTGATTGCTGGAGTTTTGAAATATGGAGAAAATTAACACAAAGTTACAAGAAAAAAATCAAGTTTCAAATAAACCTCCAGTAACTTTTAATATTTGCAGTAATAGGATTTGGTGCAGTAATTTATAATTTTTATACAAGCAACAGCTAAGATTAATGTTGGTAGTTATTATATGCAATAATTATAGGCTTTTTAGAAGCTGCCTGGCTGGAGGGACACTGCCTGTTTGTACAGAATATAATTATGGGACAAATTTAATTTCCCCATTCCTCTAGTTAGGCAGCTGCTGCAGATAAACACATACCTCATTTTCAAGTGCTTGTTCCTTATCACTGTCTTTGAAGTGTCACAAACCCTTATCAAAAACTGAATTTTCATTCACTGCCCAAATACAGCTGAATTTATCTACGTACTTACACAGCTCCTGTCATTAGTGTAACTTCAGTACTTTACAGCCTGTTAGATTTGTAGCCTGAAAACCCCTTCTTTAAAATAGAGGGCTATTTCTACTCAGCAATAAGAAACAGTGGACCAGATTCATCTTCCCTAACACTAGACAGGAAACAGAGGCACTGATGTCCTCAATATGGTCCTCAGTATGGTCTGACATGCTGTCAAGTCCTGTTGCTCAGACTGTAGCACTCCTGAGAGGGGAAATACAACCATTTGTGTAACACGGACCTGATCCGTCTTTCAGGTCTGAATGAATGGCAGGCTGGGCCTGCCACAGCCTTGTCCTCTCAACAGACCAACAAGTCAAGCTTTGCTATCCTTAAGTTATGGAACACTTTTGGCTGAATCAACATCATCAATTTGGTTTAAAGCAGCAGAATGAATTTTGCGGCAAATCCCATTTGTTTTACCACATGTTGGTTCTGCCCACAAAGCAGTTTTGACATGAGCAAAATAGATTTCTTCCAGTATAGTTGTGGAAGCTCTGCTCCAAAGACTCCACAGCATTTAATGGGGCTGTGACCTTCCAAGCTAGCTTGCAAGCAGTACCCTGATACATTCCAGCAAGTATCAAACTCCTTTTCCTCTCAGAAAGCTTTGAATTATGTGCACAGTGAAAAGCTTGGCTGAAGAGACCAGACTAGATGTTATCGGAAGTGTTGAAGTATACATTACTGGGAAGGTATTTACCCCAGTAACATATAATGGACTTGAGGAGCTTCAGCACAAACCGTTCCAGCCTACTGATCTGCTCCTCCTGCAACAGCTTATTTGCTAATACAGCCTTTGAGACCAAACTGCAGTCAGCCCAACAGCAATACAACAGGAAGACGTTCAGTTATGAGGGTCAACGTCCTCAGAGCCTGATCTCATACTTGCATTTCACTAGCAACACTGAAATGGTTTAAGGCTAGTCACAACAAACTATATAGTCAAGGGAAACATTCTACCATGAGAAATTAAAGTTCATTCTCTACCACTTAAAAATTTGGCAAATTAATATTTATATGATGCAGAAGAACAGGTAACTTCTACTAATATTTATAAGAAACATAAAACCATCAAATTGTGTAGCATTTGGAGTGCAGCCTATATCAAGGATACAGGGAGCTGCTTTTGCAATATATTGTTGTTTAGAATGTTCTAAAACACTATTTGCTTCCTGGAGTATATATTTTAAACAGTGCATTAGTGGTTATCCTAAACATACAGGTAGTTCAACAAACTGGCAATGAAGAGTATGCCAGGAGAGTACAGCAGGAACGTTCCATTCTAGTTCAGTCATGGCAGGCATAGAGCACTTGCTGTATTTGGATCTTTAGTCTATCGCTGAGAACTAGTGCGTTTGCCTAATACATCCCAGAGACTTGCACATGGATGGTCTTTAAAACACGGTATATAACCCAGAAGAATCTTGAAGGCAAGAAGTTTCTGCACAGTTTACTCAGTCTGTTTGATAATGCAATCCATCTCCAGCATTTTCCCATTCAGGGCTCTATTCCCTCATGTCAAGTTAAAGAGTGTTACCATTAATTTCCTTGGAAGCTGGATGAAGCCTTCAGCCCAGAACTCTGCAGGCTGCTACCTGCTAGAAGAACAGCCTTCAAACATCTCTCTTGCTGCTGAACAATTAATTTATTTTCCTGCAGGCTTTCAGAGTCTATTGAATTTTACTTTTTTCCCCCTCTGCTGACTCTTCCACCTTTTCTAGAAAGTGTTATCTAGAAGTTAACAGGCAGAAAGAGAATTAATGAGATGAACACAAAGAGACTCCAAATGGTTTCTTCATTCAGAGCAAACTTCATCCTGTATGGGGTTGACCTCTAGTTAAAACCAATTATGGGGGTGGGGGGCAGGGGATAGGTTTTGAAACCAATAATTTCTTGCTATCTTTTTTATGTCAAAATATTTAGTTTGCAGTGAGCTGCAAGATACACTATCATGCATTCGCATTTACAGTTCATGCTCTTGGAACGAAATTCACTTCTCCAGGCACAACTTTGTTTCAGTCCCATTGGTTTAAAACCGTGATCTGCCACTAACTTACGCTTTCATCTTCAAGATATTTAATACCACCTGTTGGATGTCTCCAATCCATAAAACATGCATGAATCTTATGTGATTATTTCTTCTCCTTTATCTATTTCAATTATAAAGCTCCTGTGCCCAGAACCATTTCTTGACAAATCTCTACAATGCCTAGCATATTGAGGCACAGTTGAAATCAGCGTTCAAAATTACAATTCAAATTTTCAAGATACGAACATAAATACTCCTCTTTGGAAGGCTGGGGATTTTGTTCAATACAGAAGGCTAACCTAAACAATCATCAAAGAGTTAAACATTACTTTCCCTCCATGGCTTTTCTTCATAGAAGAACATCTGTTAGTAGGAAGTGTGTGCAATATTGAAACCAATTTTCCTGGATTTTTTTTGTTTGCTTTCATGGCCCTATCGCAGCAGAGATGGCCTATACCAGACTTCCCTTCTAAAGACTGTTCTGTGTACATTCTATCATTGAACTTATTTTAAATAACATACATTCAAAACTATGTTCTGAATTTGTCCTACAAGTTAAGAAATCTGTAATTTGGTGCTTGTTCAGGGAAAGATAAAGAACACTAAAACAGCTAGCAAGTACAAAAACTTAAGAACAAAACTAGTCTTGATATCAAAAACACATTTCAGTATAATGGACCATATAATTAATCCATGAACAAGATGACAAAGTCCCTAATGATAGAGAGAATCAGCTGTTTCTTTGTCGATTTGGTTACTAACTCAACTGTTTCATTTAATACTCTGAGTTAATGAGGGGTCTCATATCCTAACAAGTCAAACATTAGTGGATTTCTACATTGAATGGAAGAACCTCAGAAGGTTTAGTGGCAAACGGAAGCAGTAATTATTAAAATTAAAAGGCAACAATGATGTTGGGAGTTTATACTGAGCTTCACAGTGGGTTCAAAACAGGAATCATTACCTTGGAAAAAAGCTTTACTTGCAGATTTATTTACCGAGAAGAGGAAACTCATTAGAAAATTGTTTCAGTGAAGAGAAAGAAAACTCATGTGACTGTGAGACTGTGTGGGGAAAATCCCTTCCTGGTAAACTCTTCATATGAAATAAGGCTAACATCTGAAAACCTTTCAGCAAAGGGCTTGGCATGTTCATTTCCTTAGCCCATAGTAAGTCTTCTGATAAAACCGATTCCCACACAGAATAATGACCTGGCATTATTAAAATGTTGTTTAGCATTCCCAATTAAAAGCACTTTTTGTTGTATCAATTTGCATAATTACACTGAATATTACAGGGCCCAATTCTCCCTTACCCTAGAGACGCTTTACACCATCTTGATAGCATTAAGCTTTACACTAAAGGATTACATCTGAGTTGCTTTTCATTTTAACCATGGCCTTTGTTTTCATGCTTTCCTCCTCCTTTTAATTGCTAGTGTTGAGTTAGGGGCAGTTCCTGATGTTTGATGCAGAGAAGTTGATAGTTTACACTAATATTTATAAGAGGCATAAACCAGCAAAACGTGTAGCAGTGCAGAGTGTAAACCTAAATAAAGGATATGGACAGCTGTCCCTGCAATGTGTTGTTATTTAGGATGTTCTAAAACATCATTAGTTTAATTGAATATATATTTAAATGGAGTGTTTCAATAGTTATTCTGAATGTATAGCTAGTTGGAGAAAATGAACACAATCTAGTTACTTCAAAAGGCTTTGGAATGAGTAAATCAACATCATTTACAAATTATATCATAGCACTTCTAACAATTCATGTCATCGAATTATGAGTGCTGTAGGGAACAGTTTGGTTGCAAATGTTTTGGGAAAGAGCTGGCTTAGGACTCTGGGAGTTTAGCAAATACTGTATAAATTCTCACAAGAGCGAAAGCCTGTAGCCCTCCCTTGTTCAAAACATTATCACTTACGAGATTTTTGTAGTCTTACGCTTTAAATAAAGTTCTGTCTTTAGAAGGGGAAAGAATACAAAAAAAATTCTCATACACACACCCCTCCATAAAGAAATATTTGCTATAGTTTCCACTTTGGTGGCATACTTTGAAAAACCTTGCATGAAAGAACTCCTGTTTGAGTTCCTGCCCATTAGTGCCATCCCAGCCTCATCGGTGGGACTTCCTGATTTCATACCAGCATGAATCCAGCCACAGTGCTATGGCAAAACTCTTGAGGGGTTGCTCATGGCTGAAGTTCTGCAGGAAAAACTGCTGTGGAGAACTGCGAGAGGATGCTCGTGTAGAGCTTTGAGAGAAAGAGAAGCAAAGATGACAGCCTTATACTTATGTCTAGGAGGAATGAGGGGGAGAGGCTGCTGAGCTGGGGTCTGTTGAATATTTTCTGATGGTCAAGAAGCCTTCACAGGGGAAACTTCTTCCAAGTTCTCTGCATCTATGCTAAGGATAAGCACTTCAGTTTATCTTTGACTTCCACAGATTCAGAAGTATGCATCTCCTCCAGCCCCCAATCTTTCCATTATTTCAAGGCTATTCAAGAGTAAACTCACATAAATGCACCAAATACAAAGAGGATGGTGGGTGGAGGAAAGGGAACATTCTTGCATATCTCCTAACCTGTCTAAATGCTTGGAAAAAACAGCAACAATTTGGGGGGGGGGGCACTGCCTTGTTTTCTGCCCATTTATGGGATAAAACCAAGCTTCCAGTGGAAAAAAAATACTTAAAGAGCACACAAGCTTAGCAGCTCTTGCTATTACAAACTACATTAATATATTTCCATCTAGTTTACATTATAGCCACAGATGCATTAGAAAAACTTCTGGTTTCTGATGCCTCTCTCCAAAAGTGAACAATAGAACACAATTTATACATTCATTCGCAGCAGTTGAGTAATTAGATTATGCTTTGTGGCCACTGCATTATAACAGAAACTGTCAGTTTAAGGCACCAAAGGCGAACAGGGCTCTGATTTGAGGGTAGACATAACTGACATCATTAGAAGTCAAGCAGAACACATTTAGAATCGTTAATAACAAAAGGTTGCCATTCTGAAGGAAAAAAGACATATTCCCAATCCTGTACCTACAAAAGGGGCTATCTCTAGCGCTAATATAGTTGATCTCTATTAGGCTTCACAAAGCAAGCATCTCTCTCTATTTACAGGTCAGAAGCTGAAGTGCGGAGTTTTGATAAGATTTGTCCAACATCAGACAGCATGGAAGTGTTAGTAATGTAAGTAACCACTGGTCCCTACCAATACCCTGCAGCAAGAGAGAAGAGCTCTATTAATGCAAAAAGGTCTCTATTAGGGTACTGAAGTCCTGTCACTGTGATCAGGAGAAGACTATATTTGCAGGAAATGGCTTGTAAGATTTAGCCTGATGGATATCTTATTTTACATCCTTGAGCATCCCTAATGGTTTGTGAAACAAGAGTAAACAACATAATGGATCAAAGCTGGGATAAGCTACTCTCCAGAGACTTGATTTAGATAATAAGATACAATAAACTATGACAATTTTAAAAAATGGTACAAAAGCAAGATAGATATTTGCCAAAAGCATCTGACAAAGACATTGCTAATACTTTCCCCTCTAGTACCACACTGTCAATAATGATCCATCTCAAATCTTAATTCTCCTTGCATAGCTGGTGAGCCAGCTGAAGTCAATGGTACTGTTAGTGGGCTAAAAAGGTAGCCATATGTTTGCAGTGTTTTGTTGGATTGCGTCTTTTCACGTAGGTAAATTACATGTTTTACACGCATTTTCAGAAAACCAGAGAACTAGGAATACACTGCATAATACCACCAGATTTCTGTCTTAAATAGTGTATAGCTTGTTTGCCTTATTGATGAATTGATATAATTGAAACTGTTTTGGATTAATTTATATGAAAGAAAGACTTAGACCTTATTTTAATATCATACAAAAGATGTTAGCTATGGGAAACTGCACAAGTAGATCATAACTTGAGTTCAAAATGGCTCTAATATTTAATTACAAAGATTGTTCATTGCTGGAGCTCTTAAGAAAATTATGGGAATGAAAATATATTAATCTGTTTTTATACTGACCTCCGATGTCATCTGTAATACTTGGGAACAACAGGGAAATATGTTTTAATTCAGCTATTTTTGTTACCATATTTTTAGAGAGTAGTTATTTATTATTCTGATGAATGGACTTATTTTTAGAAAAAAAATCCTGAATAGATTTTAAAATATAGATACCATTAATAGATGTGTACTTAATAGTTCTGTTAAAAAAGCAAAAAAAAAAAAAAAAAAGGAGGGGGGGGGGGAGAAAAAAGATCCAAAGCCCAGTAAAGCCAATCAGAAAAGATTTCAGTGGACTTTGGACCAAGCCCAAACTAGAGTTATCCACTCATTTCTAATGATCTTGCAATAAATTGTTAGATGCATTCCATTTTAGCTTGTTGGCTTGTAGAGAATCTAAGGAAGCTTCTTTTAAAGCTGTTTGAATGAGACACTTCGAAGAAGAAGCAGATAAAGAACTTTTTTTTAAGCCAAACGTAAACACAAACAAAAATCACATAATCAGAGCTAACTGTAATCACAAAATCATGTCTGTATATGGACATGCTTCTAAAATAGCCATTGCTTATACTCCATTCCTCCTCTCCCTTCTCTACATCAGGGAAGGCAATAAATCAGTGAAGCCACATCCAGTTCTTATATACAAAGCTGAGAACAGGGTCCAGTTTTGTTTGAGGAATTGAACAGAGTCTTCTCAATGGACAAGGGATCTAAGCTAGTGAAAAATCTTGAATTAGTGAAAAATACAAAACTGTAACATCCTGAGTGGAGATTTGCCAGTTGGCATCTGCTGAGAATCCCATCCCCCTGTATTCGAGGGGAAAGGACTATATCCAGAAGAGTTTATATAGTGGCCATTAAAAAGTCAGCATGTGCCAACTGTTGCCATGCTGCAGTAACTCAGATAACCATAATCTGTCTCTGCAATAGCCTAAGAAGTGACAGTGACAGTTGTGTGATCTGTTGATTTATTGTAAGTAGCCACTACTGCATCAGCATGCAAAGCAAATTACTTGCATAGTTCTTCAACTAAAAAGTAAGGGGGGGGAGAGGAAACTTTTTTTTTTTTTTAATAGCAGTTAAATGTCACCATATTAGTTCTTGCAGGGCTGAGAACACCTCACAGGCTTAACCTTTAGGATTACTTAATTCCTGAAAGCAATAACAACCCTCTGCATGTGCCAGATAACCAGTAGAATGAAATCCCCATTTATGCATTTAGTATTGAGACATATCTCCCAGTGCTCTGGGTTTGATTGCAAGCAATTCTACCCTGTCGCAAGCCACAAGCCTCTTCCCCACCAAATACAAGAAACAAGAGAAAGGATCACCACAAACTGTGCCCCAAAACACAGTTGGATGAAGCTTGAGTTTATTGGCAGTCATGACCATTCAATGGATGGAAGAACAGAGACCTGAGAGCCAGGTCAGCACAATAATTCTGCTGTTCACTGGTCCAAGAACATCATGGTCCACTCCTCAGTTTTCAATATTCATCAGTGTCATCTTTGATCACTGCGATCCCAGCTGATGAAGCCAAGATCCTTGTTTTACCTCTCACTATCAGGCCAATTCAATTCGACATGTTGCCCTGCACATCTTGTTTGCCAACAAAATGGCTAGAAAAGCCCATGGCAAACAGTAAAAGGGATTACCATAAATTGTTCCCTAAAGTTTGCTTGTTTAATAGTTTGCTCCTCAACAGGTTGCAGGAAAGAAATGAGCCAGATGCTCAGCTAATACTAAACTAGATCCCATTCATAAAGCCAAGCATCTGCTTTATTATTTTTTAATATATCTTTAGGTAGAAAGCACCGAGAAAGGTCATTAGTAAACTAAGAATCAGATTCCTGCCACGTGTAAACCAACATAGCTTTAAGGTACCTTTCTGCTTGCACAAGTCAGTGATGATAAACACCAATTAAACATCTAACATCTAATTGGTATATGAAGAGGAAACGGAATCATGTGATACTGATAGGAACTCTCATACAAATATCAAGCCAAGTACACCGTATTTTGCTTCTGAGCCTTAGGGCATTCAAAGCACTAGATACTGCAGGGATTAATTCTTTCTGCATCCCCATTCACAGCACTTTTTCATCTAAAACAGTGTAAAGCAGTGCAATTTAAACTCAGCCAAAAATTACCAAGCTCCCCTCATGTGGACTGCAATGAGTATTTGTTTGTTTCTTTAACTACCAAATTTCTTTTCTTTTTACAGCAATTAGCATTGCCCAAATTTTTAAAGAGGCAGAACAGAGTGCAGCTAAGAATTGCTTATGTTCTGATACTTGAGTATTAATTGTACTAGGGAAGTATTTCCCAATTTTATGTCAACACCTAAGTTATTATTATTATTGGTATAGCTCCATTGGAGGATAAATTTGGATGTGATAGTAGTGGAAACCATGTCAGTCAAGCTTTGCAAATAAGGAATATATCAGGCCTAAGACACATCTAGTAAATTAAGAGTAGAAAGTTTCACGTACAAAAACACTGCCACCTGGAATGGTTTTGATATTATACCAACACAGATCAGGAGGCAGGGTAAGGAGACTGGATAAGAAAAAAAAGACCATACTGGGTTCTGGGCAACAGCATTCTCATTTGGAATGCTGAGGAAATTTGGCCTCAGTGGATGGACTGTTAGTTGGGTTGAAAATTGGCTGAAGCACCAGGCTGAGTTGTGCCAGTTTTAAAATGCTTATCTCCTATAAATCATTCCAATCTTTACATCAAGCTAAGAACTAAACTTTTCACAGTTAACTGTGCTCTCCTTAACTAAGCTCTCTCATTTGTATCAAGACACTTAAAACCACAATCTGTTGATCCAAAACCAATATGAGAATCATAAAACCTGGATGAAATAAACAACCTAGCTCAGGTGCTAGAACAATAAACAATTACATTGGAGTTATGAAATATCAGCGAAATCAAGCAGTCTATCACTATACACCCCCAAACATTATCACAGCAAACCAGAACAGTCTTCACCAGTGCTTCACACAAGCAGCATAACATCCAGCAAAGAGTTTGCACATGGCCTAGAAACTTAAAGCTTGCAAATGGTCTTGCAGCAATCTGTGCAACTCCATTTAATAGGAAGCAGTGGGAGTGCTATCATCTGAGGTGACATCTTAGAAAGATACCTAGCTCTGTTGCAGAATTAAGCAGTAAAGGAGCAAGGCCCCAGAGAAAATAAATAATAAAAGTCAAAACATGAGCTTTACATTGGAATGATACTAATTAACAAAAAAAGAGTAATTCCTCTCCTCTTATACTAGATTTTCACCCACAGGACACTACCAGTTTCTATATATTCTCAACAGAGCAAGAGAAAGGACTATAGCTCAGAGCTATACAGAGGGTGAGCATAGGGGAATGGAGAAAATTTCGTATCACAGTTACCACACCCTGTTGAGGGCCATACCACCCTATGAACCATCTAGTTAGCTATCTAGATGGTCCAAAGGGGTCAGTGAAAGAGTAAGTAGAGCCATGGTTTTGCCTTATTCCTAGTGACACTGAATTCCCCTACGGTAGAACAGACAAACAGCTGCTGTTATTCTACAAGTCTAAGTCATTATAGTGCTGCCCTAGAACAGAGGCATGATTTTTTAATGTCACTCACTGGTGTAAGAATTAGTCTAGATTTAATCCTAAATTGATTAAGAAATGGTTGATCTCAGGCAGGTATCAGGGTGACACTACAACTAATATGATCTAAAATATGCCTGTTTTAGAAAAATTGTATACAGTAGTTAAACATGTAAGCCTCTTGCCCCACCACAATATTTATTGATCGGCATGTGTGAAGCAGTACATTTACTAACACACTGTATCTGCATGAGTAGCTTCCTGCACAAGCAAGGATACACCCCTCTTCATGTCACTTGTGTAGGGGGCTAGTGCATTAATACGCACCACTGCAACCACATATCTAAGTCACACACACTGATCTCTCAAGAATTCTGCACCCATCAGTTTAAACCCATCACCCATTTTTTAAACTTTCTAGAAAATTAATGAGCCTGCACATCTAAACCAACATTAATCTGCTGAAAATAGATGGTAGATGCTAAAAAAGCCTTTGGTTTTCAATCAAATCTCCAAACAAAGGGGTGAGAATTAAGGTGTGATATCAGAAGAATCCTTCTTTCCACATAAATAAAAGGGACAGCAATCAATCTTCCCTCATCACAAAGATGCAGCACAGAAATTCAAATTATTCTCTTCTTTGTTCTAGCAAATCTCAACAAAAGTTGAGAAAGGGCCTCCTCACCTTCCCATAGAAGTAAAAAATTTGAGCAACACTACCCCATGACAATGTTTCTCCCATCTGTGCACACATCTTTTATATAAAATAGAGACTGTCACTCATTGGAATGAATCCATGAGCTCCATGGCTGGTCTGGGAGGAACTTCTCCATACTTATTTTGTACGCGAAAGCTTTGTATGAACAGCACTATAATCCAGGCCACAGACAACAGTATCTATCACATCTGAAGTCTCTTCCTTGTCCTGACTTTATGACCTTGGTCAAACCATTTTTCTTCTTTGCACATCTGTTTCC
Organism: Apteryx mantelli; assembly: GCF_036417845.1. Taxonomy (NCBI): domain Eukaryota; kingdom Metazoa; phylum Chordata; class Aves; order Apterygiformes; family Apterygidae; genus Apteryx; species Apteryx mantelli. The sequence continues at coordinate 3,184,728 of NC_090006.1, read as the reverse complement.
TCTCTTAAACATTTTTCATCATTATCAAGTCTTTACATCTCTCTGTAGCTGTTCCGTTAGTACAATACACAGCACATTGGATTTAATCTCTGTAGGGACCCAGAGAATTACAGAAATAGGACAGGCAGTTGATAACTGCATTGTTCCCACTGGTAGTTTCTCTCGGTAGTTACCACCATGAAATGGCTACTTGGTTTTAAGGGACTGTGGCCCAACTTTCATCTGAGTTGCAAGCGAATAAGTCAGACATGTGAAATGCTGTGTACCTGAGCTTCAAGGGGGTTTTTGAACTTACAAGGATAACTTTTGGGGATGGGGGTTGTTTTTTGTTTGTTTGTTTTTTAAATACATTCTGGTAATGCAGTGAATTGACTTACTGCAAACAGACTGCAGTGTTAAGAGACCATTTGATTTTCTAATTCCACAGCTTCTCGCAAAGGAGCTGCTTCCATGCTTTTGTTGATTACTGTTATAAAAAAGAAACATTTGATCCATTATAAACACTATATAGAAGACAAATTTTTCTACTTTTGTTCTTTTTCCTTAAAGTGCTGAAAGACTGATTCATGGACTTCTCATAAAGTGCCTGTCTGTCCCATCTTTCTGATTTATTGCTCTTATACAACAAGATTGAAATCTCAAAATGTTTTCATGACTCAAAGATTCTCATTAGGAATTATCAACAGAAATCTTGAAAAGGTGGGTTATTTTGGTACTCAGTATTTGAGAGACAGATCAGTGTTTAGCAATGACTGTTTTTTTCCAATTCTCTATGGGCAAATGTGTTTCTTTTATCACAGACAGTGTATCTATATTCATTCATAACTGTTTTGACAATCAGCATAATATTCCCTTCCCTCCATTATCTTTTCTTAATAACTTTCTGCTTAGTGATTTTTTTTCTTAGGCGTTAGTTTAATATTCTCTTTGGACAGTAAGAAATATTATCCCTGAATAACAAATACGATTTAGTAATCGTGTCCTTCTATCCTTGACTCAATTATAATTCCTCATGGATTTTACTCCTAGTACTTTCACTGGTAAAGTTTTGGGGAAAATGTCACCACCTTTTGTTATAGCTGCAGAAGCTACTGACAGATGACCTCAGCTCTGCATCTTTCTTTGTTCAGATGAGCTTTCTATGGAGAGGAAATTGGGTTCAATGGAAGAGTCAAATCTGGACTCAGATTCTTAGATTTAATTCTGTCCTCCATATGACCTTGGACAAGCTCTCTACCTTTTATTTCCCTGCAATTAAAAGCAGTGATACCACCACTTGTTTTGCATTGTAAAGCTCTGGGAGCTCTACAGATTGATTTATATAGATAAATTATACAAGAGAACATTTTTTAATAAGGTTGTATTTTAGTAACGTAGGCTGTAGAGAGGGGAACATCTACAGGAAGTTTCAAAATTTTAAGACCAAATGGAACCATCTTCTCTGAACTCCTATATAGCATAAGCCATCAAATTTCATCTAGTTACTCCTCTTTTGAGAGTTTTTGAAGTTACATGGGCTGAAGGGCCCAGGCTGGCTCAGCCTTCTGAGGAAGAACTTTGACTGTATTCATATTTGGGTTCTGCTACGTGGAAGTGTTATTTGTATGATATCTAGCACTGAATCCTTTCTGGAATAAAGGCCTCTACATGCTCCTATGATAGAAATAATAAATATGGTAGATTGTCTATACTACAAGTTGACACATGTTCTAATACAGTAATTAATGAGAAATCAAGTTGGAGATTATGATGAAAGTGAGCCTTTAACAGGTTGGTTAGCAAACAGAGGAAGGAGTTAGTGGGACTTCAAGACTCCATCACTGTGCATCTCTTGGAGTCAGTCTGTTGATGTCCAACTCTCACACAAAACTGGGTTCAACCAGAATACTCCGAAGGCTTTTCAAGTCAAGTTTCGAAAGGCCACATATACCCTCAGAGTTGTACATATGCACATACACCTTCTTCCACAATCCCTCCGCACCCACGCTTACTGTGCTTATGCCATTTCCTGTCACTAAGTCTGAAAAGTGGTAAGTGTTTGTCAGAATAAAAGCCAGTGATGGATCAAAGGGAAGGGAAAAGTCAGAATTAAAATTAGTAACAAATATCTTCATATTAACACAATCCACAGTTTTGCTGAGTATGTTTCACTGATACCCCTCCAAAGTTGTCCACTAGGGGAGAGAGGGCATTTAAAGTTTGCTGCCATGCCTTTCCCCTTCTTCTAAGGCCAATTTCTCAAGTGATAGCCTCCTAATTGTAATATCTCAGGAGACAGGTGCTCGCTGGAGGCAAGTTTGATGGAGGGCAGGTCTGTATGCAAGCACAGCAAAGACACAGAGAAACAGAGAGATGCAAGACAACATGTAGGGCCCATTTATCAGTGGGCATCTCCTTCATAACAGCATCACCTCAAGTTTGGCAGGATAAAACTGCTGGGTCATGTTCCTCAGGTAACAGAGGAGACAGCACAAACAGCTGTGGCATGGGCAGGGCAGCATGCAAATAATTGGTGGCAGTTTGGGAACAAATAGTACACATGCCACACTGGCCAATTCAAATGGGGGGGGGGGGAGAGGAGGAATAGCTGCATTGCTTTAGTCTGTGCCACTGCTTTTACATTTCAAGGTCAAGCAGTCTAACAGCTTCTTTCCACATGTGCACAAGTTTATCAACATCAGTCCCTTTACAGCACACAAAAGTAATTATTTCTCACGCAAATAGGGGACCACCCAGATAAAAGGCGGAAGACACTGGTCCAGAAGACACACGTTCCATTTCTATTCAAGCCAAAAACTTCTAAACTGATAATGGGTAAAGCTAATCAAGGACACTTTGAAAATTGGATGGCAGCCTCCCAGCTTTATGCCTTGAAAAGATCTCTCTACAAGCCCTCCTGTGATTTAACTCATCTACAAAATGGAATCAGTATCCCATTTTCAGCTAGTGCTTTGTCTAAGGTTTTCTATTTAGACGCTGAAGATCTTTCAAGAAGGAACAGACTCACCTCTACTATGTACTGTAATACAGATTTAAATTATCAGGTTTCAGTTGCCTGCTGCCATGAACTTGGGAGCAGCAAAGCAACACCATGGGAAGTAGATGAGGGTATATTTTGGTATGCATGAGCTGCAAATCATCACATTTTATCAGCTACAACTTTGCATCTTTTCCAAGTCGCCTAAAGTAACCCTAGCCTCCCACATTCTGGATTTCTCTTTCTTTCAGAGGTGGTTCTCACATCTGGGGGGGGGAAAAAAAAAGTCCTGTGTCTGCATTTTTGAAATTACCTTTCACCCACAATTGACATCCCTCTGGATGGGGCAAGCAAAGGGAAAAGTTACATGCTCAGATACTAAAAGAAGATCCATTCATGAGGAGAAAAGTTTGCTATTACAAAACTTTTATTTGACTGTAGAAGTTCCTTTTAGAGAATGAAAGACTGATCATCTTATTATACCAACTTCAGTCTTTGCCATGGACCCTGCATGGAGACAGATAAACTCTCTTCTATAGAGAGTAAGGTAAGATGCAACCAAATTACATAACCCTCTAGTACTTAAGCAGTTATACAGAGGAAGACTATGGAAATATTAGGAAAAAAAATCTGCCAAAATAAATGTATTCATTTGAGAAGAGTGAGGGTGAGAAGAGATGCACTCACAGGCAGCCTGGCATTTAAGCAGTGCTGGGTGGGCTATGACTGCAATGCACATGTAAAAGGGGTTGAAGTCAGTAATCTGTTAGCATTCTGACAAAGCCAAAGTAAACCCAGATTATGGCCACCAGCCAGATATTGACAGAACACTGAAGGCCAGAAGCCTATTTCATTTGCAAAATGTGTATTTTGGAAGTCACATGAGGCACCAGTGCAAAGCAGACTCAAGGAATTTACTTTTCCTTAATGAGGAAATGAGATAAGCTCTGACTACGAAAAAAGGCTTTAGAGAGAAAGGATGGGTACATTTCCTGTCTCCCCACCATACTGGATGTTGAAACAGCAGCTGGCAAATCAGATTTGTATTGTCTAGAGAAAAAAAGAACAGTCTAGTTCCTCCAGCATACACTCCCTTCGCATTTATCTGAGCTGTGAGCTGAAGTGTATCCAGTCTGACTGTCCAGTGATGTCACAGGCTGAAGTATGAGTGTATGAGAAAATAGCTGGTAACCAAAACACTACCACTCAGAAAGCAGATGTCAGAATAGCTAAAGACAAGCTGCAAGACTAAAGAGAGGCAATGACGTAAGAGGTCTTTAAACATCTTTCTTGGATTCTAAAAAACATTGAGCACAACAGAATTCCCTTAGGGAAGAAAAGCCCTTCTATATTCACCAACAGATTCTTAAGGGCACCAAGTCTCAAAGAGAGGGGGTAATGAAAAGGATAAAAATTTAATGCATTAAGTTAATCAGCAAAGAACAGTTTATGGTTACTTACAATATTTATGATAAAGTCCTTTAAGAAAGAATCATCTAAAGGAGAACTGATGGCAAACTGATCACCCTTCCAGAGAATGAGGGAACAAACAATAGCATAAAACTGTCATTAATCTCAATATATTTACTGTGGTCCTTAAATCCTCAATTTTAGCAAAGAGTGAGGAGAATATGCTAACTAACCTGATTAGTCTAATTAACTTTTGTTAATAGGCCTGATTAATCTTAAGGAGAGAGGTTAAACATTTCGTCAAACCAAAGTGCACAAGCTGTCTTTCTTATATTCTGCAATGATATAGCAAAGAATAAGTTAGTTAATATAACCTCCTTAAATACACCTTGGAAGTTAACTTAAAAAAAAAAAAAAACATGCTAAGAGTCCCTCTCTTCCAAACAGAGGTCACACAAAAAGATCAGACATCTGTTTCTTAAAACCTTATAGTGAAACCTAGGTGTCTGTAACAGCAGCCATCGTGAAACAGTTGTTTATGTCTGCTACTCTGGATGGTTATTCAATCATTGTGGATTAAATGAATCTACAGAATTCTAGCTCAAATGCAGACCATGCCTTCATCTGAGTTAGTTCATTTATATGCATAAGCTTAGTCAACCAGATGGCTATTTTGAAAACATCAGTTGGGCACTGGGAAGGATGCAATACCCCAGTAGGTCAGACAAGATGTTCAATAAGCCAAATATCCTGTGCCTGAAGTATCAGAAGCAGCAAGAAAGACTCCAGTAGGTCTTCTTGGAACACAACATAAAAGAGGTTTTCCCCATAGGAAATTAAATAGCAAAGCAAAAATAAATGGCATAGCCCAGAAGAAACAACAGTTTCTCTTGTCATAATGAAAGCAGAGCTTTGAGGAGACAGTAATATAGGGGTGTTCACATCTGCAAGCAGTGAAATCAATATGAAGAACATGGCTGCAGCCAAGAATATCCTTTACAGTTGCAGTATGATTCACAGGATGAAAAAGAACAGAAATTAGATATGATTTATCTGCTTTAAGAGAAAGTTGGTAGATAGGAGCTTTGGAGTAATGTGGCTCCAATACTAATTAACCCAGAACATTTGAGGAATATAATATAAGATCAACACCAGCAATGGAGAAACAGAATAAGCCAAATAAAGCAAAGATATTTTTGCTGACCCACCTATAAAGTAAGTACAGTTCTTGTAAAAAGACTGATACATTTATCAGATGAAGTCTACATATTAGCTCCTAATTCTATCAGAAATTCACTAGATGCATATGAACATTAGTATCTATCCAGAGAACAAGACTGTAAGACTATTTTGTTTTTAAAGCTTCTTTAGTGTTAGCTCTTGCCATTTTAATTGCACTTATTATTTATTAAAATCCCCAATTCTAAAGTCACATGACTATGTCAAAAGCACCAATTTTTTTTAAAGCCTCCTAGCTATAAAGAATAAAAAGCTTAAAAACGTCTCCTAAAGGACTCTGCATTTATTTTTTATGATTGCTAGGGGGAAAAAGGGAAGGAAAGATGATTTATGATTTTTCAATGCTTAAGTTGTCACAGCTGCTTCACTTTCCTCTGTTATTTGGTAACAAAATAGAGTGATCCATTCTTAATGCATGAATAGAACAAGAATTTCCATGTTCTACTGTGTAATACAAGGAGACAGGCTCAAAAAAGGAGCAAAAACTTTTCCCAGCCACTTAAGGTGTTCTGACTTGGATGTCATCATGTTCTTTTCTATAAAGGAGACTTACAAGCAGCCTGTGTAATCCAGGCGCCAGGCTGCCACCATGCACAACACTCCAGAATGGGATGGGGGAAGAAAAATCAGTGAAGCCGTTCCAATTTTCTCCAGCTGAGCTCCTGGCCCATGATGGCAAAGCAGATCTGCCTTGCAAAAAGAACTCAGCTTCTAATTTCACTTCAGTAAAGTATATTTTTTGCCCTGCATCTGCCTGTGGAACTGGGTAGTGGCACAGCTTTTTCATATTAGCTCTTTACTTTCAAGCTCAAAACCAAGACAACTTCTTTTCGGTTTAGAGCATAACCAATAAAATCATCCTCATTTTAGAAATGTTTGTACTGTTGTACTGTTTCCGGAAGGGGGTTACTTGGGAGGTTTGGTGTATAAAAAGCAAGCAAGACAGTGATTAATTTTTCTGGCTGAGTCAGATAGAAGCTCAGTAAAAGCATGTGTGTCCGCTTAGCAGGGCTACCCAGAAACACCTTTCTTAGCTGGACACAATGTACAGGGGCTTTACATGGATTAAAGTTACAACTTACACCCACAGCTACCTCATCCCTGCAATGTTCCATTAAATCTGTGCTGTTTCTCCACTTTAATACCGTCTATTCTCTCTGGCAGGAATAAAGTCAAGTCTGAGCAATTTAAAAAAAATAAAGAAGGGAAATCCCAGTCTCCCCCCAAAGAGAGCAAGTCTATCACATAGGCTATCCTCTCTTATTTAGAATATAATCCAAACTCAGTTAAAAAATAGCACTGCCCATGGAAGACAGCAGACACTTCCCAATTCCTAAGGTAAGGTCAATGGGGTAGCGCCCTTAGGATGTCCTGTAGAAGTCTATGGCAATGTAAAACTAAGTAGTAGTCAGAAAAGGAATTACACAGACATGGTCCCTTCTGAGATGGTGTATAAGGTTCAGACAGGAGATCAACACAAGGAATAGGCATCTCTTAAGTTCCGTTTAACTAACCGTTTATGTTAACAACACTTTAAGCTGTCCTGATGAATGGAGATGCATTCCATTCAAAACCATTTCAGCAAAGCACCTAATCATCTATTTCTAAACAAATGGGACTTACAGTACTTACAAGTGAGCAAGTGATATTATTTTCCTAAATCAGAATATGTTCTCAGGAACACATAAACTGTGGAAGGGGATAAAGGGCAAATTTCAGCTCTCCTTTTCCTGCAAGATTAACAGCATGGGCAGCTGCTTGCAAAGTTCAATGAAAGTGGAAAAACACGGCCAGTTCCAAAAAGGAAATACTCCTTAGCAGTACAGGATCGCTTACATCAAAAAGTACCAAATGGTTGGTTTCTGGAAAGTTGCTTGTACTTTTTTCAGAAGCATCCAATGCTTGTTGCTATTAGAAATAGGATACAAAACTATGGTCCGTCAGTGTTCAAATCTGACTGCCATAGCAACCAGTTTGGTCCTGACTGCAGAGATCCTGGCATAGCACAGATTCAGAGAAAGGCTGAAAGAACAGTTTCCAATGCAATTTCATATAGTCTGCAGCACTGACAATCTGAACAGACATCTTTTGGATTTGTAAGCAGAGAAAATTTGATCTGGGAGAGAGTAAGCAATATTTATGACATTCCCCAGATCATTTGTTTTTCATAGCATCATTTTTCTGACCATAACTATGTTTTAAAAAGGCAACAGCAGAGAGTGAGTGAGGTTTCTAAACTAAAATGAAAAAGCCCCATGGTTTCTTTCTCCTTCACTGAATAAACATATATAAAAGTAGAAGAAATGAGCTAGAAATCACTAGTAACAAAAAATTTTCATCACAGCTTATCTGTGGTGGCCTCCAAACAATATGATACCATCTGTACTTTTCTGATTTCAGGAAGCAGCAATGAGTAATAGCACCTGATTGTCTGTAGGAGGTGGGAGGAGGAGGACTAAAACCCTATTCCACCACTAAGCCTATTGTTTTATAAAGATCAAGGAGCCTCATTTTGATCTTGCTTGCATATCAGTATAAACTGACTCTCAGTATAAGCACTACGGGGAATGAAAGTGCTCTGGATACACATGAGAGCTGAGTATCCAGTCCCTTTGGCTCTAGGCCAACTTCTGCTCTCTGCTCCATGAGAGCAAAAACCTGAAATTGATAGAGCTGGTCTAAATTTTCATTGGGAGAAACCAGTGAGAGACCCTTTGCCTTATTGTAAAGTCAAGCATTCCCAAGTCAGGTCTTGTGGATCCTCTAAAATTCATCACCATATGCATTATGGAAAATCCTTGTCATAGTTTTGCTAGTAGTTTATTTTCAAAAACCTTGACTTCAACCTGGAAGTAGAACATCTCTTGTATCTATTCCATTTCCTCCACCAACTGCAAGGGTTTCTTGCTTTTCAAGCCTCCTCCTACACATTCAGCTAACACCATTTTCATTAATGCCAGCTTCTTGTTCAAGAACCTTATCTTCCGTGATAACTGTCTAGCCCTAGAATTCTTTCTCAATCAGGTAATAAACCATTCCTATTTCTTGTTGGCTCTCTCCTTTTGTCACTAAGAAGCATCAATTCCCATGAAAGATCCTGAAACAGCCTGTGCAGAAAAGCAATCGACAAAGCTACGTAGCAATGCATCCCTTTCTTTTGGGAACCTACCACATGCAGACTAAATCACATGCATACTATTCAAAAGTTTGCAAAAGTATCAAAAAGAAGAGATGGAAGCAGACTACCTTTCCAACAAACAATCAGCTAAGACTCACAACCCTGTCCTTGAAGCAGAAAGGGACTGTTCCAACTTTACAGTCACAAAAGACACAGAAGAGGCAAAAAGGCTCCTTTCATGGTAACTACAATCAGTGACTGAATCAGCTAGAGCCTCTCAACAAGTCTGGTTGACTTAAATGTCCACACAGTGAATTGTACAATTCTCCTAATACACCCACCTATCTATGGATCTCACAGTGTGTTTAGGGGACTCAGAAATAACTAGCTGGTAGGGGCACAAGGAATTCACCTGCAAGTGAAATAATTAAACTCACCCAGTGAAACAAGAGAGGCAGCTGCCACCTTTCCTTTGCCTTTAAACAAGGAAGCAAATAAAGAGAGCTAACTGGACTTTAAATGGTCAGTGCTGAAATGAAGCACTGCAGTTGATTTAAAAGCATGTTCACTTACCCACCTAAAACCAAAGTCATTTAACCTTCCTATATAAATCAAGAAGTTAAGGAGAGAGATAGGTATAGGCAAAGCAGTGACTGTAAATCAAATGATTGAATGAAGGAATCCAGGCGGAGCATGGAGTTCCACAGCCATACAAAAACACTGCATATGTAGTCTCTCTGGAGAGTTATGATCCCAGAATTGTATGTTGGATAAACAGTTTGCATTTATACACTGCCTTTCATTCTGTAGAAACAAAGTGCTTCGCTGATTATATACAGATAGAGGTCAGTCATCTCCAAATAAAACCAGCTACTGACACAGCAGAACATGGCAGCCGCTCTCTGCAAAGCAAGCCAACAGTTTCTGAAAAGGGAAAACAAAGAATAAATTCTCTGCAAATACCTCTCTGAGTTTCAGAGATGCAAAGCAGAATCAGCTTCACAAATATTTGGCTAAGACTGTATAATCGGTACTTATAAGAAGCAGTCAAGGTATCTTAAGTGGCACAGCAGGGGTCAGAGTGGAATGTGGTTTTATATCTCATTTAGAAGGCACCCCTTTCAGCTTCATACCACACCTAACACAACATCAGACAGCTGCCTGAATGGATCTTGGTCAGGATTAAAAAAATAAAAATATCTAAATAACATAGGAATACTTCCCACTGTAGAAGAACAGATCCTTTTGATCTAAGTCACTTAAAGTGATTTGGAAAATTTAAGAGTCAAACCCAGGAGCAGATCCCTTAGCTTCAAGAATTCAGCCCTGGGAGGCAGATAGAAAGTACCTGGGTTAGATTTTAAGGAACAACCCATATTTCAAAGGTACAGAAGGGGCTAAAAGAAGAGAGATCACATGAGATGCTAGTTTATCAAGCGATATTGCTTGCTTCCCTTCTCTCATTGCTACCTGTCGTTGTTTGTCATGCTTCTATGATGCAAACGTTTCTTCCCTAAACCCGATTTCTACAGAGAGAAGAGAAGGGAAAAAAAAACAACACTAAAGGAGTATCAAGCAGGAGAAAAAAAAAGACTGTTACAAGGTTGATTGGCTCCTGGTATGGTCTGTGGCAGGAGTCATATATTTTGCCTAATTAAGATAAGGCTGTTGCTCCTTTGCAGATTTCACTAATACAGAATTTATTGATGCAGCATTACACTGCATTTTAAAGTGATAAAATATAGCTGATGCAGAAGCCAAAGGCACCCTGATCTGAAAACTGGAGAACACACTAATAGAGACAGATCTCCAGGCTTCAGCTAAATATGAGCACTTTCCACTGAATCCGGTATCTGGTCCCAATTCAAGGAAGCAAGTACTTCAGCTCACTTCTGCTCAGAAATATGTCTAAGCACATGCTTATATTTATAGTGTATTATTGTCCTACTGATTCCTATAGTTGGGGGGGGAGCATTTCAAAATTCAGCCCTTTCCCTCAACAAGCACTATTAATAATAAAGTCATTACACAGACTCATTGTAATATGCATCGAGTGCAAGTCTTTAATTTTCACAAGGTTAATAACATCACATGCAGCTAAAGCCCCAACATCAGAGTTGCAGGGATCAAATCAGCTTGCTCTAACCATAGACTAACAGGGCCATTCTATACTATATTTGTGGTAACAATACATGGGAAGAGAAATGCTTTTTTCCAGAATAGGTCCTAGGACTATTTAGGTTAATAGCCATTCTTATGGCTCACCATTGTGATCAACTTTGTCATTAGTTAAAACATTTCTAAAATAGATATACTAAGGTAAAAGGAGGTCAAGAGCTAGAGAGCAGAACCAAAGAGTTCCAGTTCCAAACAACATATAGCTAACTGAATGTTAGCAACCTGTGTAGCATTCAGGCATGCTTGCTCATCTGGCTTGTAAAGAGTCTGATGAGCAAACATCATATAAACAGGGCACTAAAGGGGCCCAGAATGATCTAGTTATTAACCATATCCACATACCAGTTTCTGGCCAGGAATTTTATAGGTAAAGAATTGTAGATAATCCTAGAAAGTGAACCGTGCTTCATATTGGAAAGGAAGACTGATTTAAAATTCATCTCTGCCACTTTTGACATATATATACGCATGACTGTTTGCACTCAGTCCAGATGTTCAATCTGAGATTCCTATAGCACCATTTTAAGCAGGTCAGCATACCACAAATTTGAACTGGGAGCAATAAAAGCAGCAAGTGTTGGCACTTCTGTAATCCAAGCCCCAAATACCATATTGACAAGCTAGATCTCAATTACTAAAGATTACAATATCTGAACACTTGATTGCTAACTACCCTAGCTGTGTCTTGCATCTGCATGTAAAAACAGCTGTGTTCCCTGCAGTATAACCTGCAGAACTGCACAAGAACGGAGATGTTTATCTCCGTGTTCTGATTCTTTCTGGCTCAGGTTACAAGCACCACGTTACAAGGGCAATGAACCTCTATAACTTAAGGTGACAGCTGGTAATAGTGGTGAGATATGAGTCTTCGGATGGCTTCAGCAGACTTATGCATAGCATTAAGAAGTCACAAAGAGGTTTTGCTCCAAAGAATTTCAAATGCAAAGCATAATTCCACAAATCTTACTCAAATTAGTGAAAAGGGTAACAATTCTCAAGCAAAAAGAACCTTTCAAGCAAAATCGCTGTTTCCTGAGCAATGCTTAATAATGGAAACCAGTTGCCATTTTTATTACGGAAAGGCAGCGATACCTCTATAATGAAGACCTAAATTGGAATCACTTGGACCCAGACATTTTAAGCTTTGCAAAAGCTCATATTGGCATTCAGATGCCAAGGCAAGGCTTATTTCTAACTTAAGTTACTCAGTAGTGCAGAAGTGAGTGAAAGCACATGAAAACACACTAGTTAACAGAATCACCAGAAGACACCATACTTCAAAATACTCTTCTCTTCAACATTTGATACGTTGCATTGCATCGCACTACTAAAATTGCGTTGCTTTGCACTGCGTCCAATTAAAACCTGACCTGACGCGTTGTGATACAAGATACAGTTTAACAGAACAACATGCTAGCTCATGTTTCACCCAGTCTCTATTTGCCATGGATGCTGATTATCTCTGAGATTTAGGAAAACAACTGTGATAAATTACTTGACAAACAAGATTAAGATCCCTGAAGTTCTCTATTATAGTTTCCACTAGCTTCCAGGCATTAAGAGTGCTATGTCATATTAATCCAAATTCCTTTTAATTTTCTTAGACTTTTGAGTGTCGTGTGTACCTTGTTCCAATTATTTTAAAATAAGAATATTATTATATATTTTCACATTGCACAATCCCTTGAACTGTTTTTAAGGTAATTACATTTCTTTCAAAGTTGACAAACCATCTTGAACTGTAGCATCCACTCTGCACGTTTACAGCACCAAAGGCAAGCTGTAAGGCTCCGACCATGCACAACTAAAAGCTTCAAATAACCACAAGAAAAGAGTTCTGATGAACTCTTCAAGGGAAAAAAAAAAAAAAAATCAAGTATGCTCCCACTGTCTAATTATTTTAAACTGAATATTCAGTGTAATAATTTAACAGTTGTCTGACAGCTAAAATACTGACCCAACACAAATCCCTGTTTCAACACATGCTGTGTGCTATTGTGTTAAAATGGCTACTTGGATCAAAACGCAAACTGGAACTCAAAACAGGAAGAGACAGACTTTTTGGCCCTATTTAGATAAATACTCTGAAATGCCTATGCTTCCAGCAGAATTTTATCTAAGTAGACCTCCTGTTCCTGCCAACTGGACAGGAAAGCTTCATCAAGATAGGTTTTGCAAATCTTCAAAATATTGCTGGCAACTTCTTGGTTTTTGATCATGCTGGAAATATAGCAGAAACACTACTATTCACTATACTGTCTTAATGTTAGTGTTACTCCAGGTTGGAAATGGACACGAGTCACTTGAGATTAGTCCTAAGTTTGAGTAATTATTCCAATTATTTACTGATTAGAAGAACAAGACACTATTAAAAGATTTTCAGACGAAGTGTTAGTTTAAAAAAAATGTAACATTATGCTGTTGACACAGGTTAAACAAAAAAGTAAGGCATGTATTAACCTTGTAAATAAGCTAATAGCTCAAGAAATTTTGAGATTAAGCGAGAAATCAGCTAAGGATTCAAACTATAATACCATCCTGAATAAATTTATAACTCTGCAAAATATAAGATTTTTCATTCAAAAATTTATCTAACAATAAAATGAATATTTGAAGATAAAAAAACTGTTCAGGATGCCAAGTCTAAACATACATATCTATATATAGTGTGTATATATATGTGTGTGTGTGAGCATGTATATATGTACGTATGTATGTATGTATATGTATATAAAGTCACAGAATGGTTGAGGTTGGAAGGGACCTTTAGAGATCATTTAGTCCAACCCCCTTGCTCAACCAGGGTTACCCTACAGCTCGTTGCCCAGGAGCCTGTTCAGCTTTTGAAAATCTCCAGGGATGGGGACTCTATACCCTCCCTGGGCAACCTGTTCCAGTGTTCAGCCGCCCTCACTGGAAAAAAGTTTTTCCTTATTTTCAGGCAGAACTTCCTGTGTTTCAGTTTGTGCCCGTGGCCTCTTGTCCTATCCCTGGGCACCAGTGAAAAGAGTTTGGCCACATTGTCTTGAGACCCTCCCTTCAGATATTTATATGCATTCATAAGATCCACCCTTAGTCTTCTCCAAGCAGAACAGGCCCAGCTCTCTCAGCCTTTCCTCATAAGAGAGATGCTCCAGTCCCTTCATCATCTTAGCAGCCCTCCGCTGGACTTGCTCCAGTAGCTCCATCTCTCTCTTGTATTGGGGAGCCCAGAACTGGACACATCACTCCAGATGCAGCCTCACCAGGGCTGAGGAGAGGGGAAGGATCCTCTCTCTTGACCTGCTGGTAATGATCTTCCTAATGCAGCCCAGGATACTATTAGCCTTCTTCGGGCCCATCGCTGGCTCATGGGATACATTAACTAAAAATCTATATTAATAGTAAGACATGGATAGAATTTGTCAGACCCTACAGATGGTTTGGAAATCAAGAGTCTGGTTTAGATCTATTTAAAACAAAAAAAACAACCAAAACAAAAAAAACCACACACGTGCAAACAAATCACAAATGTTTTTGTAAATGTGTCCTGTTGAGAAAGTCCTGCCTTAGTAAATCAAAATCCTCAAGAAAGCCCATCCAAGAAACACATGCCATTTATGCTAGATAAAGATCTTTTAAAGATCAGCAGGCCTCAGAGCAGTTTTATCACTTTAAGAAGACTTCTCTTGAGAATAGTTTTCAGAATTTTAACATTACCATACATACACCTCAATTTTAAGCTTGATTTTGATCAAACCCAGAAACCCAACCAACTAAAAAGCTATTCTTCATGATTGGGTCCTCACCTGTACTTACAAATTTAAATGGCAATCAAATCAATCATCTCAGCCAAGAGTGAACATTAGTCATTAGGAACAAAAGTTAAGAAGTATAATCAAGGATACTTTTTCACCTGACACTTTGCAACTAGTTTGTTACAATCCAAGCAAAGAAAAATGTATTGTGCTATTAGATATGTAACATTGTGAAAGATGCAAGTCACAGGATGACATCAAGATATGCTATTACAAAATGTAGCTTATGATTTAAAAACTGTCTAAAAATGGCTCTGAGGATGGAAGAGACACATGCATGAGTCGCAAGTTTTGCTTAGTCAAGCAACCCTCCCTCCTGTGGGATTCTCATACAGGTCAATAGCCAAAGTATCAAACATCATTACTGATTAGTACTCATCTTAAAGACTAAAGCAGCTCAGTATAGCCCTAATGAGCTCATCCTGCTTGTGGCTGCTGAAACAGAAGAATCATGGTTTCCAGTGTTATTTGGGCTGTTCTACAGCCTTTGGTCAAAGCACATCTCCTAAAGATGTTGTTTCACTCTCGCAAAACCTAAATACCTTACGTGTAATTGGAATATGATGTGTAGAGCTGATGCGATTTTTTTTTTTTTTTTTTTTTTTAGGATTAGAAATGGTAAAATGGACTTTTAAGTAGATTTGGTACAGGAGGGTTTTCCTTGCTCCTTTACTGTGTCAGCAATCCAAGAATACTTTCTTCTGAAGTTCTTGGCAGCATTTTGGAATCACTCAAAACAGTAGTGTTATGTCAGCTTTTGCCTTCCTCTGAAAGTTTTTTGGAACCTATTACGGTATGAATTCACTGACATACCTGCAGCATATTATTCTTTGTACAGTAGTTAGCAGAACAGAGGCTTATTCTTGGTGGCTACAATAAATGTGATTTACAACAATTAGGAGGAATAGCATTTACCGAACCACCAACATACCCTTTGGAAGTACCCTGGAGGTCTCCCATCCAGTTTCCAGACACTCCTGACCCAACTCAACAGCATAAAACAATATTGCTGGAGGTCACCAGCACTATGCTTAGACCCAGGGGAAGGTGGTGCTGTAGGCAAAATTGTCATTTTATTTAAAGAGAACTAGGCTTACAGTGAATTTGATATAAAACAATTTAAAACCAAGGACAAACACTAGAAAAGATTTATACAAATCCAAAGACAAAACACAGATGTTTTCATTTTCAATGATTCAAACTGTATTTTTAACCTTTTATTTAGTTATAACTTCTTATTTTATAGCTTAATATTATCACTCACTATACAAAAATATACCTGGACTGTCACAGCACAGTATAAAGCATTGCAAAATGACCTCCTCTAAAGGGAGAAACCATCACACAGTCATCACCCCTGAATACTTTGCACATGACTTCCCTAAGTTCGTCTGAAGTCCAATTTCAAAGGGGGAGAAGAAAAATCTTACTCAAGCATTTGACTTGCAGCTGGCATTCTGCTTGGAAAGCTTTGGATGGCTGATATATTGAACTCCAGAAAAGAAAACAAATCTCCTAATCTTCAGTTAGAAAAGAAGGCAACCACATTCAAGGATGTGCAACAGAGAAACACCTGCTCACACCTACCTCTAACGTAAACTTGGTGGGGGAGCTTGGGCTAAAAACCTCTTCCAACCCTACCAAACTTGTTTGTTTGGACACAGTCCGTCTGAGCTATGTGTCACTCACCAAGCCACCAGCTACCACGATTCTGGTTTCTCTTTAAGAACTTATTTTTACCCAGAGAACTGGGCTTGCTGCACTTCTAATGGCCTGGATCCTTGGCAGATGGAAACTGGTATTGTTCCGCTGACGTCAATTGTCGCAGCTTGCAAGGGATCACCGAGACAACAGTTTATCCTGAACTAATCTCCTTCCTCCCCTCTTGCTATTTTCTCTGTTGGAGAACAGACTGCTCACGTCTGGCGTGTGCCACAAGAACACTCAAGGCAACAATGACTGACCCTGCCCTTAAACAAAAAGCCTCCCGTATACCTGAATGAGCAGGGCACTGTATTCAAGGTGAGAAACAGTGATTTGCAGACCTGGTACACCTTATGCTAAAACAAGATAGGGTTTGGTATCCAAGCAGAAATGTCTGCAAGGGGCTGCCCTATACTACACAGGTGTAAGAACATGCTTGCAGCCAGCTTAGTGTCTCTATAGCAAACTCTCTGCACTCAAAACATACCAAAAATATTCAGTTAACAAAGCAAATTTTCAAAAAAATATTCCAAAACATTAGCTGTATCCCCCCAGAAACAAGAGGAATAGTTTGTCACATCACAGGTTTGTCCTCTACTGAAAACAGTAACTTTTGGGTCCTTTTGATTTGTTTTCTACTTATTAACACAATATTCTTAGAGGTTACCCTTTGCAAGATTATACTCCCATAAGAGCTATAGACTTCAGTTCCAAAGCAACAAACTGGTATCCCCACATACTCACATGATCCTGAAGTTTGATCTTGAACTTTAAGAACAGAGAAAGTATTGGTGCTGGGTGTGCCACTAAGCTACATAATGGATGAAATAATTGGGCAAGAAAAGATGACAACACACCACAGTTAGGCTTATTTACCTCATGCTTTCTAGAATTATCTCACTGCTTGAGTGGCTTTCCAATGGACTAGAAACCAGTCCATTAGAACAGTGAAAATCGGCAAAAAGCTTTAACATCCCATCATCTGAAGTACCTGCATTTATAGCCACTGATGACATTTTCAGGGCACTGCCTACTTCACAGATACCGCAGGTCCCTGGCAGCTAAGTTTTCTCTCAACCAGCATCTTCAAAGCAGTCAAATCGCTGGGTCACCTATAGCTAAAAGGCTGCTCAGATCTCTAATTCTAGCTAAGTTCAGAGGTCCTAAAGCAGGTTTCTTCAGTTAAGCTATAAGCATGCCCAGAAATCCTGCTTGTCAGATCATCAGCTGGGTGCTGTGTGCAGAAATGCTCCTTTAAGTGATTATGGAATGAGCCAGACAGCAGCCAGTGCACATGAATCTGTTATGCAGAATCACACATTATTGAGTGCTGATCAGTCAATAGTCAGGGAGGCAACAGACACTGGGTTCTTTCAGACTCATTGTTGCTGAGCAACTGCTGAATCATACACCAACAATACATCTACTAGATTTCTGTGAATTATCAAGATTCTAGGATGTGAATCCATTTCTATGTAATTAAGAATATTTAACGGATTGGACAATTGGTGGTAACCAGCACAGAAATAATTCTGTTTGATTTTGGAGCAAAAAGCCCTACCTAGAAAAGCCTGGAGGATTAACAATATATGTTTAACTACTCTACCGCAACTATCAAGGTGTCACTTAAAGAGTGAGCAATGAGGAGGGAAGCATTTTAAACGATTTCTGACAAAACCCTGACCCTCTTCTTTCTAGCCATTAGCAACTTTCTGAAGCATTCAGAGCAGTTTTTGTTTCATCTCAATCACCAGGAGTTTTAACTGTGGGATTTAAATGATTCTTTCCTGGACAGACCTAATTTTAGGAGCCATTCAAGTGACATCCCTTTGAGCTATAGCTCTTTAATAAGAAACTCCACTAGCATCCGTAGCTCTGTTTGCTCTATTGGAGCAAAGCAGGCAAATGTAACTTATCAGAAGTTGTACATGATCTAGGGGAGAGAGCCAAGGAACCATGAGCAAAAGACAGTACACTAAAAAAATCCTAAGCAAATTTGGCACCAGAGTGAGCTAGAAATCTCAGTAGAAGCAGGCTGGTTTTCAGAGATGCTGAGTATCTGCAGTCCCCACTAACTTCACAGAAACATTAAAATCTTGAGCACTTCTGAAAGATCCATGAGATTAGGGTCCATTTAAAGGAGAGATTTGAACATTCATACTGAGACGTGAAAGGTGCTTACAAACCAGTCATCTCTTTGGCCTAGGTATTCCAATCCAAGCCAGAGTTTAGTTTACAGAAACCAAGATAACCTTTGACAAAGCCTTGGGTGTGCAAGCTAGCAAAAACCTTCTAATGAAGCAGAAAATGAATAAAGCTTGCAGAGTCCAAAGTCTGCAAAGCTTACGTTAAACATGTAAACTAGCCTTCTTTGTAACAGATTATAGAATCTGACAAAGTTCTAGCAGTAAGAATAAAAAGGTTCTTTAAAGTGCTGACACTGCTGTATGTAGACATCTTCTATTTAAGAGACCTGGCTTTTTCCAAAATGTTTCATCTGAGCTGTAGAAACAAGTTACTGCAGTTATTTCAGCTGTCAAAAAACAAAAACCACCAAACAAGTTGATAAGTAATTGCATGCACGATCAGATGAAGCCTGAATGCTTGTACCATCCCTGACTCCCTGTGGCTGTTGCTCAAGATCAGCAAAGTTAACAAACATTCCACTTCAGGGAGGTTTAAACTATTGTGTAGCTACATCAACATCATGGTTTCAAGCAGATGTCAGAGTAGCACACAATCATCTTGCCCTCAACTTGGCAACTGTCTTCTTGTTTTACACACAGAACATTTTGAAACATCCACAATGAACACAGCAAGGAAGCTTACTGTCTCAATAATGTCAGTCTAATTTACTCCCTAACTCGTTTCCATTCCCACTCTTTCTCAATACAAAGTAAATCAGTGTGAGCAGGCCAGGCCTTTTAAAACTGGCCAAGTAGGTTATCCAAGCCACTCCAAGAGATTCAGTGGAAGTCACTTGACTAGACCCTCTTTTCAAAAAATTCTGAAATTCAGCCCTCTCTCCAAGTGCTGTCCAAGTTTAGTCCAAAACTTTAAGCTGCAAGAAAAACACTCCTAGCTTCTTTGTAAATTCTACCAGCTTTAGATGCTGCAAAGAGAGGTTTATACAAGAACTTTTCTACAAGAGGAAGTTAAAGATGTACTCATAGTTCTGATAATACCACCACATTCTGATAGTGGGTAAGTTACCTTTGTCACAACTGAATACGGGAGTATAATATATACATAATTCTCTGATAAGAAGTGAATCAGAGACTTTGAACAGAGTACAGCATCCCAGCTCCAGATGTTAAGAATAATAATATTCAGTAACGGTTATACAAGAGGCCAACAAATCTCTCGATGCTGATAAAGACTTGGAGTTGCTTACTAAACCCAAGATCTCTGATACATGCAACAGCCTGTGGATGCCATGAGTGGAAAATGGCTAGAAAAGGAGGGAAGGTAGAAGCAGAATGTTGCTTTTCCTTCTGTAGACTTCTTTGTTCTCCTGAACATCTGCCCCTCATAACAGATGCACCATCATAACACCAAGTGTTGCAGCCCTCTTTGGAGAGTTCAAACCTGACCAAAATGTTTTCTCTATAGAAATTCAATAATAGAGTTTCAAACTCTTCTGCGTGAACAAAGCATAATCTTTTATAGATGCTGTGGTACTTTGCTATGGATGTGAACTCCATATACAACAGCTCTTTCTTGGTGCAGTCTTTCATCTTACTAGACTTGTCTGCAGACACTTATTTGGCCCTTGTCAATATGCATAATATTCTGTATATAGCTTTCTCATTAGAAAGGAAAAAAGTTTCCTCTGTACCCAAGCAGATCAGCCGACAGAATCTGGCACATATTGCTCATAATACCCACTTGAATGAGTCACACTTTTCTCTCCTCTGCTAGGAAACCTACTAAAAAATATCAACTCTTTCCTCCTCTCCAAGAGGATTGTAGGTAACCGTCATGAAAAAACAGTGCAAGAGATCCTCAGAAAGTGAGGATTTTTTTTTTTTTTAAGTATCAGTTGATAACTCCACCCCCAGTATGTTCTTTCATAATAGGATATCAGTCTATAAATTGGACTTACTTCAAACAGGTACATACTGCTGTGTTTAGAAGATCAAGAAACAGGCTGGGATTTAAAAAGGAACCAAAAAAAGGGGGGGGGGGCTGGGGACCCAAAAAGAAGGGGGGGGGAAGGGGGGGGGGAAGACCAAAAAAGCTACAGGAAGCCATCCCCTATTAAAAATACCTCATCTGTCCTTTCTGCCTTGAAAAAGCTATGAACTGAGAATACACAGAGCACTGGTAAGGACAGAAGAAGCATGCATAACCTGCTAGGAGATAAACCTGTTCTTCAGGCAGAATATTAGACAGGAGCATCTCTGCAGAGATTGACAACAAGAATACCATTTAGTGACTGAGAAAAGAGTATGTGTTTTGTCTTCAGAACAGCTCACAATGTACACACTTATCTTTTGGGAAAGGTTTGCTTTTTTTCCATCAGACTTTGGTTAACACAGCTTGAACAGTGTGAACAAGGAAAGGCTTTAAGTTCATGCATGATCTAACTGATCCCACAGTGAGTCCCTTATTGTAAGGCAAACCTCTCTACCTTGGTAATTTTACTGCCAGTATTGCTGGCCTAACTGAAGCAATGGTAAAGAGACAGTGTTTCCTCATTTGAGTCCATATTCTGCTCACGTGGGAGCACAGCAGAAACATACTTAGCATTTGCATTCATTACTATCATTGGAAACTACTACACACAGATACCAAAGAAATCATTAGGCAAATACCTGCTTGCTAAGGTAAACAGATCATCTGTGCAATTAGTCAAGCACAGCCCCATGTTCAGTGGAAGAAGAATCAATCTAGAGTTGAACCTATCTGCAGCCCAAAAGATGACAGCTAAGCTACAGCTGTTGAAACAATGGATTTTTTGTAATGCAATATTCTGGATTTTAAATTTTGGTTATAATAATCCATTTACTTGCTAATTTTCAGTATTCTGTAGGTTGCAATGGATCTTCAACTGTTATTACAAAAATGCATTCAATTGCATTAGCAATAAAAAGATGTTTGCAGTGTAACACTCCCTGTGCAATTTTCCCTCCTTATCATCATTCTCTGAGCAGTGTTTCACAGCAAGAAGATATGCAGCATAAAATCTCCCTGAATATGAAATTTCCTGAGCAACTGTGTCACAAGTCTCCCAGGACATCCTAGTCAAGGATGAACAATTCACTAAAAGCCCTACAGAACAGGAGAGAAATTAATCATGCATTTTAAAGTGTTTTCAACCTTCTTATAGGATTTAATGAAGAATTCTGTTGAGTTTTTAAAGGTATAGAGAAAAAAGCCTCATCTAGTTTATAAATCAAGTTTTTGGTGTAAATCAGATTGATTGACATCAGAGAAGATGTTA
The DNA here is from genome assembly GCF_036417845.1 of Apteryx mantelli. NCBI lineage: Eukaryota > Metazoa > Chordata > Aves > Apterygiformes > Apterygidae > Apteryx > Apteryx mantelli. The sequence continues at coordinate 3,162,859 of NC_090006.1, read as the reverse complement.
TCCTATCTAAAGGCAATTCCTACGCAACCCTAGGTTTCTTAGGAATCCATATGGACATTGCGATTGTTTTATTGCCTACAAGATTGCATCCATTTCCACACAAGTCAACAGCAAAGCTATCATTAAATCTGGACCAAATCACATCCAAATACTCATTCAATTTTTAATGTTCCAAGAGTGGAAGGTATCCACTGGCTACTACATAAGCTGGAAATTTTCAGCATCATTAAAAAATAAATGATTTTCATAGAGAAAGTAGTGAGGAGCTTGCTTCTGAAATAAGGCTTTTCATTTTCTTCCAGTTAACAGGCAAAATTGAAAGCAGGTATCAAATGTGTCTTACCTTCCCCAGTAAATGCAGCAAGTCCAGACTGTTAAAAACTTTATGAAGCGGCTGAGAAATAGCCTTTACCCTTACATGAATGTGGTTTACTTTAAAATGCCCTCTGTACGAGTATATGAGACTTCAGTAAACTACAGCAAATATCATTGCTTTAGGATATCATTTGAGAATAAGAGTTTAGCCAAAGGCACAAAAGACCTGGGCATTTGTAGGGATAACAAAACCACCCAGAACTGTTATATTAAAAGAAAAACAAGAGAGAGAGAGAAAGAAGGAAAAGAAAAAAAAACCCTAACAAGACTTCCAGAAATCATAAAATCCCCTTATGCTTCAAGCAGTAAGCCAGCCTCTAGTTAACTGATGCCAGGAAGAATTCTTCCCTTGGGGCATGTTATCTTATGACTGCATAAGAGAGGGTGTTTTTGCTGGCACTGATTGCTGTCAAAAAGAGGATATTGCAATAGTGGGATCTGATTCAGGACAGTGCTACGTGTATTCAGGAAGACCGCAGAAGAAAGAGCTGCTACCAACAGTACAGGTGAAAACTCTCGATGTTGAATCATTAATTTTTTTGTAATGGCATGCAAAGACTATGTCAGTAGCACTTTTCATTATCCACTTCACCAGTCCAGAACTACTTGGTAATTATGCCCATCCACTCTCCTCTGACAGTGCTAACTAACAGAACAAGAGCTTCTGATAATACACAAGCTTCTTGTAAAGAATTCATGTAAGAAGGCAATAATCTAAATAGCTAAGCTGATGAGTTTGCACAGTGCCTTGCTCTAGGGGATATGTATTTTCTCTAGTCTGGAGCAAATATCTCATACTTGGGGAGCAAACACAGAGAGACTAAGATATAAGCACTTTAAGAGCTATTAAAAGACAGATCCTGCAGCCCCTACCTTTGTCAGTTAAAAAAAAAAAAGCCTGAAAACAGCTACAAAAACATCCCCAAATAAGCAACTTCATTGTCAATCCCAAACAATGTGTTTTCTCCATATTTTTATGCTCCTCCACAGAACAAAAAAAAAAAAGATCATTTATTCACATTGATAGAGTACTAAAAGCTAGACACAGAAATCATGTTTCATAATGTAAAACGAAACAAGTTTCATTCAGACATAAGTTTTGAGCATACAACTAGATATAAATAAAAAGCTGTGGTACTGAGGCCTGATTTAACTTCAGCTGATGTCAGTTAAATAAAAATCCCAGTTCAATAGCTATTGGATTTGCTTTTTAATAGCAGTTCCCATGATCATTTCTTTCCACGTTTAAGTTCAGTATGTCTTTAGAGTGGAGGAGGACAGACCTTCTGGTGTCTCAGCCACAGCATAGCAGACAGTCCTAGACCTGAAAATAACACATGGGTAAGAGCTGCATTTGGGAGAAGATGGGCGCAAAAATCATCATCATGAACTTACTGCACCAAATTAAGGAAATAGTTTAGCCTATGTCTCCTGTATGGAAACAAACAGGGGAACAGAGGTTCATTTACCTGTGTAGTACGTGGGCAGCTCAACCGCAGTTTCAGCAATAGCATCTGTGTTCTGTAAGGGATGCTTTTAACATTGCCCTAGTTCAGATGGAATGAGCTACATTTTCACAAGTGCTTTTATACACCTATAGACAGTTATGCAGCCTAATGCTCATTTGCACATGTAGTTAGCAAAACAGCACATGCAGATGCTAATGAAGTATCTGATTGTGAAGTCAGCACAGAGCAATCCTTACACTTACATGTAGCTCTCACTAATTTGCAGATGCTCAACCACAGGAACAGTCTCTAGATGTGTAAATGAGTGCAGAGAGATCACAGCAAGCAGTTTCAGGGCACGATCAATGGAAGAGTCGTGAGTAGAACCCAGGTATCCAGACATCCTAGCTTGTAGCAACACGGCAGGGCACTGCCCTCAATAGCCCTGTTCTTGCTGCAGTGCAATGGCAAGGGATTTAAAGAGATATACAATCCTCATTTATTCCCAGCTCAGTGACACCATGAATAAGGAAGTTTGAATGGTATGCGGAATTGGCTTGAAAGAACAAACACGTTCCTGCCCCCCCCCCCCCCCGCAACCAAGCTCACATTCAAACAAAAGCACTCCAAATCACAACTACCCCCTCAGCATAAATCTCACCGATAGCTGCTAAAAATCTCCTTTGTTCACCTTGGGTTCACACATTACAAAATGCAATTAAAAACATGTCAAGATTATCTTGAGAGAATGTCCCCAAATTCTCAGATGTGTTATTCCCCACTGGCAATAAAATGAATTTAAAATATGAAAAAGATTCTTAGAATATTCATTTGTTTCATCATAATCTAAGTCACTCCTTTAAGATTAGCAGAAAACCTGTAAGAGTTTTAAATTACCTGTTGCTGAATTTCTAGGATAGAACTTCGATAAGTTAATTGAACTTACCAGCTCAGAGATCATCACCATAGTAGCATAGCAGACACAGTTAGGGCTAGACAAACTGATCTGTCACTCAGTCTTAGCTCTTGTAAGCTATTTGAAGATTAAAATTCTTGGCTAGATCAAACATGGTAGGTTAGCAGTAATGACATATTTTAGGTCCTTTTCAACCTACATTCACAGACCAATCTTCACGATGCTGTAGATAAAGCTGCCTCATTAAACAGTTCTTCAAACAAAGGCTTATAATATTTTAAGTTTTTTTAATCTTTCTTAGACCTCTAAAACAAAAAAAAGAGAGAACTTCTTGAAAAAGGAAGCATTTCAGCTATTCACCATGACACTTGACAGGATTTTGCACATACAACTTACAGAGACCATAAAGAATTTTAAAAACCAGCACTTGGTAAAAAGTCAGCTTCTTGGAAGGACTTTTATGGGCAAAATTTCAAGCTCTAATTTTTATACTAAAAATGCTTTAGAAGACATATTTCCTAATCCATCCATTCACAAAGAAATAAAAAAATATATTTTAACCTGAAGAACAAATTTTTTTTGGTCATCCATGTTTTGTTATCATCTATAAAAATAGTGGTGATACTTGCATGATCCGTTACTTTACACACAGTAGTTAATCTCATAGATCTGTCAGAGCCATCATCACAGCAAAAGACAGTGCTGTTGCCAAGTCTGTCAAGTTTTTCTGCTTGGTGTCAAGGCAAATACTTAGACTTCAAATTGCGCACTTCACTGTGCAATGGTACTTCTCACAAAGCAGGTGGCAGATAGCACAAAATTTACTTTTTGCTTTATTCTCTGTATGCAAGGGCCTATTCCTGGGAACAAGCCCCAGTACTTCTGCCTGTGAGCCATTTGAAAGTGTCTCTCTCCCAAGACTAGGTAATGCTTAATGTGGGGAGAGAATTCTTGGTGTCATCAGGAACAGAGTTCACTGTACTGGAAGGGTGGAGCGGGGGAAAGAAGAGGCAATAATTAACGGTCCCGAAAGCACACAGCAGATTTGGTAGCAAAAGTGGGGAGAGAACCCAAACCCGAGACTTGCTCAGAGGCAGAATGCAGCTCTCTATTCCTTTCTGTGCTGCACCCTAGAGACCACCTTACATTAGATGAGAACATCCTTCTAATAGACTTCCTTAATTTCAATTGTCACTTATCTCTGGGGACACAGACTTCAGTTAAACCTATATCCTATCACCTTCTTGTTACTGATCCAACTATTTATATCCCTCTTGTACATTTTATTCCATTAGGAGAGTTATAAAGAAATAAATGAAAATCACAACATATCTACAGATTGTTCTGAAAGAGACTGTTAGCACTTGACTCACCTACTTGCATGTCAATTCAACACTCTTACCTGGATTTAAATTGAGTCAAGACCAACCCACTTAAGATAGAATTGCACTGTGCTCCCCAACACTTTGAAGGAGTAGGATGCAGGAAAAAAAGAGTGAAATATTATTACAACCTGGAAATACTCAAGAATTCAGAGCATAACAGGCTCATTTCCCCTGCCTCATTCACCAACTTTGACCACTGCCCAACAACCAAGCACAGAATGAGAGTTTTTAGTGCTTTAAGTCTTAGCTGCCAGCATATGCTGTTCTCAATATGCACAGAGCCTTGGCATCTTCGCCCAAGCTTCCTTAGGAAAGGGTAGGCCCAAGGGGTTGGTATTCCCCTGAACAGCAGCAGGAATTTGTAAGGAACAGCTGAAAGGCATGTGAGAGGGCACTTGGTACTACTCTCAAGGAGTTGCTCCTCTTCACTCCTTTCTACAGCTTTCTTAACTCCGTAGGATCTCCGACAACAGCCACCATCATCATTTTTGCATATGTTGCCTTGCACATACATAAACTCTTTGGGGCCAATACCAGTCTGTTATTTACAGTATGCAGCACAATGATTCCCCAGTTTCTAATGGAATTACTGCATTACTCTTAAGAGCAGTGATTTTAGATGCAGTTCTTCTGATGCCAGTGTGACCACTGGTATAAATAAGGACCGTCTATTTAATCCACATAACTAGCAAGTAATGTCAGCTTCTTTAAAATTATGGGTGTATGATGTTCAGATATGCACAAGAGAGTGGAAGCAAGCTTTTCAAAAGCAGCCATTAATTATGGAATTTTATTTTTAAATAAGTGCCCCAATTCATAAGTTTAAAAGAGACTGATTTTCCAACCATATCCATCAATTTCCCAAACTGGGCTCTTACTATAATTCAGATGCACAGTAACTCATGCCAGCTTTGAAAGTCCAGCCTAGATTTTTTAATTATCCGACAAACAACTTAGAAATTCCAATTCTACCTACTTGTTACAATTAGGAATTTCTGTCCTGATAACATTACCTGTGACCACCCTCCCAGACCCCTGCTGCTGTTCAGACAACTGAAATACATACAAAAATATCAACCCTCCTGAGCATCTCTGATCTCTTCCTTAGCCATTTTATCCATATCCATTTTATCCATATCCAGGTCTCTAAAAAGCACTTACGAGCAGACATTCAGATAACCAAGGCGATGTTTAGCACCTTAAAAACAACCCTGACTGGTCTTAGGATTACTGTAACATTGCACAACATTTGTCTCACACAGTATTGCTTTATTAGGACTATTTTCTCTAAAATGAGACTTCTTAATATCAAGGCAGAATCTTGAATAATGAATCTAATAGTGAAACAGAAGAAACACACACATAGCTACAAGCAGTCACCATGAGTACAGAGATGTGACATCTTCTGAAGAGGAAAACCCGCTGCCCCATCTTCTTGGAATACATCATTTCAATAATTAGGTGTATTAAGAGCTGTGTCTGTCACATTTCACTCATTTCCACAGACATAAGAAGTCACATTTATAATTCATTAAGCTGAAATAAAATCTTTGCTGGGCTTAATTAATTTAAATATTCATGGAAACAGGATAGCAGAGGAAGTGTTGTTCTTAATCAAAACAGACATTGCTGTTCTATAATGCAAATAGGTATTTCTTATGTGGACGATGCCAGGTACCTACAATAAAAGGGAGTATAACATTGATAAGCATATACAAATGCAGCTAAAAAGAATTCACATTGTCCTTTACCTGTTGAACAGAAAGGGGAATTTACCGAGCCAAACAATGTTTAATAATAATGTCACATCTAATACAATAGTCACTTCCAGGGTAATTTATCACAATTTACTCAAGTCGAATGCAACACCCACCCCCTTCCCATTCTAAAAGCAAGCAAACAAAAAAACCTGCCCACCCACCTCATCCCCCACATACAGACCCTACTTCCTCAAGGTAGTTATTCATACATACATACATACACACACGTCTCAAGGCACCAGTACTTTCACAGCTCCTAGCTGCTTCTCCATCAGTGTTCTGGTTCTAATCTACAAAGCCATTAGCAAATTCAGTTCCTCATGAATCACGTCACACAGATCTGCATTGCAAGCTTTGGCTCAGACCTGTTACCCCTGCACATCAATTGAGCTTATTCACAATCCTCCACTGCAGGCTACATCAGGTCCTTCGGGGACTCTGTCCACAATCAAGTTGTCTGCTTCATTACCTCAGACCTTTCCCTATGGCAGCGTCCAGACCTTGACCAGCCCCTCCCTCACTGTCCACACTGATTAACTCTGAATGTTACACCTAAAAGGAAGAGCTGGCTGAGCACAATCCAACCTCCTTCCTTCCCATGTTAAGGTAGTGTCTCTGTTACAACACTCCACACCATTTAGAGAATTTCTCCTAAAAACTTTACTGTGTTAGGATCACTCCTCTTCTTACTTCACAGTTACTAAAGGGCAGAACCAGGATGGGGAGGGACTGCAGTCACCACTGTAAAACTGTATCCCCTGCTTAGCTCCTTCAAGAAACAGGTAACACGGCAAGACCGGGTTTCTGACTTCCCAGGCCCTCTGAATTGCAGTTCTGAGAGGGATATTCCAGTCCAAGCAAGTTTAATGAAAGAAGCATTTATCTGCTGACTCAATGAGAGTTTTTACAGCAAACCTATCTTCTGCGTACAAAGACACAGTCTCTCCTCAAAATGCCACGGCAAGCAATTTTCATTTAAAAATATGGGGTGATAGCAATTTCTCCTCTTTTACACAACACTTTGTAGTAAGGGCACATGCCCAAGCAGTGGGAGAACCAAGATCCTTTCCTTGTCTGCCGGAGGGGAATCCCACCCCCACACGTCACAGAACCAAGCTCCTCTGGATAGAAGTGCTCCCCTCCTGTGCTTGACCTGTGCTATTTGGCAGAAAAAATAATACAAGATTTGTTGAGTTGAGAAGTGACACAATACATCATTATCATATGCAAAAGCTTACTTAAAAAAAAAATGTAGGAAGAGAATACCATTTCTAATTTTTGTCTGTTAACAGCAGTTTTGGTTTCATTATCTGCCATTTACATGTTAAAGCTCTGGATGCAATTAACATCATAGAAATAAAATTCTTTATGGAAGTAGCAACATTTACTGGTAATGAAATGTTTATGGATCAATTTGGTATGCTAGTAAAGAGTGAATGAATTTACTTCAGGATGAGAGAAAACAAAGTGTAGATAAGTGCTAAAAATCACTTTGACCTGAGACATTCACAAAATATTATTATTATTTCCCCCCAAAAGGATAAAACTGATTGTTGAGAATCATTTGGACGATGACAAAAATGTATTTTCCTGATTGAATGCAACAGACTCATTAGTAGTTGTCCATAAAGAAATGGTCAAACTGACCAAAGTAAAATTCCAAATTTAAAGTCTCCTTTGAAAACTTCCAGAAGAGAAATTGATATGACCTTCCTAGGACCTCTTCTCTCCTCCACAGTTCTTCTCTTTGCAGGACAGTGGTCTGTCATTGTGGTTAAAGAACCAGGTGAGAACTCTGCCACAGCTTTTGCTTGACACAAGACAGGTCATTTTGTCTGTCATCACTTCACTTTCCCCTCTTAAGACAGGCAGAATACTACTTGTCTATTTAAAATAAGAAAAAAATTAAATTAAGCCCCTAAGGGCAGGAGCAGATTTAGATAGTGCCTAGAATAACAACAAGAACCTCAGCTGTGATGAAAGGGAAAACACATACCTCCACTATACCAAATTCTACCAAAACAAGTTTTGATTTAATGTAGTTCAATGCTTACCCTAGCAGAAAAAAAATTCTCAAAGAATTTTGTTGCTTCTGAACAAGACTAAACATTGTATATTCTTCTGGGTTCAGCTGCTATTAGGAACAGCATCATAGCAGAACCCTTCCAAAGAATAACAAAAGTTCAGATGAAATCAGTGGGATATCCTTTCTGCTATTTTTACAGTGGCTGCCTGGCAAAAAAAGAAACAGACCTTTTTCTCATGTGAGGAAAGCAAGAGTTTTATGCAAATCAACAGGACAGACTCAAGTTTTTTCTTTAAGTTCCTATATGATTCATAGCCTCATCCTTTCTGTACTCTCTCCTCTTCCCCCCAACTGTTCTAAGCACCACTCAGACTAACCTTGTAACAAGGGCATTAAAGAACTGTAATTCAGGGAAGCATTATATGGGGGAGGAGGAAGGAAAAAGGAAAGGAAAAAGGAAAAAACCCACAGGCCAAGGAAGAAAGGAAGAGAAAGGAAATATGGCCTGGAATACAGCAGAGCTGGACACGTTTCCTTCATCTCAACAGAACAAAGGGTGATGAATACTAAGCGCCAGATCCTGAAGAGACCTCAGTACTGCAGGCGGTTCTAGGTATTCCTGGAGATTGTCAGGACTGTGCTAGCCCCACAGCTTCTGCAAAGAGGTTAAAGACAGACTCAGGGAATACATTTATCACACATTACTTCTGTTGGCCAAGAGAGATGGCTGGTTAACCCAAGGACAAGCTTTTCTATACATAATGTTTAATCTAAATCAGTGGTTCTCAGCCTTTTTTGATCTTGGATTCTGCTTCTCTTCAGCTGAAACGCTGCAACTGATAAATGCTGAAGGCTTTCACCTCCCCACTTAGAAACAGGGAAAGACAAGATCATATAGCAACCCCCTGACATTTCCACATGATTTGCAAGACACAAAACCCCCTTGTTAAAATATGCTGCTGCACCTTCAAAGTCATTCAGGTTTCCTTTCCATTGCAAGTGACAGCAAGGTCAGGCCTCAAAAGAAAACAACTCACCCCAATTTCATGTACAAAGTGCATTCACTAACAAAACCACATTTGAAAATAGGCACCTGACCTGCAACCACACATGCTGACCATCATACCCAGCAGCACCTCTTGACAAGCCAAATAAATCTAATCTGTAAGCATCCATACTGCTTTTTTTTTTTCCCAAAGCATAATAAAATTGAAAAGTAATGATGCAAACTAACCAGCAACACTTCAGTCTACAAGCCAACTCCCCCAAGAATCCTGCAACAAGCAGCAAATGAGCATGATATAAAATATGCAAGGGAAGACTCATCTTTGCCTAAGGACTGGAAAAGCTGCTGAATCCCAGCCCACACACTTAAAAGGAGGCTAAAAAGTCTGTACTTGCTGAGAACCAATGCTCCAGTCACTTGATTCTAAGTACAATGGTCTGGACTCTGTACAAGTTAATGCAAAACATAGTGGACTGACCATGATTGACATCCCATTCTTCTAAGTGTTCACCTAGAGGTCCGGTGAACAGAGACTTCAGTGGGCTTACACGCTTGAGCACCCAATCTGAAATGCTTTAAATATACTCAGTTTTCAGAAAATGCCCTATTCCTGTCTTCAGGAAAGGTATTCTTTTCTAGGGGTCGTAAGCTAAGCTTACCAAAAAGCCCACTACACACTGAAACATATTGGACCTCCTCTGTTTGTACTGCAAGCTGGGTCATATGCTAGTGTTTCTGTCCCTGAGGGATGACTGATTTTAAGCTAGGGAATAAGGTATAAAAACATCCAGGTAATAATTAATGAAATATTTCTTTATGCACAACCTTTGTTATTTTTAAGGATATTTGATCCTAAACAATTCACAGATTACTTTTTTTTTTCTTAAGTCCAGAAAGAGTTATGAAGCAACCATGTAACACAGGTAAAAGCATTCAGCCATTCCTCCGTCAAATTTATACCAGTCTGGAATACATCATTTCATAAAATGTCACAGATTTTCACTGATTGAGAATAAATGACATTCCTACAGAACCTGTTCCATGGATTAAAAAGAAAGCTTTATTTTGTCAGTGTCAATTTCTCTATTTTCAATTTGTTTTTATCATTGCCTTCTGGATAACAAGTTTGATCTTATGAAGAGCAGTGCATTTCTCAAATAATTTATCAATCAGTATATTTATTCATTACTCATTTGATTCTGACCTTCACTGGGTCACCTGCCACTTAAAGTCATCTTAAAGGAATCTAATTAGTCACTACTCAAAAGAATGGTCTAAAATAAGGTTTCAACACAAAGCCGTAGCTTTTCAGAACTGTTAAGCATCTTCATCTCCCAATGATTACAGGAAAAACTGGAAGTATCCAGCAGCTTCAGAACAATCCAGCTCAAGGTATTTTGCTAATTCCAGATCCATCTGCAATATTCACTCATAAAGCCATTTGGGGGAAAATTGCAGTAGAGAAACAGACAGAAGAGAAAGATGTACGTTCAGAAAAAACACTGCTGAAAAGTTCAAAGCTTTTTAAAATTTTCAGTCTACTATTCATAGAGGTTCTTTCAGCAAGGCGTCAAAAGTGACTTCTGAATATCATGCACAAAAAGTTCCAATATGTATCTGTGAAATTTCAAAGAGGAACAAGTTGCACCAATTTGATACAAATCAAACATTCCCCCTCCATCCTTTTTATTTGGTATTTCCAGCCTGATGCTATTTAACAGAGATGGGAGCAGATACAAAATGTCCTTTGACTTCATGAATCTTCCATGGCAGCTGAAGTTTGTGTCAACTTTTGCAGCAGTAGCGATCCAAATGTGTGCCTGCGGGCAGGGGAGGCAGAAAAGGAGACATGCACCTTTTTGTGGGGTTAAGCTAGCATTAAAACAAACAAAAAAAATTACTAGTTAGGAATACCTACCTACTAAAATACTACACCCTCACTGAAATGCTATACACCTGGCATCACAGTCCAATTTGCAGTCTCTTCAGCAGCAGAGCTCTTTACACCTCAAAAGCAGGTCAGCAACAGCTGTCCACAATCAATGCCAGAACTCATTCCCTGAAGCAGGCGTTAGGTGATTGCTTTTACAAGGATGCACTGCATCCTCTCGAAATGCCTACACCTAAAAACACCATCAATCTCCCACGTTGCTTGCCGCTGCCAGCAGAAATGATCTGTCCAGCAGAGACACTACATTTCAGATTACACAGCTAACCACTTCGTGAGTGTTCTCACCAGTTGCTCAGCTCTGATATATGCCCTTTTCATAATAAACTCATTTAGCTTCCAGAACATCCCATGCACTGTTATGAGAAGCATTCACAGAAACCAGCTCCAGCTTAGCAAGGTTAATCTACTCTACCTACAGCTAATGTGGTGGTGGTGGTGGGAATGCTTTCAAGAACGATACGGCCATTCCCGTCAAGTTACTCAGTTGTTCCCATCACCATCACATACCGCAGTCAGTGCAAACCATTCTCTACCTCTCTACAAGCCAATCCCAAATCTTCACAGGGCTAGGAAGGTCCACTCAGTTATCATTAAACAAAGGCCAAGCCAACTACTGCAAAAAGCAGTTTACCAATTTGTGCATTCTTCATACCATGACATTATTGACACAAACAGGTCAATTCCAAATTGTCACAGATTACAAATATGAAATTTTGTGTTAAATGGTTCATTTCAATCATAAAAACTAAGATGAGCCTGTTTTGAACAGATCACTATGTTGAACTAGGAAACAGAATGCTCAAATTTAAAGAAAGAACATTCAAACCTCGCAAGCTGGTTCTATGTTATGTAATAGATATTTCAGCCGCTCAACTCAGTTCAGCCTATTGGCATGGATCTGTATGTAGTCTGAGTTTCTAACCAGTGCTTCCCATCAGACTCCACAGACTCCATCTGTTGAAAAATTGACTGTTTTTTTAAAGAGACAGTAATTATTAAATTTAGCTATAATTGCTTGTTTGCCTATGGCAATGAATTACTAGTTACGAATCTCAGAAATAGGAGGAAGTCACCCAGATCTCAGCTAGAATAACACGGAGCTGCGCTGCTGAAATCAATGAAGCCACAACATATTTATACACCAGCCAAGGACATGATTTCTTAATAAGCATCACAAAAAAGAAATTCTCAACCAATTCCTTGTTCCCTCACCACAACTCAGAAAACAGTATAAAATCATCCCTTCTGAAAAACACATCCTGGGCACTATTCCTTCTCTACTTTTGCTGTGGAGAGTTTATGAACTGAATAGATTGCAAGTATGAGCTTTATCTAACCTGCAGAGAATCACTGTGCCACAGATGATGGCATGTGATGGTAGAAATGTAAAATATAGCTCATAGGTTAACATAAGTGAGCACTTAGAGATTACTCCTTCTTGGAACTTGTCAGAATACTTTTAATAGAGTATTTTTGCATTAGAAAATGTCATTTTTACAGAATTGCTTCTGGAAACCTGCCAGTTTCAGCAAATTCTTGTTAAAAACAGTATTTATTTTTAGAAAATGCTCAAATGTTTTAGTTAAGAAAGGATTTTGTTTCCTCTCTCATTTTGAATTTCAAAAAATTGTTAAAATTATAACGAAGCACTTTTATACATTGGTCTACTTCCTATTCTTTAACTTGAAGCAGTGTTTCCCCAGTCACAAAGACTAGAGGCTGCCTCCAATAGTAAGTGGGTTTCAGCAGCAGAAAATTTAAGGGGAAAAATGCTATCTATAGAAAGACTGTCATAAAACGTGGAAATTAGCAAGTGTTGATTTCTTTTGTTGTATCTTTGCGCAATGCCAATATAACAGGGACCAGAGTAAACGGAGATAAAGATGAGGGGGTTGACAACGCTAGCAACGCTTTCTTAGTTACATGTGGTGCAAGGATATTCAGTTTTGGAGATATTTATACTCGGAAATAAATATTGTATCAGTCTAAAATAAGTCTGGTCTTATCCTACGTAGTGCTGATAAGCTTCCATGGGAGTTGAGGGTACTCCATAGCCAGAAAAAAAGGTACAGGTATAGTTAAGAAGGCCATATTCTGGCCAACTTCTGTTAAAGAACACAGAGCAAAAACAAGACGTGAATTAATATCCCTTCAAGTTAGCTAGGTATTGAATTTCAATATGCATTTGACAAGTGGATAAGCGAAGCTATTTTGAGGGAACAGGCTAGCACAGAAGACAGCACCAACATGAGCAAAACGGTATCTTTCCCGTAAGCGTCAAGCAATTACCTACCACCAGACATTTTTAAATGAAGTGACAGGGAATCATGTAAACACAAAGAATACTTTACACCCATACCAGGATTCATCAAGGGTCTGAGGTTTTGGCACTGCCTGTGACTAAGGGAGCTCAGAAAAAGCAATGTTCTGAAGGAATCCAAGAAAGGGCTGCTTAACATAATGAAAACAGCTAGATATTATATTTTATAGGGCACAAATCAAGTAGCCCAAGAACCTACAGACAATTCACTAGAACCAGTTAGAAAGAAATAATAAGTTGTGAATCATTCCAGTATGTTGAATTTTTTTCCTCATTTGATTGATGAATAGAAGATAAAACAGGTGAGAAAATAAAAGATGAGCTGACATATACCCACCCAAAAACTGCCCAGCGGTACAGAATCATCCTGAAATCGAGAAATTCAAGTTCTCTCTCAGTTTTGCTCAAGGATTTAAACCTAGTTCACTTATCCCAGATGTACGCCTTCACTAGTAGGCAATTATCTTCAATATAACTAGGTACTATATTACCATCATCACACCTTATCTTAGTAGTTCTGTATTAATTGGGTTGGAGTATACTGTTTGTCTCATTTTGATCTAAAATTCTATCCTAATACAGATGTTGCTGAAACAGATTTTTTCCACAAAAAGTTTAGTAAAATGCGTATTTTGTTGGATAAAAGAGAAGCGGTCAAAGTGTTTTAACTAGCTCTGCAGCAAGTGACCTTTCAAGTTGCTTTCAATGCTCTGATTCAACATTCAGCCTCTGTGCTATCAAAAAGCTTTCAGCTCACTGTGCGACCCAAGATGAAAACAAAACAAAACAAAACCCTACAAATTTACAACAATGTCACTACCTCTGCTCTGTTACTACCTGATCCTTAGTCAATGGCATTGAGACCACATGCCACCTACCATTGATGAGAAGGATTTGATAATAGGGTACGTTTCATTGTTGTACCTCCACGTGTATCTTCTGCCCTTCAAAGGTCTCCCACGGTCAGCCAGTTTCTCCTTGTTGTGGCTCTCCACAATTTGTCTGGATAAGGCTGGGGATGAGTACAAAGCCACAGAAAGTCTGCCAATGGGTGCGTTAGGTACTCGCGCTCTGAAGCGCAGACTTCTGAGCTGTGACTGTCTTTCATAATGCTGACTTTCAGGTTCTCTCCGTAGTGGCCTCTTCAAGGCCCATTGTCAAGCCTTTTCATCCAAGTCAGACAGTCACAGCTTCTTTTTTGGGTACCTTTGAACATACTGTTGTAACAGAAGGAAAAGCTCAGTTATTCGGGGCCTCAGCTCCACTTCATTTATTGCAGCTTTAACAGCAGCAGAGCACCCAGTTTTGTGTGGGAGGTCAGCAGGTTAAAAAAAAGACACAAGAAAAAAACCCAAAAATCCTCCCCAAGACAGAAATTATTGTTCACAAAGATGCATAGGGGAAAGAAATATAGGAAAAAAACTGGCTGCACTTACGCCAGTGTCTGCAGTGCCTTTCTTTAGTACAAGGCCTGTTGCCACTGTGTTCGCAATTGGCAAGCAAGAACTAGCACTATGCAACCAAAAGAAAAGGCAAAGCTTTATGTTATAAAGAGCAAAAGTCAGGATTAAAATTTAGTACAACCCATCAATACGACCTCTAACAACAGAGCTTTGCACAAAAGAAAAATCAGGAAAGAAATCCAAAGATGCTGCATGTTGGGACAGGACAAAAAATCATGCAAAGTGACCACAGTGCCAAACTGCTCAGATTCTAACTCCATACTGTAACTGAATGACCACTGTCCTCCATCTCTAAAGCAAACTTATTACTTCACCTTCCTTATTTCTCTTATACTTGCACCATATTAATTTGGGCACCTAAAAAAAGTTCATGATGTTTGGTGATCTCTACATAACTACTTGGTCCAAGGACAGGCTATGATCCAGCATAAAACAGAACAGACTTTTATATCATACTGCTCAAAATTCGTAAAGGCCGTGACTCCCCAGCTAGACCTATAGGTCTCCCGGCCACCCTCTATCAATGATTTAGGTATCTCCCACCTCAGAAAAAGACTTTGCAGCATACCCCTCTATGTACATGCTACCTACATGGAGATTCCATGGGTGAAGTATTCAAAACCATCTGAATTCCTCTTAGATGGGAGAAAACATTGACATTTAAGAACCTAAGGCTTACAAGTGATTTTGCAAATGTTATCTGACATCTACAATATATTACACTGTGTGTTTATAAAGTGTGGATAAAGGTGAAGATTCCACTTTGTCAAAGAAACTTCTATAAAAACAATTATCTTTAAATAAAACTGACCTCAATTTAAAACTCCAATCTACAAATCTCATGGACAACACCCTTGCATAATAAAGCCGAGTTTTGACTTTTTTTTTAAAGGCATCTAAGATCTATGCTATAACAGTGCAGCAATCAACACAGGTTTTGTTTGTTTTTAAAACCACAGCAGTAGGAAACTTACAGATATTAGAGAGAGTGCTTTAAATAAGCAGATTTTGCTTGCCATCATAACCATATTCTCTTTATAAAGGCCATCCAACTCCCTCCCTCTCATGTTAGAGGTTTTTGTCTCCAGGATGTGAAGAGGACAAAGCAAATTTGGAGCCTGTGGAGAATCTGATTTGTCAGGTAAGAGCACGAAAAAACAGGGCTTGTTGTTTGCATGACAGGTGCACAGTGGAAGAGAAACAACATCATAGTGGACACAGAAACTGCAGAAAGAAACGAGCCCAGGCTCTAGAAAGAAAAGAAACAGGCAGAAGAGATGCAGCAAGTCAGACATTAGGAAAGTATCCAGGTATCACAACAGGAAAACAGTGGATGGAGATATTTTGCTCACTCTGCTCTCCTAGGCTGCAAACAACAGAAAACAACAACAAAACCACAATCAACCACACACCACTGTCCATGAACTACAGCTCAAACACTCTCTTGTTCTAGTGCTTAAAAGTTCTGTTCTGCCTGGAAGCTAGAATTCTTGTATTATTCAGCATTTTTAGACAGGTCTTAGAGAGTGGGCATGTCTCTCACTAGGCATTTCTGTCATGCTCACTACAGTCCCCCAATCTCAGCCCAGGTTCTTGACTTCTTGCTGTTAAATATAGCCCTAGACACAGTATGTAATTTCAGAATTCCAAGCCATACGGAGAAACCCCAAATGTGCTAAAAATATACTCCCTGTATGCTTTTGGACTCCTTAGTTCTACATTATCATAAAATAACATTAAAACGAAGAGAAAATTGGCCAGAGGGGAGGCAAGAGGGATAGAATTATTTATGGCACTTGCCTGAAGTCACCTGAAGTTGCTCAATAACTTCCAAGCTTTCACTTCCAAAATTCAGTGGTTCCTTTCAAATGAAATTAAAGTCTCAAGGGCTGTCACAGTTCCTGTCACATTTAAGGTATACTTTGAAGGAAAAAATGATCAAGTATCAGCAGCATCCTGTTAGTCTTGTAATAATTTGCAGCTAGATAAGTTGGGGGAGAAGAGAGATCAAAAGTGAACTCTTTGGAGAGGAAAGAGTAAGCAGTACCATGAAGAGTCTTTTTGTTTTGTTTTTGAAGTAGCAGTAAAACAGGTTCACTAGGCACCTAGAAAAGGAAAAACGTGTTCGTCCTCTAAGACAACAAGAGTCTTAAGGCTGCTGGAGTATGGGGAAAATATTTTATATAATAGTTATTTCCAAAGATGTGTAATCTAAAAATGGATAGAGGGCCAGATTTTCAGTAGAGCTCAGCATGTTGATATCGAACTCCTTTGACAACTTTGTCCATGGACGAATGCAATGCAAAGCATAAGCAAGATGCTGAGCCGTTTTGCAAATCAAAATCTTAAGATTGAAAGAATAAGGTGGCTTTAAAAATATATTTGACCCACAGTAAGAACACACATGACCTTGTGATGCAGACATTTACAACTACTGATGACTTAGATACCTATAGAAAGTTGAACATAAACTTGTGCTAGGTGTGCATGTTTTAATCCTGTGAACAAGGTGAAGATAACTGACTGCATGGAAATTTGATACACATCCCTTTTCTGCTTATCAGATGGTGTGACACAGTTTTGAGGTTAAACCTCCATGGACTTAGAAGAGGAAGACAAGCAACAGTAAGAGCCAATCGAAAATTTTCACAAAACAGTTTTTTTGCTAGAAAATGTTCTTCTACTGAAAGACGTAGCTCTGTAAGAATCAAAGCGGTTTGCAACAGAACTTCAGTTCAAAATTAAAGACAGCACATACTCATTCTCACTCTGAAGACATTTGTAGGCACTCAGTTTTAGTCAATAGCTATAACAGTCTCCAAACACAAAAGGACTCAGGAGTTCAATCCAACATGAACCATGATTCCCCCCACTCCCCCCAATCTCAAACACTGTTTCCAGCACAGTTCTCTTCAGTAACAGCCAACTCACACACCAACAGCAGAGCATATTGTCCGGTATTTAATTTAACCCATTACAACATGAATAAATACTCAAAAGTACTCTGAAGCAGGATATACCTAAAATGGTCCTGAAACCAGAGGAATTCATTACTAATTTATATGAAACGACTGACATCAAAAAAAGTTACATACCAAAGACGAATTTGGCTCCTGGAGTTAAATTTAGCTAATATGTTAACATGCACCTATTTTCCATACTGTGTATTAATAGATTGCTTCTGCATGCTACTGAAGCCTTCCTGTGGGTTGAGACAGCTAGATGACAGAAGAGAACTTGACAACACTACCAATATTGTTTGAGCACGTATGATACTTTCTGTGGGCATGCATTACTTCTAAAGAGCACAGCAAGGAGTGTGCTAGCTGGAGTATAAAGATAAACTTTCTGCAACAATAACAAAAGTCAGAAAGAAAAAAAAAACATTTCAAGGATTTAAGTGAAGAAAGAAATAAGCATTGCATCGTCAACCATCACCAGCTACAAGTTCAGAGAAAGTCTATTTCTCTGTCAGGGTATGTAGTAAAAATAGTCCATCGCAAAAGCATTACTTATCAGTACTGGGTGCAGACATTTGTAGCTTATTTGGCAAACTGTTGGAAACTAATATTTCCTATTGGATTGAGCCAAAAACCTCTGGTCATGTAGCACACACAGTGTGCAATCTTACTTTGCAATTTCAACTCAGGGATACAGATCAAAACCCAGATCTTACTTCTGCGTGGTGGTGGGGGTGGGAGCCCAAAACCAACAACAAAAACCAGGCTGAATCCTGAGCCAGCTCCCAGTTCAGCAGTAGTCTTCTGTGTGCAGTAACAGCTGCCAGATTCAGAACGCTCTTGAAAGTTGGGAATATTCAAGTTCCATTTCTGCTCTCACCAAGGAATAGCTCATTTCCATCTAGTGCAGGAGAAATAATCACATTCTCAGCACTGCATCATTCACCACGTTTATTTCCTACATTTTATTTTTTATACCTCTAATTAGGGCTGATCACAGGTTGAAACCACTTGAAACTGTCTCTTTTACAATCACTATAGTCAGGTTTTTATGAGGGTTACATCTCATGACTGAGTCAACTTGGAAAGCCTTACCAGCGTACGCAGGAGATACGCTGGCAAATATGTAAAATAAGGGAGAGGTTTGTTCTAGCAACAACAGCTCAGCACTGAACATTGAAATAATGAAGATGTATTTGCAATTACTTTCATTGCCATCCCATGACTGTGGGAAAGTCACTTAACCTCTTGGGCCACAATTTACATAGAAAGAAAGGGCTTACAGTGGTAGTAGCTTCATGGGAGCTTACAAAGCTTTTCCTGGGATCCTGTGGAAGGATCTGCTATTAGTGTCTTTAGCAGTAATAGCTTCAGCAAATATCTTGTGTTAAGCATTCTCACATACAGACACATACATATCAGTGCTTCAGACACCACGCTCTCTAATTCCTCAGGACAAAGGCATCAGTTCTGTTGTTACTCTTCCTGCACACCCCTCCACTCCACACACTTTCTACAGAAATAGAAGAGAGAAATATTTTCAGTCTTTTCTTTTAAGTCAGGGCAGGGGAGTAGAGAAAATGTAGAGAAGGTTTCCAACTAATGCTCTGTGCATTTTGGGGAAAACACGGATTCTATTTGTTAGTTCCACTGAAAAACAAAAATTGACTTTTAGCTGGTGCCATTCCAGAGCATTGGCTTTCAGCATATGCTGTCTTTTCATATTAGTGAATCCAGGGTTGCTGCTACATGCCTGACTGACATCTGTAGAGACAGAACAAGAAATAAGTCCTCTGTATTCGGAAGCAATGCAGCAATTTCTCCCAGCATGCCTCAGTCCTATCCCGAGGGCAATTCCCTATGACACATTCATTTCTTTTCCATCCAGAATACAAATAAATGTGCCAATTAGTGGGAGGTAATTTAGATTGGTGATTTAGAGCCCAGTGTAGGTCAACCTCGGATGTTAAAGTATGCACAGAGGTGAGTTCTCCCCTGAGCATCAGTACAAGACTGAAGCGATAACTTCAATTAGACGTGAATGGTGTGTAGGCCTTAAACTGTACTTCTGTATAAGGATGAACTTTTTCTTTCTTGGTCTTATCCATGTTGAAGTACTCCAGCAAGATTTATGAGCAGGTTTTTTTGGGTGCAGAAGCCATAGGGGAAGGGAGAACACCAAAACGGGTTTTAAAAAACAGATTCATATCCGCTGAAATAGTGATGAAGAAAGTGACACTGATTTCAGTAATTGTTGTGGGGGAGGCACTACATGTTTAAAGAAACAAAACTGAAAAATATCTAATTTTGAGATTTCAAATTTATACATTCTGGCTTCCATTATTCAGATTAGGTTTTATGTTGCAACAGTAAAAACAGAGCAGTAAGACATCTCAAAATATTTTGATCTACCTGAAAATCAAGTATTTTTATAATTTCAGTTTACTAAAGATATTTTTGGATCAAAAAAGCAACCGCTTGCCCCTCTTCTGAAACTACTGCCAAAACAAACAAATAAAAGCATGCGTTGCATCCTTTTTATTCATACGGTTCTACTGCTGATTAATACCTTGAATAATCTTACTGACTTCAGTTGGTATTTTGGAGACCGGGCTAATCAACTTGCTCACAGCCTCCACTTCAGAGATTTTCATGTATGTGGCTTGCATTATATGGAGAACTTTCCATAGCCAAATATACAGATAAGCAAATAGTTTCATAAAAATACATTGACCAATACAGAGCAATAACTATGTGCTTCCCAAGTTTTCCCCAAAATGTACTGAGTAAATGTCTGCTGCTCCTCAGGCAGAGGTTCTAGATAAGCTATCAGGAAGCTCAAAAGAAAAGCGGGCATGAATCCCAGGACTGTTGAACTTTCAGGTCTCAAGTGAGTCTCGGAAAACAAAATATTTTATTAATCCAGCATCTTTACTTTGAGACGTCCTATATACTTTTGAAACAAATTCCCACCCTTCCCCCCAAAGACACAAAACCAAGCAGCCAAATATTTAAGATATACTTTTTTTTCCTACCAGTGAAACCCAAGTTCAAAACTGCTTACTATTCTTCTATCAAGACCTGTTAGCATGGAAATAGTCTTCCTCTATTTTAACAGGGAGAACCACCACGTTTATCTGGACAAATCTGAACTCCCCTTACGTGATTCCTGAATCCCCTTAAGTGATTAAGAAAAGCTATTCAATTTCTCCATATGCTCAAGAGGGCTTGCTAATCTTGGGAGCACCCACATCACACATGCTCTACCCAACTCCTCTTCCCCACCCTGCCTTCAGCAGATGTCAGTAACATCTATGCATCTGTTGCTGCTTCACAAGTTGCTTTTATGTGCTTTGGGATTTGAAGGACACTTTCGGTGAAATAAACCTGTCACAGCAGCTGGAAAGCACATAGATAGACGATGATGTGAATCTCAGGGAGAAAGTGAAATTGTTTCTTCCCAGCTAGTCCCTCTAGCTTCAGTAAACCCAAACTATAGCATCTTACCCCAGAAAACAGAAATAATGCCTTACAGCAGTCTGTGTGCAAGCACCAGACATTTGCTTCCCAAGAGACTTGTGTTTAGTCAACCTATACATATAGAGATGACGCTGTCAGTAAGAACAAATGGCTGAAAATATGATGCTGGAAACACAAAGTCAGTACAGATTAATGCACCATCTCTGAAAGCCCTGGCAAAGCATGTTAACAGGCCACCTAGTCAAGTGCAAGTCCTTCCTTATCTAATGGACAATTATCATATCCCAAATCCTATAGAGGAGGACTTCAGGGAACCCCACCTTCTAGTTGATTTGGAAATGAGTAACAGGGTCAAGAAGCAACTTGAACAGTGGAGTAGAGCAGGCGGCGAGAGCACCCTACAACAAGTAAGTTGTTGAAACTTTAAAGTGATCCCGAGCTTTGTTTATTAAAAGAAGGATCTGCTAACACAGAATGGTCCTGTGTTTAAAGCATTAGACTAGGAGTCAGGAACCTGAGAGTTCCCCAAACCAAAAAGGGATTCATTTCAACTCCTTTTGTGAAGACGAAAGGTGAACTGGGCATCAGTCCTCATTCTAAGCATATAGGATTTGCATTCAAGATAAGCAGCCCAAGCTTCCATCCTATGATTTCCCAGAACCTATGCCCGAACCCAAACTTAAACTTAGCCTGGTCCGTAAACACAACTGCTTTATTCAAGCCACAATTAAGTATAAATCATCTGCTTTTACTGGCACCAGCCAATCTGAGCTCTAGGAGCTTTGTAAGCTGCCATTAGATTTACCTAGTCTTTCAGAAGAGTTTGGCATAAGAGATCCTCAGCAATCTTGTGCTTCAGGTGAATGTGACAAGCAAATCAAGTGACAAGCTCATTTTACTGCTACTTCAGATGAAATGTTGCTATTTTATTGATTAAAATTCTTTTGTGGTATCTCTCCCTGCAAGATTTTGCAGGACAGGGAATGTAGATGTTTGCTTTGCCCACAGTCTGTTGAGCACATTCAGCTATTTGCATGCATCTGCCTTGCTAACTTGACTTTCATAGGCTCCGACATCTCTATGCCCTGTTACTTTAACTTGGGATGCAATCCCACAGCATATTACCACAGGTCTGGTCTTATTCCTTAAGGGTTTTTTTGAGCCCAGTGGCCTTTAGGAAAATATTCAATATACAGAATGTTATTAATGCTTGCATTTATGAACTGATATGCTTAAAAATGCAAGTGAATTCTCCTCTGGAACCTCAGCTACATCTGTTCTACCTACAAACTGTAAATCTTTAAGCAGAACCTACACATTTCAACCCTAACCCAACCTCTAATAAACACAGTAAGAAAAACTGTTGGTTTCAGTGGCAGTTGGTCAGATTCCTGGTAGTGAAGGTTTAAGGTTTAATACATTATTTATTTGCTTATTTATTTTTGAATAAATGCTATAAGGAGCTGCTGCAGCAGGAGTTATTGCTGCTTCAGCTGATCACTTTAAATGGTTTCATCTCTTTGGCCATCTTTATAAGTCTTCATAAGAACATTTTTCCTGCTTGTTCATGGGTGATTTTTACCCTCAAAGGCTGCAGAGAGCACTCAGAGAAAGATACTAAGCAAGAGATGAAGAACTATACAGACAGAGTTGCTTGTTCAAGTGTACTGCTTGGAGCCAGAAATAAATCTTTTGTCAAAACTAGAAAAAAATGGATGGGAACATGCACACGACAAGATGGTGACCCCATATACTATATGCCCAATTCTCAATTGCCTTGCACCCCTCCCTTAGCACTAGACTATTCCAATTCAGCAGTGTTTTTAAACACCCACATAGCACCAATGTCAACCACTAGACAGCAAATAAAGCAACAAAGAATTGAGCCTTATGTTACTCTTTTGGATTCACCAAATTGCCAAGATACAACATGAACAGGCAGAAAACACATTCCAGCTGACACTATAATCAACTTTCAGTTTACTAGCTTAAAACAGTATCTCTGCCCTCACACCATGTGGTAGTGGATTAAAGTAAAAAAACCACCAACAACAAAACAAAAAACCACCCCACACATGTGCGTGCGTGCGTGTGTGCGTGAGAGAGAGAGAGAGAGAGAGAATGAGTGTGTCAGTCTTCAGATCTTTTCCCAGAGCAGGGACATCTTATCTCCTCCTGAATCAGTTCTTGAACAACAAGTTTTCAGCCTGTCAAGGTAGATGACTGCAAACTGTAACGTCTTCACAGTATGCTGGAATATGGTAGTCCCAAACCAGGTAAAGGGACACATGCAACAGAAAATTCAGTAGCAAGAATTTAAGCTATTTTTCATGCTCATATCATGTCCTATCTAGTGAGACTAGACAGGACTGCCTTAAGGCTGTGGTGAGACACACTATCCCAGTAAAAACTGCATTAAAAAAGCTGCATTAAAAGGCTGTTTCTCCCAGCCTGTTCATCACTGTTTACTGTTAATATCCCCCTTCCAAGGTCTTCTAGTTTAACTGCTAATGCAGTCACTCCCTAACCTGGGTTTGTCCAAATGTGCCAAATGTGCCAAAACAAAATAAATCGAAAGACAATTCAAAAACCAAGTGCCTACTGTTTTAAATACTTAAGGGAACCTAATCCATCAGCAAGGGAAAACAGCATGTCTGATTACAGACTAGAACAAATATTTTTCCTACAAAGAGTATGTGTTTATCGTTAGCTTAGATATCATCATACTCCTACTTGCATCCACACACAAGAAGGTCTCAAATCTGGTGACACTTTCTCCCTAGGATAGCCAGTCATCCTTGGATAGATGCTAAAATGCAAAACAAAGCTGTCACTTAAACTGATAGTCTGCCTTTTTGGCAGTGATGATGAC
Organism: Apteryx mantelli; assembly: GCF_036417845.1. Taxonomy (NCBI): domain Eukaryota; kingdom Metazoa; phylum Chordata; class Aves; order Apterygiformes; family Apterygidae; genus Apteryx; species Apteryx mantelli. The sequence continues at coordinate 3,138,897 of NC_090006.1, read as the reverse complement.
AGTTTGGCTCTTCAGGGTGCTGAATGTGTTCCAGCACTTTTCCTATGGGTGAGCTGGATAAAACAGCAGTTACTTTTCATGGGAAAAGTCACAGTTTGGAATTTGCTTTCATGCCATAGTCAGGCAAAACAAGACTTTTTGAAAGGGTTTCCTTAAAAAAAATATATATATATATATATATATATATGCAAAGTGATAAGATACCCAACCCAGAGGAAGCAACCTCTCAGTGGTTAGAAAAGTCACCTCAAATTATAGGAGATTTAAGTTCAAATCCTCTTCTGTGTAATGCGGAGCAAGAAATGTGAAACAATCTCTCTTATCCCAAGGGAACATCCCATTCACAGAGCTACAGAATCTGCCTTTACAAGCCTATCTATATATGATACAGAACTAGCCCAATCAGAACAACTCAGTGTCTGGATTTGACAGTTTTGCACTTAAAATGCTTTTCTGGCATATGAAAAGTCAACAGAGCAGGAACTGGTACCCAGGTCTTCCACATCCCAAGGGAATATTCAAACTACCCAGCTGTTCTGCAGCAAGCCTGTCCCTCTTCCTCCTACATGAGGCTGTAAATTTTGTCAAATATTTCTAAGTCATAAACAATATGCTTCCATGAAAAGCTTTGTTTTTTTTAAGGACAAATACTATGCAACCAGCAGATTTTCCTAAGAAAACTACCCCCTTGGGGGTCCAAGTCTGAGATGTGCAGTGTCTGTGTGTTGCACAGGAAGACAGAAAAATATCCTCTCCAAACCCTGGAAAAGAATCAAAGAACAGCACAAGGAATCATAGGCAAAACACCTACAGTTCCTAGCAAATATATCACAAGTGAGAACAGTGAAATCTGAAATTGGTTGGCAACATGGTAATTTATAGTTAAGCTGAGGTCACAGTTCCACATGAGTACCCAAGTTTAACAGATTCATGTCTACCCTGGCCACTTGTTCCCCCTTCCCCACATGAGCATCACTGTCTACCAAGTTACACCCACATGGAGCAGCAGCCTCTGCTCGAATTCAAGTGCCGTTCAGCTTGTTGTGTAATGAAGGCTTGCCCTAACTGACTCGCTTCAGGCTCTAAGCAGATACTGCTGAACTTTCTGCAATTAATTGAAGGCAGTTAGAATGCTCCTTCCCAAAATCCCAGGATATTTCCAAAGCAGCATTGTGAAGCTTTATCTGCAAGCAAACACCCACTTTTGTGTAGAGGCATCCAAGTTATTCTAAGCTGATTAGGCCCACTCTGTTTGCCATCAGTCCTACAAACCTACAGCATCTCCTCCCTGCACCCACACACATCTGGTCATGAGCATTTTCTCCTGAGTAAACTTCAGAGAGCAAAGTTTTTAGGGTTTGGGTTTTTTGTTGTTGCTTTTTGTTTTAAATCGTTTTTGCACTTCAGCTCTTTATATTGCATTAAGCATGGTCATTCCACATCCGGATATGCCATGTCAGGTGTAGCAAATGCTACAGAAGCAATAAGCAGTGCTCAGCTCCTCTGTTTTGCACTGAAGGATACACACAACAAGCCTAAGGCAATGAATGTCAACCCAAATGAATCACCACCCTGACTGCAGCAGCAGTTCTTGTGCATGCAGTCCTTACAGGATCGGAGGCTTTCCTACAACCAAACACAAAGGAAATCTTAGGAGTTACATTCTCAGTTCAGCTCTTTACTTGGTCTCATAACCCACACAACTGCCACATGACACCTTGACACATGAGAGCCTCCATCCCTTGGAGATTTACCCCCATTACAGCCAGCAGTAGCTGAGAAGTGCGGAATTGTCACAAGAACTGGGTAAAAAGCCATACACTCACAAACAGCAAACTGCACAGACGGAGCTTAGCGCCGTTTCAAGCAGGGGTGAGGCACCGACGCAAACAGCAGCACTGCCTGGTTTATCCTAGGGGTTTTGCCTCCGTCACCACTGGCTGGAAGCAATACTTACAATCAGCACCAGGGCTCAGGTAACTCCTTTAAAAGAAAAGATGGCCAATCCTGCTTATGCACTGAAGTCTGTTCAAGCTTGCCCCACAGGATGAGTTAATTGACAGCTTCAAACGGGCCTATTTATTACCCAATTGGAAAACAATCATGCAGCACACTGCATATCTCTCATTCCCTGCAGACAAAACGCAGGTCCCTGCTAACTCAATTAATCCGACAGTTGTTTCTGGGGTGCATGAGGCTTTGTTTACTAAAGCATGCAGAAGGGCCAAGGCAAGGAGTCAGAAAATACTATTCAAATCAGACTGACTTTGTGGGGGAGATCTACATAGACTAAACAGTGACAAGGGCACACAAGTCAGATGTAAGAGAGAGATTGCATATCTGCATCAGGAAACAGGCTGAGGGAGAAGCCAATGGCAGGGCATTGGCAAACTCTTCTGCTGTTCAGCTGAGGAAGGAGGGAGAGAAAAACCTTGAGCATTACAGAAGACTGAAGAGGAACCAACAACTACGGAGAAGTACGCAGTGATTGCTTCTAGCACTTGTGTGAATAATAATCCTAAAAAAAAAAAAGTTTCAGTGGGAAATTTGCCCTTTTGCTATACACAAGTCTCCTATTTTCAAAGGCCACAGCACTAGGTCCCATCGCAGGTGCAGGTCACCCAAGTAAATCCAAAACATAACAGCAGTGTGTTGTATATCACAAAACGTGGTAGGGTGACCAAGAAAGAGCAGCAGGCACACCGGTTGCCTCTAACTCCACATTGCAGGCTACAGTCATGATATTACAGCAACAGGTACCTGTTCCCGTGGGTCAGAACATGGATTAGAACTAGGATCTCACATATCCTAGCATCAATATTCTTGAGCTCTTAGCCCTCAAGCTGAAAGGATAAAAAGACTACACTACAACCCCTCCACTTAGCACAAGCGTCAAGTGCCTTTTATATGGACCAAGTCCTGTAGGGGAACAAAGACTAATTATAGAAATGCAGTCCTAAAAATACAAACACAGATGCAGAGAGATGCTATTCCTCCCCCCTGTCCCCCCCAAGTGACTAAGAGAGATCATTGTTTCTGTCACAGGAGTGTCAAAAGGCTTCATTACTCAAACATAAAGCATCTTGAGATGGCAGAATGACAAATTCTTGGATGATGTTCTATAAAGCAGAGTGGTGCTCCTGACACAGCTTCTTTTATCAGGTACACTTTATTAATCCATATTTTACACAACCGTGACTGTACTTTTCATCATTTTTTCTCCTACTTTTGGCAATGCCTGATATAAATACTGCAGAAAGTATTGGATTAAAGTAAACCCAAAACAACTGCAGGAAGCCTCATCTAAGAACTATAGCAGTCCACTCAGTAACACTTGCAACACATTGAAAACTAACAGGCACGCACATTCATTTGGAATGGCACCTAAAATTGCAGGACTCACTGTTACAGAAATTAGCAAGGCAAAAAATATAACAGGACATAGGAAATCTAAATGGATTTTGAGTACATTTAAAATTATCATAAAACTACAGTATTAAGCCTCAGCCTTCAGGGGTTAAACTATTCTCAGATTGGTCACAGAGAGCTCTGTTTTGCAGGACAGATTATTTCATATCACCTGCCTGCTGCAGAACACTTATGCATTGGCTCTGGCCAACACCAAAGCTGAGACAGATGTTGGATCTCAGCAGACATAGCAGTTCCTACATTCTGCTATTCATATACAAGTCTCCATTATACCTTCCCCAAAACAAACCCTGAGCTGCTCAGGCAACACAAGCCAGTGATAATCCTTACTCTTTCAGCTACAGCACCAAATAAGTACATCACTACACAAACTTCAGTAATTGCCCTTTCTTCAGCAAAACAATCTTAAGGATTGAAGGCAGAGTTTGATTCACCAAATGTGCAGCAATTCCTATACAAAGATGTTGCTTCTGACACTTCCTTATCATTTCTGTGTATCACTCAATAAGCAGCAAGCATACTCAGTAAACTGTATAAGGAGCGAGTAAAGACCTAGGTCCAATCTGATCCCTCCCCTGTAGAGTAATCCAGCAATTTTAACATAGTCAAATCTATATGGTTACAGCATCAATATTATTCCCCAAAAGTCAGTTTAGAGACCCTGGACATCTAAATAACTATACTATACACACAAATGACTAATATTCCATACTCTTTATTACAGCATCCAGGGAAGTAAAAATAGGTCAGCAACAGAATTCTAGGGTTGTGGGGGGCGGGGGGGGAGGAATAAACATTTACCTCTGCAGGAAGGCTGGATGTTGGAAAATTACTTGTTAAAAACTCAGATAATCATGAACATTATTGTCTCCGCGCAGGCAAAATAATGGAAAATGGAATGTTTCACAAGAATCTGCAAATGAGAGTTTGGAAACAAAGGAGGACAAAATGGAGCAATTGCTGTCCCTGACATCCTTTTACTCCCACGTTTACCAACGTATACTTCATGGCTTTGCTTTTTAAAAGAACAGACACTTATTTCTTCCTCTTGACATGGCTGCACATACAGAGCACAGAACAGAAAAGGGAGGGCTTCCAATGCCTTCAATTAGATCTGAATCAAGTCCTTACACCAGTGGGACAAACTGTTCTCACTCATCTCCCTAGCCTGACTTCAAGTGAGTGAATTAGGGTTGCAAAATAGGACAGTTAACAGCAAAAGCCCTGTAACTACAGTATGAATTTATGCAACCTCACACACTGTAAAAGGGCAGAACAATTCAATCCCAATTTCCAGTCATCTGCCTGCCCAAAATGGGGTTATGAATGAAGCCTCTTTCCCTATCTTTAGATATCGCACTTACATTTCCTGGTGCTGAATAGGGATCAAACTCTCAGCAAGGCTGTAACAGCTTTCAGGACAGGTAGAACAGTCTTGTGTTAACTATGATGATTCTGAGATCTTTGGTTATCTAATCAGACTGCAAGCTCAACATTTTTCATGATGCACCCTTCTGCTCTGCTTCCCCTCTTTTCACAAGTTTGTAGAAATTTAATACCTTTAAGGATTTTGTCAGATCTGACTGAAACTGGTCACTAGGTTCAGAAGCATTCCAGTTTCAGACACACAGACACACATAACATGACTGCATATGTCTTGTTTCCTTAGGAAAGCAAGAGAAATTACTTTTTTTTTATGCTTCCTCTCAGTCCTTGTCTTTAGGCAACCCCTTCTCCTTCTGTTTATCCATCTGTGAAAGTGAGAGAGCATCTACCTTCCCCACAGTGACAGATGCTTAATTAATTCTAGAGGGTGAAATTCACCCCTTTGCAGACAGCCAGCACAAGACCCAGAAAGCACTTGCACCTTATTTCAGAGGTTTAAGTAAAATGCGAATACTGCACATGTAGCAGCACACAGAAAGGTTATGAATGCAAAACCCCAGTCTACTTCAAGTCAATGGAAGCAGATGCATCTGTTATCAAGCCACTAGAGGAGCATTCCCATCGCTCAGGGGCAATGGCTGAAGCATTGCCATTTCTTACTTTTGACAGAGTTGTTGCCTCATTTCCATGTGCTGCCCCAGCTATTGAATTGTGCTTGTTACAATTGCCCACTGTTATCTGTCTCGCCCTCCTTGGAACTGGAATCATCAACATCTGTAAGCCTGTGCAATACCTAATGCAATCCATCCAAAATCTCTTCCCTAAGACTCTTCTATAATACAGCAATGACACTAAAAACATTAACGCAAGCTCTGGGTTAAACTCAGGTATATGCTTTGTGGAAACAAACTGATCCAAGTTTGTTTTGCAAGAATACAATATTCACAGGAAAATTCTTCCCTACACCTCAACCACTACTTGCTGTACTCTACAGGACTATTGAAACATTTTCCACCAGAGTGCAGATGTCATATGGGTATGTAGGCTCAATTAACACATGCTGACAGACAGCAAGACACACACACACACACACACAAAAATAAAATAAAAAAAAAAATCGAAGCCTTGGCAAGCTTGAAAAGTTACTGTATTGATTATGTCATATTGCATCTTGTAGTGCTTTAACTTTTGAGGCTTCTGTGCTGGGAGAGAAAAATCAGAGAAGCAATAGGGAAGTCTGAAAGGAAAAGATGGAAAGGGTTCTTGGAAGAGGCGTTGGGTCAGGACTGATCAGCAAGTGTCACGGCAGAGACCATCCTGCCAGCTTCCCTTGCCAAGGGTGGGCAAAAGCCCTTCACAGAGCAGACGTTTTATTACTCACACATCTCTGACTACCCAAACTGATCTTAAAGCACTTTGGCATGTCCCAAGGGTCATTAGAGATGACTTCCTCTCTGCATTAATAATGAAACAGCTCTTAACCAAAATTAAGCTGGAGCAGCTTAATAGCATTTTCAAATTGACAAATCTGAAACAGCTAATTTCTTATTCCCCTCTTGCCCATACAATTAGCAATGGGAGAAAACTTCAAGGTTTTCCTCTCTTTAATGCTGAAGATTCTTAAAAACTTCTACAAGAGACAGAAACAAGCAGCCATCTCCCTCTGATTAAATGATTTGACACCTCTTTCAAAGCGGTGCAGGGACTGCACAAGAGCTCAGAAAAAACATGGCTAAGCAAAACCAGAAATGGTCACTGGTTTTCCCAACTGGAAAAATGATGGGTTTGTGAGGTACAGGTTCATCCTCCACTTACCACAGAACAACGCTTCACTAGATTCTTTCAGAGTTGAATTGACAGGGAAGTGTATAAGCCTGTGTACCTGCTGCACATCATGCAACTTCTGTGCTCGTCTTGCAGTGAGTACCAGCTGGACTAAGCACATGCCCCTTGGTCTCCTGGTAAACAACCATCTGTACATGCAGACACAGTTATAGATTTTAATGAAAAAAAATAAAGCAAAACTTTCCATGCCCACCTACATGGCTTAAAAGCCACTTTCAATTTTCAAAACAGAGCAGAAGTTTCAGTACCTGTAGCTCTCAGGTAAAGCTCCTAAATGCTGTAATGTTTTTTGAAAAAGGATTTAGGCTTTACAGTCACTTGGGATAATGCTGTCACAAGATATGCAGCTGACTTTTCTATGGCTACATGTGAGAGTCAAATGCTCTGCTTCTCAGCCAAGTGCCTGAACCCTAAAAGCCACTTTCCCCTGTCACCTGCTACAAAATTAGAAGCACTGGAAATATGGGGCAAAGGGAATCTCTAATGAGGAGTGTTGACCCAATTAATGGACAGGCCTTTCATAGTTTACTGTACACACAGTAAACACATCAGGTTTTACTGTGCATCATAATAAAAGACAGCCCTGCTGGATGTTGTGGCAATAGCTGTATACATTCCGAGATGAATTTCTGGAGTATGAATTCACAACTCACCAATACTCTGGGGGAAAAACAGCCAACAACTAAACATGCAGCAGCCGATGCAGCAAGTCAGAGTAGATGTCGGATGTACTACACAGTTCAGGTCTTTCCGTTTCCATTTGACTCGTCCAACAAGAGCAAATGAAGCAAGTCACTGTGACAGCCTAGAAGGCACCAAACTGTCATTCCAGTGATCTGTGATAAACCACAACAAAGTTTCCCTCCTCCAGAAAGAGCACCCATTCGCTCTGCAATGTTTTCACTACAGCCTGCATGCATCTATTCCACTGAGGCTCAAACACCGGCCTGATGCACAGCAAACATTTCATCTGGGGAAGAGTGAAAACGGGATATTGACAAGGAAGGTTTTCCCTCCTGTCTCTCTGTCAAACACAGGAAACAAAAATAAAGGATGCAATCTGCCCCTTTTGTAAACAAACAATCCTGTCTAGGGAAAGAAAATAAAAAATCCTGCCTGGTTACCCCATGTGGATCTTACAAGGGCCTGGTGAACAATATGTCAGAATAAATAAGTGCTTGGACTTGTTAATCACCTTACAATCTGATCACTGTGCCAGTAGGGGAGCTAAATAGGAATAAGGGAGAGAAGGATGGGCATGGGCAGTCTTTCAAACAGACCTACCCTAGAGGGAACACCACTTAAGCATGCACCATATTTATCTCTGCTCTAAATGAGCAGTGTCCTTAATTTAATCTGGGTGTAAACAATCTCAGCAGTGAAGAATCACAGTACTGAGTTTACATAGAGAACTGTGCGCTAAGGGACATCATACCAGAAAGTCTCAGCACAGGCAATTTTAGTTGGTGTTGGGCCTGTCTCAGTTTCATTTTGGTGGCTAAATATGGAAGAAGAGCTGGACGATGGTTTTGTAGACAGGTACTTCAAAGCTCCAGGTAAATTCAGTGTTCCTGGGCAAAGGGTATTAAAACTACAAAGACTGAACCACTTGTTGCCCCAATAGTTTAGGGAAATAGATGGGAGACTTGCTGATCAAACAGCAACAGTAAGTAGTCCTCTGCTCTGCTTGTAAGAGCACTTTGAGAACCTGCCTCATACACCTTCATAACCATCAACTCAAGGGAAAGGATTTGAAGATCAAGGAAGAGTCCCACATCTGAAGATGAGGACAAATGACCTCTTCCAGCTTTGATGAAATAACAAAGGGGAAACATCCTTTGCTGTTCTTGAGGGGAAAGAAAATACACACTCATGAAAAGAAATAGATTTCCTAGATGAGAGGCAGAAAAGCATGTTACAGAGCAGATTTCCAGAATGTTTTCAGAAACCTGCCGCAAAGCTGTTGGCAAGAACTTCTGGCTTCGATAACATGCTGACTGGCAGCCTGGGGACAATCTTCTGCTGCATTCCTGTTGCCCTCAGAAACATTTCTTTCACCATCGGCTTCCACCACCTGATGCTCAGTTTACCTGCATCCCTTCGTCACCGCTGCCCCTGCTGCTTCGCTTACTTGTACTAAGAAATGAAAATAAAAAGGGGCACAAAAATGAACAACTGCTCATCACAGAGTGGTGCCCCAATCTTGATTCATTGTCAGTTCCTTTCCTCCTTCCCACCTTGCTTTGTACACTGCACAGATGTTTAACTCTGATGCCTGCTTACTTTCTCAAGCGCCTTATTGCAGCAGCTGGTCCTCTGAGAGAGGCTTTCTTCCTCCGGCTCTCCCTTCTGCTCCACACAGAAGGATAGCTTGCTGTTATCCTGTCTTCTCATGCAGGAAATGCTAAAGCCTTCTGCCTCTCACATTAACTGCAAAAAACCTGAAAAAGGGGCTCTTTTCCTCCCTTTTCTGGCTTTATGTTTCTTTTCGCCTAAGAAGTCTAGCCTCTTCAAATAAGCATTAGGCCAAAGCATTCATCTCATACCTGGCTGCTGCGCTAACACTACAGAGATAAAAATCCACCCACACGATGAGGGTGGGGGACAACACTTTAGACAGATCTTGATGCACATGACTGCAGAGAATAAAATTTAATCAGGGCTACGGTTCAGCAACACCAGTATCCCAGTTATTCTCATAAAACAAGAGCTATGGGGAACTTAGTAAAGAATAAAAGGAAAAACAGCGTGGTGGTGCCTACACAATGTAGGCATATGTGGCATAATTCACCTGTCCCTATTATGCCCAATCAGAAAGACCTTCAGATTGTAGTATCCAAATGATAACGTTCTGGTGGGAGCATTTTTTTTTCCCTGCCCCAAGAGAACATTAACCCAGACACAAAGAAGTTATGTTGATTTAGGCAGCTATCCAAAAAAAACCCTTCTGTTCTTCCGTATTAGTATCTTCAGGATAAACTGAACTTCTCTGCCAGGTTAAGTTAAATTTAAGGCATATACCAAATAGAAAGTTTCTTCAGTTTTATTAAAATTGAAAAGTAGTATATCAGAGGTATATTGTCATGACATACAGTTCTCAGGCGCTATATTTTATATGGATGCAATTATTCCAGCTATTCATCACAGAACTCCAAAACCAACCTTCAAAACTATCATAATGCAAGATTCATTGAATCCAGCTGTTATTAAATACCAACAGGCTCCATTATCGCTTTTTATATCTGAACACTGTAATATCAGCTATTAGTCTTTTATATTAACATTGCATCTTTCGAAAAGAATTACTTCCTTTCGCAACAATGGTAAACGTTAACTACCTTGTATATTTCAGTCACATATACATTATGTATAAGATTGTGATCTGCTAAACAGTAATGGAGAAAAACAGAAAGCAACAAAGACTTGCTTTGTAAAAGATTTCTTTCTTTTCTAAGAGGAAAGATATGCATTGCACAATGGAAAAAAACATTTGGAATAAAGTGTCAAAGTCTTTTTCCACTGAGACATAGAAATACGGTTCAGTATTTCTGAAACAACGTAATTCTTCATAGCAAAACAATGCATTAAAATGAAATGGTTAATGTTACTTGTATGACAGCAATGCCTAAAGACTCCAAGCAGCATTGTATGCAAACCAGAAAAAGTGCTTGTCTTTCTTTTGTATTTCAATTGTAAACTCCTCACAGCACAGATAAAGTACAAGTTAGCATACATAGATCAAAGCAGACTGAGGAGAGAACTCGTGATTTTTCCCGCTCTTGTTTAAAGAACTATTCAATATGTCATACTGCCACAATCCAATCGTTTTTAACCAACATATTGAGGCATCATTCCCACATCCACGATCACATGAATCACTGAGGTTCTGCAAAGCTGCCCTGACAAGCTTAAGCCTCAAAGTCCGATTTAGATATCCATGATCAGACCTGACTTTGAAGATGCATGCAAATTGTAAATCTCATTGCTTTTCCAGAAAGTAAAGTTATGTAAACCAGCGTTAGCATCAGGTTTAAATTAATGTTTACACTGATAAGTAAATTGAAAATCACATTGCTTGCATGCATTACATAAGCTAATTCCAAATCCCGATTTGCAAATATTTACAGAGCTCTAACTCAGTCATTAAACCAGATACTTACAAATCATTTGGAAATCACTAGTTCATGTCAACTTCATTTTTCATACAGTGAAATTAGGCGTGAAGGGGTAGCAAAGCAGCTGAAATGCCCCATTATTTCTTGTTCAAATTCACAAGGCAGGAAGGTGGCTATCTATATTAAGGCTGAAGCCGAAGATTCAACAGTAGCACTGGTTATGCCAGGTTAATCTGTTGCTGTTTTCCCTTCAGTCAGCAGCTGCTCCTTCCCATTCCTGGCCGTTTGGCAATCAGATCCATTTCCCAGCCTAGTTTACCACCTGGCCCCAGGAACAGGTATGTTGAGGCAAAAAACTGAAAAGCAAGGGAGCCTACTAAAATTAATACTGACACCAAAAAGTTGCCATGCTATGCCCTAGGACACTAGCCATTACCTGTCCTGTCTACATTAACCTGGGTACTTCAGCTCCATCAAGCAAGATGCTGCTTTTGAAATTGATAATTCTGCATTAATTACACTGGTGCTAAAAGGAAGCAACTTGAAGTACCAGTGATGCTGCAGAAGAGCCTTCAAAGCTCTTACTTTTAGGGATGCCATATCTATTCCCTCTTGGAATAAGATTAGGATGCCCTTGCTCACCACAAGCAGTACTTGACTTTTTACATACTCCAACTAATTTCACCAAGAGCACTCATTCTACTCAGTGCCAGTTGTGTTGCAATCTAAAATTTAATAGCTTCCACATAAAACTTTTAGGTGGATATATTTTTAATGTAGAATATAAATAGTCAGATATTAACACTCATTTACAAACTGCTGATTTTATAAAAGCAAGCAACATGATTCTATTAGGGATCAGCAGGAGATGTTACAGGTTAAAACTCGGAGGGTCTTTCACAGTACTATTGATTATTGAATAATATAATCAATATTAATCACACTTTCAGACATAATTTCTATTTTTTTTTCAAATGAAAAAGCATCTCTAAGCATTGAAAAAGAAGGAGTTTTTTTTAACCTGGCATCTAAGGAAAAAAAAAAATTGCTCTAGTCATGTCATCAAAGGCTACAATGTCCTACAGCCTAAATTTGCCTTTAATGAAATTGCCATAGGTTTGTACAAAAGAGTTTTAAACCAGTTTAAATATAAATCTTTAATAGTTGGTCATATCTACCTTTGATAGTAAGGAATGAAGTTGGAGAATCACAAGTTTCCTGCTCACGCCTGTGATAAGTGTCCACAGGATTTCTCTGTTCCTACTTGTAACCCACTTTAGAAGTCAAACAAGAAGGGAGCACTTTCATTCTGCAACAAAACCAGGCACCCAGGTAGAAGACAGACTATATCAGCATGCCCAGCCTCACATTTCTTATTAGGCATCAGGGGACCACATGAAACTAACCCTTGACATACAAATTTATAGGACACCAGCATCCTTCTTTCAGATAAGGACAACATGTGGGAATGGCTGACAATTCCTCACAGTTTTGTTCCCTGTTGCATGAAGGGGGCAACACGTTTCATTACTCATCACTCTTTGTTGCCACTTTTCCCTGAAATGTTAAAAAGTCTCTGTAAACTCATTACTGAACACAAAAATACATGACTTTAGATTCCTCCAAGAATGTTCAGCATAAAGTTCACCATGAAGTAACAGCCATTATCGAAAGATTGTTTCAAAAGAGGGCCCAAACCATTTGATGAGCATAATAGAAATAGCGCAGAAAAACTGTTGACATTTCCTTAGGATTCAAGCAGAGCTAAACTTGCAACAGGTATTGATTTTTTGTTTTCTTCACAAGTATACATACATTATTTAATACAACTGAACAGTTTGTAAACCAACTTTCCTGTGCCGTTGAAATACTGATGTCTTTTAGAAGGTTGAAACCTCTGCTGTAAATCTCAATTCCATGTACGAAGTGCACTGCTCTAAAATACTACAGCTTGATCTATGCAAAAGCAAAAACTAAGTATTTTCTTAACTGACATGGTGTACTTTATGGTTTTTACAAGTTGATCTTCATCATGTTCCACATCTCCCTAGAAAAAATTAACTTCCTTCCTTTTTCCTTTGGAAAAGACAGGAAGCCCTTTTTGAAAAACTCCATTTTTACAAGTTCGAATATTTTCACAGTAGACCAGCAGTCCTTTTAATTCAGCATCACCACTCCTACTTACCACCAAGAAAACGCAGTATAAACGATTATTGAATAATCTGCACAGATGAATAGCTAGCTTGTCTTATGCAGTATACAAGCTTTTAGAATGCTTATGTATCCTAACATGACTATGTAGGGATTTCTTTTTCTTTTTTTTTTTGGGGGGGGGAGGGTGGAAATCAACTGCATTGTTGTTATTTACACTAGAACAACCATTAACATTCCAATATAATTTTTCATAGCCACAGTGCCAGTCTTCCTTACCCTCCCAGCCAAACACCAAATCATTATACAGTTGAGATTTACAAGAGATACCAGAAATACATATGGGAGAACAACATGATTAACTCACAAGTTCTCTAGGGGCTTCACTGTGGAATGAAGAGATTGAGTGACATCCTAGCCTTGCACAAACTGCTCACAAGATCCGTGAGGCTTGGGAGCCACTCAACAGCAGGCTTAGCTCTTGAGACTAACCTTTTGAAGGCAAAGACAATCTCTGCCCACTGGTACTACAGATCAGCATTTGTTAAAGGCTTTTCTGCACATGGTTTGAGACTGGAAAAAGTGGCAAGTCTTACTCCGCTTCTACTGGGCATTTGCCAACCCTTCCCCTTCATCAAGTCCCTTGTCTCTCTATAGTGTCCAACTCTTGCTCTTTAAAAATTCTAACAGCCCAAGATCTGATAGCTGGGTAGCAACGAACACCTGCACAAAGATCCCATTAGTCCTAGCAGGCCAGGTGCACTGATTTCCTACTTCCACACCCTTTTGATTTTCCAATTTTCCATCAGGTAAGAGATAAAGCAAAATATATCCAGAAGATGGATGGAAAATTTTAGATGACACCTAGCTTGACACACTTTTTTCTAAGCAGTTTGATCTGTATCAGAGACAGCAAGACACCAGACTGGATGAGTTTCTATACCATGCACAGCTTCCCTGTTTTACTCACAGCTAAAAAATTCTCAGCAGGGATCAGGTGATCCTTTGTATTTGTACAGGGCATAGGACTCTGATGCTGTGGCATCCTGAAAGTCCAATTACAAACAAGAATAAATAGTATTTAACGAAGAATATACACCTTGAACTAATTGACTCCATTGTGCACTTCAGAAAACTAGCTCAGCACTGAAAAGATACTAGAATTCTGCTTGCTCTACTAATACAAACAAGAGATAAAAGCTTTTAATGTTTTCCATGTGTGCCTTCCACAGTGATTTAACTCAGGCAGGGAGCTACATATGGATAAACTGAGGCACAGAGGGCTGAGGAGGCAACCCCCAAGTCAGAACTGGGAGGAAAAATGCAGTTACATAGATTAATATATTCAGAGTGATTTTACAAAACTGATAGATTCAGTCTCTAGAGAAAAGAGGTGGGATAAGACAAATCAGTTTTCCGAATAATACTGATTGCAACTGCCTTCTACCTTTTCACATTACAGAACCCAAAGATATTAATAGAAAAAAAGGTGTATTTTTGCCACTAATAAAAAATGATATGATTAAATTTTGAGGTGGACTTTTCCACTGCCTTGTAACCTGTGGAATCACATGCATCTGTTGGAGGCTGGTATGAAACACCTGTTGATCTGTGTAGCAGGATTTTACACACCTGACATGCCAAATGACTGCTGAAAAGATGACCTTGCATTTAACCTCCTGGGCCCTGATCTGGACTTCTGCATAGCACAGCAAGTTCTTCCTTGCTTGATACCTAAAAGCAACTTTGAGCATGAAAGTGGAGGTGAAGCAACACATAAGGTTCCTGCTGGATCTTGGGCCGAGGTAAAATCTCACATCCCTCCTTTGACTTTACTCCCAAAACACCTATTTAAGGGTCCTCTGAAGACGGAGCTCATAAGGGATTTCTTCTACAGTACCAGCAGAACATTGCTGTGAGCACTCTCTCAGCTTTTCTTTCCATAAAAGATGCAATAAGCTGATGCACACTGCACTTTGTTTCTGCGTTCTCCACAAGCTACTTGCTTCAGAAAATGAGGAATATTTTGACACAGCTGGACTTGCATGATGCAAAAAACCCTCCACAGTTCTAAAATGATCTTTTGTCTATCAGTGGCTACTGAAGCTAGCCCAACACTGATAGATGCAAACTGCATCAGCAGATACTAAGCTCTGTTAAACTATTAGGCCTGTGCACATGTTTCTGTCCAATTATTATGCTGTGTAGTGTAGATACAGACTAGTAGTCCTTAAAAACCCGGAAAGTGAACAGCCAATAATAACTTCCTGTGAGGAAAGAGTGCTAGCACTCCCATTTTACCCATGGGGAGCTGAATAAAGTTAACAGAGCCTAAATGACTTCCCCAGATTTCTCATGGAGATTTACTTTGCATAGCAGATCTGAATGCAGGTCTCTAGAATCACACAGCCAAAATCTTAACAAGAAGTTCACACAAACTACATTCTGGGCAGCTTTAACATCTTTCCCTTTCCGTCATGCATCATCAGTTAATTTAAGTTTGAACTCTCAGACACCACAGCACAGACTTCTACTAGTTCATCTACATCTCTATCAACTTGTCTTAACCATCTGTCATTTGCATTATTTATCAAACTCTGACAGCATGCACAGCACTCCACCAAAAACACATGGGAAGAGCCAAGCCTTGCCCAGAGGAGCTTATAATCTAAAAGATGCAAGATATGACATGAGAGAAAAGCCAGGTGTGCAGCAGAACATCTGTCAAAATGTATTGGACAAGACGTAAATTCACTGCCTTTCAATCAATATGCCTAAGCACATTATAGTAATAATCTAAGACCTGAGGAGAGGCCAGGGATGCTCACACTGAAGCGATGGCTCCCCGTGATAATACCTGAAGCTTTACCTGTTACTGCATCAAGGCTTCAAACTGATTTCCTTGCTTGAAATATCTGACATTCCTTGGGCATATTATCCAGGGCTATCAGTCAACATTTTCTTTTGATGGTTATTGCCAGCAGGAGTCTAATAACGCAAATCAATCATACGTGAGTCTCACGTTCCTATCCCCGCTTTGCCCCGTTGCCTGAAGGTTGTTCTTAGTAGTCATATAGCTAAGGAAGTCCAAGCACAACAAGGTATACAGAATTTAGTCCCATTTAGCACAAATGTAGTTTTACCTCTCTAGCTGTTCTTAAGAACTCTATTTTAAAAGGGAAATTCAAAGCAAAAGAGCTACACAAGTCCTACCTGCACTTTCCAAAAAGTCTGTGATTTTGATGCCTCCACTCATCATTTGTGTGCCACAGTCCTTCACCAAAAACTTTATCCAAGGAAAATAAAACATAATAATTAACTACTATCAACCAAAAGATATCAGAATACATACCTTCTATCTTCACTAGGGCATTGCACCACTTGTCTAAATATTTTCTACCATCTCAAAGAAGTCATCCATCAAAAAAAGATAATTCTTCAGTTATTTAAGAATAACTTCTTATACCTTAAGAACGATGATTTATCTATGTAAACAAGAATATAAATAGATATATGGATACAAGAATATAAATAGATATAGGGATGTATATTTTACAAATACTTCAGTAATACATGTTATTTTAGCTTCTGTGATTCTAAAACCAGCTACATTTTTAAAACCAAAGAGGTAAAGCAAAAAAAACCATTGAACTGCTGATCTACTGGACCAGCAGGAATTTCAAGTACTACTTCAAAACATATTTGCATAGATAAATATTAACTAATATGCATTTGCATCTCAACAGATACAATTTCAGTTCTTGAAAAACTAAAGACTCTGTATTTTGGTGTATCTTAAGAGTTACATACTTTAGGTACTTACTTCTAGGTGAATGGAAGGGATTTCCTTCCTCTGTTACAAACTCCCACAGAGCAATTGAATTAGAATGTCGAAACAGTAACCTCCAAGCAGAGCAAAGAGCATGTGACTATATTCAGGTGAAAGGAATAAACCACCAAAACTAACCTACCCTTCTTCAGCTGTGCTCCTATTACAATTTCTAGTAAATGTCTTGCTACACAGCCTTGGTGAAAAAAACTGGAAAACTTTTAAAATGTTAAGGTTTCAATCACTAGCCAAACAATAGAAGTGCATCACTTTATTAAAGTTCCATAATTAGTCAGTCTGTATGGAAACAGAATAGACTAACAATTAAAGGATGATAAAAAGAGAAGGGCATTGTCTCAAATTCAAAGGTGGAGACTGGAACAGATTCAACCAGAAGCACAGAAAAAGCTTATGGCAGAGACTGGACTTGGGCACTGCTGTAAGCAGGCCTCTATGCTCAAGCTAATTGTTGACAAAAGCACTCAGGATTGCCCTATTATTCCCATGCCAGCATCTCCAGTTACTTCCATTTGCTGTTAGTTCCCAAGACCTCTTATACATCCTACTACATGAGGTTTTCAGCAAAGATGCACAAAACAGGGACTGATTTGTTCACTCTTGACTAAACTAAAAATGCGAATGACAAATAGGTCTAACAAATAATCCGTGCAAAACTTCAAGTCCTGTGCTTGTTTGGCTAGTGAGAAAATGAACTGTAAATCATTCCCAAAGAACTTGCAGATAAACTGTAAACTAATTAATACCAGAATTATTGATGCACAGCAAATATTTTGTAAAGAATTTATCTGAAACACTGTCACCAGTTTACACTTTATAGCATTGATTTATAAATCATTGAACAGTGGCATGTCCAATGAATACTTTATGAATGTTTGCCAACCATTTATCTTACATAATATGCTATAAATACATTGTAAATACTGAGAATGTTATTTGTAAATTACAATCTGCGTACTACCTATCACGGTTTAGAGGCATGCTCATTCTTTTGCCTCATACATTGGGCTTAAAAAAGGAATCTAGCCCCACACTTTGGGTTTAGTGCTATGAAATACAATTCTTGCCTCTGATCATTCAGCAATGCTAGTCTCTATCACATCTCTGTTTTATTTTCAGGCATGCATACTTGTTTTTCCTACCATGCCTTTCCTGAAGCATTGAAGGAGTTCCCCATAAACGTCCACCATCTGTAGACTCCTCTACCTGCTTCCTGTGTCACAAAGCTTAAGAAGAAAAGACTCTTGGCATTGCTTAGAGTGCTTTGGGGTTGGCACTGTTGCCTTTTTAACCATATTCTAACTATCAAACATTCCTATTTTCAACACTTCTTATAGCCAATATTCTGTTCATGTGCTCTTTTGTACACCTGCATTCACATGCTTTGCCTTGAATGATCCTCAGATAGAAAGTTCTTCAGGCAGGAACTGCCTTTTTCTTCTGTTCCTTGTAGCACAGTTAGATAGTTAGAACTATGGACCCTGGATTCAGGACTGGGGTCACATGTGGAGTAAAGACAAATATTAAATCATATTAAGTATTAACTCAAACAAGGCCTGATTCATTTCTTTATCACATCTCTTAAATGCCAAGTGCTCCAACTTGTCAAACTTCAGGGAATAGCTGAGAAGTATGCCTGTATTAGTCAAATCTTTTTCCAGTCTGACATGTCCTCAAAAATGTCCTAAAGGTAGACATGTATCTAGAAGAAATCACAGATCCCAAGGTATTAAGATCAGAAAGGGCTACTGTGATCAACTTGCCTAGCCTCCTGCACAAAGCAGGCCAAAAAAGCTCACCCAACAGATCAGTCACTGAAACCACAGATACTTCTCAGGTGAGGCACAAGGTAGAAAGAAAAATAAGGCTGTGAGCAACTTGATTTAACTTTCCAGTTAGCCCTGCTTTGAGCAGGAGGCTGGTCTAGATGACCTCCAGAGGACCTTTCCAACCCACATTTCTCTCCCATCCTATGATTTCATATGGCTAGCCCCATTGCTTTTAATGAATGAAGTGTCCAAATGCAATTAAGTTCAATCTTTCCTGAAAATTCTGCCTGAATAAACAAGTACAGATGGTGACACAAAATATATTTTGTTCTAAATTGCTGGTACTTTTTTTCTTTTTTTAAAAAAACAAAACACACACAAAAAAAATGTACTACGCTAGCCCTCATTCTTTTTCAACTCTAAATCCCAACAGGGCTTTGGAAGAAAATGCTTTCTTCTTCCTGCTTTATCAGCCTATCAAGATCCCCTAATTCCTGCTGTTTTGAGAACACACTTTTAGCAAATAAGAGTGCTTCAGACCACTGGGGAGTCTGAAGCACTGATTGAAAGTCACGAGCTACCATAGTTTTTGCATCACCAAATTGATTTTGCCTGCCTTTTAAACACGTAAAACATCACGGTGAGGACAGCACAGGAGGAGGAAGATATGTTTTTTTTCTGAATTTATTATCATTATTTCTGTTTCAGCTGTACCAAAAGTGACTGAAACCAAGGCTGCACTGGTGTAAAATGCCGGGCATAAGAGGCAGGCTTTGTCCTAAAAACCTCATAAGTGAAACAAGAGATGCTAACAGCTAGGAGGGGGAAAGAATTTAAAGCAATTTTCCCCAAATCACATGGTAAAGCAGTAGCACAGTCGGCAACATGACTCTCTCCTGACACCACACAGTTGAAGCAGCAGGTCCCCATGGAGTTTCTGCAGTTGCTATGCAATTAGCTATCTTACATTCCTATCCACAGGAATGCAGCAGGAATAAGATCTACTACCTGGCCAGGTGGCAGCTGATCAGCAGCATCTTGCCTCCATGAGAGGCAGTAACTCCTTAGTTACTGAGGGCTGCCTTGCATATGTACAGTGTTTCAGCTACTACTAAGTTTGCAATGACTCTCTCCCTTTTCTGCCCAACTTTGGATAATTTCTAGAGAAAAGCCACAAATTTACTTAGAGAAGCAAGAATGTTTTTTGCAGCTTATTTGTACCTATTTCAGAAAACGTCTCTTACCCATAGTTAAATTATACAACAAAAGCAATAAATTTAATATGTTGCTCACTTAGGTTTTAACGTTGCCTAAGTAATTTCCTAGGATGATATGTTTTAAAGCCACTGAAGAGCACCATGTCTTTAGCTAGCAGGTAATACATCCATCTCTGCAGTCGACTGAAGACCTCAGTATGGCTGAGTTAGCAGTAGGGGGTTGCTTGGCAGAGATGCTGTGGGGGATCTGCCTGCCTCAAATGGAGTTTATTTTTGCCATACTAGAATACGTAATGACAAAGGTGTAATGTATCCCTTGACTCCAGTAATGACTGATATAATTCTCTTCTGTAGACTAATTTACTCCAGCCTGCCTACGTATTATTAAAATGCCAGTCACCAGAGCATCAAAGCAAATACTGGTCATTAAGTATTAGCGAAATAACTGCACTGCAAGCAAATGAGAGGAACATTTCCTTCCTGTACTCCACTGATCACCCCAGAACATGGCTGCAGGACTACTATTTCTTTGATTTCCTTATTCCACCTTGCCATATCTAGCTCATCTTTCTGTTTAACTCTTCTACCTGTATTGAGTTAGGGTGGTTGGATTATTAAGGAGATGGCTGATTTAGTCCTATTTACCATTGATAATTACACTTTCTAAGACAAGGATGATCAAATCTCATCCTTTCAGTGATGAGCAAGGCTCTATGGTGGTCAAGAAGAACATTTTCCACCCTCACAAGGCATTGGGGAACAAGTGTTTTGCATCCCTGACATCTGTACTTCCTCCAATTTTCTGGGGATCAAGAAGCCCAAATTCCACAAAGTCTGCTAGAGACTTCTTCATTGCTATTATGTGGAAGGTTTTTCAATACTGGTGCATGGGCAATAATATCATAATATCAGCCAGGTAATCTTTTTTTTCTTTCTTTTTTTTTTTAAATTTAAGGCAATATTCCAGATTGATGGACAGCCTTATCAAAACCCCTTTCCTTTGCCTAGGTTTAAAAAAAGTAACTAGTGATTATTTTAACAGAGTCCAACTAGTGGAACCACCTGAAATTTGATTCTCTTCACTATATACTACATTCAACACTTAAACTGTGACGCAGCTTAAAAATAACCACTAGATTTGCCATGTACAATGTGGCAAATTTCTTCAGGGACTTTTTCCAGTGGAGAATCAAGACAAAACTGTGTTTATCCCTCTTCAGAACATTTCCAATTCATTATGGTAAAGGGCAGCTTATTCTGAAAGATATTTAATTCTCAGAGCAAAATATTGCTGGCCTTTGTAATAATTCCAAACAGCAGACTGTTTCTACAGGCTCTGTCTCCTCGGTGGCAGATCCTACCCACAGCATTATCAGTACAGAATAATTTCAGTGCCCTACTGACATCAGCAAAGCAATTACTAGCTATAGACACAGGTAGTTGTCAGTCTTTCCCAAGGTCTTCCAGAACCTGTTATTTGGTCACATCAGTTAGCATTTGCCAAAGCACAAAGGTCAACAGCTTTGGCCTGAAGCTCAGGCTTTTTTCTAGCTTGTGTGGGCACCAAACGACTGTGAGCTCTAGCAACAAGACAGCAGTCTTCTCTCGGAGCTCTGTGGCAGTCACCACTCAGCCCCATTAGCGTGACCACAAAGATGTCATCATAAGCTAACATTCAGCAATAAGTTCCCTTCAGTAAGACCCTATTTGCTGTTTGCTGGGAGAGAAATCATTAGAGACGCTGTAGGAAGTTTACTAATTCTTGGGCCTTACCTGGGCATCTGGTGAGTTGCTCCATCCTCCCTTTCACAGCAGAGTCATGTCCGTCAAAAGAACTGTATGAAGAGGAGTAGAAAGACTTTCCCTAAGAAAAGTGGATGCATATTTTTAAGCTGAAGTTGTAAAATTATCACATGATTCCAGGAACTGACACTTTATAAACAAAAAAAGCAGATACGAAACTTATAATGAAAGACTGGAGCTGAACCTGCCTACAGTATTTCTGCATTACAATTAGAGAGAGAGCTTGTATCAAGTCTCTTTGGCTACAGTTGCAACCATGGAAATACAAGGTTCAATTTCTGAGTTACTGTCTAGAGTCCCAGGCAGGTTTGTATAGAGCCATTTTAGTTTCATCACTACAACATAATTAGCAGGAGATAACACTAGTTCAGGTGGCTCAGTACATGCTGCAATGACACCTCCCGCTTTGATCTAAAGCAATCCACCACAAAAATATTTAGTTCTACATGACCTTTAGCACTGACGTATAATTTTATGTCTTCAAAACTTTCTTGGAACATCACCTCCTTAATCTTCAGGAGTGCCAAGAAAAGTTACAGGCTTCTCGCCCAAACTGGCATCAGCATATAAACAGCAGAAAACCAGCAACATTCACAGAAGTGGAAAAACATGAATCCATGCAGAAGACTGCGCACACAATAGTGTATTTTGTTCTCAGGCAGCAAAATTCCCCAAAATTGCAAAGGAAATCTGTGATCTGACTATAATGGGCCCAAGATGGTCCAAAACTGTCAGTTCCAAATATCCACCACATCATTGCTAAACTCAAGTTCTCTGATTGTTTTTGAATCAGAAAATGAAAAAATGAGGTTAAGGGGGTTTGTTTGTTTTTTACCTTCACTTTCCTTTCAGTAGTTATGCAAGTTGCTTTTTCCAGAGTGTGGGGGAAGTTGCATCCATGAAGATTAGAAATAGAATTTAAAAATAAAAACAGATATTCTCCAATATTCACATGACTCCAGCAGCTGGGGTTTCAAGGAAAAAACATATAGAGAGACATTAAGTATTAGGGCGTAACATTTTCTTCTCTGGTTTTGATAGCATCAGGCTGGCAGATACACAACTGCCAGCTACAAGACTGAACCAGAATTACATGTTTTGTTATGAACCTTCTAATAAGAACATTACCATCCTCATCTTTTAGAGCACAGGAATGCCACTACACTTTAGATGCTTATTGAAATGTATTCTATTGCCGATCCAGAGCCCATAGAAATCAGTGGAGATCACTCATTTTGAGTTCAACAGGCTGTGGGTCAGTTTTAAACTCAATTTGAAGCAGCTTGGTGTTTCGAGCTGCTTTCTCCCTCTGCCCCTAGCACTGCTAAAGCTGACAGATATCAAGATGTCTAATACAACCAGCTGTAGACTCATCATCTAGCCTTTTCTTCATTTTCATTTCCTGTTTAATTCTTAATTCTGAATACATTACCTTCAATGCATCAATTTGACTTTGAACTCCCATGTTTCTCTGCAAGCTGCCTAGTTCACAGAATGCATACATACATATTCCTCCTTTTTTCAGAAAAAAATTTGTTTTTCAGGTGAGAAACATAGAAGACAATATTCTGTATAGAATACAATACTCAGCACTTCCAGAAATTCATGCATCAAACCCTTGCATGCTTACCTCATTGCCAAGCGTATTTCCCGTAAAAACACCCAATATAAATATTTAAAAGCATAAGAAATTCATTACACCCTAACACTCATTGCTGTAGTGCTATTCTCCCTTCAGTTAAAAAGTTATATTTTATTTTCTAATCTGAATTGTCTTAGCTTCATCTCATGGTTTGTATCTCAACAGCCTGCTTTCTGACAGAAGAAAAAACCCTTTATACATATATATATATATATATATATATAAAGGCTTCTCCTTCTCCCTCCTCCCATCCCCTAGGCTTATATAGGTGTTCTGATAAAATCACCTTTTAACCTTTTCTTAGACAGGCTAAATAATTGAGTTTCTTTAGATTCTGATTTTTCAAACTTCAAACAATTCCTTTAGCTCTTTCTGAAAGGTGAGATAGAGGTGAAACAGGACAAAGTATTGTTCCCTAATGTCCACTGAGTCACTGTCACACATCCAGAGAAACCATTCAAACAGTAGCTTGGCTGTGGTGTCCCAACCACAAAATAATATGTTTATTTTTTTTCCACCACTGTTTTTGTTGTCATTTTATTGATAAAAACTACACAAAAACTAACTGATCATAATAATTAATTAAAAAAACCAAAACCAATGTTACACATTCTCCTGTGTTTTAGAAATTGTGTCAGCCAGTGAGTTTCATCAAAATACTCTTGCTTTAAAAGATTTTCCATCTGATCCATTTCAAGCACATCACTTCCATTTTGGTTCCCAAATGTCCATTAATTTTGCTTACGGCACCGCTGGACTGTAAGTATGAGAGTCTATACTCCGTTGCATGTTTTTCCCTTTTTTAGAGCCCGAAAAGTAATTATAGTGTCAACAATGAAGCACAATGAAGTAAAAATCAAAAGCACCCTCCACAGTGTACAGCCTGTGTCTTAAATGTACATGCACCCAAGTTTCTTTGTTTCTGTTGCATCAATTGCCAATGTCCTTTTGGTTCAACATAAGCTTTAATGCCCATGTCTGAAGTTTGAAATATTACTGCTTGACCATTAAAAATAAGAAAAAATATATATATAGCTATCTTTCTTTAAAAAGAAAAAAAAATTAAACAAAACAGATCTTTGAAGAGTAATAAACACTTAAGAAGGAAACATAGCTGACCCATCCCACCCAAGCCCTTGCCCTCCCCGCCCCCTTTAATTTTTACCTGTGGTTCTCCTTCCCTGGAACCGTGCAATGTAGAAAAATCAAATATACAAACAAAACTCTTAATCCATCCCTTTATGTAGCTAGAGTGAAATCTATTTTTTTTAATAAGAACTTGACAATCTTTCTTTAATATTTACATTGAGGAATTTGTTTGAAAGTTTAAAGCAAAGAAAATCCTGAAGTTCTCAGTGCGTACTGCATTTCCACAGTCTGCGGAGTTTGCTTTATCCCCTTCCCTTTGTTTGTGTTGGAACATTTGTAACTGGAATGGTCGATTTTAGTTTCTTGCCCTGGTCTCTTCTGAGATGAAAAGTCCCTCAAAAGAACTCGCCACTCCGCCCCCTGAAGAAGTTGTCTCCATCATTAGTTTGGTATTCTCTCAATGTAAATGGCTGGAGCAGCCGAACGCGCAATTGTAGCTATGAAGCTGTGGTCTCGACTGAGTTCCAGGTTGGTTGTCTCAGTCTGCTCCCGGGACATGGTATCGTACCCCTTATTTACATGGAGAGGCTTATGAGCTTGGCAGTATCCGATCACTGGTTGGTCATAACTGTAATAAGGTAAAGTCTTCATGTGGTGAGGTACCTGCACCAGAGAAAGAGATCAGAAAAGAGAAACATGTAAATAATGTGTTTAGTCATGCATTTGTACAGCACCTAGCACAATGCAGTCTCAAATACAACGGGTGCTCAACACATCTGCAATATAAACAATCACTGCACTTTTCAGTTCTTGCAGCAAGACAAAGCTTTGATGCTCTTAGGTTGTTCATAGCACATGCACTTCCCTCTTAGCAAGACTACTTAAAACCATATTAGTCAATGGGTCCACTTGTAGATGGAAGTTGCATCTAGTGAAAGCCTATGTAATACACAGATTTTTTCCGGCCCTTTGCAGCATGATGAATTCCCTTTTGAATTTCCTAGATTACAGGAAGTTACACTTAAGCAATCCATCTGCGGCCAGATTTTCAAAATGGTCTAGCGTGCTGAATTCTGACCTCTTTTGGACAATCTGTCTATGATGGTTACACTGAAAACCTTTAAAAAACTGGCCCTTCTCTCAGTGCCTTGAAAGGGGCTGAGCACTTTTACAAAACCCAGACCAGTCTGAGCATGTCAAAGGACTGGAAAACCTGGCTGCCAGCACATGCAGCTCTCAGCACAGCCGGAACACATGTTTACATGGTCCTACGACTGGCCCTACAACGAAGCTGCTTGCCTGACGTCATGATTTCTTGGGGTCCTTTCCTCTTACAACCTCACTGAGACAAACACTATCAGAGAGCCTCAACTGATGCTCACTGGAGCTGTGCACAGCCACACTTTGTAAAGATGGTCATATATTTGAAAAGATCTATCCTGAATCCCGTGTCTCTTTTTTATGTAAATACTCAGAAACTGCCAAAGTCCCCCCTTCTTTATTTTATAAATGACCTATGCTTGCAAATGTTAATCCTAGAAGTAAATGTGATTTATGGCACAACATCAAATACAAATCTTTGTAGATAATTTTATCATCTGCAAGAAATGAGCTGATCAAGTAGAAAGAAATAAGCTTTCAGAAAAAAACATACACTGCAGGAGATACAGGCAAGAGTTTATTCTAACACTGCTAGAAAACCTGAGCTCATTATAGCTGGAGATATCCTGCACATAATTCAATCTTGTAACAAATGTTTTTTTATTTTCCATGCTGAACTTTAAATGAAGACTACAGAGCTAATTTATCACAAATTTTCATTGCATGGTGCACTTCATTCAAATAGGCATGAAAAAAGCAATGCATCTCAAGGACATTATGGCTAAGTATAAGTTTTGCAGGGTTAGAGTTCCTCTTGCATTTGGATCTAATAAGCAGTTAAGATTTCCCCCCACCCTTTTCCCTGCAGAACCCTGGAAAGATTCCAAAACTCTCCCACTAGCTGGAATTTAGCTGAAAACTTCTTTGTTTTACATGGCAGTTGAATGGCAAGAATGCAAAAGACAAGCTGCTCAAAAGCATTTGATGAGACAACTGTGTTCACTTGTGGATCAAATTCAGTCATAGTGCAAGAAACTGTAACTTCCATTGGATACAACAGTATTTATGTCAATTCATATTAGGGCTTGAATTTGTCCTCAGCCTTTAAGGCAACTCTTTATGATTCCATAAAAGCCAAAACGGTTTTCATTCTGTACAGTTTAGAAATTGAGGTCCTGGCTTTACAGAAATAATACACAATATTAATAGACATCACAAATTGTGTGCATCATTGTTTGTTTCCTTCTTTTCTCCAAACTGGAACTAAAAGGATCCAGATATCAACAGCATCCCTTTAGTAAGAAGTGCCAACAATCCCCCCTGCAAAAACTAGTTCTTAGGATGACTCTCGACTCAAGGTACCAACCACAGGAACAGTTTGATCTTTCCTGATAAAATGTTTCTAGATCAACATCAAAGCCTTCAGAGGACTGTCCCTCACAAAATGGAGTGTCCTTTCCTTCCCTGAAACTATTTCTCCAAAACATAATGTGTTGCATTTCCAGAAATACATGAGGGATCAATGGGCATTTAAAGTGATAGACTTTTATACTGTTCTATTGTCTTACATTTACTCCAGGCCAAATGACAGTAAATGAAAATCAGGCCCACAAAAGCCTTTTCAGAACATGGCCTTGACTGCAGAAATCATTGCAAATGTAGACAGGTGTAAGACCACTCCTTTTGGTATATGTAAAAAGGATGGATGAAGACACCAACCATTCTAAACCAAGCTGACACTTGTATATTTTTCAAAGACCAAAAAAACATATTTAGGAACATCTAAGTTGCTGAAAATTAATTTTATAAATATTTTCGCTCCAGATTCTAAAGTAACTTCTATTTCATTTCATTATTGCTATGGAATTAATGCCTGAGACACCTAGACAAATGTCACCTTGGACATGTCATTTTATGATCTGGAAAGTGAGAATATTATTTCCTGCCCCAGTTTACCCTTGGAGACTAGAGCTCTTTGAGGCAAGGGCTGTCTGTGCAGGGACTAAAACAACACAACTGCAACCTAAGCTGGGCCCTGTAAGATGCTATGGCCTCTAATCGACAAATAAAAATGCAGACAACCATAGCAAAAAAATCCAAACAGGTCACTGCATGCCTCAGTAAATAAAACAGACCTCAGTATTCTATGTTGTCATTATCTCTGGGCCTTTTATATGGCAGATGCATTTTTTACTGGCTAGAAAGCTGAAGTAAGGCTGAGAAGTTACCTGACAGCAAATAAAGGTAGAGCCAAGAAAAGAATCAAGATCCTCAAGCAGGGTTTCCTTTGCTCTCTCCTCCATGCCACACTGCTGCCACTAACCACAGACATTTATACTAAAAAATTCTTTAAATTTAGTTTTGGAACATGCTCAATTGTAAACGAAGATAAAGAGCTGCTCAGACGGGTACACAACAGATATAAAAATAACCCCTCTCTTCCTTTCATATAATCTGTCAGAACTTCTGATTCAGTTCTTGGCTTTATGTGTTCACTCACGATTATATTCCATGACAGCACAGTCCAGTGAAACGAGTGAAGCTGAGGGATGGGATACACAATGCCAAGACATTTAGCAGAGGATGATGCACCAGTACTTATTTGTTCACAGCACTTTCTGAATCATTTCTATTTCCTCTTCTAAAAAATGATACTGTCTAATATTCACCTAAAGTGATTTAAACTTTTTGAAGCAGGAGAAGCATAAATCAACAAGAGAATGCACTCCAAAGTCATTCACGTACACGTGGTGGACATTTTGTTTTAGCCCATGTATATCATCAAATAGGTTGTCATCTTCTGCTCTTCCGCCTTACTGTAAGGTAGCCTACTGTCTATCAGATGTTGCAGATAGTTGATTAAGACAGTGAATGAATCTGTTATTTGAAGAAAGCATTGACTTTATTAACCAAGAAGCTTATTGCTTTAGAAGCACTTTAAGTGTTCAGTGAGGGTTTTAGGCTAACGGCCTGGATTAGTTAGCTAGTATTAATTTCTGAAGTCTATACCTCTGTAGATCTTCCTGCTAAATATAATAAACATTGCATCTTAACAATCACACAATCAAAACAACTGTTCCATTACAAGCAAAATTTACATAAACCTGTAGCTACAGTTAAGATTAACCTAAAAGATTTAATGGTGGAAATTTAGGAATGAAAGTCTTCCTGTTTGGAATAGAACTGATATTGGAGGGGTTAATGGCTCAACAATCTTGTTGCCATATAACTCCTTACAAAACAAGCAGGACTAACTTGGGTTTACCTGAGATTCATTTTACCTCAGGTTCAGAAATTCTGGATCTGTATTAAAAAGGTATTTCTCAAATTTCCCTGTCCAGTTGTCCTTTGAAATTCAACAGTGACATTCAGTCATTCCAACATACAAATGCATGTACCCCCATACCAGTTCAGGCAGTATTTTTATGCTATGCTCAGCAGCTTTACTTACATATGTCAGAAATATAGGGAGGTAAATTACTTACCTTACAGTATAAAATTATGATGACTATTACACAAGAAATTCTTATTTAAGAGCTCTTTCAGTGATAAGAATTCAACTTGGACTCCTGCTTCTTATAGGTGCAGCCATTAATACCTAATTGTTACCAAAACATCAATAAAAATTCTTATTCTGAAGCTTGAAGAGTACATCAGTAAAGGTGAAACTTGAATCTATTACTTTACAATTTGATCAGTTATCCACTGAACTTGGTGTGAATATATTAATTAGCTTTAAAAAATATTGGATTGGGCCCTATATGAATATCAAGTGATCTTACTTTCAAAATACTTTTCTCTCTCTACTGCCTTTCATAGTATATTAAACAACCTCATAAATCCTTAATTGTTAACTACCTCGTAACAGCAAGCTACGGACAACCTGAAATTCAGCCCTGCTATGAACTCTCCCTAAGCAATGACACCTCTCTATCAAGTAATGACAAGAGAGTTTAACAAAACACTACTTTCCTTATGCTGACTGCAACTCCTGCTTAAGTATTTTCTTCTCTGCTCACAGCAACAGATCTATTGCAGTGAAGACAAGTTGAGGATGAGACAGGGATTAACTCCCTACCTCACACAGATCACCTGCATTTTAGCAAGATCCAATCACTAACAGTCCCATTTTGAAATAATTTCCTGGTAAACTGTTAAATCAAATTTTGGAAATATAGGTTTTCAAAAAAGACCTATTTTGTGTTGGAAATGTTGTGATTTTTTTCTTAAAGCTTAATTTTGAAGAAAGATCTTCAATCATGCATTACCCAACAAATAAAATTCTTTCCTGAGAAACATGAGTAGTCATTGATGTCTAAATGACTCACTGTACCAGAATTATCATAGAAGGACAGGTGTGTGATAGAAGGAATGAGTGGCAATCCCATTACAGTGACTGAAGGAGGCAGGGGGTGGGAGGCAGAGTGGGAGGGGGTTCACTTTATTTTTTATGCTGAGAGCAGAACATTGTGAAGGGACAAACTGTTACAGGATCCTCAGATAAGTAACTGCTTTGGGAAGAACCTAAAATATGGAGCACAGCGACAGCAGTGATGGACTTTCTGAGAACCAGGCCATTTCAGCTGTCTCAGTTTGGGTACTTAAAGTAATTGGCCTTATACTTTCACTGTTTGGACCCTGCAGTGTACGTGTTTTCAATACTGTTGCTTGTGTTTGCAAAGAGAAGGAACACTGTTTTTTAAACTATAGACATGCTCCATTCATCCTGATGGAAAGTGAAACAGGACAACCACCACTGTCTTGCATTAGGTATTTTTCCTTCACAAAAGCAAAAACAAAGCATGAATGTTCTTAGGCAGTTGAATACTGTCTGCTTTCACATTTGCTGGTATGTACTCTGCAATCCAGGTAAACTAATTTATGTGTAAGTACTTGCCTAGTTAATGATTACATGATTAAATTACACAGAACTTTAGAAGTTGTCCATATGTAGTGGAAACTCAGAGTTACGAGATATGGAAGCTATGCTTTCTCATTAGTGCTAATACTTAGTCTCAGAACACCATGACTTCATTGTTGAATTGATATCATAGCTGTTGGTAAATCAAATTCAGGATTCATTTTACACCCTATCATAATTTAGAGTAAAATAAGCAAGATATACTATCATAGCTTTATGATTAGTGAAGCACACAGCTTCACCTTAGAGACAGATTGATTAGGTACATTAGTCAGCTATAGCTGGTCTAAACAATTTTAGTGGATCTCATGCTGCTGAAAAATGACAGTTAACAGTGCTGGAAATTCTCTTTGGAGTCAATTCAGAAAAACATTCCTATTCAAGAAAATGCATAATCATACACATACTTTTAAACTTATTAAAGGGGATTAATGCATACATTTAAGTTAGTTCTGGAATATGAATGCGTACATGTTCTATTCTATTTTCAGTTGGTATAAACACAAAAGTGTCTGCCTGTTTTTTCAAAATAAACCCCTTTTGTTCTGAAATTCATCTTTCCTAGGATAATTCTCATATTGGCACAACTCAAAATCTCATTTATTAAAAAAGTTCACAGTTAAGATGTCTGATTGGTCTGTTATGATGTGGTGTAAGTCTTATGAGAACTGTTTTTACTGAAGTGATCTGCATGACATTGAAACATTTCAGGAAAACTGTCAACTTGCCTTGATCTTTATGTGAAGTTCTGCAAAATCTTTATTTGCATTAGCCTAGGTTTTCTAAGAGTTACATATACTACTGGGAACTTTGCCTGAGTTTGGTATGCCTACATTAGGCATGAAGCATTGAGCAAGATTCTTCCGGTAGGTTGAATCCTAGGTGCAATTCCCACAATCAATTTCCTGCAATTTCATGTTCAATTTCCTTCCCATTCCAACGAGAAACCACTTCTTAGCCTCTACCTATTTCCTACCAAATCAGATTAACAGTATATGCAGCTGGGAGATGAGACAGACGAGCAGGAATACTCAGTATCTAGCTAAAGGACCCATCTTACATGGTCCTGAGCCCAGGCCAGCCCATTGCCATGAAGTCGTTAGTATCACACAGAAAACCACCTAGTTTGTACCTACCAGTTTTCCCTAACAAAGCGAGGACACACTGTAAAATATCCACAGAGGGTCAGTGTCCCAGTGGGATATACGATACTGCCTGCTCCAAATCTCCTGCATGCATGTGCACCCACACTCACTCACACACATGCATGTGTTCTTAAATCACAGTTTTGAAAGTGCTGTACAAAGTAAGTACTACTTTTCTAAATAAAACATGGTATCTCCTTTAATTTGCTTCTCCACAGTGTCTTTTTTCCTTATCTTATACTTTTGTCCACCTTAACAGTCCCACAAACTAATTGTCATGGGCAGTTCCTCCTGCATCTGTTTAGCTCTCTGTATGAAGTGACTCAACATTGATACAGAGTCACACATCAGCCAGAAAGCACGTAAGACAGAATGGAAAAGGCTTAGTGATCTCATCAGTCCACTTGGATCTTATCAGTCCAGTTGGAACTGTGGCTAATGCAGAGTCCTGCTAGACATTGAAATACAGCTGCTGAATATATTTTGGACCAAACAGGACAGTGCATTTTGCAGACTGCAGCTTCCAAATATGAGTCAAAACAAGCAGTGAAGAGCAAGGATACAGACTGTTCTCCTAGCCAGATCTGGGGATTAAATCAAGGTCTTCAGAACCAAGCCTCAGATCTTTTGAAGTATTTAGGGGCTGGAAGAGGGCATTGGATGGCTTAATTTAAATATGGAATGGAAACTTTTTCTTTACTGAAATTTAACCTTGTGATAAAATTCTCAGAGGGTTACGGTTGGCAGGCCGAAGACCATTTCCAAGTAAAAATAAAGAGTTCAGAGGAAATTAGGAGCCTAGAGACTACAAATGACTGACAGGTGGGTCATTAATGTTATTTAATTCTTGTACTCCTAGACAGGAAAATGGGACCCCAGAATTGACACAGATTGTCAGAAGACAGGTGCTAGTATGAAAAAGGTAGAGAAACAGCAGACAAGAGACACAGGGCAGAAAACAGTACAGTTGTCAGTTACTTCTGCATTTCATATCATGGTTCTATTTATAGTTCATAGAAAAATAATTGATAATACATAAAATAACTACATGAATTAACTAAACATTAGTATATTAGATATGATTATAAGCATATTAACATTATACACCATGTTAATAGGCAACCTATGGATATAAGGGACTATATAATATGCTACAAAAGTGATTGATTAAATATATAACAAGATTAGTTGAAATACATCTACTGATTTGTTACACTCACCAACTTCTTAAACATCTATAAACTAAAAAGGCATTCTATAAAGAGAGAATTTTATATTTATTCAGGCATCTCTGTAGAGTGCTTTGCATGTTCCAAGCCCCAATATGACACCACACTGTCAGTTTCACCAATATCGTGAACTACATTTTAATTTCTCCTTTCCTTCCCTACAGACAACTTCTTATTCTTCTATCCAACTATACAAGTGCCTTTCCCTTTAAAACCAAACTTCTCAATGATTGTTTAACTAAGTGTGCTTCTCCAAAGATTAGGAGAAAAATCATGCGTACCCCACTGCTCCCTCTAAGGGCCGATTTGATCTTTCAATCACTAAATGAAAAGGTTTCCCTAAAGAAAGCTCCCAGAAAGGAGAAAATCTTTTAAGTCTTGTTATTCTTATTTGGGCAAAATATTTCTTTTAAATTGCTTTATCTGTATTCTATGGAGTATCTGTTCCTGACAAAAAGACCCACTGATGAAGAAAGTGAAGTGAGATTCATAGTAACCTTCGATTTTCCACCATGGAGGGCCGATAAGATGAACAAAGTATCTAGTTATTCTAATTGGAAAGCCATTAATATTCCTTCCAATGCTATTAGGGTAATTTCCTGTAGAATTCAATAGGAATGAAAGGCCAGTGTTTCAAAGGTGACAAGATTAGTTTTTCAAAAGCAATGCAGTGCCTGGTGGTAGTTAGCTACCTATATGCAAGAGAATCTCTCTGGGTACCTCTCTGTATCTTTGGGTGCCTAAGTACACATACTTGCAAAATTTTAGTCTCTTTTAAGGCAATTCAACTTTCATTTAGACAGTTTAATAAGGAACTTTTACTCCCTAAATACTGCATTAAGAGCTACAAAATGTAGCTCATTTGTATTTAACCTATCAGGACAAGTCAAAGGCCCATCTAGCCAAATCTCCAGGGAATCAAGAAGGAAGAGCAGCAGCACAGGTCAACAACACGGTAATAACTTCTGCAGAATAATTTCCCAACCTCCAACACACCCAACTTCAGTTAGCTTTCTAAATTGCTGGCATTTCAGTTCTGAAATGCTATAGGGCTGGATCGTCCAAGGTATTTAAGTGCCGAAAGTATTCTCATAGGCCCCAGCAGGGAAGTGAATGTGACTGTACCTGTTAGGAGACTGTATGGTTTTCAATAGCATGCTTCTAAGATCATAGTAGTATGATCCTAGCTTGCTGCACAACCAACAAAAGGCTTTAGGATAATCAGGTTTTAAAGAAAATGCAGAGCAGAAGAGAGAGGATATTCTTTACAGGGCATCTTCTTCCAGTCCCAGTACTTGCCTGCCCTGCAGCTTCCACATAAAAGATATGAGAAGTTGGAATCTCTGCCTCTCTTGACCCCTTGTTATTCACTCCAGTCCGGCCAGTATCCCTGCACTATCCATCCCAACAGATGAGAGGACTGACTGACTATACAGGGCTGCTCCACAAAGGCAAAGTTGACCTAAATATGACTTTTGAATCGCTGAAATATAATCTGAATGAGCTTCTGGATGTCTCATCGGACTGTTAAGAAATGGGAGCTTTTCCTTCTAAGTTATCTAGCAGTACAATACCCTAGAGGTTTTGCTTGGAGTGGGCTTATGGGTCTCAACCCATTTCTGACTAACATAATGCTTACAGAGCCACGTTCATAATTCACATTAATTCCATTTAATATGCCAATATTAAATCTAGCTATGGCATCCAGGCTCCCCCCTCCCGAAAGCCCTAACCTGACAGTTGTTCTCCTCTGTTGTCATTTAAAATTCAACACTCAACATCATGGCTTGTGACCTAAGACAGGAGATAATTTGGGGGGGGGGGGTCAGTCTTCTCAAGAGAATTTGAAGGGACCCATCTTTACAAAAAATAGGTGCCAAAAAAAAAAATCACTGGCAGAGAAATAAAGAAAAAATGCTACAGAAGCCCATGCTACTGTTGTTTCACTTGATCTGTGCATCAGATGGTCTAGTCTCCAGAGTTATTGTTCAAGAATGTCATAACAAGCTAAAAGCAGAGGAGCGAACAAAGCACTACAACTGTAAACCGAATGCAAGTTGAAGAAATTATTTAACTTCTCCTGAGAAGATTGTTAGATGGCAATTTCCTTCGCGATAGATTTCCTCTGGTGGGAGAGAATAAAGAAACTACTGGTCCTACAGACCTTCTTGGTTGTAAAACCACTGAACGCGCTTTACTAGGATGCTAAGGGGTGATGCTACGTAGCCCATCAACTCCAAGGAAAATCCATCTTCCTGAACCTCAGAGGCTACCAGTCTGTCAGTATTTGCCTAGCTATAAATATGTTACTAGTAGGTATACCTGTATAGTTCACCCCATCTATCAGTATTTCAACAAGACACTACAGAGGACTATTAGGACTTTAACTGAAGCTCATAAAAAGTTTTGAGATGCTTAAGTGTAAACTTCTACAAAAACTAATTTTATTACTAAAACCTTTCTTACTCTGCTGGGCAAGCGTTTTCCACCATTGCTGGTCTATGAGCATATGACTTGCAAAGGAGGAATGCAACAAGCAGGATTGTTACTGCTTTCTAAACAGGCTCCTAAAATGGCAAACAGGAAAAACAGAAAAGGCAGGGTAGAGACTCACACAGTAGACAGAACATTAGTAACAAACATGGCTTCGTGCTTTAGTCATGTTCTATATACCCTGTATAGCAGAGATCAAGCAAGCAGAAAATTAATGCAAGATTGTCCAGCATTGCAGGCAAGGACATTTCACAATGATAGCGTTATTTTTTAATACTCTACAGAAAACAAATGACTTTTTTCATTCCTCTGGGCAAGTTTTATAATACGCAGGGAAATCATCAGTAAAAACATATTCGAAATCCCTGAGAAAACTGGAAAAAGATGGGTTAGAAAATATTCTTGGCTTAGCGATCTTTGATGCTACAGAACTAAGCAGATCAATTCAATTATTCTATGAAAGCAAAAACAATGGAAATAATTACTGAGTTACAGTAGTTCAGTGACACTTTTAAAGCAGAAAGGGAGGTCTGGATCAAATTAAAAAAAAAACAAAAAACATGCTAAATCCTCAAAACTGCCACTGTATAACAGAAGAGGAGAGTGCAGCAAACACACAGAATCACACTGAAACACCAGAAACTAAGGTCTAGCAGTCAACCCTTAGAGAGTTGGCATGGAAATAACAAGGCCAAGATGGTTAAGAAATGGAGGAAGGGATACTCCAAGCTGTCTTTTCTCTGAGGAAATGGAAAATAGGAAGGCTTCTTAATTTTTTATCCCATATCTAAAAAGCAACAGAGAGCAGGGATCCAGACACAAGTTCAGGTTGGAACCGCCTTGGGACTGCTCTGTGTCAAGCTCTCCACTCTCCCTTTTAAAAATCTGCCAGCTGGCAAGAGTCAAGGCCATAATTACTTGCAAACAAATTGTGATGTGTAAATCTGACTGGAAGCCTCAGACCAGCTCTGAAAAAAAGTGTTCTAAGGCATTCAGACAAACAAAAATAAAGCGCCTTGACCATACAGTTAAGCACTATTGAATCTAGCCAGGAGGGGGCTGTAGAGCACACAGACATTCAGTGTCTGCTACCTAATTGCACTATGCAAACTCTGGAGTTTTAGGAAAACCAAACAAAGCATTCTCAAACCTATTCTGATGCCATGAACATTAATAAATCTATCGCAAAAATAACTGTACCTACTTAGACCGTTTTTGAGCTTGAGCTCCGCAGCAGTGATGGAGTGTCAATGAAAAGAACCAGGTTGAAAGGATCCTGCTGAAAAATAAAATCTGCTCTGTGAGCTAGATTTTGAAAACCAAAGGAGCTGCTGCTAGAAATATCTGCAGCTCACGTCAACAAGAGACAGCATGCTTGAACAATCTCTCAACCAGCCAAGCACGAGCCAAATGGTCTCCAGCTACTCTGATATTTTTCAAATTCGTTCTGTTTGGGAAAGG
This sequence comes from Apteryx mantelli, assembly GCF_036417845.1. Lineage (NCBI taxonomy): Eukaryota > Metazoa > Chordata > Aves > Apterygiformes > Apterygidae > Apteryx > Apteryx mantelli. The sequence continues at coordinate 3,102,254 of NC_090006.1, read as the reverse complement.
TAACTCCCGTGTGTCAGAAGGGATCAGCAAAGAGGCTAAGTAATTCAACTTTTTCAGGGTGTAATATTAGTTTGGTGCATTGTCGGAGTGGTGGAACAGGGGCCTGTAACTGTTAACAACCTTCTGCAAGGGATCTTTCCCTTTGACAGGTCTATACTAGTTGCAGCCATCTAGAACAAATACTCCATGTCTAGTTCATCTGTAAGATCAAGGCAATATCATGACCTGATCCCTAACTACACAAGGGTGAAACAAATTGGAAGAAGAAATGTAAGAAGAAAAATAAGCCTCTTGTAATCTAGAATCTGATGTTTATTTGTAGTGCCTTGAGGCCTCAACCGAAACTGAAACTGCACTGTGGTAAGCACTCACTGCTCATGCATTTAGTAAGAGTCCTTGCCCTGAAGAGCTTGTACTCCAGACAGGCATGACAGATGAAGGGTGGGAGAAAGGAAAATAGCAAACTAGCAAAAGATCTGGAAGCTGATGCACAGATTGAGGGACAGATTTTTCAAAGAGCTAAATACATGAATACAGATCTTCTGTCCCTAAATGACTTCCCGTATCAGGTGGCCACTATAATTGTGTACACATTAGTAAGCAGAACAGTCCAGTGCAAACACATCCGTAGATCACAAGAGTTGGTGATCAGTGCACAGTGTGCACACCATATGCATTCCAGAGACTTTACAGCAAACTAGCTCCGGTCAGGTCCCATAAACACTTGGAGCACATTCAGTTTAGTTTCACCTCAAAGGAATTTTTTCTGTGTTCTCTGACCCTGCTCTCTGATGTGAATTGAAGCACGTTACGGACCCATATGGTCCATATGGGTGTCAAGACCCATATCAAAAGTATAATCCTAATCTGAATTAAAACACCAATACAGCTGCATCCTTCAGGAGCCTGGGATGGGACTCAGCTCTCTAGCATCCTGAGACAGTATAACAGAATTCAGACTTCCCAATTTAAAGGTGTTTTTGACTTTGACATCACAGTTTAAGCAGATACTACAAACTTCCATGCTAGGGGCTTGCCTATGGCTGCTTTTGATAGCCCTCTATACTTTCTCTCAGTTAATCCAAGGTACACAAAGTTTTCACAGAACTGAGCACTTGCAAAGCTGGATGCTTCAGCAGGTCATGCTGGGCTTCCTTCCAGAGGTAGCACACAGTGATCTCATTCCATTCCAAAATATAAGAGGAAATCTGCCAAACAACACTTCTTTGGTAGAGTCCTGGTGTCACAGCCCCCCAAAACCTGGCTAAGCGCTGAAAATACCTGTGCAAACCAGAGTTTTACACACCTCTGGGTGAGGATGGCAGCTACTATCACCCTAAGGGTGACAGTACCACTCTGGACCACTCTGCTCATTTCCTCTTTACTCCAAACTAAAAAGAGAACAACGGCGAAAATGTGATTCCAGGCCAGGGTCAGTGCACTTTTGTGGTGAAAAGAAAGAGGAAGGCTGAGAAAACGATTCTATAGTAATTGCAGCATGAAACAGATAAAAGATTGCGAAAAAGATGCTGGATTTCAATTGCACTAAGGCTTCTCTCTCAGGAATACAGAGCAAACTCTTGAAAACACTTTCTACATAGAGGGTCTCTTACACTGCCATCAGTAAGCCTAGAATAAGCAGAAGAAGGCAAAAATATGGAGCACCCTGTTTAAAGATACTTTCTTTACCTTTCTTCTGCCCCAAACCAAGAATGGAGGAAATGAGATTCCCTGCTTTGAATTCTGTGTAGGAGAACAGAGATTTCAAGGTATTCAGAAGCAAACCGGGAGAGCAACAGGTATATGAGGATGAATATGGGATCCAAGAAAGGCAATTTATCTCAATGATTTGAGTTCAGTAAAAAGAGCATAAGGCACTGGCCATTTCTGCATACCCCTTAGCATTATACATAATAGTGTTTTCCAATTAGTAACAGAATGGGTTCGTGAGATTATTGTGCATTTCAGGAGCCAAATGATAACCCATCCTCTGCACACTGGGGGACTGATGTATGCTTTGGCAACAGGAAATAATTCTGACTTGCACAATGCAAGATCTAATGCATATGTATCTTCCACAAAGCAAAAGTAAGGAAGGGGGACATGTCCCATACAGTGAACGGGTAGAGGGCTGACAGCCCAAGGGTCCAGTTGCTTTTCACACAGAAAGACATTTTGTCCAAATTATTTTCACTGGGACTTTTTCAGATGAAGATTAGGTAAAGTGCAGCTCCCTCGCCCTTCAAGTTCGGTAGGATCAATGATGCAGAACTGGAAAAAGTTACAACTGCAACAAGCTACAACAATCCTACAAAGGAAGCAGCGGCTGACTCTGTCCTGTTCTGGATGGCTTCATCATCAATAGACAAGCAGTTGTGCTCAAAAGCACCAACAGAGAATACACATGACTATGGGACTGTCAATGTTTGGGATATGCCACTCTGAAGACCATGGTTAGTCTGGTATAGGATGGATCAACCTCAGATCTGTTTTAATGCAAATAGAGCTGTTGGCAGAGCAGCTGAAGAGGAATTATTGCTTAAAGGGCAGGGTGAAGGACTAAGAAACTAGGGTGCATTCTCAGCTCTGTCACTAACCTGCTGCTGGCAAAAGGCAACTCACTCGCCTACTGTTTCCCTGTTCCTGTTCCACCCATTAGACACCTCATCAAATCCCACTTCCTTGTTCTTTCATTCAATCAGCTGAGCTACGCTCACAGTATCAGCATCAAATAAGCCAGTCAAATAAGTACAATTAGTTAAGCAAGTTTAAACATAAATACAAATAGGAATCCACAGAGGCCAACAAATCCATGCATATCTCTACACAGATGATAATACTAAAATTCTAGATTCAGAGCAAGCATACTCCAGATCCATCAATTCTCACCCATAAGGTCTTTGCAAAATTTTATAAAAAGCCTGTTTACAGCCTGCCACATTCATGAAGTCAAATCACAGTTGCAAAAAGAGCAAACAAACAAAAGTTGTTTGCCCTTGTGCTGCATCTTTCATCCAAGGGCTCTACAATCATTATTCAGATTAAGTCTTGCATTGCTGCTTTGAGGCAAATAGACATCATTATCCTCATTGTACAGATAAATAACAAGAGGTCAAAGAACTCCCCCAAGGCAATGCAGAGAGTTAAATACCTGCATCAAAGGTTTTAATAAAGACAGATATCACTATTCATACTAAGAAAACAAGGAGACTGAGAAAAGAGGAGTTGAAGCTGTTATCCCAGCATCAGATAACTGGGCTTGGATCTTGGGTCTCTAAGATAATTCCACCTTAAGAGTTCTCTCCCATTTCAACAACTAATATCAGCTGTATCTGGAAGCAACTATAATCATATAATGCACCTTAATGCACCCCTGTGCTTGCTTATTGCAATGTTCTTCAAACAAAGCAAGTGAAAGGTGTTCTACAGTAATCAAATACTTAAACGAAGTTTCTGGTCATCTTGTCTCTGATCATTGTTTCTCATTGCTTTCTGGCACTGCTTGCTTGGTGCCTCACTTCTGAGAGTGTATTACTTCAGGCCTCGTTACGCTCTTGTGCATCCTCCCTGCGGCCTTCTTTGCGAAGAGAAGGTTCGTGACAGTGCAACTTGTAACACTCCCCTCTGTGGATGACCGTCGACCCGGCAGTTCTGGCTGTTCTCTCAGCTGTCTGGGTCACTCGTCAGGACCCGGCAGCTGTCAGAACCAGCCTTGCTACTCATCCAGCATTTTTGATGTAGATGTTTCAAAGTTCCTGAATAATAAAGTCTTTTATATATTCAGTATCTGTGTATTTCTCTAATCCATGCATTTTCTACTAGACTTTTGGCTAGGGGTAATGCTAATTACATACTTAGATACATGGCTCTGTTGTGTGATATGGCCCAAATATAATCAGTCACAAGGACCACACTGGCAAAAGATTTTTTTTTTGGCACTAGAAGGGGCACTGTAAGTTTCAGAATCTTAAAACCTGGCTCCAGTGTCCCAGATCGCTAAACTGAGAGTCACTAAATCAATTAGAGATGGTCTCCGATTCGGGCTAGTAAAACTATTATATTGTTTCTGCAGCCTTTTGCTTTATTTCCATCAAATCCAACTGTTTTTATCCTTTATCAAACCAACAGCACTTTTCCATAAGGCACTGTAAGCTTTCTGGTGATCTTTAACCACAGCTACATAAGAGTGCAGAGTAGAGTGGGGCTCTGATCACAATGAGGCTTACAGCATTTGCTATAATTCAATAGTAATCATAATTTGTTATAGAAGGGACAAGAACAATGGGGTCCTTGTGTAAAATAGAGTCCTCTGGGTGCCACCTTAATTTAAATAATAAATATAACCTTTTTTAGGCCTGTGTCTTCTCCCACTCATATAAACGAAAACAGAGAAGGGCTAGTTAAGTATCCATTAGTTTCCCAGTAATTATGTTATTCCCCTACCTCTTCTTTGCCCTGAAATAAAGTACATAACCTTGCATCAAAACACAAACGTTATATAGCAGTTATATTCAACTTTTCCAGTGGCTCTAGAAGAGACACAATACTGACTGCTCTAAGGAAGAGCCTCAGAGCCCTCACTCCCTCTTTATAAACAAGCTACTTAGGTGAGATGAGGTAAGGTGAATGATAGCAGCGCAAAGAACTGGTTGCCAGCTGGACAATGGTTGACATGGTTACCCTTTTCCTTTTTGTGTTACAGGTATGTAGTGAGTTCAGCTTCAAAACCTTACTACAATATAACACAAGGCAATGCAGTCTCTTCCTATTACCATGGAAGAAAAGAATGTGCCATTGACAGACTTCTGTGCCCTTTTAAAGCAGAACAGCTCTGACATCAAAGCTCACAGCACTCCTCTGCAATAGTTATTCACTGTGTCTTTGTGGTCAGGAACTAAAACATTTTTATGAAGTTCTAAGGGAAAACATTATCTCCTGAAAATGAGTCTCTTGTAGTAAGTGCTGCAAATAATGAACAGCTGCACTGTTTCCCTTGGAAGGTGAAATGAAGGAAATGCAGTCTTAATGTGCATTTAAAGCAGGAACGAGGTCAGTCTCCAAGATGTTTAGAGGCCATAATGGAAACATTCAGTTGTCAAAGGGAACATTCACAAAAAATTGACAGCTAGGTAGGATGCATTACTTAGAGGCGTGTTTATCTATCAGAAGGAAAATAGCTGCAGATTAGAAGGGAGTGTGATCAACCATGGCTTAGCTGTAACCTCTACCATATGTTTTTCATATGATAAACTGGGGGGGGGGAGAGGGGGCAGCACTATCTTTTTTTTTCTTTCTGCTTCCCTGCAAGTGGGGCCTAGGCATCACAATACAAAAAGAAAATAATCAAGTACATCCATCTTCACAAAATGTCCTTTCGTTGAGGGCTCTGCTGCACTTGTTCACAGAAATGACAGTTCTCTCAGCATACCTGATGCAGTGTGAATTTGTAGTCTAACACTGTGATGACAGTTCTTGTGCTCATACTCTGCTGCAAGACTCATAACCAGTCCCCTTAACTATCCTGGTATCCTTCAATCTCCTTTTAAAGGGAGCGGTTGTCATCCTTTCCTTTAATTTCTAGCTAGTGGATATTTCAGTCCAAAGACCTTGGTTTCCAGGTCATTCTACAACATTCTGTAATAGCAAACTCAACCTGGACTGCCCCACATATATTAATGTTGCAGTGTTTTTCTCTATATGCGCCATCCAAAATAGTGTCCAAAAAAAAAACAACAAAAAAACCAGCAAAACCATACTGAAGCCTAAGCCTATTTTTTTAAACACAGCAAAACATTAATATTTTATGTTCCCTTTGTGATATATGCAGTTGCTTGAACTTTATGAAGTGTGGAGAGAAAAGTTTACAACAAAACAGAAAAATAAATATTAGAAGTGGATACGAAATCCACTGAAGAGAACTGAAGGACCCGCATGCATAAAACATTGACCGGTATTCCAAGCAATTCTCAGATAGACTATTTTATTGCAGGCTAAATACTACACAAACTTTTTGACATACAAGTATATTAGGTTGAAACTACAGAAGGATAAACATGGAAAAAAGCATGTTTATTTCTTTTTTGGCTGTACATGAGTGGTGGGAAGTGACAGTCACAACTACTAACTATAGTTTATTCCCTCATATTCATGGAATTGCATACCTTGTTGGACTCATGATTGCTTTGGTGTGAAATACTGTTTAGACCAAGCTCAGAAATCATTTAGAAAAGACCTCAGATCTGGTGACTAGTAAAACCAAGTAGAAAGGACAGGAAGTTTTTCTTGCGGTATTTTGATCCAAACCAAGCTAAACCTGAATTTCTTAGAAGAGGCATTACCAAAGGAATTTTAGAACAACAGAAAGTTCCTTTTTGGCTGTTCTTATTGATTCAAAGATGCAATTTTCTCTCAATTTGGTTAATTTCAGAAAGAAGAAATATATATATTGATGTTTTCCTTTTCCTTTTTCATTTCTCATCCAGATTTTTCAAACTACTGTTGGAAGTCATTGTTTTAATAAAAAAATAAAAACAATCTGAGGCAAGCTGACAATTTTTCTCCTTCCCTCCCTTCTTCTACCTCCCCCTTCTTCACATACCTACAAAATACATACATATATGCACAAATTCCACCATTTCATGATGGCTTTTCCAGGAGAGAAATCACTGTTGCTTTATTTTCTGATTTGTTTAGAAAATGAGATTTTGAGTGCCTTTATTCAAGCGTTGCTAAGAACTGAAAATATGTATTTTCTTTCATTTAAGGTATCAGGTGATTTTTGTTCATTTCCCTTCTTAGCTTTTTCTGTTTCTAAAAGAAACTTTGTTTCGAAATGTCTTAAAACTGAAAATGTAGAAAGATCCCTGAAAATTAAACATAAACTTTAATATGTCTCAAAAAAGTCTCCAGGGCTTTATTTTAGCAATAAAAGCTATACACACCTACATGCAAATATATAAATGCACACATCTCCTTTAGTTCCCCCCCTCCATCTCCCAAAAATACCCTCAGTAATTGAGCTGGAGAATTAATTCACATTAGAATGAAAATGAATTCTAATTCTGAGCAAAGGGCTTAAGCCAAAATCCTCTGAGGGTAATGTGAATCCTTCCATTAATTTCAGTGCATTATGGTCACATCATAAAAGCTTAGAATATCAAGATGGTCTGTTATTTTTGGAGGTATTTTATTTGTAACTGGGTATCTTGGTTTGTTTCCCAGATGTGCCACGAATGTCATGTGCTGTCTACATTAGGTACTTAATCACACTTTGCCTCCTTTCCAATCTGTAAAATGGAGATAATAACTTAACCTCTCTTGGTTTTGTCTAGATTATATCCAAGCCAGGAGCTGTCTCTCATTATAACAACAGCACAGAAGCTGCCACACTGGAACTCTGATCCTAGCCTGAGACCTTGAGGTGCTTGTGTAACACAAAATAATTAATTCTGGTCCTGCTGAAGACAAACAAGGCCCTTGCAATTGATTTACCCAAATTCAGGATGTCCTCTCAGACAAGAAAGGAGCCAGAATTGCTTTTCCCTTTCCTTTTTACAGAAACCAGACCCTTCAAGCGATGATAACCGTAATTACCAAAACACAGTATCTTTTCTGTTCTGTGGAGTTGTACTTTACCTAACCTAGATATGAGACACAGTTCTCAGTCTGTAACACTGCAATTTTTGTGCTATCTTGAACACAGATATTCCTTTGAAAATCAACCTTAATGGTGGCACACAACAGAAACTTCTCTCCCTCCATGCACACACTCGCAGAAGCAAGTATAAACTGTACGTATATATTGTGTAAAAACAACGGCAACACAATAGCTCTAACAAAAGCCTTGTCCCATTGAATATTCATTGGGAGAATAAACCGCAAATCTCTTCTGTCCCTAGCTTTCCTATTGCATTTGTGTTTACCCAAGCCTGAGACCTCAAATATGTTAATATACTTAGTATGGTTATGGAATCATTATTCTGGTGTCTAGCAAACTAAATCCATGGCAATTTTAGCTTGCACCAGATTAGTTTGACCAAATAAATATCAAGTTAGGTTTATAGTAGAGCCCTACTAAAAAAAAAAAGATGTTATATTTGCTCTTTTTATTATTCAGTGACTGACATAAGCAATAGACACCCCACAGTTGTTAGTTTGGCAAATTCATACTACAAGAGTCCTTAGAAGTCTGGGATGAAGACCATCTGGGACCTAGTAATTTGTTGCCATTCAGTTTATTGATCTGCTCTAAAATCTCTGCTACTGATTCATCTGTCCTCAGTGCATAAGAACTTAGATTAGATCCTGCATCAACAAGAAGTTTTCCAGTTGTTCCAGCGAATACTAGTTCAGGACTCTGGCTGGCCATTTCCATCAAATATCATTACTGATTTTAAGCCTGATCTGGATACAGCAATTTCTTTAGACACATTTCACACCTTAATTTTTTTTTTTAATCTTTAAATAAAGGGAAGTAGGATCACTGATGTAGACTGAAATATCACTCCTTGAAGTGTATGGAACTATCTCCATGCATAAAGTTAAGCATGTGCTTAATAATTAACAAGAAACAAGCTTTGAGTGTACAGTATTTTACAGCTTGTGGCACTGACAAACTGTTTACATAATCCAATTCACGCAACAGCAGCAAATTCTTAGCATAGTGTAATGAAAGACATTTGTCTTCTACTACACACTTAGTCAAGTGAGATGAGAGAAACAAGGGCTTTTTGCACTTTGTTTTGCATTAATAGGGATTCTCTTCATTCACTGTAATGAGAAAGCTGTGACTCTTAGTAACTCCACTTCTCAAAGCTTTTGAAAGAAGGTGATGGAGTCCCTGCTCTTACAAAAACTGGTGGACGTTTCTTACTTGTATAGGCTTTGTGTCATTTAATCTCATACTTGCTAGTCATGCCTTCCCTTTAAAGAAAATCCATTACTTTAAATTTATCCCTAAAAGTAATACTGACTTTACATTTTTTTGAGTAAGGTGGGGTTTTTTTAATTAATTAATTAATTAATTTTTATTTCCCTTGCCCCAGTTCCATATGTTTAACCACATACAAAGCTCAGAAAGCTTAAACCAGCTTTGAAGTTTTGGTAACTAAGGAAAACACCATAAGAATCTGTATCTTTTTGCCTTTTTCATTTGGCAAATCAATGTAAAGCAGTAAAAAAAATTGCAAAGAGTTTTCTTCTTTGTTGATATGATTCTCTTTTTTTACTTTTATTTTTTAATTCCTTCTTTATACCACAGCACTTTCAAGATATGTTGATTTGTTGATTTCAGGAAGATCAGAGAGAGCAAAATATCTTATCTGCATTTGCAGTTTTGGGTCCCTTGTACAAAACCCTACCAGTTTCAGTAGGACAACTTATATTTCAGAGAGAAAACCCTTTAAAAGCTTTACAAGAAAGCAACAGACTTTGTTGCTGGTCATTTATATTGGGAAACCCTCTATCTAGAAGCAACATTGTGACAGTGTACAGTTTCAGACTCTGTTTCCAGAGTTTGCTTGTTTTTTCTTTTACTGAATTTTTTAGAGTCACAATGGATGGAGGACCAAGATATTCAGTTGTCTAAAGATGGAAACAGATTCATCTAGTGACTTTCAAAACTGCTTTCAGGGGTGAAAATTGTTGAAATCAATGCAAGTTGGGTCTTAACCTTCCAAGACAATTCTGTAAATCCCATAAAACACTTTTCTTGCATCTTTAAGCTACCTGAAAGCCTTTGGAAGCCTGACTCCAACATTACATGTGCTTAGAAAGGGGTGGCAGTTCAGATGAGCTTTTAAAACCTTTTATTATAAAACAGATTCAATCCTGCTGTTTCTTCAAATTTGCAGTGTAGAGCCCAGTGCAGAAGGAGAAGCTGACCCCTTGTAGATATGCAAGATGTCTCCAGCGTTTCTGATAAAATCAGGAAATAAACACAACGGGAAGCAGGCTTCTTTACCAGAGGGGAAACAAAGACAAACCACCAGTGTAAATGACTTAAGCCCAGTAAGGGCTTAAGCCCAAAAGGACTTGCTTTTGTAGATATAAGCTCAGTGACTTGCAACTGCATGCCAAACCCTCCTCAAACATCGGTAGGAAATTAACTGCAACTCTTACACATTTCCCCAGAGGTGTTTGCTTAACAGGAAATTCTCTGAACATGAAAACATCTTTAATGATTCTATCAAATTCATGTTAACAGCTTTGGGATGTATAGCCATCTACTCTAACATCAGAAACGCCCATTTTAGCATTTCAGCACAAACATATGTATATTTTTTAACTCTCAAGAAGGTTGTTCTGCTTAGCTTGGATCTTATCATAACTTATCAGTACTTAGTTGTATTAGAAACAGCAACAATGGCCTTAAAGCCTTTACCTTTACTGAATCTATAGCATTTTATTAAACTAGAAACAACTAACTAAGCCTGTTTCCATATAAATATGTAAAAGGTATGAATATTGCTCTCTACTCCCACATACACAGGTAGAAGTACGGGTGTGGGGTTTATCATCCTTTTACTTATGCTACCTCCCTCAATGCCAGTAGATTTACTCCTGATTTATATCAGTATAACTAAGAGGAGGACCATGATACATGTTTTGATTTGGGCAGGCAAAACTGCAAACAGTATTACAATTCCATCTCGAAAATCTGATGTCTCTAAAAAAGCCAGTATTGACAACAAGATGCAGTATAGCAGTAATAAGAGGTCCAGCAAGTTCCCCACTGCCATACAGTCTCTTTTCTGTAACTACAACCAGCCTCATTTCATTTCTTTGTTCTTTGCCATGGTAACGTGATATTGGTTTCACAGAGCTGATTTCCAACATTGTTTATTAAATGTACAAAACTCTTGAAAGGTTGCTCATGCTAAAAAACATTATATCAAAATGCTATATACATTTTCTTATAAACTGTGTATTAGAATAGAGGGTTTTTTGAGTAATAGAGGGATTGGTCTGTACTAAGCACTATTATTACAACACCAAAGCTTTTGTGAAATAAACAGGATCATGCAACTGAATACAGAATTTGTAATTTTGTATCATAAACTATTTTTAACCCTGTTGCACATCACTGAACCTAACAGCAAACTGATGTTTGAGGAGGGTTTGGAGCACAGTTGCAACTAAGGTATTATCTTCAAAAGCAAGTTTGACCCTACTGGGTTTAGCTCATTTCTACCAACCATTTGCCTCCTATAAAAAATCTGCTTCCCATTAATTTCATGTGTCCTTTTGATGCTATCAAACTATCTACTGATCCCAAAACACCCAGCTGTTCCTAATTACCTTTAGCCTATACATCTCCACAGCCCTCTGGTATCCCCTTCCCGTGTATGTTCCCCCAGAGTAGCACTTTTCAGTCTTTCATTCCATAATTGCCTTTTGGAAAGCCTTGATTTCAGGACTTGGGAGCAAGATTTACATTTTTTCTAGATTCCTTTTAGTCCTTAGCCAGGGTGTGATCTGAACTCAAAATCAAACCAATCTGAACAAACAAAACAACCCCCGCCCCTACCCCAGGCCCAAAGCAATCTTGGAAAGAGCTTTGGAATTTGAGACACTCATGTAGCTAGACAGAGTTTAATTCAAGTGGAAGAGTTATTTTGCAGGCTTTCCAGAGTTTATATTAATGATATTATAACAAGAAGTCGTATTATTGTTATGTTACTGCTATTATAACTGATATTAATGGATACTGCACTTCTCAATATGCCACATCTAGCAATAGCCCAAGCAGAAAACAGAGAAATGCAACCTGGTTTATGACAGTGATTGAAAAGGAATACATGGCTTCAGAAACTCTCTTCTTGCTGAAGCTGACACCATCAAAAGACCTGTCTACTATAAGAATGACGGCATCTCCCTACGATACATGTCAGCTCACTGCAACTGAAAAACTGCAGCTTGCTTAGATGAAAACCAGAAGTTAACAGGGGAGGAAGGGAAGAGTATTTCAGTTCAATTATTCTAGTAAAGATACATGTACAGTTGATGTTACAATCACTGCTAATGATATGGCAACACCAGGCACAAGTATAAGCTGTGACTTGGTAGTCTGTCTATTGGGGCTATACATATGCACAGGCAAGGAAAGTTCCTATTCTAAATAGCATACACTCTAGGTAAAAGACAAGAGAACAGAAAAGGAATAAGCAATACATCAAAAAGCAATAAACAGCAGAGTCAGGGAGCAATGTAAGCCACAGAAGACACTAGCCAGCAAGTTAGCTGCTGGGCCACAGATTATAAATTAACATTCTTCTTTCTAAGTTTCATAGTACCAGACACTTTAGAAGCAGAACCCAAACAAAGGTTGAGACAATGCTGATTTTCACTCTCCCACACTTCAAAAAGGCACAGTGATACACAGTGTAAGCATCCTGAACAGTTTATAGAAGCCTGACCCCATGATCAGAAAGAAATGATGAAAAATGAAGAACATACAGTGTAGGAACACGGAGTGGAAACAAAGTCAGAAGCCGTTCAAGACCCATTATTCCTCAGGACTAAACAAGCCACACTATAAAATAAAGGTTTCAAATGTCCCTGTTAAACACTGAGGAACTACCAAGCCAGAATAATACAATAAAATGTAATTATAATATGCACTGGCCTGCATATTCTCAAGATTATATCCCAAGTGCACAATATGACAATGAGCAAAAAGAAGCAGATGTTTGAGACCACAAAGTCCTTTTTGTGGAAAAACTACTTTGAGCTCACACAAGATTTTGCCTCCAGGGCTTTTGCATCCCCCCCCAGTCCCCCCCAGTGTTTTTGTACCTTTCTGTCACTGAACATTCTGCTGTCTCTTCTACATGGCAACACTGTCTCACAGCTTGAACAACACTCAGAAAAGACTCTACTTCATACGAAGTAAAGGGGAGGTGGGGAAGGAATAGCATAGGTTGCACATACCTGCAACTCAGGTTGATGGAGATTTAACCTAGAGTACTGGATTCCTTAACCAGGCTATGAAACTTGCTCTACAAGAAGCATCAGCTTGAAAATCTGTTGTATAAATAAGTGAGGTAAAACACCACTAATTTAGTACTGTGGGAATCTTTATTGTACATTTCCAAGTAATCTCTCCTCTTCTGTAGCTACAGCTGGAAATACTTCTTTAGCTCTATCTTTAGTTGATTTTAATACAGAGATGGGCAAATACATACATGTTTTTCAGGAAGTAAAAACAAACTACTCATCCATTACATCCTATGGAAAAATTACTGATACCATTAGTCACTCGTTGTCTCTTTAATGTAAACACAACTAGTAAAGAAAATGAACCTTTCAGTAAGTTTATTTTGGAATTTCACAAGGATATTTTTTAGAACTCTTGTTCAATTAAATTGAACATATTGAAGTATCTCAGAGAATTACTTGAAAATTCAAAGGCATTTTGAAATATTTTTAAAACATCTAAGTGACTAAGTGATAAAGAGAACAACCTACATGGGGGGAGAAAAAAAAAAAAAAAAGACTTTGTGCTCAAATCCACTAAAGTGCTTAGAAGTTCCTGCCTAAATCTGGAACTCTCTTAGACTCAATCATCACAATCATCACCCGTTCCAAGAATGACACAATAAAACTTTAAGTATCAGGCACAAAAGAGATTACTAGAACTATCTTACAAATGTCAAGACCGTATCACAAAATCCAGAATCAGAGGATAAGAAACTGCCACATTCTGCTGACAAAGAGGAACTGCTTTCTAGAGTATATTAACAAGGATAATAGGCTCCTGTCGCCAGTGGAGGATGGCCTCATTCATAGGATTTCCTACCCATAGGTACTCAAACTCTCTAAAAACAAAGGAAAGTCTCTCACTGAGATTAGCTGATTTGTGATTGTGTTCTTGAAAACAGAGTGATGTGAAGGCTTTCCTTTTTACCCTGCTAGGAATATTCTGTAGTGAAAAAAGAGCCAGATCAAGAAAAAAAAAAAAAGAACTTATCTTTACCTATTTCACATCTTTGATTTTTTCCATAGCTAAGAGTCCAAGTACTGCATTTCTACTAAAGTCATCAAACTTTTGATGCCTGTTTAACAACTGTCAGATCTGTGAACTCACAAAGACAGACAAAGGTAGAAAATGCTTCTTCACTCCAGATCAACTGCTGTGGAAAGTGTTTCTAGATTCTGGTTAATGCTGATACAGGCAAATAACATACTTACAGAGACCCAGCAAAGATGTGTAAGAAGGACAAAACCCAAGTACAATTAAAGAAACCAGCATGAGACCCTAACTTCTGGAAAACATTGCTAAGCGCGAAAGCAGCAGCCAAACAGAAATACAGCATAGAGTACAGCAACAAGTATTGCACAATCTGTTAGCGAGCCAATTTCATTCTGTTCAAAGGAAGGCAATATGACACCGAGAGCACAAGACTCCTGCCCCGTGAGGCGCGGGCTGGTGACTCCAGGGAGATACAAATCCATTCTACTCCCAGGCACTGTAGGAGCTAATGAAGTAAAATGCAGACCATCAGGACAAGTTTACTCTTGCTGTTGCAGGCTGCTGCCACTCTTTGCTACACCAATTCAGTGCAATCAGCTCTGCAGTCTTCTGTTGGTAATACTGCAGCATGTTGAAGCAATAGGACTTCTCCCTGCAGACTTTGGCTATACAGATGGTTCCATCTGTGTCATTCCATCACTGCTTTCTACTGCTGCATCTCGCTAAATGGCATTTAAAGGAACAAACACACAGCTCTTCTATTATTAAGTGAATCCACTTACATTTATCTGCTCTCTAGTATCCTTCATCTCCAAGTGCCTTCACAAACCAGAAAAAGATAAAATTAGACATAAGGACCAATAGCTCTATAGGCACTACTAACTGTGAGTGTCCAACCCAACACATTTAAAAAGGGGTCTGGATTTTCAGCAAATGGATATTAATTTCCCTCAGTCAATTATGCCTCTATTGTATACCCAGTAATAGAAGACCTCGATTTTCTAGTCACTGCCAAAAATTTAACCCAAGAACTTTTTATCTACTGGTAAGAGGCAGCTCCCCAGTGACTTCTGTGGGTGTATTTCTGTAACAGTCTTACATAGACTGGGAAAAGGAATAATTTCTAGAATTAAAATAACCTAGAAAGTTTAAAAAAGAACACTGATTTTAGAGTTTATTATTTAAAATATACGATCTTCAAATATGGAACTCCCTAAATGATATGTACATTTTAAGGTTTCTATTTAAATTTTTCTGCTTTCCTGCTGTGCTTTGAGGAAATTGCTTCTAATGGCACCACTAGCTAGAATACAGGATTGGGACTCAGGAGACCTGGCTTCCGTCTCAGGCTTGCTAGGTATCTTTGCAGAGATCAGTTCATTCATCATTCATGCTTCAGTCTTGAGATTTTCAAAACACGACAATTTTTTGTAGAGTGCTTTGGGATATACTGATGAATATTGCTAGGTACTGTGATCATTCTTAGTCAACCTGAAAGGAGCATCACCAAACATACTCATTGTTCACCTCCGTATTTTTTCCCTATACGTACCCCACAGCCTTCTTCATTTTATATTTCAGATTTGCCAGCACCAGCAGACACTGTCTAGCACAGTCTGCTTATGATCTTCCCAGTATCAGACACAGCTGTGGTCAGAGCTTCTAGCTTGGAAGCAGCTAATCTGGAATACTCAGGAGAAACATACACAAGAGCACTCGGAGGGGCAGTAACACAACTGATCCATACCGGAGAAACGAGGAAATTGACTGTCCTTATGCACTCTCACACACAATACACAAAGTAAATCAGCTATATATTCCATGCTCTGTTTCGTTCCATTCCCTTTATTTCATTGATTCTAACAACAGTATTTACAAGAGTTTTCTACTGAAATGGGATTTTTTAAATCAATAGCACGTACTGCTGGGCTCAAATATAACAAGATCATGAGCTGGACCCTCCCAAATTTATGGCATTGGCCTGGAAAAAATACTATTTCTGAAAAAACATATTTTTATTCTACTTCCCTTTACAGTGGGGTGGAGGAGAGGAATGGAGACAGGGCAGTGGAAACAGTTTTGGAGTTTACCCACACCATAATTTCAGATTTCTCCTGCAGCCACTAAACTGAGAAACCCGTTTGATTTGAAAAATGAAAGTTGAGAGTCATACTCACTTGACTCTAACAGCTAAAGCCTAGGCACCAGTTACTGCAAAAATTGGCAACTCTGGATGACTAGAAAGAATGCATTTATGCTAACAGGAATGTTGTCAGTACACTATGTATTTATATGCATTGTATATTTCTATTGTTGTAAAAAGTGCACTTGATATTTAAAGAAAACAAGACCTCAGTTTCAGAGTTTATCTGTATGATAACTCCAGCAATATTGTGGTCACCAGCATCACACTCCAGCAAACAGGCAGGGGAAATAACCAACAAATGCATATAAAGGTTTTGGAAGATGTGTAACGTATGTATGCAGCTGTATGTACTAAACAAAACAACTAGTCTGGTCACTAGTAGTCCCCAGCAGCGATGGGCTCTTAGTGACTGATATTCATGCAACGGGCATATCCTTCTATACAACAATGGCTTTTCAATGAACAATCCAACAACAACAACAACCACTTTGAGAATAATTAAGTAATTAATTATATTTTCTAATCTATTAAGCCTTGATTGCTTATCAAAGCATTCAGCTGGATCATTTTCCTCTTGTCATTTCCAATTACTTTTGCGCCCCCCCCCCCTTTTCTTTTTTTAAACAAAGGAAAAAGTCTCTCGAACTTCATGGGGAATCGGGGCTTCGATGGAGCTGAACGAATAGCTTGTTTTTTTTAAACTATAGCTTACTGACAGATGATTTTGTACACATGACTCCACACAGGTACAGGTAACCTGATTTCTAGGAAGTATGAGGTGTTTATCTTTTGTTTCAGCATAAAACTCAAAAAGCCTGTGATGCTTTTATGGCTCTTGCAACCCCTGAAGCTATGCAATTGCTTTTACCACAATGCAGGATTAAACACAGCAGCATGGGGTAATTAGTGGAATCAGGAATTAAACTCGTATGGCATCACATCTGCAAATTGATACAGACTGACATGTAATGTTCAAAATTGCTAATTAACAAAATCAAAAAATACTGAGACTTTCTTAGGTGGTTGAAACTTGCTCAGCTCCAAAGTCAATGGGATTATTCTGGTTCAAGCCAACTGGAAATACAGCCCACATTTCCCAGTCTTGATTGCTAAAAATAAGAATGCACTCTGATGCTTTATCACAAACTAATTGCTACTAATTTGTCCTGGGGCTTTAAGTAAGCACATAAAACCAGTTAATATCTAACTTGAGAAGGAATTATTTGAGAGAAGAAAACCCAAACTTGTGGCTGTTAATACCTCACTAAACCAACTTTTTTTTTTTTTTTTAACTTTATCTTAATGTCACAAAGCACTTAATAAGGTGGAATTTATTTGGTATAACAATACACCTTGATCCATCATGTTTGACCTTACAGAGAAAAAAAAGACTGTATTCAACAGAGACAAAAAACAATAGTGCTATTCATTCCACAGTTAATTTAAAAACCCTCAAGCTGTGCACCTTGAAATTTCACAATTGCTCAAAAAAACAGAAGAGGACATTTTTTCCTCTGATTCCATCAGGTCCTCAAGAACATCACTGTGAATATGATACCTAACACCAAAGCAGTCTCTTTTCTGGATGCAATTTAAAGACATGTTAAGGACTAGGATTTAACCGCTGGGAACAGCTCTGAACAGAAAAGTATTATCACGCCAGCTAGGTCTAGTGGGAGAGTTCTGAAGCACAGCTTCAGATTTCATTACTTCCTTTTTACTTGCTTTAGCAGCAAATTACAAGCCTCTCTGCAAGTAGTCAGCTATTAAGTTATTAAAAGGTAAACAAGCCAGGTTCTGTCCTTCTTGGCCTTTGTACAGCTGGCCCAGAATGCTTTTCATGCACACAATACATGCAACTGACTCCTTACTCCCTTTGCTGGGGGCATATAATCCAGCCCTAATGAACAGCGTAGACACAAATGAACTGCTCTTGTTTACATACAGACTTTTTTCATACTTATTGCTCAAACTGCTACCACATAGACTTGGAATGGGAAGGACCAAGCAAGCAGCACCAAATCACAACAGAGCCTATCCACCAGAGGAAACTGGGGAGAAGAAATTGAAACAAAGCCAATAAAGCACACACACAAAAGTTAAGAAATTTTTTTAAAATTGTCAAAGCACAAATGAGACCCTGCTCTTTCTTTGGATATAAGAGACCCTAAATAGTAAATCAGAAAGCACTAAGTTCAGTTTATATCTAACCTCTAAAGTATAAAAGGCTGAATCATTTCTAGCAGGTTTCCAAGGAGTACAGGTATTACAGACCTGATGCACAGGTTGCTGAGCCATCTCTTCCAGCTAAACCTGTCATTCCTTTGACTGACAGTCAGCTATCCTCTCACTAACAATGACTAACTACGACATCCAGCAAGCAATATAGCTATGATGCGGAGAGATTAATTTTCTGCTGATCTGACTGATTTTGACTGCACACGTGCATGCTGTCTCCTAGTATATGTGTACGTATGTTTATACGTCTGATATATAAAACACATCCTATATAAATCTATGTATTGTATATAAAATACAAACTATGGTATAATATAATGTACAAATACATATTTGTGATTACAATGAAAGAAAAAGATCCCCATATAAAATAAGATGTAAAGTATTCCAGTGAGAGGGGAATTTCTCTCTGACAAAAGAACAGAGGATAATTTCATTTACACTAGTATGGATGCAAAGTTCCACCACAGACTTCAGGTTGTGAAAGCAGCAGATGTGGTTTGTCTGTTATTTTGTTCTGAGCAGTGATGCCAGGATTTCTAGGGTGCACACAAGAGTGGGGTTGTGTCTCTTATTGAAAACTTACTCTTGACAGAAAGAAACATTTCCTTCCAGCTGTGGAGCTCTTACAGTTTGTTCTTTTTACTGTGTTTGTGGAATTATATGTTACCCGTTCAGTCTGGGATTTTTTCCTCAGGACCCTGCAATCTTGCATCCTTTTTTGCAAGTGTAAAAATCTCTGCAGATTTAACACGTTGTGTTTGTGCAAATAAGGTTCGCCTCACTTGGCAAGGCATTACAGTTATACTGAAGCTCGGGGAATAGGACTGGAAAATTTCCCAGCTGAATACTGATAAATCACATATAAAGTACAGTCAAACGGAACAAACCACACAAAATTAACTGCATTCACTTCTGAGGATAATGATTTGAAAAGATGCTTCATAAAATAAAATGCAATGCTAATTATGCTTTTATGGAACATGATTATTTAGCCTCAGTAGCTATGGAGAGTGGCCCCTCAGAGCCAAAACTAATATTCACTGAAGTCACAAAAGATATGCCACAATACTGCTTTTCAAACTTCTTCAATTTGACTGCTATCAGCCCTGACACGCTATCATGCAATACTTCCAATATCTCAGCGAGTTTGTAAACTTTACTATTTATATGATTGCATGAATCAGCTGGAAGGAATGTCTTGGTAGCTGCAAGTTCTCCGTTCTGACTACGAGTAAAGAGAGACTGACCATTTCTACTGCATAGTTCATGAATTTGAGTACCCAGTGGAAATAAATCAGGACAAAATATTGAGCAGAGAAAATTTAAAAATTTTGCCAGGACATTTTTCTATTGAAAAACATAATTTTTGCCAAAACTACAGGTTCCATAGGAAGGTATCAGTTTTGTTTAATTTCTTAATTAGTAAAATTCAGAGACTTCTGTTTCAATTACATTGTTTTATATTAGATATGAAGAAAAATAGTATAATACTTGTATTTGCTTTGTTAACATACAAACTGAATTAAAAAATCTGCCCCTCCCAAATCTGTAAAAAGCATTATCCACATGAAAAAAATTTCAGCAGTCTTAAATGAAGTTTCTCATGTTTGAAAACTGTGACTTTTTCATTGCATCTGAGGGGGTAGAGAAAAAAAAGGACTATGTATAGCATAGAAATTGCATTCCTTTCTTCATCCTTTCATACTTTTTTTCCCCCAAAAATCAAAGTGGACAATCAGCATTGAAGAACCAGTTGAAATAAGACACAGTATCAATTTTCTCAATATCATAAACACACTTTTCAAGGCATCTGACTGCAATGGAACACACCAACAGCGTTCTAGACAATGCTCTCAATGATACCCATTTTCTGCTTTAAGTAACCTGTTATGCTTCCATAATTAACCTATTTATTTTTAAATTTATGTATTAAATTATAATTAATTTATATACTATTACGCATTGTATTGTAAGACCTAAAATCCTCCAATTAAAACTGAAGTCCCACTGTGCCAGGTGCAATATAATCTGAAAAGTACTCAGAACAACCTCAAAATGTGTTAACATGAGACAAGAGAATGGAGTGAGTATTTAATTGAGCCAGTAAGATGACAGATTTGGAACTGGCCTTCAAAGAGACTGAAAGAGACTGAGTAACATGTCTCACAGTGACACATACAGCAAGTCCTTGGCAGGCCTAAGAATTTAACTTGGTTCATCTATGAGTCAGTGCAAAGTCTTATCCCCCCCCCCCCAATTCACTGTGGGATTTAAGCAGGGCTTGGAATGGACTAGACAGATGGATAAACTAATTCTAGACCACAGCTTCTTCAAGAGATATAATCACCTGCCAGGGATAAAGGAAGGATGGGAGAGACCCTGGTTTACAAAAGGCTGTTTTCTCATTTCAAATCTCTGATGAGTCTAACAGATGCAACTGCATACGCAATGGTGAAGCAGGATGAAAGCATTGTATCAGGTCTGCATGCCTGCAACACAGTAAAAACAATGCTGTGCTAGTAAAAAGAAAGGCTCTTTACTCCCCCTGCACAGTGAGAAAGATTATCCCATTTGGACATTTTCTAATTATCCATCCCCTCCTCTCCTTCCCCCCAGAATGGATTTCCCTTCAGGAACCTCAGATCCTCCACATGAAAACAATCTTTCCCCTTAAGTAACAGTTATATTTGTGACTATTAAGGACAGAGATAGGCCTCATACCATTTTAATGCTGAAGAAAGGGACATTAGAATATATAATTCTTTTAAATTACATCTTCTAGGATAAACAGTGGAATCTTAACAATCACAATAGAAAACTTCCTTAAAAAAATAATCAAATCCATGTCTAAGATTCATCATTGTGGAGAAATTTATTTCTCTGTCAATACCAGAGTAAACAGGTTTTCTCATCTTTCTCCTTGGGTATTGAAAGTCATTCATATATAAACAGATATATAGATGTATTGCCATTTTCAACTGCTGAAACAATGCACTAGAAAGACAGTTAACAGCCTCTGGATACTAAATAAATTTCCTGCTTTATTGAGTGAGGTGAATACAAAGAGATGAAGCACTAAATCCTGCCCATGGCATGCCATCTCTATCTTATGTTGTCATTCTGGCAAAAATTATATCTAACTCAGCCCAAGTAAACTCTATCCAGCAACAATCCTGTTAAAAATGTTGAGGAAGATTTTTCTCTCAGTTACATCAATGTAAATCTGCGAACTCTAAGCACTGGTGTGTATCCACAGCTTAAGATACTGACAACAACATGCTTGAGAGGAGAATTTCATTTGATACCCTGAGCAGCTTTCAACATACACTTCACCAACATAGAGAATCTGTACGAGCAACTTAGCCTATATAACTTGAACTCTCCTAGGTCATCATACAAAAGATAGCAGTTTCAAAAATGTGGTTTCAGCAGTTAAAACCGTAAGGGCATTAAATCAATAATCACTTTAATACCTGATATGTCCCTCTACACATTCAGCCCATTCATACAGCCCTTTCCATCCTCAACAACTACAGTCCCAATGTAATGTAGCAGCTATTTGCTGCCAGGCACACACAAGACTCACAGCTACCTTAGAGTATATACCTACGATAAACCCTGAAAATGGTAATAATTGAACAGATTATTTGTAGTATTTTAGGTAGCCACAGTATAGAACAAGGCCATAGCCAAGTGCATCCAGTTGTAGCAATCAAACAATTTTATTTCCTCATCACCATAGCCCATTAGATCACTGGCAGGGGCAACTTGAGTTTTTTCATTTATATATATAGAGAGATATATATTATATATACGCATGTATGTATGCATGCATGCATGCATGCATATAGAAGGAGAGAGCACCATTTTGAAGTGACTGGTCCTGCTTCTGGAAGAACAGCAATGACATTTAGTACTCTGTACTTGGATTTATGTCACGGAACGCCAGAGTTTTTCAATCACATCAGCTCAGAGACAGGGATAAGATAAGGCCAGAAAGGGAATTACACGGGATATACCCTGGTATAATTTGGCTTTATGGTTTGGGGGGGGGGGGGGGTGGGGGATCAGAAGTGCCCACAAAAAGTCCTAGTGATTGTAAGATTTCATCTTAAAAGTAACTTATTTACTGGGTGTCAAAATTGAGATAAGATTTCAAAACGTCTCTCTGTGGCTTAAAAGCTTGAATCCCATTTTCAGACCTGACTTAAGCACTTAGAAACTTAAGTTCAAGTTTTGGATGCCTAGGTGCTTAAAAGCAGCCAAGATTTTTATGGTCTTATTTTGTTTTTTTTAAGAGAGGTCCTTTTAAATATCTACATCACATTTGAAAATGGATGTTTATATTCCTGAACACTTGAAAAATTTACATTGGAATATAACTTCTCAAGCACATTAAGAGATATGTATGCCACCTATATCTGGCTTTTCTAAAAGCTCAAGAGCTATTTTCACGAAAGCTCTGACTTTTCTAAAACAGGCATGTAAGAATACTCCAGGGAAATAATGTAGGACACTATCAACTGCCAGTATTATACCTCAGGTTAACTATTTTTTCTTTAGGCATTTCTACAGTATCTGGCACGATGAGCCCTGATGCTAATTGGGGTCTCTAGGTCTAATGGTGAGGACTGAACGGTTATGTGACCCCTGCAGAATCACAGCAAAGCAGGGGCCGTTTCCTCAGACCTCCTTTCTCAAAGTCCTATCCTTTAACCATCAATGTGACAGTTGCCTCTGGCTGAATGACATTTTGGGCGTAGGAAGTGAAAAGAAAGTTTTCCACAACTATATAAAACACTGAGTCATGGTAACAGCTACAAAAATAATACTTCCACTACTTCAAGGGAGGACTTTTTCCCTCCTGGCCTTCCTCGACTGTGTTGCACTGTTTACAACAGGGCAGCAGATTTTTGGACTGTAATCAGATGGAAACGGAGACCAGTGGCAGCACCTGCTACAAGTTAATTAGTTCTTCTTGGCTCCAGAATAGCTGTTGATTTTGGTTTAGGTATTATCTTTATTTCATTTTCTTAACCATTTGGTCAGTGGAGCAGAAGATGGGGAGCTCTGGGCATTTGGTGTTTGATACAAAGTCATTCCAATGTTTGAAATCTCAGCTATTAAACCATATGCTCTACTATAGGAAAAGTTCGCAAGCAGGACTGTGTTTGAGCAATGATGAATAAGAGAAAAATGGTAGGCTTGGGCTGGTAACCACGGCAAAGATAACATCTGATTTAATACATATTGAGCGTGTCTGTAGCTCTCGTTTTGTTTGGGTGTTTCTAAAAAGCCCTTCTCCCTCTCCTTCTATTCTCACCTAACCTCATGAGACCATGACAGAACTCCCAATCCAGTACACCATCTCTAGACACTCACTCAAATCAATCCTTTTTAAAAAGAAATACACATGTTCAGAAAACTAGCTGAATTTTAACAATCTAGTGATCTTAGCTGTCTTGGAATCTAATAAGTACATGGAGACTGATGTAGTTATGTGTTGTCACCACCATGATTTGAATGATGAATTTGATAATGAGTATATGACCATCTACAATTGAAAAAAAGAAGCTTTGTAGAAATAGCAAACCAATCAGCAGATGGCAAACAGATGGATACAAGATTCAGAGATGTGTACATACAAAACTTAATTGAAATGAAAGCTATTATTCATTGCAATAAATTCAGCTCGGGTGGATGAAAGGCAACATCCTTAAGTAAGTAATGGGAAAAATGGTTTTAAATAATTAAGGCTATATTTATGAATGTCTCCTGAAGTATTCATGAGAATCTCTTCATAGGGATAATAAAGAATATATTGCTTCCAAGTGGCAAGAAAAGGTATTCACTGAGATATAACTCCTATGGATGAAAGCAGAAACTGACAGTTTTAGGAGGCTAGAGGGTAGGTAAGAAATCCCATCTCTTGGGTTGGACTATCAAATTGAAAGTATTTACACGAATTATAACATTCTTTTTCAGAATAACATAAAGAGTTCTGAGTACAAAAAATACTGTTCATCCTTACGTTGTGAAATGGTTCCAAACAACACATCAGACCACAATTCTAACCAAAAATGCATTGCAGCAAGTGGGAAAAGAATTTTGCTGTAGAATACCTTAAGCTCCTTCACAAACTCTCCAGCAATTACAATCCTGGATCTTGTGACCCAGCTCTCAAACAGACACAGGAAAGGAGGAAATGAAAAAAAACAGGTTCATTCCCCCACACAAACAACCGTTCGAAAGAAAAGACTTTCTCCCATTATTACAAAAAACCTGAGATGCCATAACATTTCAAAACTTTGTGGATAAGTCAAACAGAATATATTTGCCTTCAGCCGCATCTGTTCTCATGCCTAGTTCAAAGCTCGTTCCTTAAGTCTCTTTCTCTTTAATTTTAAATAAAATATCCACCCATTTCTCCTACCTGCTGATTTGATACTTTTAAGTGATACTTCTCACATATAGGTTTGTATAAATAGTTAACAAATGGACAAACATTTGTATCTGTCTGGAGAAAAAATCTGAAGACTCAGCAAAACCATACAACTTGGGGGGGGGGGGTGGATGCAAAAAAGTTACTTTTTTTAAACTTTTTTTTTTTAAAGGATATAGATTCCACAATAAAGAGATATAGAGGATATATATATTTGGAAAAAACTGTCTTCTGGGTCAGGCAAGGTATTGTTCAACCATCAAACCCTAGAATCAAGATCTTTGACTTTTCCAGTTCATTTGCTTTGTTATGCTTTATAAAGTTACATAATACTTTTCAAATAAGCATTCTAATCACTCTTTGAAAAGATTATTTAACTGTAAACTAACAATTATTCATTGCATTGTAACACAGTGCTTATTCAGTGAATTGTATCATTGTTCAACATTTTTCTTTTCCTAGGACTGCCAAGCAAAAGGGCTCAAGCTTGCTCCCAGGAAATCAACAGCACTGCATCACACCTTAGTATGATATTCAAACTGCTTCCTGATACTAAACAAAATTTCCCAAACTTACTTTGATTCCAACAAAATCTGTGAGATCCCAGCAACATTCTGGGATCAGAATTCTTCATTCTTCAGTGAATGACAACATTCTTCAGTGTTTTGAATATAGGGTCCACAGGGTCTGAACTCAAGAAACTTGAAATCCTGCAAACTCTTTGCGATTTCTGTGCAACCTTCAGATGCTTAGCCCCAAGGGACAGTCCGTTCTTGGGATAATCCCACTGCAGTAGTACAGCTGCAGAAGTAAGCAATGAACGCTAGCAATGAATGTCAGAGAGCACAAGAAAAAGTGCTCAGAATCCTGTCACTTGCATATATTATAACATAGGAGAAAGAGAGTAGGATTTATTGTATGTTTCCCTCCTTCCTCTAGGAAGAAAGGAAGGAAACACACATCTCCTATCATCCTCAACAGCCAGCATGTTCTGCAGCGAGAGACAGAGAGACAGCCAAACTATTCTGCAAAGTTCCTTGACGCAGACCCAGGCACTTCCTTGGTAAAGTTAGTGCACCACTACAGATCAAGGGCTGCTGATGAGCTATGATGCCAGGGGTTATGCCACCACAGTACAGCAGGTAACAGAGGTCTATCGTGTTTGCAATGTTTGCTATTCCAATCTACGGTGCTCAGTTTCTTCTGCTCTACTATCCATTCTTCCACCTGCAAAGAATGGGTTAGACTTGCTGTCAGTTTGGTTCTGTTCTTTATCAATCTGGGACCAGAGAAGGGGAAATAGTCCGTAGATGCAGATTTGCCCCATCACCAAGCCCTCATCTCTGACAGAAAACATTGTAACTCTGCCTCTAGCACACGAAGGCAGATGCTAAGATTAAGGGAATATTATTACCTGGGTTGGAACACGGCCAAAAGCACTCCTCTCTCTCTCTTTACAGAAAGAAAAGAATACAAGTGTTCGTTTCTGAACTGCATATAATGGAGCAGAACCAAATTTAAGAGAATTTGAATACAATATTCATCTCCTGCACCTTTAAAAGGATACAACAGGTCTCAAATCACACAGAGGCAGATATTTTCCCTACTGCAGATTGTTGTTTGCTTGTTTGTTTTTTTAAACAGATGAACTGCATTCCAGTCTGCTACCTAGCAGACCAGTAAGCCTAAGTTCAAGATGAGAAAAAGCTACTTCTCAGTACAAGTCAAACTTCCTGATTCTCCACAGGACCCAGAACCCAAGGACAAAGGACAAACCCAGGACAAAGCAACATCATATGGCCTGGAGACCCTGGGGAGAGGCATAGGCAACCCCAGCTCCAACAAGTACGTACCTATGCAGTAGCAGCTGGAACTTTAAACTAATTCTGGCACTCCAGCCGTTTACCCCAAGGACTCACAGGTACTGCAGACACCATCTGCCCTTCCCTAGAGGTACATTTTCTTGTGCTGCACCTGCTTTTGCTGGCAAACAGGCTCCAAGCTTACTCTTATGGTGAGATAAGTCAAGCCTTCCATATACATGGAGACCCTAGAGAATATGATATTGGCCTGATTTGACATGGAAGAAATTTCAGGTTCTAATGAACCAATGACTTCCAGAAATCGGAGAATTCATTTGCAGAAGCACATACAGATGCCATTTGTTTGTTCAACTCTCCGCTGTGTGCATCCCTTAGGTAACAGCGCAGCACACAAAGCAAACAAATCCTTTGCTGCGTCACTACTGCTGAATGAACTGTGCATAGCCACTTGGGCAAACATCCTGCCAGTCGCAGACTGGCAGTTAAGCTCCAAGGTTTCTCTCTTTTTCTCCCTCTGTTTTTCTATAATTAAAAAAAATGGACAACCTCCGTGCAGGCTTCTGAGTGTGCCTGCCATCCACAAACCCAATTTCACACAATGACAGCCTAATTAATCTTCTTCTTTTGTTTCAATAGCATACGGCCTCCGTTCAACTGTGGAATATGGTGGAATCTTGCTGAGAACACATCTGTCAGCATTGCAGTGTGAATAAAGGAATACAGCAGATTTTTGTGTGATTATATCTGTATTTATATAGTTGTGTGCCTATCTAGTGCTCTACACACACATAGTAAAGAACAGTCGATATAGTAATGCCTTTAATATTGAGAAACATCTGCAATCCCAGTCCCTTCAGCATCAAAATGCAACAGGAAAGACATCTTTTTGCCCAGGGAGATATCATTACTCCTACACATAGCACTCAGGTAAAGAAGGATTATATGACTTGTCCAAGGTCACAGAGAAAACCTGTGATAGAGCTGGGAATTAAGCAACACCTCACACCAATGACTAAGTCTCCCTTACCCCTTATTCTCAGGGGTCTATCTTCCTTCTTTCTTTCCAGGGTCTCAATCATAATAACTATGGGCCATCCTTAGTACTTCTGGTGAGAGCAAAATGGCAAACTCTGAAGTACCCAGTCATTATCACAACAAAGTTCTACTATCCTGAATGAAACTGAAAACTATCTTTTTGCTCAATTCACCTGTTAAAAATTTCTTTAGTCCTTGGGTGCACAGGTCTTGTGTTAGCTGTCCACATTCTAACTAGCTGCAGCTTATGAGGTCTCTATGAGAAAAGGTTGAGTAAAAACTAACAACATATGTAGTTGGTCATTCGTGTGAGTGACCACATTCCAATCAGTGCCAAGTTTTGGGTTGTTTACAGTTCTGATGATTCTTAGGGTTTTACAAGTTCTCATAATATTTGATGATGTTCTTAATGCTTCATTTTCTGGTATCGTGCAATTACGAGATGATTGCAGTTTTCATTGAAAAAAAGTTTCAAGACCTTCCATTTAAAGCATGCCTAAGAAGCAGAGCCCAAAGACCTCCAAAAGCTAGGACTCAAAAGAAGTCAGTGTGTGATAGTATTTTGACAGGGGTTGAAGGCTGGTTTTTGAACATCTGGGGCTGTCAGTGCTGCACTTAAATTACTTCACCACAAAATAATGAAAGGTCACAGTATTTCAATCAAGATATTCAGCCAGTATAAATCTTGTCTCTCTATGGAAGCAATTGGTGCTCTATAGATTTACAACTGCTAAAGTCAGGCTCAATTTATAGTTTCAATATCAATAAATAAAATTTGGTGTCTTGGTTTTAAATATGTGAGAGCTAGATTTGTCTCTCCTTCAAGGGAGTGCAGCTACATTGCCTTCAATATAGTTCCTTCTATTTAGAACTTGACCTGCACTTGGGAATTTTCTAAAGGTAAAAGCTATGCTTTGTACTCTTTTTCTTTCTTTTCTAACTGACTGCTTAAATTCCTGAAGATTGCTAAAGAAATCATTTGACTAATGAGTAGCCATACCAATCATTTTCAGTGAGAGCCACAGGGATAATCAGGAAGACAAAAAAGGGGGTGGTGGTGGGGAATCTTCAGGTTCTTTAGGATAATTATAAATTGTGTCAAATAAGACAAATATTTCAATTTCTGGGCTACACGTACCTTATGAGTAAATGTGGGCTGTTTTAGTCACAACATGTCACAGGAAGTAGTCTGATCCGATATTTGCAATCATATAATTAAACCTGGCATGTAATAATTAGGAAGGCCGGTTTACTCAGATACTTACTACAACATTTCTATTAGCTGTTGTCTTACATTAGCCATTCCTGGTTAAGTGATTATGGGGACAGAATGTAACTGCTTGCAAATACCCAAAGGATACAAAATAGAAGATGGAGAAAAATTATCTATGGTGGGTATGATTAAGAGCAACGTGAAGTGACTAAAAAGAACTGAAAATGAGTAAGCGGGGAGAAATTCGCTACCAGAGAGTGAGACCGTAACACATGGTCCCAGTGGAGAGGATGAGGATAACAAACCAATGTGAGACAACTTCATGAGAGCCTATGGAGTTGCTTTCTTAAATGTAAAAAGGAATTATCCAGGGTATTTTTAAAATGCAATTAGGCACCCTATTTCCATAAATGAAGAAGAAGAAGAAGAAGAAAAAAAAAATAGAATGTTTACACTTTATTTGTCCCTTGGAAAACGTCTTTCTATATCCCTCTGATATACAGGTTTTAAAAAAATTTGAAGACTATTTCTCATTAAATTTCCATGGTCTTCATTTGCTTTTACAGAAAGGGCCCATCTACACCATGTAGAATGCCTTGAGCTAGTACAGACCAAAACTGTTAAGTCCACATGGCACAGAACCACATGTATCACTAGCTTATTTCTGAGTGATAATACCTGTATAAACATTACTTTATTGCCTTCAGATACACATCCTGGCTCGCACATGTTTAGCTTCACTGTCTCTGCACTGTGCTTCCTGTTCCAGAAAGCCATAGTGCACCCATTGCTAAGCCAACAGCAGAAGACAGGTCTCATGCCCCTTTTATTCTGCTCCAATGATGTAAAGAAACGTTAGATTGATCAGAATGAAAAACCCTTCCATATTGCCAACACCACGCGATAGAAATTTATATCCATGCTACAGTCAGTACAAGAACAATGACATTGCTTTAAAAAGAACACACCCTACAGCAAATTGTCTGAACTTGTAAAAACTCAGTGTGGTACATTCCCCGCCCCACCATCACAGCATCTGAATCTCTGTAGCTACCTCTGTGATGAAACATGGCATAGGAATACTCCATAAAAGTTTAAAGACTGGAAGTGAAGAATACCCAGGGGTAACTGGGTGAAACTTAATGGCCTGTGATATACAGAAGTTCAGAGTAGATGATCTAATGGTCCCTTCTGGCCTCAGATGCTATGAAATTAAAGTGACAACACAGCCAATTGAAAGTTCAGGAAGAACTGGGAAGGTGAAGTAGTTGCTTGAAGGAAAGACACAGCCCCAATTTGAACTTTTTGCAGAAATATGCCTGCTGCATGGGGCAATGCTAATTCAGTGGAGGAGGGCGCTAGCTGCCCTAGCTTCCTCTTACTAAATCCCTGACTCACTACCAAGCGGGAACTGACCAGAGCATCAGAATTAACTATCTGGGTTCAAAAAAGTGTTTGAGTGATGTATAAAAGCTCCAGAGCAGTCAGAAGCTCAGCTTTTATACTTCATCTAATGTAACCCTTGACTGGGAGGTCAACTGGCAACACTACAGGGCAGGCAGTTGCCTTACAAATAAACATTTATACAACCCCCACTAAACAAAGGCCTCAGTGGCCACCTGCAACTCTTAGCTGCTCTCATAACTCAAAGGATCATTTGGCATAATTGAAAGGCACATGCAAACCCACAATGTATTTCAAGACAGCAAATAACATTTCCTCTAAACAGCAAGGAGACAATTGTCCTCTTTACACCTGTCTCATTTCTCAACCATCTTTATGCAAAGAACTTGGTGTATTTCATGAACACCAGCTCTTTTTTCTGCCGATACTGACGCAAAGGCAAATAAAATACTGCAGAACCATAACGAACTGCACAGGAACGTCCAAGCATGTACAATTATAGATGAATACAGTATTTGGAGCACACTTAAAAGGATCATCATTTATGACACTGAAAATTCTAATAATCATAACTACAATTTTTCATTCTTATTTATTTTCAGACCATTACGGGCCTCTTCGCAAAAGTGAAATTGGTGCTTGCAGCCTTGACAGCAAAGGACAAGTGCCTTGACAGGACATAATGCTTCTCTAAGAATAATTAAATCAAAGTATGGCGTAAATCCCAATGGTGCTTCTCCATTGGTAATATTTCTATCATGAATCTTCAAAACCTTAAATCCAATATTTAAAATTTATGGGTTTCACCTATGGTTTCAAGGTGAGAGGCAGCTGTAGCAATGCTTTGGCACTCCTGTCTATCTCACCTTTTCTTTCAGTCCAACAAAGAACTAAAGTAGGAAAAAAACTCCCATCTACATGCTGCAACAAATACAATTTTTATCTGAACACATACAGGGAAAAGGGTTACAAAAAAAGAACACAACCCTGATGGGTGAGCATAAACATAATATAAACATAATTGTTTATACTGCAGTGTAAATATTATATAAACACAGGCCCCGGGGTAAGTCAGGAATATGCATTATGAGACATCATACAGCACAAATAGACAGGTAGGAGAACAGAACTCTTACTACCTTTGCTTAAAAATAGGTAACTGACACACAGAAAGGTTCAGTAAATTGCCTAAAATTTCTGTCTCTGAACTAGCAGCCCAGCACCTTAAATAACTACTCTCATTTCAAACTCAAATCAAATGCAAATGAACTAGATACAGCCAGAAAAGAGACAAACTTATTTATCAGCTCAGCTACATCAACAAGTGGGAAGAGGGAATTCCTACCTGCAGCAAAAAGAAGAAAAAAACCCTCTATTTTGATGGAGAATGTTACAAGGGTTCTTCGAGCCGTTCTGATAGCCAACATAAGAATCAATAACAGATAACCTCAGGATTGTGGATGTCACAATATTCGATAGAATTGAGACTTCCTCCACCTCAAACTTTGGAAGCGCTCAGAATCCAAGTTTTCAGTTTAGTCTAAAGTAATTTTATCTATCACATAGATAGGAATCCTCTGAACAACCCAAATGATAAAATTTAGGCCTGAGATTCTGTTTTGAGATCAAACATCTGGATTCTTTTCTGAATTCTGAATCTCTTTCAGTTCAGCTGTTCATAACACTGAGGAGAAATACTGTATCGGGAGCTTTGGGATAAATGTTGGATCTAAGAAACACAAAGGATTGTTTTCCTGTTCTCACAGTCATTGCTAACAAAGGCATTACTCTATTAACCTCTCCCACCTGGATTTTCCTTAATCTGTACATGAAACTTGAAGTCCTTTAAAATGTTCCTCTGTCTCTCCTGCGGTTTTAAAAGCTCAAGTTGTGCTATGATCTTTGCTTAAGAGAAGTTACTGAAGCAATGGATTCTAAATGTTATAATCCAAACAGTCATGGCTGGATGAAAATCCAGTATATTCAGTAATGCTGCGACCTCGGCATGTAATCTTATTCATTTATGAAACCGTTGCTGCCTGATGGGTTGAATAATGAAATTGCAGTAACATCAACTTTGAA
Source organism: Apteryx mantelli (assembly GCF_036417845.1). Classification (NCBI taxonomy): domain Eukaryota; kingdom Metazoa; phylum Chordata; class Aves; order Apterygiformes; family Apterygidae; genus Apteryx; species Apteryx mantelli. The sequence continues at coordinate 3,069,896 of NC_090006.1, read as the reverse complement.
GATGAAGAACACTGGGGCACAAGTTTTACTAGCTTTAATAAAATATCTGTAACATCGTTTAGGAGAAAAACAGCTCCTTTAAGGCAGTCCAGACTGACATGGTGAACTTGATTTTCACCTTCAAAGATCAATTCTGGTAGTATGCCAAGATGGTAATTGCTTTTAGACCTTGTCCACATTGGGATTTTGTCCCAGTTCTCCCAATTGATGGCCATCTCACAAAACTAAGCCCCAAGGCCAGCTGCTTAGCTGGCACAGATTCCCCTACTTCCACTCCAGGCAATAAAGGCAGCTATGCCAGTTTACACCATCTGAGCATCTAGCCCCCAACGTGGGCCAGGGAAGCAGTGATTTGCAGCACAGGTGATTTTTCTCTGGGGACCAAAGCACATTACAGACTTCCTTGCCAGCATTCCAAGCTTACACAGGCCCAGCTAACTCAACAGATGATTATAAACTTATAAACTACAGGAGGTAGGACAGGTTCTCAGCATTCAAATGCTTCACTTCTGTCATCCTAGAGAAACACGGTCTGTAAACTAAAAAACCTGAAAAAAAGGGGGGGGGGCAAGAATATGCAGGCCAGAACACTCCAGAGATTCAAAGGACTTCATTTCTAAGTGTGACATGGCTGCCTTGTGTCAGTAAGCTTTTCTGGTAACATAAGTCATAAAAAAAGCTAGGCCTAAGCTAACACAGTAATCTATTGTATCAGTTCATCAGTCTACAAACGGAAAAGATTTGATTAGAAAAGCAAGATAACCTTCTGATCTGATCTATACTGACTCATGACACGAGCTGTCTGCCATTCTCCAGCTACCTAGGGATTGTGACCAAGCTCAAAGACTTTATTTTAAACCTCACAGAAGTCAATGGAGAAAACGCAGGAGCAGAAATAAAGCAAATATCATAGTGGGGGGAAAAAATATTTCACTGTTCTCACAAATTTCTAGACCAGCTTACCTGGAGCTCTATTCTTTCAGCCTTGTCAATGCTGAAGTACCTTGCCATATAAGCTCTATGAGTACTCTCCATCCAATGCAGAGCGTACTTTGGAGCACAGGAGGTACCACAGTCAGAACCCAAGCGCCTTGGTTAAAATACCCAGGGAAAGATCATATGGTAGCAGTTCAAGTAAATTAAATCCTAGTGTGCTCACTGTTATGAAATGCTGAACAAGCTGGAAGTAATGAATGAGATACTGTATTTGTAAGTATTTAGCAGACACACTAAGACAATTACAGTGATGAAAGCTACACAGGCGGTACTGTACATCAGACTTACTTTGCAGGAGTCCATAAATAGGTAATTTGACTTGGTAAAGCACTCTGGGATGACTCGGGATTTGGAAAGTACTATTAAAAAAAGAAGGCATATGCACCTCTTATTTTACTGCAGCACTAGCAATTTTATACATTCCTCAGTGTATTTACTGCAATGCAATGAGAAGTAGGCAATACATGAACAGTTGATGCTCCCTACCATTTATTTTTTGCTTAGAGATAGCTGTTATAATCCAAGCAAAAAGATCTCTGTTCAGATAGATCTACTTTCTCAGACGTTCTGAGTACAATGGGCTCAATTCCGAAACCATTTTAAAAGGTAGCAAGGAAGTAAAAAAGCAGCCTACTAAACAATGCAATACTTAGAACGCCAGATCTAAAATAAACTTCCCAATGCCTTTCTATAAGGGATGATGAACAGGGAGCCTGAAAGGATGAACTGATATGCATAACAGAAGAGAAAATCAGACACAGGTGATGTCAAAAGTATCCATGTAAAAGATTACTAGAATATATTGAAACACATCACAGATGAGAGTAGCAGGTATCTTCAGAGATCTAAACATCATTAGGAGGTGCTGAACCAAATGATATTTTAAGGGACTGTGTAACAGTGATCAACCTTTTTATTAAGAGCTCTACTACAAATTTATTAAACAGCTATATGTAATGTATACATAAAACAGTAATACAATAATTAGACCAGTTTGATTACTGACCTGTTGAATGCTACATCTACCTCAAGCAATTCACTTGTCATTTATAGAAAACATCTACTGACTACTGATTAGTCTTTTATAACCTATTAATAAATGATCTCTTAACAGAACATACAATCCAAAAATCTGCATAAGATACACACTCAGGCCTCTGGTGCAACCCTGCCTCTCAATTGTCCATTTTCTTATTATTTAACTCATTTTTCTCTCTACATCCAAAATATTATAAAAAGTAAGGGTGCGATCCAGAGTTCATTGAAGAAATCAATGGGCATTTTTCTGTTCTTATTGGCCCCAAGAGGGCTGCAGCAAAGATTGATAGATAGTATTACTATGCTCAGAGATGAAAAAAACATTACACTCCTAGGATCCCTTTTTCAAGGACAGACATAGCCCTGTGAAAAGGAACTTACCATACATTCAGTTGCTGCTACACTTGAACTAAGTCAAAAGGCCGATACAGGAGGAAATTTCTGGAGTAAGGCTATCCCTGGTTCACCTCAACAGGACAGGCATAAAAACATTATTTATAGAGTTTTGACCACAGACAACAGAAAACAGCGACTCAATGATTTATAGCACAGACCTTGAAGAGCAGATTTTATGGGCAATATAATTATTTTCCTACCCTGTAACAACAATTCAATGCCTGATCTCCGCAGCAGTTTGCATAACACCATCTTTTAATCTCCCCACATGAAAAATTTCTCTTTCTCACCTAAGCATTGCCCTGTTCTTGCTGTTGTCCCACTCTGGGTAGAGGAGAATGTAGGCAGAAACAGAAAAACATTGTCATGTCTGCACCCTCTGACACTTGCATGATACCCTTGGCCTCTCCATCCCCCGGGACTCCTGAACACAACTCACCCTATCAAAAAGATCAGCTCTGACAGCCAAACAATTCAACATGCCTCAGCAGGGCTGAGTTAACACTTTAACCCCCAGCTGTTGTGCAGCATCACAGACTCGCATACTCTGATGAGGCAGAAGATAAAGAGCATTCCAAGATTCCAAAAAACTACAGTGATCTCCAGCACAAGATCCTTAACTAGACTGGTAGCGTCCTGTTAACATCAGTGTACAATGATCATTTTACCCTGAGACTCCAGTGCATATTGCTGCTTCTTTTATAATTTCAATCTCATTCCTAGCTTTAGTCTTTTTAATTAATTTGTTACACATCATTAATTTTCCCTGTAAACTTTTTTCAACACCTTCCTTCCCCTGATATTTTAAAATCCAGCAATTAACTTCTCTCATCTCCCTTATCAGACTATCTCTATGTGCTCAGTTTTGTTATTTAGTTTTTAAAATCACATTCGTTAGTTACTGACAGTAAGTGTCACTGTGTGAGAAATAGACTCTCATTAATTAACATTTTTAAATTGTGAAAGAAAGCTATTGAGTATCTAGAAGGAAAACTAGAGTACAAGAACTAAAAATAGAGCTTTGATTGTCTAACTGTATGTTATATGTATGGTATAACAATATACTGGTCTTAGTAGACAATTTCTTTCATTTTATGCTCACATTTTCAATTATCAGCTGCTCTGTATTTTCATGGAAATCAAACCTGAAGTGCCTTATGCCACACCTTCAGAGCCCTGTAAGTTCATGGGGACAGTACCCCACTGTGGTATGAATGGGAGAGAATAAGCCTTTGAAGGGGAGGCTGAGGGGAAGGGATAGACTGAGAACCACTCTTTGCTCAGAAAACACTCATGGTAGCACTAAAAAGAAAAAAAGAAAGAATTAAATTTTGACACAGAACATTTTAGGACTGTTAAAAAACTCTGTCAGGAATTGCCAGGTTACCAGATTAACTGAACACTCTACACTGCAGATGAGGCCAAATAAGAGAACTAATTGGTACCTCTGGCCTCAGCATCTCTGAACTCTGATACTGATACAGCAGTGATTCTTGCAGGTGGAAAATAATATCATGAAAGAGCTTTATCAGCTTACTTCAGTTTCACTTCACAACAATCTACCATTCTTTGAAGGAGTGGTGAGCCTGAAAAAGTGTCCCAAATTACTACAAGGCACACGGTGCTCTAGAGGCTTCCGTAAAACTGAGATGTCAGCACATTAGGCAGGGTATGTGAATACATGTACATATGGAGATACAGAGAGGCTATGGCTTGCAAGATACAGTGATGCCCTGTTTCATAAAAGGAACTAGTAATGCGAGCTCACTGAGGATTAGGAGAAGCTCAGATTCTGTGTTGTGGAAGTCACAAAAGCAGCTGTATAGTCTCAAAAGCAGCTCAGATCTGGCATGCTTTCTACCTCCAGCCTGGATTTTCAGCTCTGCATTTAAACAAAAGTAGTCACAATAATGATTTTTTTTAAAGCAGCTGTAGTACAAGCACTGTTATCTGCATTATACAAATTCATGGCGTTAGTACTTAATGCACAGATCAAAGCTACCTAAACCTACATTGACTTAATAGATGCTAACAGCTCTTTTGGAGGAACCATTGAGCCAGACAGTAATCCGTGGATTAAGACCCTAATGTTACATTTTGGTACAACAGACTACACCTAAAAGCATGACTATACATATATCACTTATAAATCAAATCCAAAGTTATTTTAAAGTGAAATTAATTAACAAAGCTGCATTCAAATAAAACTGAGATGCTGTATTCAACCATAGTTTACAAGGACATAAAATGATAAACTAACCACGTTTGAAACAGAAGTTGCACATGGTAATTACATAATTTATATAACATAAATAATGAATTAATATTAATTAATCCCAGAGATTTGGTTTAGTTCTCAGTTAAACAGCACAGTTCCTATGCAAAAAACCTTCGTCTTTCCATGCCATGTCTGCTAAAAAAACAAGTTTCTTTCACTAATTTTCTTATCATGACTACTCAGATGGCGGACTCTTCAGGACAAAGAAATTTCTTTTTTATGTTTAGAAAGTAACTTGAGAAAATGTCAATAGAATAACTAGATGTTACAATTATCAAAACCTGCAAGGTCTTGGAAATAACATTACTTCAATTTTTCATTGGGAACAGAGGCACTAAAAGGGGAAGTAATTTGCACAAGAACAGGGATCAGTCCAGTCATCTTCCTATTGGATCTTATTATCTCCTTATTGGCTATATTTTCCTGTAGATCCCTATTAATGGCTTGCCAGCTTGATTATTAGGAGAGGTGTGCAAGCGAACAGCCATATATGTGACCATACCACCCTCTGACATAAATCCAGGCTCCTATGCTGTGTGACATTTCATTGTAATTCTGATGATAGCTCAGCACTTGGAATGCCAGGTACCAGCACAGCTATCCAAGTAGAGAACAAAGCACACTGTGCAGCATGCTACAGACCCAGCCTTCCTTCTTCCAGAAGAAAAAAGCCATAGCTATCCTCAAGAAGGATATTTTGCTGCAGAAAAGTTCATTGGCCCTACAAGATCCAGGCTGAAATGCAGAGCACTTCACTGTAAGGAAAGTGTGAAATGACAAGACGTGACATTTGCCAGATTACCACCCTTTTTTTTTAATAGAAAAGCAAATCCAGCCTAATGTATTTTTATTAGTGCTAGATGACAACACTTGCTTAGCGCACAGTAGAAATTTGTTGGGGTACTATTATGCCACCATGTAATGCTTAGTTTCAGCTGATCGGAAATAGACCTGTAAGAGTAAGGCAATGCCAGACAGAAAAAGAATAGAGAGGAGAACAGGACAACAGAGAAACCTGCTATATTAAATGCATGGTGCAACCGGGGCCAGGTGACAGTGATTTATAATGCAGTATTAAAGTGTCATAGTGTAACTGTCACTCTCAGCATTTCGCGAGCTAAAGCATGCTAGCTGCAGACAGAGCACTGACTATAGAAAGGCACACTGAAGGAACGTAATGGGATCTGACACTTTTTGTTCCTCTCCAAATTAGTGCAATTCAGAAATGAAAATTTCCATGACATCGCTACTGTAATTTGGAAGAAAATTTGTCAGATGTGTATGCAGAATAGTCAGGTTTCAAGTTTTATGTAAGGAACAAGAGTAGTCAGAACGGAGGGAAGGATTTGGATGAGGTGCATTTAAGTCCCTCACCAACACACAACTTATTTGCAATTCCAGCTGAAAAAACACACTGACAGCCCAGTTTGCTTTCATATTCATTAAAGCAATACCAAAATCTGAGAGCCTCCCATCATCTTCAGGGTGGATTAGATCAAGTTCTAATATCGGCACCTACTTAACTCCGGCCTGGTGAAAGTCCATTAGTAAGGCTCTGCTGAAATTCCAGGATGGAGAGAACAGCAAGTTTTAGCACCTTGCACTTCTCAATTCCTTCTCTCAAAAACAATGTGCAAGAACAAGACTTCTAGAGTCCCTTCTTATGAGGAATGATGGAAAACATCAGCAAAGAATCCAACTGTGGCACCAGAACCTGCATTGCATTATATTATATTGTACTACATTCCTCCTCTCATCCACCTATGTGTACTGAACACATAGCACTGCTACTCAGTGCCTTTCCCTACTCCAGGTGGACCCATGGCCAGAGGCCCAGAGCAACAGCCCTGGTTCCTCACCCATAAATTGTATATCACTGTCTTGTATCCAGATAGAGCTCCCCTTGATGTTAGTTTGTGTTTACAAAGCACTGATTACCTTGAGAAAAAGTTAAGTGCCAATGATTTCAAAACCATTATTGAATTACGTTCTGTAACTTCAGTCACAAAGTTATGTTAGAAAATAATAACCAGGATTTAGCAGTTATTTTTGTTTCTTGGCTAACACGAGTATAAGCACACTTCATACAAATAATTATTCCAAAGCTCTATTTATTATCCAAACACACAATAAATAAAATGTTAGGTATCAATTTTCCAAATGGACACACGAGTCATTTATCTGAGACTAAACATTTGATAATAGCATATTTCTCAGCAGGTCTCAGAATTTCTGACTCCCAATCCCCAATTCTCGAGGAGCTCAAAGGAGATGTAAGACACATCAGGAGTTAGTCCTTGACAGAAAGATATCCCAGAGTATAAGACAACCAGGCAATATGCATACACACATAAATCAAGCACATTCAGACAACTAACAAGTATTAAAGACAAATCCATACAATGCACACAGCAGTGTGTATTGATAAATATACACCAAATCAGTAAGTATTTTGCTTCCTGTAGAAACCTTCAAGAAAAACATTTTCCCTATTTGCATGAAAATTTTAATTAAAAGTAGAAAACGTTATTTTCTAACAAATATGCAATTTTGTAAAGACCCATTTGTTCTAAAAAAACAGAAATAACTTCTCGGGTAACTTCTCAGCTGTTATAATATGCCTGCACATTTAAGACTGTTTTCGGGTTTTTCACTATGTTTGAATTGTGCACAGTCACAAATGCATATCTGCTAACACCTCACTGTTTTCTTTACTAAATAAAATGCTATAAAAACTATGTGTAACAAATAACGGGACCAGCAGGAACTTTCCAAAAAAGAAATCCAGTACATCTACAGAGCAGGTTACAATGCTGAACTACAAGAAAGCGTAGCTAACGCAGATGCTTTTTTTAGTTAAAGAAATTACCATGGGGAATTATGTATCCTACAACCTTACTTTAATATGTATCTTATTTATCTCACAATCATCCACTATTACATGTGACTAAATTGACACAGCACGCTGAGTAACACAGCAGGGAGAAAAGCATCTAGATTTTCCAAGTTCTTTATTAGTGCTCTAATAGTCAAGTTTCTTCCCCCTGGGATAAAAAACTGTTTAACTCCCTTCTCATTGATTTAATGCTCCCCTCCCCAAAACACACACACAAAAGACACCTTTCTCCTCCCCCGACCCTGGTGCTCTTCTGGGAAAAGGGAGAAAAAGTAAGGTGTCCATATCATTATCCAACAGATCTTTTTCATGTCAAAGTTTTATGGCCTTGTGAGTAAAGAGACACAATCTAGATTTTTTTTTCTCCACTGCTTTCAAGTTGGAATGCCTTTGTCTGATTTAAAAGAGAAGAAAGGAAAGAAAGTAAATTGATCATAGAAAAGGAGAGCGTGAAGTAAGATATAATAAGTATGCTATACATGATTTAGAGGATTCGGGCATAAAACTAAATAGGAAAGCTCTGTATGCAGATTCATCGATAAAACAGTAATTTATGGGACAATATTTAAGAAAGAATTATGAAGGAGGAATACACAAAAATAAATTTCTTTCAACACAGCCTAAATTTAAAAAGCAATCTAGCAACTGCCAGGGAATACCAAAACTCCAGATTGATTAAATAAGTAGAAACATAACTTATGCAACATGGTTAATCAACATGCATGCAATTTAGAAGAGCTCTTTCACACAGCAATGTTCAAAAAAAAAAAAAAAGTAAACTGAATTGTGAAGCCTCTGAAGCAATCCATGCCACATGCAAATCAACCATCTTCAGAGCACATAGATCCTTGGGTCAATATTTGAATCTTTTACTCCATGAGGATTTTTACCTTTGCAACACTATCCATTTTTGGAGATAGAGTTTTGCAGTCATGCTGCAGGAAGCAGTCGAGTACAGCACACTTTCTCAGATGCATTTATTTTAAAGTACAAAAAAGGATTTCTTTTTTCCCCCTTCTCCCTTTGAAAGATTAAGGGTAATCTGAACATTGCCCCAGTAGAAAGCCAGGATTTATTCTCCATACTCGCTTCTTCCACTTAGAAGCACTAGCTTGAATTCAAAATGCTTTTATCACTGTGTTTGGCACCACTGACTACCTCTATTAATAGCTTTGACAATTTCAAATGTTAACCTAAGTTTCTTCACATACACGTACACATTTTTTCTTTGCAGTTTTATAGGAATAAATTTATGCTGGCAGTTTCAAATGCATTTAAAGTGGATTAAAACGGTATTTCAATGAGAAGAATGGCTCAGTCATTCCTTCGCCCACTTAAGACACGAGAGACCAAGGTTGAATTCAGTGAAAAACTTCTCCTGTAAAAAACTTGAATTTAGATAGGTCAGTTACACCCTTGCATTCACAGGTATTTGGGTGCATTATTTCCTTGTAAAACTAATGAGACTTACATGACTATAATCCTTCAAACATCTGGGCCTGAAAATCTTTCTGTACCTTACTTTCACCATCTTGAAAACTGCCATTAGTGAGTACTTACTTCGCCAAGGTAATGAAGGACTATGCAGGCTGAAAATTGTGAGATCTTTGGATAACTTTAATCTAACTGGGACTGACAACTGTCAGGCTCCTTTGAATATCACAGGTTTAAAAATAAAGTCTCTATTATTAACAATTATGGGTACTAAAGAATAAGAGCAATATAAACAAAGATTTTTTTATTTTCTACAAATCAATCCTGTGCCGCTGCAGTTAACAAGAACAGGATTCAATTGCCTTTTACATAAAATTAATATCAATTTGTAAGTCCTTAACAGATTTCACGGATTCTCACTTCCTTCATTTCTAATGCAGTCACAAATACCTCAGCTGAACTGGTAAACTCATTTCCATACCAGAACAGGAATTTAGTCTTCTGGACCAGCTCACCTGAATTCTCAGTCAGTCACATGATAGCAGAGACAGGCTTCTGTAAAATAAACTGGACCACTCAGAAGATATTCTTTCCTATTTGCCATTCAGATGGTGCCAAGACTTTCCACTTAAACTGATAAAAAGTCTTTCCTCTTTTCAAAGGGATCAGAATATGTTTTTTTAGTAGTGGCTGGTTAAAGTAAAAAAGAATGTAATCATCACTATATGGAAGGGCTGATATGAGTTCCATTGTACAAATAGTCCAGGCAGAGAAAACTCAGTGAAAGGGAGTGATATGATGCGATGCAACTGGCAGCTAAGAACACAAATTAGTTAGAAAGGAAGAAGCCCAAACCATTATCCTAGAGCTTTCTATACCTTAGATCATTATTCTAATCAATAGGTCATACTGGGCATAAACCTTGACGCAGAGGTTTGTAAACTGTACTTCACATCCTACTAACGGTGGTGGTCATAACAGATGTTTCACCTACAACGAACACAAGACAGATTCTTCTCACCTTCCCTTTGTTCAGGACCTAAGATGAGAACTCCAAATAAGCATGCTTTGCCAAATTCAACACTTCCCATTCATGTAACCTATGCCACCAATTTCCTTCTGTTTTACTTATTCATGGAGGTGAAAAGGTAAAGTCATGTTTTTCTTTCCTTATTGTTTCACACAATTTATTGCCACCCCCAATTATTCAAGTTTTCAGCAAAGCACAGGACAGAAATAAATCTTTGGTTAATGTAATTGGAAATCCCTTGCATAGCAGGCAAAGCGCATTCCACAAATAAAGAGTTCACATGCCTTATCCTTTGCTTCCCTTGAAATCAATCCTCCCCCCAAAAAAATCCGTAACTCCAAAAACAGAAATTAAAAAGAACTGAATTAAATTATAAGATTTCAAGGCAAGCAGGACAGGGCTTTACACTAATTCACAGTGATCACTTCATTGTATTTTCAGATATGAGCCACACCATTCTGAATCACTCATTCTGTAAAATTCTCAAACCTCTACCCTTATTGTCTGTCAGTTTGTTTGTTTGTTTTTCAAATTGGATTAAACACCTTAAACTTAATGCAATGGAAAATACTCTGGGGGAAAAAATAATCTAATACATTAATATCAGCAGAACTGGACACTGGAGGAGAGTCCAACTGACATCTTTCCCCTGAGAGATGTTATAAATAAGGGTATGTCCCTTTCAAGAGTTAGCATGTGAAAAAGTGATTTAGTGTTATGTCAAATAACTACAGTTAGCGACACTGCTATGCTACTGGGCATCTCATTAAGAGGCAGACAATATACATCATTTTCACAAGAACCATGGTTTAATTTTAAGAGAATAAAAAGAAGAAAATTGAATATAGACTCTTTTTTCCAAAGGAGTGGGGGATCTGGATAGCCAACAATGCTAGAAAACTATTTAATCAGTTTTTGACTTCTCTTTCTATATTTGCCAAAGGTAAAAACAAGTCAAGACCTCCCTAATTTGAAGGTGACATTGGAACTATCACTTTGCAGCTATCCATACACTTTGCTTTTTGAAATTAATTGAATTTCCTATGACACCAAATGGACCAGAATAATACTCATGCAGCCTTTTATCAAGTTGCAGGAACATCTGAATAGGAGCTGAGATACATTTTCTTTTTTTATTTCTCTTACTTACTTGCCTTTGGCATAGATTTCTCTACATGGTGACCCCACATGGAATGTTACTGCTCAAGATGCCTCGAGGCAATGCAGGCAGAATATCAGCCTTAGCTATCTAAAAACCTTCTCTTCTATTTTATTATTTTGCCTTTACTAAGCCTAGTTCTCTAAAAAGTACAAATGAACAGATGCATGACAATTTATTCTTTAACTTTTGCTGCATGGTGAAAGCACTGGGCCTAGTTTAACTTTCTGATAGTTCTGCAGAAGTCAACAGGACCCGAACAGCATTAGTCTGGTCCTCATTGAAATTTCTAGACTTTTCTGCTGCAGAAATAATTATAATGTGAGGTATACGCTCATCAAGAACTTAGAAAACATGGATTCAGTTTCTAGTTTGGCTAGAAACTGGCCTTGGCTAAGTCTTATAGGATAAAATTTTCAGTTCAATCCATTTAAATGACTTAGTTTAACCCTTTCTGTCTTTAGTGAGGTTTTCAAAGTGACAAATGGAGATAAGGTAACTGAAAATCAGTAGAAGTTCATTACCAAACAAGCAGTTTCTAGTTTTCTCTTCCTTGCTTCAGGTCTGCATCTGTAATATACAGATGAAAATATTTCCTTCCATCCAGTTGTTATCTGTACTACATATATCCTAAACTGTTTGACACATGGATTATCTTCCAAAGGGCATATACAATGCCTCAGAACAACATATACGTCTTTGCGTGATATTCTAATTAAAATGATTACTATTTTGGTATCTCAAATTGAAACTAAATCAGCAACAAATAAATACTTCGGCAACAACTAAGTAGTACAGGAACATTTTGTCATCAGCTCAACAAAGCAGTACTTACACTCCTTAGAGCACTAATTCTGCTACCCCGTATCTCTTCTCCCAACATTGGTGAAATAGCAGTGAACGTATTTTAACCAGGGCTACTCTAGACTTTTACTAAAGACAAGTCAGATACAGAGGAAACTAAATCCACAGTAAAAAGGTGTGAAAGCAGAGCAAGCTTTACCAGGATTACATCAAAGAGAATTTCACCTTTCTCGAGTTTTGAAAAGAAGTCCCCTGCAGTTGTGGTTGAATCCCTGGGTTATGAATTTGCAAATTCAGTCTTCCAATTGTGATTTGTTAATTATGCAACATACAGAAACAAACAAGAACAAGTTTATACACAGGACTGCTTTTTAAACAGTAGCACATTATCTTGAAAAACAGTCAGACACACATTGGAATTTATCTGTGTGACCTTGAGTGATAATTAATCAGATCTGCTGTGAATCATGACTGATTTATTTCAGGTGACCTTCTTACTATGCTGTCTATGAAGTTTTACAGGAAAGTGATTAAAGATGAGCCCAAAGCTTGAGAGATCTGACATGTGTCTTAAGGTAGTGACTGACCCACCACCTCTGTCCCAGGATCTCCCAGGAGTGGACAGCTGATTTGTGTCCTCTCTTTGAGTGCATAAAACATACTTAACGCAAGTTTGAGCAGGCAATGAGCCCCTGCAGCAAAGAAGGCCAACAGTGTGTTGCCAGCTGTTTGAAGGAAGTGATTATTCCAATCTACTCAGTGCTGGTAAGATCACACGGATCTCAATGAAAGAGTCTTGTGTCCAGTTTTGAGTTCCCCAGCACAAGGAAGATATGGACATACTGAAGTGAGTGCAACAAAGGCCACAAAGATGATTAAGGGACTGGAGATAGGAGGAGAGGCTGAGAGAGCTGGGATTGTTCAACCTGGAGAAGAGAAGGCTCAAGGGGGATCTTATCAATGTGCATAAATATCTGATGGGGGGAGGGGAAGAGAGTAAACATGGAGCCACATTCTTCTCTTTTGTATCCAGTGAAAGGACAAGAGGCAATGGGCACAAAATGAAATACAGAAAATTCCATTTGAACATAAGAAAACGCTTTTTTTACTGTGAGGGTGGTCAAACACTGAAACAGGTTGTCTAAAGAGGCTGTGGAGTCTCCATCCTTGGAGATATTCAAAATTGGACAAGGTCCTGAACAACCTCCTCTAGGTGCCGCTGGTTGGAGCAGGAAGGCTGAACTAGACAATTTCCAGAGGTCCCTTCTAATCTCAATGATTCTGCAAAGTACTTTAAAGTTAAGCACACTACATGAGGGAGAAGTTTCTAATAGGCAGAAAAGGCAGGTACTATCCTTCTCATGTCTCCCTTACTGAATGTCAGAACATAGCTGTTTCTTGAAACAAGGCTTTAATGAAGATTATAAGGAGTTTGTAGCTTTTCTCCAGTAAACACAGTTCTTTTGGGGCAAAATGGGGACCACAGGGTATATTTCAGGTCACGTGTACACAAACTTGGCTATAATATACTGGCTACATAGATTTCTTACTGTAAGGCCTCAACCTGCTTCTCTGTGGTTCAACTTCGAAAGAGCTAAACCCTCTCCTTTGCCTTTACCCTTCATTATTCAAATTCAGATCCATGTGATAATCACAGCTTTGTTTTATTCTGTCACTCTTACTCAGTTTCACAGAAAGATGTTTGTCACTCGGGCAGGCAGCTTCTATACACTTTGCAAAGTAATCTTCCTAATTGTGATCTGAAGCAAAATCCAATTACAGGCCCACTCTTCTGCCCATTAGATTACTATTAGCAAAGATAAAAGCCATGCCTGTAGCACTGCCCTCCCTTCTCTGCTATCCTAAAACCTCCCACTCAGACAGCACTAGAAGTACACTGGTATAGAAGGACCCACCAATAGTGGTATCTTCCTTTCTGGTTAACAGAAATGAAGGAACAAGCTGCTTTTGTAACCAATGTTGTAAGTGAATCGTGCTCATTACAAGCCAGATTTGAGAAGAGCTCAGTACCCAATCACTACCTCCTTTAGACACCTACAGAGACAGTCGGCTTTTCAAAAATGCTCTGAACTCAACAGTTCCCACAGAAGTCTTCTGGGGTTAGAAGCTTGGTGTTGAGCACTTTTGATGCTCAACTATAAAAAAAAATCCTGCCTGCAAATCACAGCTGTTGGAAACTCTGGCCAAGCATTAACAAGTAGATACAGAAACTCTCTTCTTTTTCTGCATCTTGCAGTCCTTGACTACTGTAAGGAATGGCTGTCCAGAAATGGATTCTCTGTGCAGCGACCATACAGGCCATCTGAACATTAATATGAGAGCACAGCACAGGACTAGAGGAAGCGGCCAGCATAAAGGTAGTAGCAGAGAAAAAGCAGATGAGTACAAGAGATGAACAACCACAAACCAGCCACTGAAAATCAAGGGAGCAAACGTACAGCTGCACTGCAGTAACTGCTCATATCTTTTATCTCTCTTTGTGGCAAATATGAGTTACCTTTGCTCCCTTTCAGCCATGCTCTGAAATACAGAAACAGATAAAAGTTTTTGAAAGCAAATGTAGATTAGGGGACAGGGCACCTGATTAAAATGCTAAACCTGGCTTTGCCGCTGATTACTTGCAGACTACCATTCCCCTGCTCCATACCATTCCCCTCTTCAGCTGTCTGTCTATTTAGATTATTAATAGTTGTTCAGAACAGGGACTGTGTTCTCCTTAAGTACTTCTACATCACTAAGCACAATAGGGCCCTAATCTCAGGACACCTCAGCATTCCTCTAATATAAATAATAATATGTTTAATTATACATGCTGATAGGGTGAAAAGTTTATCTAGACACATATTACATAAAGCAGCAAATTCACTCCTAGGGTTAAATGCTTAGAGATTCATTTGAGTTACCCCAAGAGTGAATTTGATCCTTTGTATGCAAACTCCCTTTGAAGTTTTCTGATCCTTTCTCATTCTTGACTACTGACTCATGTTCACAATACTTGTTTCTGAATTATAGCCCAGGGCTATACTGAACACTACAACATGTTCCAGATTACTTTTCATCCATTTAACTATACCTATATATCTCAGAGATGCATCATATGAAACCCTGTAGCCCACTAAGATCATTTTTATTACCCTTGCAAAGTAAATGTATATATTACAAAGGTCCCAACATTCCTCATGTCCAAAATATATGTGTTACTAAGGTCCCAGGTGTGACTCAAATGTGCTTGGGCCAGGTACTGTATACACGTACATGTCCACATAGAAACTGGCTCTGAATGCCTTGCAAGTCAAATGTGTAAGGCATAAGGAAAAAAAAAAAGTAGTAAATTGCTTGTGGTCAAACAGGTAAGTGTGTAAGAGCTGGGAGGAGAATTCTATTGGTTCAGATTAACTTTAGCCTACCCTGAGTCATTAAATTTGCTGACTCCGCATTACACTTGTTGAGATGATCCTGGCTTAAGGACCTTAACTCTTTTGCTTAACAAAGATGTCTGGGTTGAAATTCATCCTCAACAGACATTTACTGAAGTCAGTCCTCTAACAGGGCAGTATGAACTGGCCCATTGTATTCCTAATGATCATCCATAGGTTATTTTCACTGAGCAAAAATGTTTGCTGCTGAGGGGGAAAAAAGAAAAAGAAATGAAGGAAAAGGCAAGGGGAGAAGGGGGGGGGAAGGAATCACAAGGAAACTTAGAGACCTAACTCAACTGCAGTTTTTCATGAGTTTAACCAAGTTGTCGGTTTTTGTGCTTATTTTTGATGTTTTTCCAGAAGCTTCAAAATGCCAGAGGTGCAAGTCCAGTAAAAAGCATGGGCAGTTATCAGATTTTAATGTTGCTCACAGATATGTCATGTGAGTACAGGTTCATTTGTTTTTAAATATTTACTAGCTTTAACACAATGAAATGTGACATCACTTCCTATTGCTATCTCGCACTTCTTTAACCTTATGAAACAAAGCACTGAGACCTTGGCTGGTTCAAATCATGGCATTCCTGTGTAGAGTTGTACTAAACTGCACATGTTTAGAAAATGACTGGCTTTTTTATTTTTCCCATTTGCCTATAGCACTTTTAATGTACCTATCACTACAATTCTAAGTACCCAAGGAAATGTGTACAGTGGTCAGTGTGGAGAAATTGGTCTTGTGCAGGCTGAGGGAAGAAACAGTTTCCAAACTGCTTCTTTTTATAGTGCATCAGTGTTTTGCATTACTACACTTGGGTATTTTCCTTGCTGTATTTTTATGCAAATGTTCATATGCTTTGACAGAATGTGGATTGATAATCCTTTTCAACAAAACAAATCTTTAATGAATGTATTTGTATACTATATATAGTGCTATATAATACACATACAAACTTCATAATAGGAAAAAGATTGCAAAAGATTCTTAAAGTGCTGTAGGAAATATTTGAGGTTTTAAAATCCTCTCTTACAATGACTCAGCTAAGAAGCTCATTCTATTTAAAAGGCATGGTAGAGAAATTTTCAGTTAAAAGTAAGGCTAATTTGCTCAAACAGAATCTTTTTATATGAAGGAACACTTAAGAATTCCTCATCTCAGAAACTGTTTATAAAGGTCAGAGTATTTTTAATGAACTCCAATAGCAGCAGTCTCCTAATTTTATATACATATACATGCATGTATGCATTGTGCATGCATGTGTGTTTCAAGCTCGAAATCAGCCTTAATGAATATTCACTAATAAGATTTTGGCAGACTCAATCAGGATTTTCTTACTGGTGGACTGTAGGATGTGGATGCCTAAATCTTTCTATTGTTTGCTAAATTATCCCCCCCCAGTAAATAACTGTAGGAGAAAACTTCATGACGATCTTCTGAAAGTCAGGAAACAAGAGATTAAATCTTTTTTTTTTTTTTTTTTGTCATCTAAATGCAATCTGAACAGTAGGTTGCTCTTTTATGCTAACTATGTTTGGGAGAGAATGGAAATACTTGCTGAGAGAGAAGCATAAATAGCTTTGATATCAAAGGCATTGAAAAGCTTTATTTACATTCACTCTGTGTGAATACCAGCTTCCATATGGTCAAACCCATGGATTACAACTCTGTGGGGGAAGATGAATAGGTTATCTAGAGCTTCTTGTGCAGATTGTATTCTTCCAGCAAATAACACAGTTCCACAATTCTTCTAATAGTTCCATCTGAACCACTTTATCATTCAAACCTGTTGTGACCTGAAGTAATGTAGAGTTGCTCTAAACTAAGCGAATAAAATGGAAAAAAGGAAGCATAGGAGAGTGTGTTGCTCTTCAAGATCCTTATGACAAGTGAGTTCTCTCCTGTGGGGATTAATGGAGGGGACTATTAGAAACAGAAACAACAGGCAGTGGAAAAACACTTTGTAGTCCTTTCTTACAACCTTTTCTTATGCTGCTCTAATACTAAAACTGCAACAGAGTAATGAAGCAGTGGCTTTTGCCACCATTTGAGTTAGAGAACAGCTGCTTTAGCAGAGATGCAGCATCCAATCTTGTGTACAGCAAGAGGGCTTTAATACTATAGTTACAACAGTATAAAATACATTGACAAAATTCTTTAAACTATATATAATACAACACTCCAAATATCTGTTCTGGAGCAACTTTGCTAAGGTAGATCTTTAGCAATATGCCTTGGCTACTAAAAAAAAAGGGGGGGGGGGAAGAGACAATCAAATTCACACATATTAAAAGCTTCCAAATCTAGTTCAAACAGTAAAAGTAGCAATGTCATTCAGCAGAAATGGACACACCTCACACACCTGAGTATATGACATATGAGGAAAGGCTAAGAGAATTAGGTTTGTTTAGCCCAGAGAAGAGAAAGCTAACGGGGTAAGGGTGTAGGGGGTGGAATCTAATTGCATCTTCTGCTACCTACAATGAATTTCTACAGAAAATGGAGCCAGACTCTTTTCAGAGATGTACAATGAGAAGACAAGAGGCAACGGTCACAAGTCGCAAGAAGGGAAATTCTGATTGCACGTGTGTGTGGGTGTGTGCATGTGTGCATCTTTACCAAGACAGTGGTTAAAGACTGGAACATGGTCCAGAGGTTGACAAATCCTCATCCTTGGAGATTTTGAGACCTAGCCTGGACACAGCTGTGTGAACCTGATCTATCTTTGAAGTTAGCCCTGATGAGCAGGAAGTTGACTAGATGACCTCCACAGTTGTTTCTAACAGAAATTTTTCTTTGATTCTATGACTGTAAGTTCTTCCATCCTGTTAAATCCTAATGTTGCTGTGAATAAAATGCCACAAAAATGTCATGTCCCAAGGCAATATAAACAAGTTAATATGGTACCAAGCTTTAAAAAATTAAAAGGATTCCAAACAATGGATCCCTGCAGACTGTTAGTGCCTCTGAAAAACAAGAGCTTGTCAATATACACTGTGAACATCTCAATAGCCTTAAGAAATCTACTGCCTCTGATATGGCAATATCAAATGTAAAAGCCTCTTTACTCTTGTGTAGATTCATATATAATTTTTATAATTCACTGATCTCACAGATATTAAAGCCAGCTAATGATAACCTTTCATGCTATTCTTCCATCAAAAATTTTAAAGTATTATTTACAGACAGAAAATGCTTTGCTTTGATTGCTGCTTATTTGAACCATTGGGTGATCAGGCATAAATCAAAAGCAATTATTTCAGTGCCTGTACAGTTTCCCCTCATCTGACAACTTTGAAAGGGTAGAAAAATAAACTGCACAGAATTTATGCTTTACTTTGTTTAACAAAACAATTAGCTCTCTCAGCTCTTTAAAGATAAATGCTAGTAACTGTCATTTTGAAGATTATTGTCTGGTTTGCTGCGGATCATCTATGTAACAGAATGTGTGTATTGGCAACATACTATTAATTAGCCTCAGGCCAGCAGGAAAAATACAACTTTTGACAGGAACCAAGTAGAGCTGGCAAAGCAAACCTGTGCTCTGATACCACTGTGGCTGGTTGGGCACAGTACCAAAACTACAGAACCGGAAGACTTACAGAGGACGGATAGTATTATGTATATGGGAGCAGATTTGCTCAGAATTGTTTCACCTGGTTTTCTGTTCCTAGTTTAGGAGCTTAACTTTCCTAGTCACATTCAGAAGTCAAGTCTGTCCTAGTCACTGAAAATCTATTACGTCTGAAGTGACAACACTCTTAATTTTGGCACCTGTGGGCCTGAGGCAGAAAAACAGTCTATGCCAGAATGAGAATGTTCTGAGATGGGGAATTATTTTATGTGGGTAGTGAAACTCTGAGGTCTCTAAAACTAACAATAACAATAGTAGTTGTGTATGCTGAAGGAAAAGGATCATAAGAAAGGTAAGGGGCATCTGGAAGAACTATTTCCCTTTTCCCTTGGAGTAAGCATCTTCCCTCCCTCTACCTATTGAACATCTACAGCTGTTCAGCATCTCTTGAGATCTATCTATCAGGGAAGAAGGGGGGGGGGGAAGACTAGGCAGAAAGAATGGTTTTCAGCTATCTGGTTACTCTGTTCCGGAAAAATGTACTCAGAAGCTGACCTATGGTAAGAATTAACTGAAATTAACATACAGTTCTTTTAATAGCTGAAAATCACAGCAAAAAGAACAAAATGAAGGCAATGAAAAGTATTCTCTGATTTATTCAGTGAAACTAACACTTTCTTACATGTTTTTGCTTCTAATTTCCCATGAGGCCTCCCAAAAACATGTTTAGCTTTGAACTGCCAGAGAGCAAGAGAGGATGATACTGAAGTGATGGAAAAGTTAGCAGGAAAATGGATACTGGATAGAACTACAAAGTCAGCCCATTTCTGGGGTTCTCAAGCAAGCCAGTCTCTTGTGACCTATGTATGCAATTTGGAGTATACCATTCATAGTAAAGTTGGGCTGAAAAAAGAATATCATACCGACAGAAAGAATATCATACCGACAGCATCCCAAAAATTTTGGCTCAGAAAAAAGAGAGTTGACAATTACCCTGGTTTTTGGATGTCGGGATGGAGTAAGCAAAATATTACATCTCTCTTGACACCACATGAAAGATATCCAGTTCCATTCATAACCACGCCATCTGGGCTGCCTGCCTTCTGTTGTACTAACTTCCCACTTCTGTAAACAGTTACTCTTGCTGGAGGCAGTTTTGTTTCCTAGAAATGCCAGTGTAACATGGTCCTTGGCACAAGTAGGCACCAATCTAAATGATGAATGTACACCCAGGAGTGTTTATTCCAGTGTACTGCATGCGTGAAGAACACAGTTTGCATTCTACAAGTATTACTGCATCTCTACATAGGCCATAGCAGGAAATTAGAAACCGCAC
This sequence comes from Apteryx mantelli, assembly GCF_036417845.1. NCBI lineage: Eukaryota > Metazoa > Chordata > Aves > Apterygiformes > Apterygidae > Apteryx > Apteryx mantelli. The sequence goes on along the minus strand of NC_090006.1, from coordinate 3,049,520 downwards.
TGATTTTCATTTATATCAGTAAGACAGCATAAGACAAAATGGAACAGACATATAGAGCAGACTTCCCCCAAAAAATCTTTAAGATACTATGTCCCAATGAAACCATAGTCCCGCAGGCATTTTCAGATCTTACATTAAAGATCCCATTTCTCAGAACCGGTTGTCCCAAACTGGCTAGGACAATTCAGGAATTCAAGATATTTTCTCCTGCATGCTATAGCAAGTCTTTGAGACAGTATTTTATCCCAGATTCAACCGATCTGGAAAACACAGATTCAACCTGATTTGACTTAGTTCAGCAAGACACATGATATGAGATTACATGAATGTTCATGGGAATAGTTCACAATAAAACTCCTACAGGAAGTCTGTGAAGAGTACTAAGTTCTATAAAAACTCTGCAGCCTCTTATTTATCTACTACCTGTATCCCCCTAGCTTTTTGTAGCTTCTGCTGAGATTGGGTCTCATTGCGATGAGAGAAGTAAATGATTAAGGAAAGAAGTAAGAACAAGAGAAAATCTGGTGATGAAGATCTAGCAGTAAAAGAGGCTAGGCTTCATCATCTAGCAGTTTAGCATTACTCAGGAAAGCATTCATACTTATTTGATCTATGACTCTGCCTGGGTCCAGCATGGAACCAGAAGCTGCCTGGATATGTATATGGACTCTGGAACCGTAAAGTGGGAGAGATCACACCACAGTTCACGTCTCCAACCATAGTGACAAAGCCAATTTCAGTCAAAGCAATAGCATTCACACTCCTGAAATGCTTGCAGAACCACATTCTTGGTGCTGCTGTTCCTCTCATACTCCTCACCAATTCATTTCCCTCCTTATCTCTAGTCAAGTGTTATTATTGTAATTGCACTAGAGAAAACAAAGGCCTTCTGTGAGAATTCAGTAAACTGATGTGGAACATGCTCTTCTGCGCACCAAACTGTGTCAGCAACCCTACTGCCGAAACAAATCTCCCATAAGCTTAACAGGCAAATGGTGATCTCTAGCAGCAAAAGACTCATCTCCTGTCACCTACAAACACAGCCATTTCTAAATGAAAGGGTACTTGAAAGGTAAGTCTATAGGAACTCCAGAAATTGTGTCATTTATGCAGAGAAACCAAACCAAACCTTCAAAAACTGACATTTGGAATCCCAAAGAGGTGACTGAAAGACTTGATAAAAACATAAAAGTCACCCCATTCTTCCTGTCTGATGGGCAAATTTGGCACTACCTTATAAAATGATCTTTATCTAGCTTGCCACAATATGCTTATAGCTATCACAAAAGCACCTCCAAATTTTTTGGCAGCAAACTGCCTCCAATATCTCCCATATAATACCACATACACCATCTCACTTTTAACCAAAAGCCCTACCAAGAGAATATGGTTTTGAGAGCAACAGTAAATGAAAAATAAAGAATTAATCAAAATTAGTCTTATCATCATGGTCTTTATCCTTCCTTACAACAAGCTCTTCAAGTAACAACAGAGGGTATTACTACTTTGCCTTAAAGTAGCATGTGGCTGCACACTTAAATAAAAAGCAGTCTCTGCCCTTACAGAGATGCTATGTAGATGCATAATTTGAAGTAGTTAAAGCTTGGGACAGGTGAACTCTGTATAGAGTATATATAGATGTTATATAGAGTATAATTCAAACTAGTTACCATTGTGAGGGCAGAATCATCCTTGTTTCCTACGTGTCACGATATGACATCCCCTTGCTTCTTTCCTTCCTTTCTGTCCCCTTGTCTTTGTTGCTCTCTTCTGTTTAAAGCTTAAAACTGGACAGATAAAGTTGGACACCATCCAAATAATTCATGTGCTGAGTCAGTGGTAGATCCAGGAAGAGAACTGGGGATTCCCAATTCCCTGTGTCCTGCTCTAGCTTTTACAGTAGATGACCTTTCCTGCAGGAAATGCAAGTGGGGCTTCACAAGTGTTATTTCAGTATTACACACAGGCTCTTAAAAAGTGGCATGAGGAAGAGAGGAATGAAAAAATACATATCCTGCTCAAAGATCTAATTCATTAACCTCAGAAACAGAAAAGGGGTTAAAAGGGCTTGGGAAGCAGATACTGAATGAAGGCTAGATATACCCTAATTCACCTGTTAAATTATACTATTGGTTAATATACACACACATTCCCTTCACCTTGCATACTCTAGCTGGATAAGGTCAGATCAGATTATTCAAGTAGATCAGGTGGAAATGTTGCTTAAAGGCAACGAGAGATAAAGGATTAGCTGAACATTTTGACTGGAAAGTGGGTCGCATTTTAACTTCTGTCAGTTCAAATGTCTGACAATTCATACTGGCAATCCTGCACTTTATCCTAACTGTTGAATTAAAGCAGATAGGAGAAGTCTGTTGAGAATTATCTTCTGATAGAGTGGCCAATAGATGAGGAATACAATATAATCTTTACTAGTTTCTCAGATGCAAAGTATTAACACAAAATGATTCATTAACCCCATAGAGTTTACTTTCTGGTCTTTTCACATATGATCAATGGAAGGAGCAGGGAGGTGAAGTGGTCTGCCAACACTCCTTCAACTTGTCTGCAGTAAACCCAGAAATACAATGTAAATGTACTTGCTTTGAGCTTCTCTCCTCTAATTACAGGACTCTCAGTCTGCTATTGATTTATTAGTGTTACATACCGCACAACAACATAAATCCCAGACTGAGGTTTCACAATTAAGTTTAGTAATTCATTACTGTAGCTGACCAGTTGGTTTACAATAATACATCCATTAGAACTACCAAAAGGGGGGGGGGGAAGATAGTGAACGAGCGAAAGAGAGAGCAAGCGAGCGCAAGAGAGAAAAGAAGTCCCAGCAGTGGCTTATTTTGAGGTTTCTTTAAAGACCAAATGAAGTGCAAATGGGGTGAAGTAGAGAGATGTGCAAAGTGAAAGGTGGAAAACGTTTCTGGAATATGAATAGGTGCACATGTACAACAAGATGAACTGGGGTAAATGATTCTTTGCTTGCATAAGCATGATGGAATGATCTGGACTAAAAATGTTGTTTTTCCCTTTTTTAATCAGCCAAGTATGTGCTGTAGTGTCGGAAAGCCCTGATCTAAAAACTGGTTAGAATACTACAGCTTTGCCAATGGCTTATGGGCCAAGCATTTTTTCTTTTTTCTTTTTTAAATAGGAAAGCAAAATATTTTTCTTTCTTACAGAACACATACCAGTAGAAGTGATCAACACAATCAACAACAATTGGAGTGACCAGACACAAAGTCACAGGATCCTTTTCAGGCTGATCTGGTGCATTTGCTACTCTCAAAATAAGTGATTTTCTTTTGCCTCTAATGTTCTAAACACAATACTCACATGCAAATCTACACAGCCCTCCTCTCAGAGAGAGAGAGAGAGATGGTCAACCGCAACTACTAATTCTATATCATTATGACTTTAAACTGTTCTTAAAAGCCACTGTGATCCCGCTTAAGCACTGGAGAAAAAGAACACTTTAATCACTAAAAGTGCATTAAAAATTCAACACTGGAAGCCTGCCTAATAGATTGATATTTCCCATGAGCTGTCAGGGTAAGATTAGCTATTAAAAATTCACTTGTCCACAGGCATGTTAAATCTACCTGAAATTGGGCTCTGCTTGTTTTTTTGCCTGTATGTTTGAAGAAATGCTTAAATTCTGATCTATTTTCCAATTTATTTATTTAAATCAAAACAGTTATTTTTGACTTTTTATAATGATTTAAGCATCTATTTTAGGATCTACCAGACCTCACCAACACTTGATCCTTGCCCTTTCCAAAGCATCAAGGATGTTTCAGTGTCTGTAACAAACCCTAGATAAGCAGCATACAGCCATTAGTACACCGAGTCATAGTTTGAAGATGTGTCTTAAGTTCCCAGTCACAATCTAAAACCAGGTAGAGTGAATCTACTCCTTACTTTATCCTTTTTATCAGCTCTTTGTTCCTTTCATGATTATTCACTCCTTCACAGATATACAAGACACTGTTGGTGGCACAGCTCAAAATGCTGTTTTCAGAACCCATGGATTTTTTTTTTTCCTTCCCTTCCTGGGATATATTAGCTTTATTGCCAGCTAAAGGAACCCTGTCATAGGCCAGCATGCTAATGTGCTATATGAGCACAGAATAAAGGAGTCGCCTTTTCAGAAAGCTTACAAGCAAGGACACGAGACAGCAGACAAGACATAAAAGGAAAGACTGGAATAATATTGATTCGCGTGGTAGGCAGTCATTACAACATCTCAGCAGATTGATTGCTGTCAAGATTTTCTTTCTAGTTTCACTATAAAAAGAGAGACGACCTGAATGTCTCAAATCCGAGCAATGTTGGACATCTTGTAGCTTTCTGATCATAAACAAATAACACACAAAATTTAATTTAGAGGAAAATATGAATTGCGTTTGCCAATCTAAGTGAATTCTCCTATGAGGAAGATTCTGTAGATGGCTTTCTGTTTCATTTTATAGTATTTCTTCCACTGTGATGTTACAACCGGAAATCACACTGGGAAAAATTCAAGACTGAAGAGAAAATAAGTGTCTAGACAGCAACTATGCCTTAAGTATTTTCAAGGAATATAAAAAACAAGCATTACCATCAGCTCTGAGCTGCTAACAGCTAAAAGTTAACAACAATGTTATTTTATTTTAAACTGAGACATGGTATTTAAAAAAAAACCTCAATGACATGCAATAGGAATTCTGATTTCTAAAGCTGGACAACTATATTGATCAACTGTATTATTCAATTAATACTGACATTTCTGATGTACTTTATGGCTCCATCTGGTATTCAAACACCTCATTCATTTTTATTCTCAAGAAATAAATGGAGCTGCAAAGGGATTTTTTGATGCACAGCTAGGAGGAGAGTGAAATTGGATACCTGATTCCCTTTTGCATTTAGAAAAATACCTTAAAAAAGAATTCCTTTAAGACTCTAATGATTTTATGTCTTCTATTCCATGCGAACGCCTTCTTTTTAAAGAAACCTGGACAAAATTCTTATTCACAGAACATTTTCCCTGTCCTTCTGTGGTGCTAAAAGGTTGTTTAGGTCAGATGTTCAGAAAGAGGTCCTCATGCAAATATTTACACATCAAATGACCCAGGACTAAAGCACAGCACTTCAGCTAGTCAAAAATATTTCTATAAAAATCTTTTTTCTTGTATCAAAAAATGCTATTCTGACTCAATCAGAGCACTTTACAGGAACATGTCACTTCTGTCTAAACACCTGAAAATTTCAAAGCATTTAATTTTACTGAGGTCAAATTAAGTGAAAATTGAAGTATTCAGTAATTACCTATTTTAGTTTATTCTGTTTCATGAAAAAGTTGCATGCTTTGATCTTTTAAACAAATACAGATTTTAAAATGTAAGAATTTCCATATTTTTAATCTCAACTACATCTTGGCAGAACAAGAATAACCAGGGCTATTGGGATGCTATCGGGTCAGTATCTATTAGAACCTATTCCTCTATGCCCAAAACAAAAGGTAAATTTTTTAAAGGGTCTCTAACCGTGTTCAGAGCTCGTCCAAGTTTTGTAGCTCAGTTCCCACAGCCAGAGCTGTGACTAGTTTCTTGATTTTATCATGAGTAAGTAAAAAAACTAGAAGAGGAAAAGTTCTTTTTTTCATAGAGACAGTCACTAGGAGAGATGCTTAGAATCAAAACACCCCATCTTGAAAGTGGCAGAATCCTTCACTTCAGTGAAACAGTTTCTAGCCTCAGTCAAATGCTGTAACTTCAGAGCAACAGCAGAAGTGGTCTTTAGGGTCTCTAAACCAAGTAGCTCCACCAAACACTACTCTTTCCATAATAACACCATTATATTCTATCAGTGGAGTCTTCCACATCACTGCCCTGATAATGAAGTCCATAAAGGATGCATTCTGCCTTCTGCAGAGAGGCTAAAGCAGCCACTGCCTGGCAGAGAGGAAAATCAATGACTCCAGTGCAAGATCCCTGCTGGCTACAGGGTGTAGTCATCAATTTTCTTCTTTTATTTACGATCAGAGTCATCTATTCAGAACTTGATTAAAAAAAAATAAAAATCCAGAAATATACAATGAACATGTTAAAAACAAACAAACAACCCACCCCCCACATACTCTAACCACAGCTTCAGTGCCTCCCAAATGTGCTGCTTATGCTTCTATCCAGCATGCTAGTTTTTAGCAGAATCGGATCCTAACCTGGTTAAAACAGTCACTGAAATGAGCAGGGTACTGTGTTCCAATTGCAATTGATTTCTTCAGGTCCCACTGTGTATGTATTCTGAACCGCTCATCTTAAGGAAGGGCAGAGACAGACAGATGAAGGCTTTGTCTATGTAAATTAATTGCTCTAAGTATATCAGCTTAGGTAAACTGATACAATATGTTCCAGCATGAGCATGGTTTTAGAGTATGAAAGTGTTCTTTAACATGTTTTACTTTATAAAAAGGAGAATAAAACTACATGGAATTTAAGCACCATTGCACAGAGGAAAAAGATGAAATAAACACAAACTCATCCCTTAAAACCTCACAGACAAGATCTACCTGGTTTTCCCACTGTCACTCTGAAAAGTAATTTGCAGAGCAAAGTATGTAATTCTTAAGTCCTGATCACAAAATAAGTTTTAAGCTGTACATAGCAGTAATCACCTGTGCACGTATGCATTTATCCTGTGGTAAATGAATTCCACACTATCTTCCTTGGAGAGGAAAATAAAATTGCAGTTACTATATATGGGGATGAGAGCACGGACAACAAAACAGTTGACCTGTAATAAACAAACACCTTGGCTACCTTGTGGACGGTGGCTTGCTTGTCTGTCCACACAATCAACTCTGTCCTGGCAAATACTCAGCATTTCAATATTCTCATGCTTTTTATATTGAATTGTTCATGCTTTTCAGTTTTATTTAGACTGGTAAATTAATATAACTGCTTTCCCCTTGGATGGTACACAATGGATAATGAGAACAATCATCTTGAATCTATAAATATTCTAGGACACTCAATAAAACTTGATACAGTGCATGCAAGCCATAATTTGTTGGAGAAAAAGTAGTAGATATTTCATATTTAACCACTGCAAGTGTCAACTCTGCATATATGCATCACTGAAAGACTAAGTGAAGAAGAAAAAATAAACTACTAAATATATTTATTCCAAACAAAACGGCACACTAGGCACTCAAATACACAGCACTAGCTTAATGTAATATTTAAAGGTTAGGCTGCTATGTTACCATTACTGAACAAAGTTATTTTATACCACAGAATATCATTTTATGGCTGTTATTTTTATTTCTTTGCCATTGGCAAATTCCCTATTTTAGTTCTGAGCAGGGCTGAGTGGAAACTTGAACACAAACACTAATTAAGACAGCCCATGAAAATTCTCCTCCTCTTCATTTTCTTTCACCATTCTAGGACTTCTACCAAGGAAAATGTGCCACTTTTACTCAGATCCTGTTAAAGATCTATGTTGGCTTATTGCCTTCTGAGCCCTGCTGCCTGCTGGCCTGGCTTCTGGGCCCCATTTCACTGTGCCTGAGTATTGCCTTGGGAGCCACCAGGGTAGATCAATGGAGGGGAGAGAATGGGGCTGGAGATGGGGCAAAGCTGAAAAGAAAACAGCCCTCAATGGGTTTGGGAATATTTGATGAGGCATAATTTGGAGACAGCCGCACGGCACAACATCAGGCAGCAAAAGCCACAGTGAGAATGGAGTCAGCAGTGTGATGGAGAGGGACTGAGGAGGGAGCAAATGTAGAATTGTAAGCACTTGCTGAGCAACAGCAAGCTTACCCCGGGAGCTAAAAAGGTTAAGCATTCTTCCTGTGCACCACAAGAAGTTTTGACTTTCAAATGGAAGCCTTCAGGATCAAGAGAAATCCATCTTCCTAATGCTCAAAACTAAGCTGTTAAAACCAAAGGAAATGAATCCATACAGTGGATCATTAGCCATGTGTAGAACATAGCATCTATTAATTCTAGGAGCAATGTCATGCCTTGGGACTACTTTCAATCCTTTCCCAGTCAGCTAGAAAAGGACAGAGGGAGATTTTTATTCTAGTTTTTCCCCACTCTCTCTTCCTTCATGACCCCTTTAAAAAAAAACATGCTGCTGAAAACTTCTCCACTGAGTAATTCATAATTAACTCTATTAAAATAAGTGCTGCTAAGCATAAACCAAAAATGAATGGACAAAACAGCAGAATAATAATGAGGAGAAGCAGCAAGCTCTTTGGAGGGATGGGACTGTCTTGAAGTGAATGCCAGTCTAGCCCCTCTGACATCAGAGCTTCAAGGCACTGTATCATCTGCACAAGATGCAACAAAAAGTCTGCTTGTCCTGCTCATACTTTACCAAACTTCCCAAAAACTGAGAGGAGTGGCTGATACACCAGATGGTTGTGCTGCCATTCACAGAGACCTAGACAGGTTGGAGAAATGTGCAGAGCCTCATGAAGTTCAACAACAGGAAGCACAAAGTCCTGTACCTGGGGAGGAATAACCACATGCACCAGTACAGGCCAGGGGCTGACCTACTAGAAAGCAGCTCTGCAGAGAAGGACCTGTGGGACCTGATGGACAATGAGTTCAACATGAGCTAGCAACGTGCTCTTGGGGCAAAGAAGGCCTCCAGCCTCCTGGGCTGCATTTGGAAGAGTGTTGCCAGGTGGTTGACAAAAGTGATGCTTCCCCTCTACCCAGTACTGAGGGGGCCATACCTGGAATACCGTGTCCAGTTTTGGGCTCTCCAGTACAAGAGAGATATGGAGGTACTGGAGCAAGTCCAGCAAAGGGCTACTAAGATGATTAAGGGACTGAGTATCTTTCATATAAAGAAAGGCTGAGAGAGCTGGGACTGTTTAGCCTGGAGAAGATAAGACTTCCCTCCCACCCCCCCAAGTCCTTCCAACCTCAACCATTCAGTGATTATGGGATTCAGAGGAGAGCAAATGTTTAAAGTTAGAGCAGTAATGAATAGAACTTGTCAAAACAGGGGAGCAAGGAAGGGGGAAGAAAGTTGGCAACATAGGTTTTTGTCTGTACTTACAAAAAAACAAACAAAAACATAAAAAGTGTGCTTCCCAAAACATTGCTTTTTGATCACAAAATTGTACATCCTAAAAAAGTAACATTTTTAGCTCCAACTGGCTGCTGCACTGCTCTAAGATAGCTATAGTTCAAGCTTCTCAGTCCTACCCAGACCAGGCTATGCTAATAGCTGCTCTGACAAACCCCTTCCTACCATGTACATATGAGCTGAGGGATGATTTTCAATTTTAAGTGTGCACCCAAAATAATTTCAGATGGTTATTTCACCCCCACCTTTCTATACAGAAAATATTTTAAATTGCTATAACCAATTTTAAAAGCCAGTATGTGAAAATAATCTATGTTACATGGACTAAAGCTCTTAATAATTATGTTAATTCTACTCTGCTTTCTCATTTCTGAGAACAAAAAAGATGCCCTAAGATCTCACTTCAGAACTATTTGCAACTGAGAGATATTCACCATCCTTGTGGTTTCAATAGTTACCACTACTGAATGAATACATTCATTTGTAACTTCTAGGGACACCAAATTTCCTTTTCATCACAGCCAACAGAATTAATGGCTTTCTTTCCTATGTCTAGCAGGAATAAGAGACTACAATTAAACTGCTATTTGAATTATAAATAAGGGGAGGGGGGAGAAGAGGAAGAACTCTGAAAGGTGAGTTAGACCAGCATGTTGATTTTCTCAAATGATTTACACTATATGTATGACAAAACTCAGGGGAAAGTATTGCAAAAAAGAATAACTTTGTTTTTAAGATCACATAAGAGAAATCTAGCTAGTGAGATGTGTGAGAACACTGCAGCATACAAGGTGCTTTACTTGATATCGAATTTACAGTTTGCACTGGAATTAAAGCTATTAACTAACTCTATTAAAGCTTGTCTTTTACCAAAAAGAGACAAGAATAATACTTAAGCTCTAATATAGCTCTGCAGATCTCAAAGTACTTTTAAAACTGTGACCAAAAGGAGGAGATAACACGCTCCTCTTTCATAGGGTCACAAGGCAGACTAACGGCACAAGAAAGAGCCCAGCCCTGCTGCCTTCCACTCTAGCTCCCATTCACCAGCCTATACTATTGCAGTCTTTCTGATAGTTGCCATTTTAGCCTACCTACATGCGACAGACTGAGCTGCTCATTTGACTTGCAGAAAAAAAGCTTACAATAGGCTTGCATGCATTGTAGACTGGACATATATGTAGGGATATCAAGATACTACAGTCACTAAAACATAGGCTGCCTTTTCATTGCAGCTACATAATGCAGCCCCAATCTCAGCTCTGTGGTCACCATCACAGATAAAATATGGACATAAACACTGTTCTAAGGTAGTAAGTGGTACATTTCCTCATTTAATTAAGTTACTACTTAATTCTTTTCTTCCTCTAAAGAATCATTTCCCTGCTAAAGATATTTCAACACTAAACTACACTGCCTAGGCATTAGCTAGAGCCATTTATGGGTAGCCAGTTATGACTTTCCATCCCAGCTCACTTGAAGCACAACATTCTGTTTGTTTCTTCAAATAAACCCAGGAAGTGTTAAGAGTACAATTATATATTCTAGGGAAATAATTCTTGGCATATGAAAGTATGTGAGCTGCCAAAGGATCTTCCAGGTCATTCACTGCTATCACAAAAGCACTCTCCTGAACTCTCCTGTCTGCTCTAGAAACAACACATCTTTGATCCTTCCCCCCCCCCCCCATAACTAATGCAGATTTAACTCCTAAGGCATGCAAACATTTTATTTACAAATGTAGCATCTTTGACAATCAGGTATCAGCAATAGCCATAATGTCAGTATTGCTGAACTGAAAATGAACTGATTTTCAGAGATGCTGGGAACAAACGCCTTCCCCAAAAGATCTGTTGGAAAGGGCTACAGATTCAAATTCAAGATCTCCTGATTTTATTCCAATCTCTTGCCACTGACTTAATGAACAATCACAGACAAGACACTTTGTGTTGTTTCTCAATACATTAATTAGGAATAACCATACTCATCTCACATGCAGTGCTACAGCTGAAAGGTGCTATACAACAGTCAAAGACTTCACCTTTAATTAGAATTAAAAAAAAAATCTGGAGATAGAATTTGCAAGGATTCTCCAAATCAAAACAAACAGAAATTCCCAAATAAAGTCAAATACAAGAACAACAAAAACTTTCTGTGCATGAAGAGTCACTACGCGTATCAAAACTCATTTGCCATGAAGAACTACATACTTAGTGCCAAGTTCTACTAAAACAGAAGGGGGAAGGGTTAGCAGTAAGAGTTTTTCCACGTCTAAATACCAAATTTGAGCAAATACATATTATAGTAAGAATACAGACTTTCAAACTGTTAACACTCAAAAACCTTGCTGAAAACCATTAGCTTTTTGTGCCACTATGAGTGGCAAAACATCATTCACTCCGGTGATGCTACTCATCAGTATATTTATGCAGACCATAAGATTCTAGGTTTTAATATCCCAGTCCAAAGGTTCGAGTAAGGAAGGGTTCTCCTTGTGTTTTATACGGAATATGACAGGCACAGAAAGATGGCTTAGCCTTATACAGTGAACCTACAACAGATATGAAAACTTACAGGATTTGATCATATATTTTAAAGACAGTAAAAAAAGATTTCAACTCTCTGTTGTCATAGTCCTGTTTCTTTTTGTACATTCTACTGTTAAACACTGCATTTATTGTAAATTAAGATAATGAATGATAGCTACAGTTTAATTGCCTTTGCATAAAGATAACTATATAGTCTGCATTTAAAATACATCTTTCATCAATAGCATTGCCTATATTTTAGCAATGAAAACTTTCAGTTTAATTTACATTGTGTCAAAACTATGTTCTGAAAGCACAAGCCTCTTTCTAATTGAAGCCCCTCATTATTCTCATCAGTTCCAACAGAACCTGTCAGGATGATGCAACCTCCTTCAAGATGCATACAGACCTATGCTGTATGCTTCAAAACTTTCCCAAGACATCAAAAAACTCTCCTCAGAGTTCACAGAGGAACTCTGTCGCGTACCCAGAGAAACCAGCTTAAAGTTTTACACATTCATTAGTAATTTGCTGAAATTTGAGATGACCACTCACCTTTGATGGATGGGGAAAAACAGGAGTAGAGAATTCAAAGCCCTTGACTGAAGTCTTACATATTGCTCGACAGAGCCAGCACTGGAAACAAAGATTCCACTACCCTAACATTAAACCGGATTCTGCCCTGGATTAAGTGATGCTGTCTTTTTTAAAAAACAATGGGAATTGCCCCTGCTAGTTCTAATTCAACTCCACTGTCCACTTAGATGGCTGTTGCTTTGAGTAATTGGTTCTATTAACAGCTATAATAGCTACCAGAGTACATGTGGCTTTAATATTAGAAAGGCTTGACTATCACTAAAACACACATAGTATTGCAGGTGTGTAAAATTATATGGAAACATAAAAGATAAAACGAGCACCTTATTAAAGTGTCTTACAGACATAATGTACAAAGTCATAGTTTAATCTTAAAACTTGTCATATTTGATATTTTAATAACTAACATACCTCTCGAAACAATGTTATACCTACAGTCTGGAATTTTTAGCACAGAGCACTATAAACCTCTGAAATTCACTGCTGCAGTACATAGCATGGTTAGATATTTTCTAGACATTTGAATAAATCAAGTAGAGTTACTAAACAGAAGAGAAATACAGTATCCTACTTGATGCTGGACTTCACTAAAAGGGGCTGGGGTTTGAGGTTTTTCTAATTCATAAGTGAAGTAGATCTTTTGCTGCAGAAAGTATATTGTGTACTGAGATATGGAACAGAGGCTATCAACACTTGTAACACTCCGTGGCCAAGCATGCGACAATTAACTTCATCAGATTCATTTCTGTATCTGAACTTGTTCCAACCTTACCATATCCATCTGCTGTGGTTAAAAGGTGTTTCAGAGGACTCATTTGTTAGTCAAAGCCTGATCTGTGCAGTCTTCCATACTGCACAGCCATTTACAGGTGTTCAGCCTTTACATTATACTACTTAGAATGATGTCATAGAAATTACCTTATTCAGTGTGAATTAATCAAACCACAACAAGGTCCAAATACCCCTGCTTTCTTCTTGAAACACCTCCACTGAACTCAAAAATAAAAGGTGCCAAAGAAGCATGAATACTCAGTTAGGGAGCCTTTTCATTGCTTATATATAACTGGACCTGGTGAAAGAACCAAAACAACAGGATCTGATGTTGCAAGAAAAACATGAAACTGGGGGGAAAACATTCGCTTTAAACAGATAAAACAATGTAGGCCTTTCAGCAACAATAATTAGAAGCAAGTAGCAAGTATCTGTAAAATGCATAGAGGCCAGTTAATAATTTTTAATGGACTGACATAAGAAACGGCACCCCCCACATACTGTCTTGGTGATACAGCAAGACACTGGCTAGCACCTGCTGTGCTGATGCTCTAGGGACATACCTTTTCAGTACGCAGAGCCTGTGATTCTCATTGGTTTTTGGTTTGTTGTTACTTTCTTTAACTGGGAGAAAGCAAAAATCTTTCTCCAGCCATATTTCCTAGCCTTATATCTTTTAGTGAGTTGGAATGAGCTGCTCTCTTGATTAAATGCAGGACTCTATTTTACTCCATCATTTCCAGTATTATCACGGAGAAGAAACACATAAAAGCCTCACTGTAAATGAGTGAAGTTAATGAAAGAGAGTCATGTGAGGCTTGTAAATCACCTCACTGTTTTAGATCTCACTATAACTCTATAGCTCCTGCAGACCATCTTCCTTATAGAAAAACTGCTTCATTGTAAATGGACCTATGAATTATCTACATCTAATATAGGTAATTGAGAACAGTCAGGATGCAGAAAGCATCTTAGCTGAACTGATCTTTTCCAAAGAAAAAGAGAAAAGAGGTTGAGAGGAAGAATTTGTTCCTGAAACTTAAATTTTCAAGACTCAATTCTCATTTCAGCCTGGCTTGATGGAAACCTTACTGACAGAAGCAGACAGAGATGGTTTGATTTCGGTAGGTTTTGGATCAGATTCCTAAACCAAAATTCTGTTTACCCAAAGCAGATTAGAGAGTCCTATGCTTTCTCATAAATGAATATTCATTAAAGTAAAATAGCAAAAAGACACAAAAAAAATGAATATAATGAAACAGCACATGACTCAACAATAAAACATCATTGATTTTGCTAGCCCCTCTTGAACCTGATGGAGAGTAAGCCTACAAGGAAGCCATGCATACACTGCAATATAGTAGACAAACTACCACAAAAGGCTTGGCAAATCAACTGTGGTTACCTGGCTAAGCTTACTGATCTCCTCTTTTAGGTTATTCAAAAAAGATTTATTAATTGTATGGAAAAATGTCCACTATACCCTTCCACATTTCCTTTTGTTAATTTTTAATTCAGTCTCTCTTAATTATTAGGACGTACTCTGCAATGTCCTGGATGAATGTTAATAATTGAAGTCCAGGTATTTGTTTTAAATTAAATTTGATCTCAGATCTTTCTCCCCCCCCCACCCCCTTCTTTTAAATAAGTAAAATTGAGGAGACACATTTGCTTATGACATCAACAGACAAGCTGGTTCTTAACAAGACAAATAGTACACCCAGTTAATTTGAGGGCAGTATACATAATGCTGTATATCAATTCTGCATGACAAATGGGATTGTGCCTGCATAATAACAACTTAAAAACAACACTGTGTTGCCAGTGACAATTACTTTACTGTAAACCATTTCAGTGGGGTACGCACATTAATTTAATTCATTGCAGCAAGCAAGTTGGCATGCACAGAGGAAAAACACTGCAGAAGTGATGAATGCTTTACATTTTACAACATAAGTACTTCCTTCAGGAGTAAAAACCCCTGTCATGTCAAAAGCAACTACTGGCATTACTCAAATTCATTAAGTTAGTCCAACTGAAACAAAAACCTATACCTGCAACCATACGTGATAATCATTGTCAGCTTCATTTTACTCTGTCCCTCATATGGAGGCAACAATAAGGAAAGCATCCAGGAATCTGCATCTGAAAATCATGAGGAATAGTATGAAATATAAACCTAAAAGCAGTTTTCTCCTTTTCTCTTACAGCCAAGAAGTTATTTGTACACAAGCCCTGGAAATCCATGACTCAATAACTGTTTCACATGATGCTGCAGGCAGGAAGTATTCAGTTGGGGATCTCAAAAGAGTTAGATTAATTTTAGGTTGACAGATATATGCTTTAATTCCATCAAATTGTTGTGACGATTCTCCCAGCAATGCTAGTATAATAATGGAGAAATCTACTCATTTTAGTTGAGCTAGACCCTGCACTGAAAAATGTATATATGGATCTATAACACTGCTCATTCTTCAAGGCTAGATCCCGAAAGGCACCCAGCATTCCACTGCTGATCTTGCAAAGCACTGACAACACATGCTTAATTTATCTAAGGAAATTCGAGGTACAGAAGATGAGCATAGCATGACTACACTTTTCTGCACTAATTTAACATATATAGCATACATAAGAGCAGTGAAGATGTAGACATGGACTAGCAAGCACAGCAGGGACTGAAAGCTCCTAGTAGATTTATATTCTGGTTCCTAAGAAGGGCCAATGCATTTTTACTGATCTCGTTACTTGTATTACATCATTTAAAGCTGGCAAGAATATCCCAGCCTGTGTTCCAGGCACAGGTTATTTTGCTGCATGGACATACCGAAGAGTTTAGAAAGTGCGAGCACTTCAAGTAGTCAGCAAAAAATTTTCAGAACCTACTAAAACAGTTCCCCCCCCCCCCCGCAGTGAGAAAAAGTAAGTCACCAATTTCCAAGACAAAAATAGCTATATGCCTAAGTATCTTTTATTCACGGACCTCCAAGTTAAAAGCAAGGCCTATGACAGCAATAAGCACCAAGTTCTCTGTTAGCAGGTTGCTGTGATCTTCTCCATATTCAAGTTCCCAACTGTCTCTATTCCAACGGAAATCAACTTACTTTGTCACCAATGCCATTTGGCTGCTGAAAAGCATACTAATATCTCTTTCGTCATGCAGTTTGGATCTACTGCTCATTTGAGACGTTTCTTCCCTTCTTCATTTTTTAAAATCACATTTGGTGGGGGGAAGAGGAGGGGGAACCCTCAAGTACTTTGGCCCATTTCTTTTTAAAACATCTTACAGTAAAGCTTTTGATTTCTCCTCTGCTACAGAAAACTCCAACTGTTTATCTGTGGAAAAAAGGAGAGTACATATTTTGCACAGTTCTGAAAGCCAATATGCTGGTATTGCCACAGGGTTCTCAAAGATGAACATACAATTTGCATTTCCAGGTCTGACCAGTGGACCATCTAGTTTACTATTTTGTTGATGACAATGGTCTCTTCAAGATGCTTCAAAAGTATATGTAAGAAATTATCAAAATTAGTCTGTTCATTGAGCAATTTACTCTTGAACTTCCCTTTTTGTTCTTATCTCCATCTGAAGTTGTCTTGCACAGAAAGAGACTGTATCACATCCAAACTATTTTTCAAATATCCTGAGCAGATATTTCACAGTGTAGGGTCCTGTTCAATATTTGAAAGCAATGAGAAATTTTGATATTCTGCACTTGGGGGGGGGGGGATTATAAGGTCTTAAGCAAAACACCTAAAGAAGTAAGATGATCTAGTGTTAAAAAACCGTCGCAAATGCAAAGAAAATTTCAACATGTTCTCTGTACAAGCAATTGTCTTTCTCATTCTTTCTATCAGCTATTTTAGGCGATCCTATCTGTGCTGGCGTCAGTTGTTGCTAACCATAGTAATCTCCTTTCACATAAAAATAAAAAAGCTTCATGAGATTATGTAAAGTCAACCAAGAATAGAAGTAAATATAAATACTAAGGAATATATCAGCTGTTAACATTTAAGATGAGATGCAATCTTTGGGAAGCAACAAATGTTCAGATATCTTTACTAGACATTCACCCTTTTGTATATCAATTCCAACATCTTGGACTGATCTATTTAGACAGATTTGGAGATAGGTTTTCCAAGAGAGCCTGTTGCAGCAATAATAGTTTTATTGAGAATGTGTGCAGTCACAATTCAGTCATCTCAACTGCATAGATCCAAAAAATAGATAGATAGATAGATAGCCCTGTTTGTTTATTGGGGGGTGGTAGGGGGTGTGTATGTTATTTAAGCGAGTTTCAGGTTTTAACAGTTTTCATGCTTTTAAAGGTAGCATTACTCCCCCTGTTTTTGTTAGTTCTTTTCCCTCCCATCATCATTTCACCTTTTTCATGGAATGAACAACCTGAAGCAGAAAATGGAAGTGACCGTAATCCTGACCCTAATCATACAGAACTCATTGCGTGGAAAACCATTGCAGAATTTAACTAGAACTTCTAGTTCTAATGACCCAGGTTAAACAGTGAGACTGTTTACATGCAGGAGAACCAAACTCACTGCAGTTACCACCACTGGCTGGAAGTGAGGTGCACAGGGCTGCAAGATCTCTTCAGATTCCAGTTTCCAGAGGTTTAATTTATATCTTTGTGATACCTCTTTTTATAGCTGCTGCTGGACATCATTAGTAGCTTGCAAAGAAAGTATAAGTGAAGCCAGTCTGGAGTTTTAGATGATTTGGCTCCAAAATGCTTGGTAATACAGATTTCACCTCAGCATTCCAGGGTATTCTGCAAGGCTGAAAAGATAATTTTTCATGTTTCTCTGAAATTGCCCATATTTCTCCTCATCTGTTATACAGCTTTGCAGATTTTCAGTACAAAAGCTTACGTAAAAAGGATGCCACAACTGACATAACATTCTACCCATCCTCAAAAAAACAAAACAGTGAGTAATTCTGTATCTGACAAATGATTTAAGATAAATGAATGATTAGCATTAATACTAGATCATGTGAATGGAACACATGAATACCTTCATGAATACCACATATTCATATCACATGAATACCTACGCATTACAATTAAAACTGCAATCAGACTGCTCACAATACCTTCCCCCCCATCTTGCGTTTCAGAGTAGGTGAACTTCTCTGTGGCTTCCATATTAACATTTCTTAGCATGCCGCTATTCTCACACTGCTCTTCTCCTGCCACAAAAGATCTCAGATATTAGCCATTAAAAAGCAAGGTATAAAACAACAGGAATAAAGCAACACAGTAGATTAAGCAAGATACAGTTAAGTGCTTCTTTGAACAGAATGTGCATAAGCCCATTCTTGAATGATGGTCTCAGCTCAATCTCATTAAATCACAGACAAAATTGCTGAGAGGATTTACCTGGCTTTAGCTCGTGAAAGTCATTTAAAAGAACAAGAACAAAACGAAACCAAAGAAAACACATACCACACACACCCCAAACTTGGGCACTTAGGAGCCTAAGCCTTGTCGGTTTAGTACTCCTATGCTGAGTCATACTTCTCAGTGGATTGAGCCTTGGCATTGCACCTCAGCAACATGTTATTGCCCTCATGGGAAAGTTACCCAAATGTGGTGCACCTCCTCTCCTCAGCCACCATAGCTTATGAACTAAAACATTCAGGTAAAATGCAGTGATTTCCAGTCATAATAATATGCCAGGTAGCAGGCTGATGGCAGATGAGCTGACACACACCCTATTCAAGCATTCCTTCCACAGGAAAGATAAGAGGGGCAGCCTGAGTGCTGGAGACCCCTTCTGCTACTGCAGATTGGAACCAGAACCTCTCAAATACAAGAATGTCTTCAGAACCATTTGGCACTACATCATGTAGGTGGAGCTCCAATACAGGACTAGCCGGAACCACCAGCCAGATAGCACAATGCTGGGCCTAAGCTCTTGGGTGCAGCACCGCAGAAGCATGATTGTATTGGTTCCAGACCTATGCCAGTATCTTCCCTCGATACTGCATTATGCTGCACAGCTGACAAACTGTTCAGCCCCATTTCAGGATGTATTCTCACAATGAGTCGCACTGAGCAGTATAGATTGCTAGAAAAACATGCACAGTTCTGTAAGCAGCGCTATTCTACATCCACTGGAAATGATTTTCATACCTATCTTGTTTGGCAATAGACATTTATGTTTACAAATCTGGCCGTAAGTCACTACTGAAAGTATTTGCCTCTTTTTTCAAAAAATCATTTACTGCTCCTTACATCAAATATAAGATATAAAATATTTAATATCAAAAATAACATTGAAATGTCAAATGCTAACCAGAATCCAAACCTGTGTAGTGTTATTCTGACACTTAAACAGAGAGGAGAAAAATGTTTAAGTCTAAAATAGATTTCAAGTCACCATGATTAAGAAAATTGCAACAGAACCCTCTTCGAGCATGAAAAGCCAAAGTAAAAGACACATGCCATTTTTAACTCATTCTACTAGTTTTAAACAATACAGATGCTTCAGCACAGTGAATTACATTCTCTCTCATACTCTAAGTGCTGCAATAATAATGAACAATGAGATATACCTACAATGGAAAGTCAGCCTTTAGATCTAAATTTCTGCAGAGCAGTCTTTCTGCATCACCAACCTCACTTAGACCTTTGCAAACCGTTAGTACTACAATGCTAATGGTAAGAATTAGTAATTTTATTTCTTTCAATCCATTATCCACCAAACCATTATAAAAAATTCTAGTGCATCCTGTTTCTGCGAAGATATTACTGCCAAATTAACTGCACATTGAGAGTTGATGATGAGATGCCTTGTACCTCTGTAAGATGCCTCCAAATTTAAAGATCCTGATGATTTCCTTTGCAAAACAAATCAGTATGCCTGAAAAAAGCACTCTTCCATCTTTGACAGACTGCATCTATATTACCATCCCCAGTACAGATGACATATCTGTGTTCTCAGAAACATGGAGTCATAGCCTTCTGTTTTGTAGTCCTGTAGACTGTAGAACAGAGGATTAAAAACTGCTGACAGCAACAAAGCTGCCCCCTTCCCATATATAACCCTACCTGCTGAAGTAAGTATACTTACCTAGGTAAGCACATAAAAGGTGTGATTTAGATACAGAAGTGTGCATAAGACACTTCAGTTTTCCTACTGCAAACAAGCAGCAGGTGGGTCCACTGATTAACTGATCTAGCACTTAAACTGTGAAAGTTAATACCCCACCAAGTTCTAGTTTCATGCTGCACACTGAGGAAAGGAACACACAGAGGAAAACTTGGTTTGGAAAGTAGTATTCCAAGAGAGCTCTCAAATTATGAAAGCTAGTACCAGACGTGAAAAAAATCACATGACTTCACACGCTGACCTATGCCACAGTACAGCAATAAGCATGCATTACTCATCTCACTCATTGGCAAGAGGATATTCTTGGAGGCCGGCTGGATCTTTGGGAGCCATTATCTACCTCATGGGGAAGGAACTGCTCTCACTGGCTGATTTGGTATTTCTTCCTCCTTCTTGGTTTTGATCCACAGCTAAGGATCAAGACTTGTAAAAGAGAAACTCAACTATTGCTGTTTCCAATTACTCTCCCCTCCCCTTTCTCACATCTTTATGGCTAATTACTGTGAATGGACACAGCAAATGCTATGTTTGCCAGATGAAACATGGTAACCAGGAACATTCTGCCAAATGGATATTTCCCAATCTGAAAAAATATCATTGAGACGAGTATGTTTGTCCCTATTTGGAATTGACTCATGGTCCTTCAGTGATTTTACCAGGAAACTAAAATACATATATCTGAAATTTGCACATATCTATATCATACAGTCTAGCTCATTTAAACCAGTCGTACTTCCAACTCTTTTAATAAGAAATGTAACAAATAACAACTGAAAGAAAATGCAAATTTTGTTTGGTAGGTCTCTTACCATTCAATTTCACTGAACAGACAGACAAATTAAGAAAGATAGTGTGTTTACCCAGAAGTCATTTGTTAGACATCTTCAAAATCGATGCTTGACACAATTGAGTATCTTTTTGCAATAGAATTTTATTTGTCATGTTGGGCTAGAAGCATCAGTTAATAACTCACTCCACAGTTCCATAAACCTCCATTGCTATCTTTCACACAACCTTGCAGTTTCACAAGCTGTTGTTAAGAGTAGCTTAAAATAGTCTGTTATCAGTCCTGACCCTCACTGTTATAACTCAAGCAGATGTGCTATCTGTGATCATTCTGACAAGGAAACAAAATAAACAGCCCAGTAACTTTGAAAAGGACATACACACACACTGAATACATACACATGTAATGGCTATCCACTCAAGAGCTCATACTGTAGGCAATGGGAAGATCAAATCTTAAAACTTAAAACTGCTGTTCCAAACTGCAGAGTTATTTTAAAGCAGGGATGGGACAGAGCCACTAAGTTCTGATTCAGATCTGGATATTCTTTTTTCCCCAAGTTCTTGGATGCTTGCAAGCATGCCTCTGGTTTGAATGATGGGTTAGAGTTCGGAATTATCAAGCTGCAGGTCAAGACAGCCAGACTTAGTATAATTTGAGTAAACAGGTAAATATTCAAAGTAGCCAGGACATGGGCTAAGTGACCGAAGATGTTCCCCACAGAAATCCTGAAAACACAGGTTAAAAAACATCAAGTGGGCAAGCTAGTTTGGAAATGGCATCTCCTTTTGAATCAAACACACTGTTCGTAATTCTGCACTGGCAAGAGACTCCCCCATCCTCAGTCCCACATATATCATATTTGATTTAGCTCATCTTTGGTTTTCAAGATCATGAAATAACATGTCAGCTCTAAGCATCAACTTGAATTTCATCATACTATACAGACTATGCATTATACACACCCTAAGTCTTTATCATACTTTCCATCTGATAACAGAAATATACACACACAAAAACACAGATTTCCTTCTCTCAGCCATCACATGGTTGCAGGACTGCACACATGCCCCAAGCCCTTCACAGACACGCTAAATCCATTTAATTCTCTCCTGATGTAGGCACTCCACACAAAATTAGACTATGGCAGATAAGCGCTTCACCTGCATGAATGTCAGAGAAATACTTTTGACTCCCAAATGGACACATTAGGCCTTTACCCAATAAAAGCCAATCCCAGAAGATCTGTTCCTAATGCACTTATTTATTCCCCTGGTCTTTACAAGAAAGGCAGCTTAAAGATCAACACACTGTGGGCTTTGTTGACCCCTGACGTGAAGGAAATTCCAGAACATAGGGACTAGCCCTGAAAAGTTTCTGGCTGAAACTTCCCTTCTCCAAGTCTATTGTTAATTTACATGTTTAGTTTGGTTTATTTCTGGAGTAGTGATAGAACTTCCTATTGCTACAACTTGTTTTGACAGCTTAGCACACTCTCCATAGACTTCCACTATCTCTCTTCCACTTAGTACATCTCAATAATGTAATGTTGTCTCCACAGGCTTGCGCATTCAAATGGGCAAGCAACTGCAGAAACAATTCCACACACTATTGTAGCTAATGGGGAATTATTGCTGTAGGAAATCAGAACAAGAATAACTGTGGGGCAATGCACAGCAGTCATTTCTAAATACAGAGGGCAGGATGCTGTTAATGCAATTTAACTTTTAACACAACAGGAGTTCATGAAATACCTGACTTTGATGGATTCTGTACATGCATGCAAATACACCTGTAGGTGCAACTGCGTGATGCTAGCAAGATGACTGTTTTGGTGCTAAATTGTTTACAATCCAAAGAAACAAAACCTAGCCAAGAGAAGAAACACTGAGATTTCATTATCTTGCCATCATAATTCATTATCTCACCATCGTAAACTCTTCCTTTAAAATGCAGGATACACAGACAGATGGGAGTTAGGAGCAAAATCCATGTGTTTTCTTTAAAAAGTCTTGTATAGAAAACTCTGAACTGTATTTGTGGAATTAATCCAAGCAGTGACAAACATTACAGATCTGAAATGTGTATAACCAGTATTACTATAGCTAACAATGAACTGTTCCATTACAAACTGGTATTACGGGTTTAATATACTTGGCTGTGAAAAACACTCTGGGCAGAATGCTGTGGGAACTGTTATGAAAACATACCTATCTAGATAGGTACAAACTTTGTGGTCCTAACACAAAACATACTTGCTACTAACTTAGAAATCCACAGGGTAGGGAACAGAGGAAAATGCCTTCCTGATCTATGTAGAAATTAAGACTAAACACCTACTCATTCCCATTAGTTTATAGAGAATATCATTAAAAAAATCTAAATGCTGGGAACAATCTGCAGACAGCACAAACAAGCCTGAACAGAACAATAATTACAATTGTCAGCAACGGGGGGGGGGGGGGGGGGGGAGGGAACGACAGAGAGTTATAGCTCTAAATCTTTGCATATTTGTAAATTATCAGATCTTCTCCAAGAAGTAAATGTTAATGGCATAATTCTGAGAACTACTAGTGAATGCATGTTACTCTCATTAGGATAGAAATTCAAAAGGAATTGGTTGGGATCTTTCTGCATTATAATTAAGATGTTGTTACTCAAGAGCATCTGAAATCTTTCTCCAGTTCTACTACAAGCTCTTAGAGATAAGTTAATGGTGGGTGAACCATAGAACAATATAGTCTGATACTGCACTTACCAATATAAATACTTAGGTGTTTTAAACTATTCAAGCCCCAGTACAGTTATGGCTCCCCATTTTTTTGATTTTAAAGAGAAAAGGAATCCATTCTAACAGTTTATTTCTGCTTACATCGTTATCTGCTGCATACTAATCTACCTGGGTCTGGAATAATAGCATCACAGAAGTTTCTCTCACTGTTAACACATTCTCTCTTCCATTGCCCAAAGCAGGTTGAGGTCAGAGATATTTCTGAAATAGAAATAACACACACAATTTCTGTGGTTATGAAACTATCAGAAAACTAGCCCTGGGAAAGAATAGAGGAAAACACTACCAATTTGTCAATAGGCTATATTTAGTCTCCTTACATTATAAAGGATGTTTTCTGTAATAAATATTTTATTATCTTAGCAATCAAAATATTCTTTATATTGATCAAGGCAGTGTTTCATGAACGAGCTCTACCACAGGAGAACAACAGCTGTATTTTATGGTGTTGCTTATTGAAAGAGAAAATTCTGATCTTCCACTGCATATACAGCACTGTTTATAGAACTTGTATGACAAAACATTTTATAAAGAATACACAGAAAAGCTTTGTGCTAAACTCCTTCTCATTATGTAGAAGCTTTTAATGTATTACTAGTTTAAAAAAAAACTGCTGGGGGGGATATTTTCTCTGCCTAACAGTAATGGATTTAGATTACACCATCATCAGGGATCTCTGTTTTTGCAGTTGAGTATAAGATAAAGGTTTAATGCTTGAAAACAGGGTTGACATCACTGATTTTTGAAGCTTGAACATAATTGAGCATCTTCCTACTTACAGTGAAAAAACATGATTTAAAATGCACATAGTACACACACACACACATATAAATATATATTATATATATATAAATATAAATAACCACTTACATATGTGTGCATATTATGATGAAAATCTAAACCGGGAGAATAGCATGCTAACACATTATTACTAACATTACACATTTGGGTACTTGCACATCAGAGGACACTATTTTCCTAGTTAACTAGCTGCTAATAAAAAGCATTAAAGTAGTATTACAGCAGTGAACAAAGGATCTGCTAGGCTACAGAGATGCCCCATAGAACATGCTATAATGTGATTAGTATGAAGGAACTTCCAACTTGAGGGAAGAGCCTGATACAAGACAACAGCATAATGGGGGGGGAGGGGGAGGAGGGGGGGATGATAAAGTTTGAATTTTGCACTGTCTTCAGTACACAAGCATTTAAGAACCCCCAACCCCTCCTCCTCATTCAAACAGAATTAGAGCTCTCTTTCCGTGATGCCATATGGACATAAGTCTGAGTCTATCCTGGTAAGGAGAAATTCCAAAAGTGAGAGTGATAAAATGGATAAGAAAAGACATTTGCCTGTACAGTGTACAATTAAATGAACACAGTGAAGAATATATGCAGCTTGCTAGATGAATTGCTTTGTTGGTTAAATTTAATTAATGTCCTTATTCCTGGTTGTCCCATATATCAGATTTGTAATTAAGCAAATGCTTTCACTTGATTAAAAAAGTTATTGTAACTAAAGCATTAAAGCAAAGATAACTGTTGACAACATTGTAAGGTGCTTCAAAGTCTGTACTTCCACTCTGACATCAGTCCTAGTATCCCAGTCCATAAGCGAGTCAAACTTTCCCCAAAGATCAGGATACATATTTAATAAGTGTTGCAATTTAGATTCCCAGTTTAAAACTGGATGCCTTGTAGCACTGAAAGTTCAAAATTTTCCTCCTTTTACCAGGGGAAAGGTTTACAGGTTTAGCAGACTTTATTGCAGTGCACAATATTTATATTATTATTATTATATAGAAAAGGAACAAGGTCAAATCAAACAGAAACCATTTTAATCTTCATCCTATTTATGCTGGAGAAGGGTTTGATCACCTTAAGGAGATTCAAATAAATGTCTGAAAGCCATATGGGACAACACAATCATTAATCTAGTTTGCCTTCTATGCCCTCATCACTTCCTCCCCCTGTCTACCCACTGGACACACTTGATTTGTCCTGTTGAAAAATGACTCTGACCTGAGGTCAAATCAAACACAGAATGCAACTGTTTCACTTGCTAAACATTCCCATGGATTATTCCAAATGGTGAGATTAGAACACTGCAGGCATCTGGAAACCTCGCTCCTCATCTTCCATCCCCTGCTTCCATCCAGGATGTGGTAGGGGGGAAATTACACACAAAAATACTCATGTATGCAGCATACTTTTGGGGGTCCTAATTTGCCCATGTTCAAACTTTTGCCTGCAGCCGTATTTGCTTTTGAAGAGACAAGAAACAACTGACTACATCTTCAGCTGACAGAAGTCAGAATTGGCTTGACAAAGACCTCTGGGCTCCGTCTAGGGTTAATTATGTGAAATATTCGAGTTAGAGAGGAGACTAAACTGGATTATCTAAAGGTGCCCTCTGTCCTTAAAAAGACGTATAAAAATCCATGAGAGACAGCTGATTATCTGGCTCAGTAACGTGAGCCTAAACGCTAGGCTACTGAAGAAACAACTTTAAAAGGCCAGCTTAGAAAAACTGGAAGCAGAATACTGTGCCAAAGACTGCTGTTTATTTTTACCACTGCTACATGAATTCTGGTTTCAGACATGAAAAAAAAAAAAAAAAAAAGTCCCACACATTTAACTAAGATAGCAGAATCCGCTGTGCATCCAACATTGTTCAACGACTTTCAGTTCTACGACTGGCATAATCAGATTCTACTGAGCATGAGCAATTTTTTCTAAATGGAAATCCTTTATGCACATACATTTAATATTTTGAGTTTCTAGGAAGCCAGAGTTTCATTGCCCTCTGTTGTTTCTATGTTATGTAGACTGAGTACAAAATGCTGTAAAATCAACAAAGGAAAGTGCATTTTACATCCCTGCTGCACAAGGGTAAACAGCCCCATGAAATACAAGAAAACCCAAGGACAACAGGCAGCAAAAACTACCAGTCCCTAGGTCTCCACAGAAAACAGATGACAGTATACAATGTCATCTGTCCAGTAAGATAAGACATTGTGGCAACACATATCTGACACAGATGCAAATACTCATAAGCAAGAATTCTCCTAGCACCGAGGAAGAAAGCCTACACATTTCTGGAATCTTGATTGTCAGAAAATTTCACTAGACAAAGGTACAGACTTTCTTAAATTGAAATATAAAGTACAAGCAGGTTTAGAGAATTTCCTTGTTTGCTTTGAAAAGCTACTGTGTATTAAAAAAAGAGTACTTTTCCTTAATTTTTTCAGTCCAGAAGAGAAACCAATTGAGAATCTGCCATTTGTTCATTTTCAGCAAGTATTAACATGGAACACAATTTTCTGCCTGACACAGTCATTTTAATTTTTACCAAGACAAATGTTTTGAACAGCAAGGAATAATTAAATCATTTTCTATTTCAAAAGAAGCCTCATATTCTCATCGTGTGTTTTCAGTGTTTTGTAAATCATCTAATGATTTTCTGCTAGTTTAAATATTACCTCCCCATAACAAACTGATTAGGTAATGTGAAATATATATGACAGACCTACCTTCACTACACACCAAGTAGCTAAATCATCCAAAGGTTTCCTGCTACTGCAAATGCCACCCTCCCCATGAAAGAGATTAGGATAAAGCATAATCAGCAGGGACAAATTCCCATCTCTGATGGGAAACAGAAAACTCAATAGAGTAATTATCACAAAGGTCTCCTTTTCCTTTAGCACAATAGCAAAGTGTGCCTTTTGTATTTGTGCAGTAGTTTCCTCAGTTGCTAAACTATGCAATATGTATATAATCATAATATATTTTAAGAAAGAATATATGCTAAAGCTAGACAGAAAACAATCTCACAAAAAATGGTTTGACTGAAAATAAATGCTTCTTTAAAGGTTTCCTAATGTTAAAGCTAAAATGTTAGTTTTCACATCCCAAGAAATTTCATTTTCAAGCTCTTTCACTTTGGATTTTCAGTTAAAATTAAAGTCTTCAGTGATTGAAAAGAAAAATACCTCTCATTTTGCTCAAGATACTCCTCAGTATCTTTAAAACAAAACCTTTCAATCAGCTATAATATACATTTCATCAAGATATACAGACAAGTCTATGTGCAGACAAGAACTGATATTTCAAAATGCAATCCAAATCAGATACATGAGGATCACAAAACAGTGAAGAGTCATCTTCTCACTTTTTAAAATGGTTTAGGTGAGCAATGAGTAGCTATTTTTTCAATAAATATGGTCTATATTTCACTTTAAGAGCAGTGTTGAAGAATAATTTTAGCTAAAAGATTTATAGATTACGCCTCTTATTCTTCTTTTCGCTCAGAAAAGGGGGAGCAACTAGCTTCCCCCAAACACACACACACAAAAAAACAAAATAAAAGCATTTGGTGTTTTGTCTTGCATTAACCTGTAACAAGTTGGATCCTTTAAGCAGATGGGGATACCTACCACCATTTAAACCTGAAAAATGTCCAACGACAAAGCTGTCTCAAGTCTCCCCAGCTTTCCTCTAGCAGTTCTGCCAGCAAGATTTTAAGAAATGCTGAGCCTTGCACAGCTCTTATTGATTTAAATGGAGCCGAACTGTTAACCTCCAGAAATATTATAAAAAGACCTACTCACTTATTTTGCCACTTTTAAAATATTATCCTTACAGACTAATTTTGATTTCTCCCTTGGCTACTTTGCACTCATGAAACACTAGCAAGAGGAGGTTTTTTTCATTTCTCAATAACATTAAAGAACCAGGCTATCATAGGAGCCCATTTTACTCAGCTGTATCTTGAAAGCAAGTAGGTTGGGCTATTTCCCAGGCATCTGTGCAACACATTCCAGACCAGGAAGCTTGCTTGTTGC
This sequence comes from Apteryx mantelli, assembly GCF_036417845.1. Lineage (NCBI taxonomy): Eukaryota > Metazoa > Chordata > Aves > Apterygiformes > Apterygidae > Apteryx > Apteryx mantelli. Next base: position 3,020,960 of record NC_090006.1, on the reverse strand, counting down.
TGTTGTGATTCTGGAATGGGTTCAGACAGTTAACACACAGGAGATGACTGTTAGGCTTGTGTACATAAGCAACAAAATATTTTGCTGGAAACAACTCTGATTACAGCTAAAGCATTAATGCTTAGAGAGCTGATGCTTATGAAAGGCCCAGTTTAGTGTACCATGCCTGCTATGGTGCCACAAACACCATCCTATCAATGCATATTCATTTCAGACACTCTGATGTTCCTATTTTTAGACTTAGATTTTGCATCTTATTCTGCTCAGTCTGATCTTTGTGCCTCCACAAAGAGACAACTAAGTTCACAGTTGTGAAGCTTTAGTGACATTTTGTATGACAGTGCCTTAGAGTTCTCACTGGTGTGGTTCAGTAAAAGAGAAAGCTCTCAGAAACTCACAGTTGCTACCTTGGCATCCTAGTGTAAATACTGTTCTGTTTTGCAAATGTGAAAACAGAAACTTTAAATGAATTTCTCAAGGTCACAGAACCAGTCAATAGCAATTTCAAACAGAACCCAGCTGACTGACACCTTAATGACAGACTGACCACTAATTTGCACTTTGACTCATTTACAGCAGTGCAAAGGAGGACTGGGGTTTCAAAGTCAAATGGCTACATTTTAATTTTGCTTTGCACTGGTAGAAAGAGGGACATAGCTATGGGGCAACAGCTAATCCAGTCTCTAAAGAGGAAATTATTACATGTAAGCGAAGTTGTTTCATAATCAGAATATATATGCCTTCTCTATGAATCATACATTCTTACACAGGTATCTTTGTTCTGCTGGGCTGCATCAGTTAAATAAGAGAGCTGAATTTATTCTGAATCACACATCATGTTCAGATAACCATAGAGATGGGAGCAGCAGAAAATCTGACCAGAACAATGAACACAGTTGTCACGCTAAAAGAATGGGAGTGGAGAAAGAAGAACTATACTTCAAATTTCTAATTAGGTGAATTTCCTTTAGAAACTAGAGAGAAGGACTAGAGATTCCTTTAATATCAGTTCAAAGATATTTTTTTTCCTAGTCATAATGAACCTGGAATTCAAGTTTGCTCAATGATAAAATTTTGAATTTTAAAATCATGAAGCTAATATACACATACACAATTTTTAAACTGCTTTTGGTATAACAAGTTAACAATTGTTGCAAATTACATGAAAGTCTTACTGAAAAGAAAGAGAACTTGCTAGCAGTTACAGGCAGCAAAATTGTAACCTCTTCTGCCCACACACCTCCAAAAGCATTATTACTCCATTTTGCTGTAAAAATGACAAAAAAAAAACCCCTCTGCCTCAAGAGATAATGCAATTTATTAGTATTTTAGTGTTGAATGCACTTGTCAAATATTTAATCATCCGATTCTGTACATTAAAATTGTGCAAAGGGAGACTGCCACCGGGGAATTGTAACGATCCACAGAAGTGGGAATATTTTTGGAGGATATTTATTGAGAAGAAATGGAGATATCCATATGAAAGACAGTATTGCTGGTATTGTATGCTGAGGAAAACATTACAGGTGTCTGGGGAATAGAATATGTAAGAACAGCAGGGCTCATCCATGCCTTGATTTGCTAAATGCACACTTAAGAAAACTGGTTAGAGAAGGTTTGCACGCCAAGATCTAGATATTCCTTTGCATACAGAAATATATGATTTATTTTTAAGAGACATGAAAGGGAAAAATCTGTTTGGCAATGCTGCCCCCTTCAAGTCTGCTTGTTGCACAGAGTCCTAAGAAAGTCGTGATCTCTGTTAAACGAGGGAGACAAAGTCAGAAACTCAGGTTGTGCAGATGCCTGTTCTTGTAAAAGCTCCAGAACCTGGCACTGAAGAAAAGGGTAATGTGATGGATGCTGTAACTGAAGTGACAGATTAACAGGTTAGAAGACAAGAGTCTCAGTCACACTTCCAGATTTTTCTTTGGCCCCCTAATCACAATAGCATGAGCTGACACAACAGAACAGAACTGGGTATAATTCAGAACTTAACACAGATGCGCCAAATTCTTTAACTTGCATCATCATCCATTTTCTTTGCTACTTAATTCTTTATTTTCTTACTCCAGCCCACCAGCTGCTTCTTTCCACAGCTTGACCATTCCTACTTTGCCTACAATGTTAACAATGTAAATCATGAATACACAGAAAACCTAAGCAATAGATTCTTCACTTAGGAGGACTAAAAAATCCTGATAATTGACCTTTGTACAAACTTGACATATTTGTGCTATACATAAAGAATCCCCAGTCTACTTCATACCAGGAAGTTGGCTGGTTTATGTCTGCAGACTTCATATTTATCTTATGAATAATCTGCTTGTTATTTTGCCTCACTGTGTAACTGACCACTTTGAATAATGAAAATTTTAGAACGAAGTTTTTCTTCACTTAGAGGCCAGACAAATTTGTTTACATTAGTCATTTCATGTGAGTTTTCTTCAGTACTTATATCATACCTGCACTGTTTATTTAGCATTTACATTTCATCAGTGTCTCAGCTGCCATTTGCAGATCAGAATCTATAGATATTACAGAGACAGATCAGAACACAATTCCTTAACCCAAAGCACCTATATTCAAGATAAGACATTAGTCAAGAGGTAAAAACAGACCAGGGAATACAAAGAAAATATACAAGCCAGTATTAGAGCTCCCCCAGAAGACAGAGAAATTCTGCTGTTCCAAATTTCATTTTACTCAAACAGAACAAGAAAACACCTGATAATTTCTGCAAAAAATTCAGAACTTATTTCAGCCCTTATAGTCAAAACATTTTCAATGTTTGTAAGAATTAGTAACACAAACTAAAAATATAATGGATTTTAGTTTTATATACTTAACATCCTGATATTCGCAAATCATACATAAATCTAAGCAATTTATACTCATTCATTGGCATTCTGCAATATAAACATATGAACAAAACTGTGTTTCTCCTAAAGAACTTGACGTTCCAGCAGGTATCCACGCTTCATGGCCGATTCTAAATCAGATCTTTCCTCCCTGCAAAATGACAAGTGTCAGAATTTTGACACAGGTAAGGATAAATTTGGACTTCATAGAAAAATACATACATTATTTGCTTTACAGTACATGCTGAAAATTTGTCAGTGTACAAGAAAATAATACTTTACTTCAACTGATTCATTAGTATTCTAAGAATCCACTTTAGCTTTTATATTCTTTCTGTGATGAGAAGAGAAGAATCAGGATGGTATTTGATGGTATGTTAGCAATCATTGAAAGAAAATTAATAAATTATGACAAAAATACATATAGTCATTGCATAGAGCTGAAAAAGCCCTTCCATATGAATAAGGCATTATTTTGATTGATCATGCAGGAATGGGAAGCAGATAGAACTCCAGGAAAGAAAAGCCTCAAATTAGAGATTCCAGACAGAAATACCTCTTAGGAACACAGTTTTGTTTTCTCTACCACTTTGACTCTTTGCTTATTTTCAAAACCAAAAACGACAGAACACATTGCTTGCTGCTAATCCCTGTCATGCCGTTTAGGTTAGCTACCAGGAGGCAAACCCAGTTTTTGACCACCATCCACTGAGAGTCACATTTGACTAAAATCTAAACCTCCAGCTAACAATGATAAGACAATCTATGGTAGAATTTCTCATCGCTATGGGGAATTCGTTAATTAATACCACTAAAACTTAATCTTCATGAACTAAATCTTCTCCTCCTTTTGGAACTCCAGCAACTCCTTAAAACAACAGGACTCTAGTATTACTGGTATCTGCAACATTCACAGCAGTAACAGCAGGGAAAGCCTAAAGTAGAAAGCCTATACAGCCACAGCTCACAGCATCTTCTCAAAATGTCAGTTTCTGATAGTCACATGGGTTTAAGCTTCCTTTAGTTAGATATATATGATCCAAATCAGTTTGTCTGTGGCAATTCACACATGCATGACCCCTAAAACATACTGTACCTTTTAGTGAAGATATTGACTCATTCTGCCCACTCCAAAGACATTTTTAAGCACCTGCAACACAAGCATCAGGACTCAACTTCACTTCCAAAATAATTTCATTTTATCTGTTAGTATAACAATAGGTTCTAAGAGTCCCTCATTGAAAATGTAGCTCCATCCTGCTAAGTGCAGTCTATGTGGATTGTCACATACCATTTATTTCCTTAAAAATTTGACAGGTGAAGCAGACATAGGCTTAGAATGAAAATGGAGAGAAATGAATAAAAGGTGGATATGTAATTTACATGTGTAAAGTGTCTTAAGCAGTAAAGCAGCAACGTTCATATGGAATTATCCTGAAACATTTTGTTATAAAGATTATCATATTTCTGATCAGTGTCGGGGTGGGGTGGGGGGAGAAGGATGGTAGTGACAACTGACAATAAAGGCACAGATAATTCTACGGGTTATTAGCTAATGGAACTGAAGGGGAAAAGCCATACACTTCTCTTTCATATTTAGTTACAATAATTATTGTTTTGCTCTACGTTACTGACATTTAATGCACTGAAAAGGTCATTAAAACTCACCTGGTGAATTACACAAAGTCACTCTAAGCATGATCCTCAGGTGCCCTTTGTAGAGGAGTACACAGGTGTAAAAAGAATAACACCACCACTTGGTGATAATTTCCATCTCATTTTCCTCATGCCAGTCCAACACCTCCTCCCTCAAAACAGAACTTCTTTCAAACAGTTATGAAAAAAAATGTCACAGAGGTAATACACAGTTCTGCTGTAACTTATATGTGCTGCATTTCCAAACCATGTAGATTAAAAGAGTGCATGGTACAAGCACTCTATTACAAATCATTGAGTAGCCCAATTCACAGATCTACTGATTAGTTGTCAAAGGAATCACTTCACTAAGTGATTTCACCTCTGACAATTATATGAAGTTCCCATCGCTCTTGGTAAAGACAAGACAGAAGAGGAGCAACAAAAGGAAAGCTTGTTAGTCTCAGAATCCAATCTGGCCACTGTTAAGCCAGTGCCAAGCTTTCCACCGAGCTGCATTAAATCCTATATTCTCCTTTCACCAAACGCAAATACTGGAATATAAGTTTGGTCACTCCAAGTGACATTGAAACAGGAGCCCTCTGGAGAAAGGAAATAAATGAAATTAACCAGTTAGTAGCTGCATATTCTGAGGGTTTTATGGTAGCGTCAGGACATTATGCAAAGCCAGGAGCTTAAGATTAGCTGCACAGGCCAGTTTAATTTCAGAATTCAAACCACTATGATGTTTTAGTGCTCTTCAGATATGAGGTCTTCATTTGAGACTACAGATAAATCATATCAGCTGTTCCTTGCAGGACTCAACTGCATTTTTAATTCACTGAAGAAGGGAGTAGTTATGTTCTAATGGCTTTCAGTTTTGTTTAGACTTACAATTCTGCCTGTCAGTTGCAAAAATCAATTCTTGGATTTTTAAAGTAGACACCTTTAGCACAAGGGAGGTAAGTGACAAAATTACACAGCAAGTCAATGATCAAAGCCCAAATTCTGTTTTACAATTCTAGTTACTGGACTATGTTAGCTCCCTCAGCAATTCTCTCGGATCAAAAGAGCCTCATCTTGATAAAGGCCAACACATACAGTGATGCAATTTCTATAAATAGTTAGACATGCACCTTATTGGTTGGCACAGGTGACAGAACATTGATTCTTGTGGGATTACAGTAGTTTAAAGAGAGCCAGAGTTCTGTTACATATATCTATACCTGGTAACCAACATCACTGTACCCGCCCAAAGGCACTTTATCTTATACAAATCTTATTCATTCCTCCAATACAAAAAAAATCAGTGGCTACTATCAAGAGAGTACCAGCACAGTTCAACAGAAAAGTCCCATCTCTAGACAGATCTTTCAATATACATATGCATGCTGAAAATATCTGTTATTAAAAAGATCTATTTTGCTGACCCCTACACCTCACCCATTAATCTCTCATATCAATGCAGGCAGTGTTACATTATGCATTACTGTACAGCACGTGCCATTTCTCCAGCTGATGTCACCATGTCACGTCTCATATCTACAACTAAGATGCTTGCCCAATTGTATTCAGAACTCAAACATTTCATTCCTAGAACCAAAGCTAGAGTTACTGCAAGTGTTGTAGGAAGCCAGCATGGGAATCATATTTCTGTAGAAACTGTTTTTTTCTTCTTCTGTCATTTTCTATGAAATTCAGGTAACTTCTGCTTCATGCAAGTCCCTATTTTACTTTGAGGTCCTCATCATTTTTCCCCTCATACTTCTGCATAGCATATTTTGACATGCTTTTTTGCTTCATGAAAAACTGTTGTCATCTGTTTAATGAATAATGAAACATAAAAATAACAATTAATTTTACAGTGAGATTTCCCTCCCTAAACCTAATTACTTTCTACTCTCATTAAATAAGTCACTTTTATTAGGCTATTTTACAATATACCTAATATAACTTGGCTCCCAACTCTTCTGAACCCAGTTATAAAAACAGGTCCATCTTTACTGCATTCTTCCCATATTATGGCGTATAAATGCCTGGCTCCTGAGAATAGTTTTATAATAAGCTAGGTTTGAAGAATGTAAATCAAAATACATACTCAACTGCTAAAATCTGGGTAAACAATCCTAGACCTTTAACACAGTAATGGGTAAAATGAGCCAGAAGGTGATCCACTGACATTCTACTTCTGACCTTTTGTAAAGGAATATGTTTTGCACACAAAAGATTAGTAATTTCCTAAAAGTAAACACAGAAAGGCAACTACAGAGCTAGAAACATAATTTTTAGATTTCTCAGTCTTGATTTTGGCATAAATTCATTAAAGTCAGTGAACTAATATGGCTTAAGGAGAACTATATGTTAAAAAAACAGAACCATTCAGCCAAAAAAACTCAACGGCTGGATTTGCTGCTGATATACAATAGCACAGTTTTACTGGCTTTCAAGTTAAACCCCAAATGCACAACCACACTTAGAAAACTGTAGGCTTACAGAGACACGTAGCTTGCCCGAGGGCTGGGACTACTGCAAAGGAACCATCACTGAGGAAGAAGTGACATCAAGCTATAAAAAGTCATCCAGTGTGCAGACAGTAGCAGCAAAGGACTAACACTGTAGTTGTCCAGGGCCTCCATTTCTCCCACTGGTTCTGACTACATGCATTGCTGCTATCGTATCAAAAACATTATGCAGTTTCCTTGGCCTCAGAACTTAGTGACAGCTCTTTTTAAGATAGGGCTTTTTCCAGTAAGATTTTGAAGCTTTATATATAAAGCAGATATATGTAGATACATTTCCAAGCACTGGAAACATTTGAAGCAGTAGTTTCCAAAGTTGATATTTCATATTAAACCACAAGCCTATTTATTGGGGTTTATGGAGATTTGTACACATTAACAAGAAGACTTAACAAGGCATGCAATTTTCACATGGGGTGGGAGAAGGCAAATGAAAACTGTCAGGTCATATATATGAGGGCTAAAATCTCAATTGAGCATTCTGAAAGCTTGTCAGGAAAATTAATTACCCTCTTGATTTAAGAGTTTGTTTTTGTCCCCACAGACAAAGACAGCATTTAACTATTAAAAGCTTTTATTGGTCAACAAATGATATTCAATTCAATTCATAACACAGCCAAAGGCAAAAGAGAGTATTCAAAATAGAGATCCCCAGGCACCCAGTGCTTTGCTCCCTATGTGTACTGTTTTGACTTTCGTAAAGGTTTCCTTAACAGCAATCCCTACACACATTTAATTTGTCAATAAGTTTTTCAATTCATCATTTTATTTCCTCAGAGAAGAGGTTTTTAACCTTAGCGAAAATAAGACACTTCAAAAATTAACCAAAAAAAAAGAGAAAAGTCTCCACATTTGACAGAAAATGTTTAATTAGCCCCAAAACACACACACTTCATGCTTTGGCTCAAAAAGCAAGCTGTCTACTGTGGTGGTTATCTTTAAGAAAGAAGAAAATCAGGGCTCACTTGCTTCCAGGCTATTCACTTGTGTCCATTAAGGTCACCATGAAAAAGGAGCCTGAAGAGTAATGTGGTCTAATATAATACACAGAACAGGTAGAAGCGATGAGTCTGCAAGCATGAGATGCAATAGAGCCCCTGAAATTAAGTGTCTCTTTTTAAATGAGAAATATAGGTCATAAACTACTTCTGGAGTGAAATTTTTTTCCTCCAGAGAAGAGACTGAGCAAAAGCAAATCTAGGGCCACATATACTCAGAGAGAGGATGCAAAGCAGAAAACAAATAAAACTTTACACATGCATGTGTGCGCACACACACACAATCTCCAAGTACACACAAGGCAGAAGAAAAATAAAGACTCCTGTACAGTGGTGTTCTTCAGTCACCAACCCCCATGACACTGGGCAGGGATTACAAAAAAAGAGAAACAATGTACTGTGAACAACAATTTATGGTAAAAATATAATTTGGCAAACTCAAATCAAAAGCACATACTAACTACAAAAATGTTATAGTACTCTGAAAGCTTTGCCCATTTGGGACCATAAATAATGGAAGATTCAGAAAAGTCTTTCTCTATTTTCCTTTACATGTAAAAACCATCACTCAGCAGCACTGTCCAGCCATAACCGAATTAAGCCTCTGGAGTATTTTATGAAGTGAGTAAGAATTATTAGCTGTGTTTTACATGAGCAGAAGGACTCCTCAGTGTCAGCATATGAGTCAGCGAACTGAGGGCGTCACACAGCTTATTGTATCTCATAAATCAAACCAGTAAGAAAAAATGAATTCAACTTTATACCCATTCAAGTAAAGGGAGGGTTGCCAATACTGTCAAGGGAGAAGTAGCCCACTAACATTCTTTGCCTTCGCAGACCTTTTAAACTCATAATCTAACAGTCCAACTATCACTTTTCATTCTGCCATTATCTGCATGAGTTTGATTTCCAGCACAGGACAGCACTCTTACAATCCAGTCAACTCAACATCAGATTCCCTGCTATAGATCCTTTCAAGTCCTTAAGACCACAAAATTCAGAGTGACAACCTTACTTTGATATGCAAGAAGGTACATTGTATTGGGAACCGAAAACAACATCGTCCATCAGCCTTCTAAGAGATGCGATTTGGAATGTGCCCAAAGGCACAAAAACAACAACAACAACAACAACAACAAAACCACACAAACCACACCCACCCACCCCACACATAAAACTGTTCTTGTAGGGGTGCTGAGCCAGTAGACCATCAGATATTTAATTCTCTTCTCCTACACGATACTTTAACTGAATAATGCAAAGGGAGTATTAGCAATTGTTCATTGTGCTGACTGACAAGTGTTACATCCAATATATTATTTCTTTTAATTTGTCAGCATTTCACAGTGCCCACATGGTTAGGTGCTGAGAAAAATCATTTGAGCTTTAGGGGATGTTAAATTTACGTTAAATTTTCTCCCCCTGTGATTAATGCTGGTTAACACTGCCTTAAAAAAAATTAGGCCATAAAACTGCCCTGATATAGATGAAACTCTGTTAGGTTGTGCAAAAGAGTAAGAAAAAAAGCCAGCTAATTTTACTACCAAGAAAGGATTGATTTCTTACCACTGTATTAGCTTTAGACACATGAACTGCTTCTATTTGGATTTATCCTGTTGACCAAGCAAAAGTATAAATACAAGCATCTGAAATCAGTCTACCAGACAACAACATGAGAAAAAAAAAAAGAATCTGTGGAATTAGCAGGAAAGAGGAGGGAGAGAAGAGTGGCACAGGAAGCCATATTTCTGGGTCAAACACAACCTGATTAATTAAACACAAAAACAACAACAACAATACCCAACAAGACACACGCAAACCTGAAGAAACACCTTAAAAGAAGAAAGAAAGAAAAAAGCCTCCAATAAAACATTAGAGACTTAAGAAAACTCTGCACCCAGCACTAGAATCAGTTTTGACTGAAGATCAGCTCACGTGCCATCACTAAAATTGGAGTAGATTTTCTAGAAGCTAGCAATGCTGGATGAATGCTAGTTTTCAGAGCTCCTTCCTTTCTGGCCCCGAAGGTGAAGCATTTGAAACTGGGGCCCCAAGCTTTCTTCTGTCCTACATTTTCATTTCAGTCATGCTCATGATTTCCTCCCAAACCTCTCCTTTCCCCCAAAACAGGCACGGACCAATACTGCAATAAACATATTGAAGGAAGGCAATTACATCTTGCCAAAACGAAATTCAAAGATACCTTATGTGCTGCGGGGATTCTGCAGCACAATATAGAATTAATCTTGTGTGTCCATTGAAATTAAACCAAATACAATATAGACTAAGTAGAGCCATTCATCACTCAGAGGGCCAAAGGGACTGTCATATTGCATAACACTCTGAAGAGAACATTTTCTCTTTGGAAGTCAGGACGGACAGGGAGAGCATAATGCAGTCATTAGAGTAACAAGGGAGTGTGCAGCAGTTAGGTCTGGTATTTTCAGGATTATTTCTAAATAAAAACGAATAATTTTGCAGCATTTACCTGATGACCACTTATATTGTAACAGCAGTTAGATGATGACCAAGATATCTCTCAGTAATGCCTCAACCCAGAGAAGCTGTTTCTGACAAAGATTTTTCAAACTTATCATTAGACTAAAGACAATAGAAAACACACATGAATATCGGTAAACCAAGAATAGCCAGCATGATAAACTGAGAGCTCCAAGCACTGCCTCAACGTCACTCGAGACTTTTTTTGCAGACAGCATGTCAAAAGGACGTTTGAAAGAGTAATCAGTGTTACTTTGCAAATTATCATGGAAAATTCCCAAGCACCAGGCATAAGGCATATAAGTGCTTGAAAATTTAACAGACAGTCAAGCACAATTATTCAAGACAGAGCCACATGAACTGCTGCAATACTTCTAGAGTACGTAATGTAATCTTCCACTTCAGTCCAGTTTGGTTGGATGACAAGCACCTCTTGCAACGTGCTAAGCACCATCAACACGAAGATGTCAACAGGAATTGTTCCTAACAGCTGCCAATTTACAATGTCGGTACTAAGAGCTTCCTACTTTTGATTCTGTCCACACTGATTTGATGTAATGAAAACAGGTTCGCTTCAACCCGTCCCCTGCCGAACTTTCAGCTATCCTGCTCTCTGGTCTGTCCAAATGTTAACACAACAGCCATTTTTTGGGTAGAGTAAACCTCAAATAGGTAAGGCAACCAAAACAGCTGTCCTCGCTACAAATTCTTCCTCATCAATCTCCAGGAGAGTGACATCACCTTTCCAGATACTCTTCTCAGCGGGATGCTTTTATAGGATCTATAACCAGTATTTGTTACACGATGCTGACTACCTGTACATCCGAAATACAGAAAATTCACCACGACATTAGCAAGGGCTGATGCTCTGAACAGTGTGGTTGTCTGCACACACCACTTAAAGGGAGAAGGACTTCTCAGAGAAGCCATCTTTTTGGCCCTCGTGAATATTGTATACAAGCACATGATATCAGCTGTTATTCCCCTTATTACACTTTTTTTTTTCCTACAGGAAAGTCTTATCACCAGGTTATAAAGAGGAAAATAGGTACAGATTAAGTGATTTTTTCCAAGCAACATCTAACCTGAGCTGGGACTACAACAGGTATCTGCCAGGACAGTTTTGTGCCCTTCCCACTGGATCACAGACACCTGCTATAGTGGAACTATCTAAACCCCATGGGTTTCAGTCCTCTTACAGTTTTGTCTTTATGCAAAGACTCATCCCCCACCTTCCCTCCACCTTTTTAAACATGTGGGGGCGGAGGGGACCAACAAACCCAAACAACCTAAACCACAACCACAGCAAACTCAGCAGGATGTTGTGCTCAGCTTAATTCACTTTTCAATTTCCCTTAAAGGAAATGAAGCCAAATAATGTGTCTGATTTTGTAACTTGTGCAAACGGCCTGAATAATTCATGGCTTTAGCATTTTGTATAACGATTTTGCACTGAATATAGGTTATTTTTTGGAAAAGAATAAAAGTAACAAAAACAAATGCTACATTTTGGAGGATGAGAGACCCTCCTCTTCCATTCAAACTGATGAGATGAAGGCTACTGGTTATGGGAAGCAGCCATGATTGGATCAGACTGTTTCTTCTTTCTCATGGGGAAAGAGGTAACTATGGAGATAGTCAGCAAAATGATCAGCATAAAAAGTTTCATTAGTTCCTACTATAGAGCACACAGTCCATGGGTAGATTCACTAAACCTTTTTCTTCTCAGCTATTGAAAGGACACTGCTTTTATCTGGAATTGCTGATGTGAAGGTGGAGGTCTGGATTTTATACTATAATCTTGAAAGAAAACAAACAAGCCAGCAAGCAAACAACCCCCCACACACACACACAAAAAAACCCGTATTTAAAAAAAAAAACAATCCTGGCTCCTGAGGACCTTCACTACAGAGCACAGATGACCACGTTTTTCAGAGAATAGTTTTCTGTCATTATGTACAATTTCATTAAAACCGAAAACACTTCATAGACATGTCTATATTGACAAAACTGCTTTGTAAGAATAAGTCAAAACGCTTTGCTTGAGCTTTCACACTTAATTCTGAGAATATTTGTATATTTGGTTTTGCTGACATGAAATAATTTTTTTTTTTAGCATTTACAATCCATTCATTTCAATATTTATTCTGCATGAGATTATTATTCTCATTAGGTAGGATTTTTTGGTGGAAGGTTGCTCCATAAAAATAGTTCATTCTTTTGTGTCGTATTTCAAAGAGATGACATTATTTTAAAAGCCAAAAAAGGGGGGGGGGGGGGAATCAAAACACCTAACCAGTCCTTGCAACAAATGCTCATAGCCTGCAGATGTCAGCTATTGGACTACATGTTCTTCGCTCTTGGGACAGAGGAGTGGGTTTAGCTAAACCTGTGGTGTATCAGGTACAAAACAAAACAGAGAACTAAGAGGGGCTTGCACAAATAAGACAAGGCAGAATCAATGTCTCTATGTCTTTCCATCTTTGCAGTAGAGAAGAGCCTTAGCTCCACCTCCTAAAAGACTACTTACTGAAATTGAAACAGCATGGAAAGTATTTTAGCCTGCTGCTGATGTATGAAAACAGCTGACTTACAAGGGCATCTGAAGCTTCAGGTGATGCATACATTGCTTGCTGATGATTGCTTTACTCAAATCAGAACATAGGCTAATGGGTTTTTACAAAGAAACCTTTTTGTAAACAAAGAAACCTTTTTGTACAACATTTGGAGATCTCAAAATGAGTTCAAATACACTTCTTAGTGTGGGCCCAATGGACACACACTAAGAAGCACAGCACAGCGATTTATGCTTTTAAATGTGGTTTGCACAATTTAGAATTTAAACTTTCTCTTTTTCCATTAATCTCTAAAATAACAACAAGGGAATCCATCATGGAACATCCTTAACATTAATGTCCCTTTAATGATTTCTTGTATTGCTATTGAGTTTGAGAGGAGGATACTGGGCAAAACAGTTAAATCATGAGTTACTGCTGGCTTTGTTAGAAAGGGAAATACTACAGGAATGTTGCAAGGCAAAGCACAAAAAAATTACCATATTTTTAAATGGCATTCTCTTCATCTTCATCCAGCATGAAGATGGTCAGAACAAGTGTGTTTTTCTGATGTGCTTTTAAAGAGTAAGCAGCCATTAAAAAGAAAAAAAGTACTTCTAATGTCTGAAAAAGGAAAGCAAGGGTAAAGAAAGACTGAAAGAAACAAGCTGACATAGTAAAAGATAAACCTTAAAAATACTGACAAGAATGTTAAAACAATCTGTGCCTCTTTCGCTTGCATTGCATTCCATCAGCTTGGACCATGTTTTGTATTTTAGAATGGAAAACCTGAGAATAGTTGAAAGTAAAAACCCTCTAAGGTTTTTTTGTTTCTTCCCCTCCACCCACCCATTACAGACACAGACAAACAACTTTATAATGTTCAGTAAACCAAATCAATAAAGCCCAGCAGAAAACAGTATTTGTGACATTAACCTCATCCAAAGTGGGAAGAACCCCCCCCCCACCAAAATAACAAAACAAAACAGACCCACTAGGACAGCTAGACACTGCAGTCACACATGCTCTGCCAGTGTAATGACTTCACTTTCTAAGTCATTGTTAACAGCGTCGCACAGTTTGAAAATGCCAGATGTACCTGCTGCTGCTTTACATTCGCCTTAGATACATGCCACCATTAATTCTTACTGCCAAAATATGAAAGGCCGTACAACTTTTTGAACCACAAGAAGCCTTAAAACTTTGAGAAACATTCTTCTGCAGAAAGGGAGCTGTGAGTCTTTGGCTAATTAAGAATTGAGGCTATTTAGCCCATGCAGGTGGAATGAATTATACACAGATAGCCATGAACCCTATATTTGTAAAGCGCTTACCAAATTTCTAACAATGATTTTTCACATTATACTATTTTCCCCTCTTCCCCCACCCCTCACAGAGATATTATTGTTGGAGGATGTCATCAGTGCTGTTTCAGATCTGTCAGATATAATCTTCTAATCTGCCAACTTTTCACAAGGAATAGATGAGCTCATGTACTGACTGACAAGATGTGCTGAAAAGTCTGGGCTTTCTCGAAGCCTGTTAAAAGTTTAAGTTCCCCCCATTGTGTGAATACTGTCAAACTTGGCCCTGCAATTTTCATAATGACAGCTGCTGTCAGTTTAAAAGGGTAAATTATTCAGTTCAGCTGGGAATGTTGACAGTAACTGTAAAGAGGGCCTTAGCAATGGAGGAAAGAAAAAGGTTCCAAGTATCTAAGAAAAGATGTAGTAAATTCACTAAGACACCTTAGGAATACTCAACTCAAGCTGAGTCTCCCTCCAAAAACCTGTGAAGTTGCTCTTATTTTGAGAAGAAAAGAATAGTATAGAATTAAACCACATCAGTAACAAAGTTTAAGAGACCAACAGCCAAGTGTATAAACATATTTAGGTACCTGTAATTACACACCTTATAGCTTCCTCTGAAAGTAAACAGGAGTTGGACAATTTAAATTGCACAATGTTCTTGTAAATGCTTTCTTAGGTATTTTTAAAATCCCATTAGGTGCCTGCCCGTGTTTTTAGAAACCTGTTTCTTTTCACTGTTTCCAATTATCAAGGGGACTGGCCATATGCACTTTTCTGCAATTTCTCCTCCTCTGCCTTGTAACAGAGTTAAAGGTCCACTTTTGCAAAACACATTTTGAGCTCAGTCCATTTTGTAGAAAGACAGGGAGAAATTAAATTGCAATTTCATCTTTCCAGTTGTTTGAAAACAAACAGAAAAACATGTCTTCTCAGAACTGCAACATGTGTTATTTATGCTTTGCAAATGCCTACTATTCCCATTCAAGATTTTCCATCTGTTCTTTCCACACACTGGGCAGGTATAAAGGATGACATGCAGTAGCAAAGATTGGAGAACCTACCCTATCATCTGATTTCATGTCTCCAGCTTCCTCCTGGGACAGATGAACCTGAAGAGAGTATTAACAACTACTTTCTGCTCTACCAGGAGATATAGCAGTATTCTGAGCCTGAAGTCACCAGTACATTCCAAATGCAAAATACTTGTCATACAAGATGCACAGTATTTTCCATAAGCTCTTAATATATTTCTGGCTATGAGTAGTCCAAGAAGATATGCAGAAAACCAGGGGAATTGGGCCCTTTGAAAAACTGGGGTTCATTTAAACTGAAATGCATTTAGTCACTTTGGAATCAGACAAAATAGTATGACAACTATTCACCAGCCTGAATAAAGCAGTATTTAAATCCATTACAACTTGCACCATCTATTCTTAATTCTAACAGACACTGCGATAGTTGGCACATAAACTATCAGAAGCATTAAATTAACTGTAAAGTAATACAATCTTCCTTAGTAATCATAGCCATCATCTTCCCACCCTCTAAAGAAACACAAGTCTTGCTAGGTGTAATTGCATCGAAGGTCAGAGCATCTCTGCTCACCCAACGTTCTTGTTAATTCCATGCTCTGTTATCCATGTCTCAGCAGACCCATCTACTTATTGGAAATAGAATTTCAGCTTTAGAAGAATATAAATTCTATGTTTTGCACAAACCTGCAGAACTAGATACTCTTCTCTTGTTTCCTAAGGGTATAAGAGGCCAATCAGTGCTTCAGTTCTTGGGGCTAAGGAGAGGCTGAACATTTACAGACTTACATGGGTTCATCTTGATCTCTCCCTCGTGCAGCCATGTTTTAAAACTTGATTACTGCAACTGTAGACAGACCCAAAGAGGTATGCGGATTCAACTCCAAAAGAAATGCATCACAGTCTGTGAAAGCAAAATGGTTAATGAATACCCTGAAGTTGTCCATAGCCTTTTTCTATTGCCTAGGTCAAACGAGCACTCACTCTGTAGAGAGATTTGTTACAAGCTGTTAGCCATCCCCTCAAGATATCTGCAGCACATTCTGTTTCTGAAACTAGAACTCTCATAAATCTTCTGAAAATGATTCTGAGCTCAGAAAACTTTCAGAGCAGGCCCAAATTTAAGTTTTGTTTCTCCCTATAGCTAGCACTGAATAGGACCATAACTTACTGAAAATATCAGCCTGCCCACAGCATACTGTCTAGCACAGTCTGTAGCTCAGAATGCTCAATCACTTGCTTCAAGTTCTTATCCAACACTGGAATCAGTCCCTCTTGGCACATAACTGTGCCATTAACTTTCAACAGCTGATGATGCTGGTGGGATTTCACAAGTCTCCAAGATTCACTGTAAGGCAATACTTATAAATAAAGTTGTACTTCATCTGTAACCTAATTTTTGGTAAGTAAATCATGCCTCCTCTTTATCTCTTGATAGAAGTGCCTTCTTAATAGTTATTTGACAGGTATGCTTAAACTTGCCTACAGACTAACCTACACAAACATACATACACTACAAGACGCAACAAGGCCAACAAAACAGTCCCTAAACCGAAAAGGGGAAAATAAAGGTTCAGTTTCTGGTTCTGCCACTAACCAACTGTCTTAACGCAATTCAAAGGCCACATCCATGTTGCAAATAGGAATTGTGTTCACTGCACCTGAACTAAGGTAACACTGTTCTAAAGACTTTTAAGTAAGGCCATGTTCATCAGGACCTGAGGACATTTAAGAAACTCTCTCACCGTGAAATCAGTAGCACGCTGTTTTCACTGCCATCACTACATGAGCTAGCAAGTAACAGGTCCACCAGAGAGTCAGTCAAGATTCTGTGAAACATAGCAACAGGTTTTCTACCTGAAGTGTCTCTATTTGCAGATAGCTCAGAAAAATTGCAGCTCTACTAAAAAAACAAAACAAAACAAAAAAAACACACTACCAAAAAAACACAAACACGCACACACACACACTGATCTGGTATGATTTCTCAGACACCAGAACCTGGTATGATTTTTTTGACACCAGAACAACATTCACCATACTTCTCATTTTCTTATTTCTAGTTTGGAGGGTGGGTGGCTGGGGGGGTAGAGGGGTGGGGACAAGAAAAGGAAAGGAAAGCTTTTCTGGACAACTTGAAATAGCCCAAATACAAACCAAAAGCTCTCCATGGTTGTAGTACTGCCAGTGTTTCAGTGGCTTTAAATTTTATTCAGACGGTGAGCTAGTTCCCACTGTCAAAAAGATTAAGAGATTTGTCTTTGACTAGGATTAGAGTAAGGCTTTTAGTATTTCCTACAAGCATGGCACATATTTTTAGTAGAAAGCTTCCTCTTCTGCACCCTAATGTCATACCATCAGGAACAATCCAGTTCCTTTTTTTCCCTCCCTCTCTTTCACAATACTTCAGACAGTCCTCTTACTGGTGATCAAATGATAGTGCTACATATAGCAATTGCTTTTGCAGTAATGTTAGGAAGCTAGCTAAAAGAAATACAGTTCTATTTCAATATAGTTTAGCTGCTAGAAATAAGGATAAGGAGCTGGTCTTTCACAAACAGCTAGTTCTCCATGGACCACCAGTGATCTTCAAGTCACAATTTAGGAAGCTCTGTGTTGCAAAGAGTACCAAAAAGGGCAATGCTTGTGTTTCCTCCATAATAATACCATTAACTTGGGATTATTAAACCAGAAAATTCTTTTATATTGCAGACAGAATTGGAGAATATTAAGATCACCAACAATGGATGCAGTCTAAGTAAAGCCAAGCTTAAAAGATCCCTTTCAAGAAAGCATTATTGCTACTAAGCTTTTTACAGCATCATCATACATGAGAGCAGGTAATCTGGGGTGAGGGAAACCAAGAAATAATAAAAAAAAAACCCTCCGTACACATGCCATTACTTCAGATGACTGAAAAAAACGAAAAAAGCTGAAAAAGAGCTGAAAACTTCCCTGCTGAGAAAACTGAAAGAAAACAAGGAGTGTCATTTTTTGCCAAAACAACCTCCCCCCCCACACACACACTATTGGTTATATAGCAAATTTCAAGAGGCTACTGCCATTGGCCTCAAATCTCTTACACAGTACTCCTCATCTACTATTTTCAGAACTAGAGTAGATCTAATTTCTGCAGAGCATCCACCTCCCTCCTGGTGCTCCATTAACAAGCAAACACAGACCTATTACAAGTATACACACCTTAAATGCAGAAGAAACATGCAGGACTTCTAGCAAATGCTACCTCCTCCTCTGTTTATGCTAACTCCAGTGAAGAGTATCACATCTTTACGTTTGCCAGACCTCCTTTCAGTATCCCCCAAATGCAGAGTTGGCTCCTCTAATGTATCTTTGTGCATTTATATCCGACTAAGGAAGATCAGCTTGCCCTCAGTACTTTTTTTTTCCCCTCCTGTTTTTGCAATATTCTCTCTATAATGGGGCAATCAAGACCCTCAGGTTCCAAATATGGTCTCCTGGAACACTTCTGCATACCAGGCTAGAGTACATTACCTCCTCTAAGATAGATTTGATGCTTCATCTCTTGATTTTATTTTGGTATTGTTTTCTTTATTGCTTTTAAGCACCATAACAAAGTATTTAGCATTTCATTCTCCAGTATTTCATAGCAAATAACTTCATTTAAATGCAATTTTGAAATTGTGTGTCTTCAGCATAGTTTTAGTTATATTTCTACTCAATCAGAAATACAAAATAACCAGTCTAATCTTCATGTGACAACCAGTGCCTGATACAGAGAAATACCAAGCACTAAAAGCTCCCAAACAAGTATAGCTGGCTCAGAACCTTGAGAAGAGTTTCACATCCTGCCAGTCTGACCATAGGACACTACATAGTAATCCACATCTGAAACCTGATAGACACAGACTACAAGAGTGGACTTAGGCAAATAATTTGGGTGGGTGGGGGTTTCACTCAATTTTTTAGCTGTCCAAGTTTATTTTGTTAGCCTCCAAGAAAATTTCAGCACTTTGCTAAAAATCACTGATGTTTAGCATTTACCAAATAAATGTCTGTAGGAGAAACTACCTAATAGGAGCTGCAAAACTATTAAAGAAGAATTACTTAATTTCCTTTTTTCAAAAACAGTTATTGTTGCCACTGGGTTATTTGAAGTATATTGTGGAAGAATAAAGTTAATAAGCTTAGAATTCAGAGACCTTAAAATTAGTGGAAAATACCAAAAAACAGATCTTTTCTTTTTTTTTTTTTAAATCAACAAAGTTGCGATAGCTGAATTTGTACCAAACACACAGCTACTTGTCATATTGCAACTTTTCTCCCCCAAAGCCTTTGGCAAATACTGTATTTGGTAAGAGTCAAGAAACTCTGGTACTGCTTACCACCAATGACTCCACCATCTGAGCATACAGATTCTTGCCAGATGTTTTGCTGTGTGCATGAGGATATTGCTGAATGAACTTATAGAAAATTGTGGCACAGAACAATATAGATAGCTGCCATACAATATAATTCCATATTGAGTCTTTCCTATTGACTTCATTCTTTTAGAGTAATATTAACTGCCACGTACTGATGTACTGGTCAATGCAAGACTAACTTAGCAGTCTTAAACATGCCTTGTATGATCCTGAAATGCTACATTTTTTCCCAAATGGATGAAATCCAACTTTCTTCAGCACTTACCATAACTGAAGATTCCAGTGAAGCCAAAGTTCTAGCTTAATTGATACACAGAGATCTTTATACAGAGACCTCAAAGGACTTGTGGTCCAAAGGCATAAATACCCCTATACTAGTGAATATGAACATGTTAAAAAAAAACAACACACACACACACCCCTCCGTTTGCCTGTTTTCTTAATTCCATACTTTCAGAAGGTAGAAGGAAGTTCCTGTTTGCTCTGACTGGGTCTGTATTTTGTTTTCTTTCAACTTCACTGAATAATGGTTGTACAAATGGAAAGAGAAGAAAAAGAACAAGAACAGAAGCATCAGAATCTGGATTCTTGAGTTCCATCCCTGACCATCAACTGCACATCATGCAAGCTAAAGACTGCATTTAGAGTGAAATTTGCAAAAACATTCACTTTTGACTTTTATCCGTTCTCATTCAACTCAGTGAGAACATTAAATGTTGATTCCAACCAAGGGAGTGTTAGATCAACAAAGTGGGATTTTGGAAATCCCATATTCAATATATTCACAATCATGTCTTGCCATCTTATGGAGGTGTTGAGAACATTTAATTAAAGCTGATAAAACGCTGAGGTCCCAGTTGTGAAAGGCACTAAATAAAGGCAAAAATTTGTTAATTAAATTCCTTCTATTTGGTTAGCTTTCAAAGATTAGAGGACAATAAACAAAGAGTTGCAAAAAAAAAAAAAAAAGCATTTTTGTAACACATTTTTATCAGTTAACTACTATAAAGTTCTTTGCCAGTAGTAGTTTCCCCCACCATTTTCTCAGTTTTTCTAAAATATAACTGTTATACCAATTTCTTACATCAACACAGATAACCACTTTAGAAAAGATCTATGGACAATAAATGAACAAATTAAGGAGAATCAAATTTCAAATGCAGTGGTGAGAAAACGGGTAAGTTTTCAGTAGAATTATTTTCAATAGCAAGTAGCATGGTCCAAGTTCAATGACAGTGATTAGGTACGTTGCAGTATGCTGTAAGAACGAGTACTATCTTGGCAAAGCTGTGGGAAGTATCTGTGCTTAGTAACACCTTTTCCTCCCCTCTCACTTTGCAATTTATGCAGATCACACGGGAGGAAGCAGCCAGCCTCCCACCTCTCTTGGATAGGGGTAAGTATACTAAGAGATTTTAACTTCCTCAAACAAAGACTATATGCTTCCCCTTGGCTCAGCAAGTTAACTGCAACTATCCAAAGACCTGTGACTGCAATCTTGATGAGGTATCCAATACAATTACAGACCTATGATCATCTCACTGGGCAAGCGATAAGGAAAGGGTATCCAAAAGGCACGTATGAAATTCATGCACAATGCTGGAAGCCTCGTAAGATAGTTTTACGACAAGATACAGATTATCTCTAGCAAAAAACAGGTTCACAGGCCCTTTACAGATACAAAGCAATAGAAAGACACTTCCATTCAGCCGCAGTTCTTCAATTCCACTTTGGACTAGTGTGAGGGATGTCTCAGAAAAGGAAGAAGTACAGAAACAAACCCTGCATCTATGATCAGAAGACAGGTATTAAGTGAAACAATTTCATCAACTACAATTAATTCTGTGATGTCACACAGAGTGCTTAATGTACCATCTTTCCTCTAGTATTATGCTCTTAATGACAGAGATATTTGTTAAACTTACCCTGCAGCCTCTGAGTACTCATCTCCCAGTTAAGACATTGAGTAGCAATGAACAACCACAGGATTGGCAAATGTTTGTTTGCATTTGTGCTTTCCCTTGGAACGTGATGGCTGTTATATGCATATCAAAGGTTATGCAAAGGCACAGATACCAAACGCAAAGTTTCAAGTTCATCCACTGACTTCAGACGGCTCTTTTTGAGGTATCAAACTTTAAACGCTTCAATATTTCAAAGCAGAACCCTTCCCAAGCAAAAGGTTATAGACTTTTAACTTGCAAGACAGGATGACAAAGTTGCACAGTAAAAACTAGCTGTCAGCAGTGTTGAGGTAAACCCCAAGCTCTAGGAAACACCTCTGACAGATGGAGGAGGAAGGAGGGGAGGGAGAAAAAGAGAGAGAGAGAGAGAGAGAAACAAACAGCAATAATCTCTATTTTATTATCCAAATTAAAGAAAACAATGAAGAACTTACTCTAGCATTGCTGAATAGGTACATCTAATTCATCTTTGCTCTGTGATCAGATATCAAGACAAAAAAGATTTGGTGATCCAGCTCACAAGTCCCTCTCCTAGGCCTGCCAAAGATATGCGAGGTTCTGTATCATTCTGGATGAGAGATTCAGGTGCTGCCCACACTGACTAACAGTGGAACCTGAACCATTTCTGCTTGTGGGGCCTGCAAGAACATTCAAATAGTATTTTAAATTCTGTGCAAGTATCTATCCTTTTGATTTCACTCAAAGAAATTGAATAGAAATGGCTTGTCTAACAGTCCACCAGCAAGAAAAACACCACAGTTCATGTTCTGTGTTATAGTATTACAAAACATTTAATTTGCAATGTTGTATAAATTTGTGCAGGTGCACAAGGTTTTGCAAACTATCTGCTGAAGCACTCTTATGGTCCAAGTGTCACAGCATTAAGTACTGTAGAAAGTAAATAAATATTTAGAAAGAACCTAAGTAGGAGAGACAGACCTTAGATCAACTACTGAAGTTAGAGCAAGACCAGGGCCACTGTACTATTCCTGAACATGTAGGATAGGATACAGGAACTTAACTATGCCTTATTCATACCCGTTGGCACATGCACTCCTTTACCAGTCTCCATTTCTGCCAATACACTCCTTTTGATGGCAAATCCTTCATGCATTTACTTCCCTAAAGAAACGCTCAATGCTTTGGAGAAGCAGCAACTTTTGTGCAAAAGCAATTCTTACCCTACCAAGGGCTGAAAATTCCTAGTCCGCGTGCCATGCTGCATACTTTCATTTTTATATCCAGACGAATTTAGGTCTGATGTGTACTAAAAAAGCAATCCAAGGTTTTTTGTTTGTTTGAAACAAAAAAAAGCAATATTCTCCAAAACTGTTACCAATGATCCCTTAGACAGCTTAAAAGCACACAGGCAAAGTGCATTTAGGACACATGTGCACACACCAGAAAGTTCTGTTAGCATCCTCCTTTATTCAGTGAGAAGAGAGCAAGTATGATTTAAGATGCAACTTCATTAAAAAGAAAAAAGAAAAAAAATGTTATTACAGTTAGCAGGATGAAACCCTCTGCAAGGGCTTGACAGCTGAGAGAAATAATGTACATTAGCTCAGAGTAATGGAAATAATTAAAGGGGAAAGCATTAGAAGGCAATACAGCTGTAAGTAAAATGGAGTAGATGTGTGAGTAAGCTACTGTAGATGTCAAAAAGCTCATTCAGTCCTAGCTCAGAGCTCACAGAGGTGATAAAATGAGCAAAGTGAAATATATTCAAAGTAATTTGAGAATCCTCAGCACAGCGTAAAGGTCTGCACTACATTAAGCACCATTATCAAGGCCAGTGGCCTAAAAAAAGATACACATATGCAATATATAATTTATGATTAAAGTAACTGTTATATTTGTCAATAAGGCCAGGCACTGGCTGTGAGGTCACAGAAAGGGATGAAGGAATGATAGTCTCAGTTTGCGGTACTCCATTCAGTGCGAAAAGATGTCAAGTCCTACCGAGCGGCCCTGAAAATGCAGTAAAAGAATGAGGAAGACTGAAGTAAAGGGAAAAATGCAAACTGAGTGTTCTCCTCTAGGCCTCTTCTCATCATCTCTCATCTCCAGTCTTTGGTGATCACCAAGATATTACAGACATATGTTTACACTAGCGAAAGCATTCCCAAACTGACAGACCCTTAAACATGGAGGCTGAGGGGGCGAGGGATCTCCTTTTCCCAAAGATGGAAAACAGCTGAATGTCTCCTCTTATATGCAAATTAAGTTGGAAAGGGAGCCACTAGCCATTGATGCCCAAAACACAGCCAGTCTGCTGCTGTTATCACCACATTATACAGAAGTCTTTCTAAACCGGTGGTACTAAAGCTGATGGAGTGTTTCAACAGCTATTTCCTCATGAAGAAGCAATGAATGATCTATGTGATTTTAAATCCCTATTTTGTGGATCTCCTACTAATCAACCTAGAACTTTTAGAGTATGATTTCTGGAATAACGCAAGCCTCATCTGTCTTTCATGATGCAAGAGTGGACAGAGGATTACACTGCCTTATCTTTCCCTGCACCTTTCATCATGTGCATAGGTTGTGTGTTACCAAAGCTTGGAAACAGATGAGTGAAGTACACAGACCACTGCCTAAGATTAGCAGGGTATCTCCTGGTTCCTGTTGCTCCACCCAATTAATTAGAACTGCACTCCGGAAATGGAATCAGAGTGGAATCAGTGTCCACTCACACCTGAAATGGAACTGGCTTTTCAACTTTTCCCAACACCAACGAAGCACAACACGTATAGATCAGATACTGGCAGATCTCTTCAGAAGAGTACAACAGCTCTTCCAGACTAGTTAATCATTTAAAGCATTGAACCTTCACGCTTAAGAACTATTCTGTATTTGGGATACTACCAATTCATCAGTAATAATTAAAACTTGAAAGAGGAAAATGAAGATTAAGTTTACTGATGTTGGATATCTCAGAAAAATTTCTGACCAAAGGACCAACAGTGATTTTTCTTTTTTAAATGGAAAGGTTGAACATAATAAGCTGAAGTGACACTTAGAAGTGGGAATGGATTGTTGTTCAATAAGATGTGACATAGGGAACACCAAGGGTTGTTGTTTTACTCAGTTACCGTGATTAAGAATGTTGTCCACAAAGACTGAAACTTAATTAACATTTTTAAATTGTGCTTTGACATTTTTAGCTCTCCCTATAAAAGCACTTGTGCAGCTGTGTCATTAAAACAGACAAGCTTCACAGCTTTAACCGTTTGAACTATTCATCCACTGGAGGCTGATTTTTTTTTAGGCTTCTGACAACAGAAAAAACATTTTAGATCCGGACATAACTTTCTGAACATTAAAAATATTCATCAGCATTTAAAAAACTTGCTACAAGCTACTCAGGTAATTCAGTGACTGGCTTTGGATCCCTCTTTCTCAAACAGGACTTAGATCACAGACAGAACGCAGTATTAACTTTGGCAAAAATGCATGTTTGAGTAATGTCTTTCACCTCTATGCTATAGTGAGCTTGACCTTGGGGAATCGAAATGGACATACCTTTTGTCAGAAAAGAATTCATGCTTCTCCAAGAACTTTTCATGTGTAGCTCCCCTTATATTTAAAAAGTAAGCTTCACAATTAAAGCAGGAGTACCCAAAGAAGACAGAGGAATAGGAAATAAATGTTTCCTCTCCTTGTAAACGAGCAGGGCCTGAGATCAAAACTTGCTCTCCACCCTGCTGACAATAATGTCCAGTTCAAAGCACACACACTCGTAGGCAGGAGCACCGTGAACCAACCCACTGGACAAGCAGAAACGTACAACTGGGACCTCTGTAAGAGTGGGCTTTTTTCTTGCTGACTTATGAGCTCTAAAATATCCATGAAGACATTTGCTCTTTGTCTAACATTCATGCATCTGCACTGTAGCTTTGCTGCCATTTCTCTCCTGTTCTACGAACCCATATGCCATAAGAAACTGGCTGGTAGGTCTCAGTCTAACTTTCGAATGAGGTCACAGTTGGAGAGCAGCTGTAACACCGTGCAGCAGGAAAGGGAATGTTGCTCTTAGAGCAGCAGCCTTGTAAGAGCCCTAGTGAATACTTCTAAAAAATCCTATCCTAGACTAATTATACTGGAGTGTATCAACTGAAGTGAGTGGAGTTAATGCCAGTCTATGTTGCAGGTTCATATACCCAAATGAGCAGAATTTCAGCATCATTGATGGTTCTGTGTTCTTACAGATTTTTGTAGCCATTGGGCCAGCATGGCTGCTGCAGTATGAAGTTCACAATTGTATTTATTGAAGAGAGTTCCTCACGTATTTGCAGTCTTCAACAGCTTACCCTCTTTTACCACATGTAAGAAAGTTTCACCGGTTTTGATCCAAGGATGGTCAGTACATCTCTCAGTTAACTTCTTTTCTTTGAGTATTTAAAAAAAAAAAAAAACAAAAAAACCCGCATATACAGTGGAAGAGAGAGAAATTTAGATGAACTTTCTGAAGACAGAATTACAACTCTATTAAAACAGTAAAGAAATTACTAACTACTTCATGTTATGCATGGGAAAACAGGGAAAGAAAAGGTTTAGAGGAAGAATGTTTTTTCCACGTTTTGCTGGAAATCTGCAGTCCCTTCAAGTCTCTCATGTACAGCAGACAATGAGCATCTCATCTCCTTTAGAGTGAAAATTCCATGCAATTCAATAAAATTGACTCTACTGGCCATAACGTATTTTAAATAGCAGGAGTTATATATACAGCAATAAGGTACACACTGCAGTTTGTATATATACCCCAACTAAGACATGCTGCAAAAAAAACCCAAGTCATCTGTTTCACTGAATATTTAACAGCTTCATTTGGAAAGCAGAGCTATTATACCTTTCATATGTACACTAGGTGTCAAAACACAATCACATATAAATCTATTCAAATCAAACCTAAAACAGAGCCTCTTATATAAATACACAATGCAATTAGAAGGAAATGGTCATCTCAAAATTACAGCACTAATGAGAACTGCTTCTATGAAATGACTATATTCATTTAATTAAAAAGCCCATTATGGATCCCATTCAAAATGCTGTTTATTGAACTCTTTCAAATAAATCTGATTTGCTTCTGTAGAATGTTAAGGGTACTGTTTTTATTTGTACAAACAGGTTCTAAAGAACGAAGTCTTAGGGAGATATAGTCAGGTCTTCATGAAAGAATTTTAGAAGAGCTAGTTACGAGTATGAATAAAGATTATTTTCTAAAATACTCAGGACTCAGATTCGTGAGCAGCCGATGTAGTGGTTTCCAATCAGCTCCCTTCTTCAGGTACTTTTTCCCCATCCTACTGCATGGACAGCTTGACTGAGTGTGCAGCATTTGCTGAATCACCACAAACTACAGTCAGGCCTGATGATAAACATTCGCATTTCCTTTACCACCAGCACCCCCCCCCCATTACCACCAGCTGAGCAGGAAAAGCAAAGCCCAGGGTAGGGAAGAAAAAAACTGACATGCATATCTAGCTTATCTATTTAGCTTTTCAGCACTTTGGGATCAAGTATTGCCTATACAATGTGTATCTAAATATGCCAGGACCATGGTTTCAGATAACATCTCTAAGTTCAACAGAAACAGAATCATAGAAAAGTTAGGGCCTACCTGTTAAAGATGCACTCAATTCCAGGGCTGAACTGTTGCCTCAAACATTAAACTCAGATCAAGACATCACAACATTTGAATTATTTATGTGATCGTTAATGTTAAGGCATTTGTTTTAAATACCAAGTCTTATGCCCTGGTCTTTGGCAAACACATTTACTGCTAATGAAAGCATGTAATGCCAATGACCTTCATTCCAGATATCAGCTACACTTAAAATTTAGTACACTGGAGACAGAATCATGAGCTGCCTATATTTTTATCCCATGCAATCATCTTGAAATGAATAGAGCTTTGTAGTGTTCACAGTAGCAATTTGGCCCTGAGTAAGCAGAAGGCACATTTTCAGCTTTTACTGCAGATCATGGCTCATTTTGTTATGCTGTCAGGCACATCTGGTAAGAGCAGGCTAGAAAGAGTGACAAGCCAGCACTGCTGCCCTTTAGTATTTCACATTCTGCAACATTATTAGTTTCTACCGCCCATCAGAAAACAGGATTTTAGGAGAGCCTCATTAGTCATAATGTTTATTTCTTGTCAATGCAATTATGTTCTACCAGATGTTGCTAAACATTTTGGATAATCTTCTCTGACTTACAAACCTGTGTTGTTGCTCATCACCATACCAGCTCAAGATCTCATGTATCACATAGGTAGCACAGAAGTTAATGTAGGGTCTCGTGGAGCTTTCGCTTTGGGCACTGCAGAAAGATAGGATACTGGATAAGATTTGGCTTTTTTTTTTTTGAGAGTAAAAAGAGACAGAGGATGCAACGTAGTTGCATAAAGGGTCACTCTGAATGCAATAGAAGCCTTTGCCCGAGAGAGTGAACTATTTGACCATTGTTAACAAATGAGACCAAATTCTAGATATGTCCAGTTTCACCTAGATGCTCATTTTGCAATCTCTTGACTAAAAATACTGTGTTCTCTTTCCTACATTAAATATGAAGACTTGTGGACAACAAAACTGTTTTTCCTAAAGAAATCAAGGGCTTTATTTTAGTCTCCTACTGTTTTCACATTACCAACATTATATGCTGAACACCTTTGCTGTGTGTCCATTGTGCTAACTGAATCTAGATAAGAAGGAGCAGGAAAGAATCCCAGACTGACTCAATAAGTAGCAGTCAGTTCTTAGTTTTCCTCAAGTCTCCAGCACACAAGTGATTATATGATGCAAGTTATCTTCTCTGTTACAAAAGCATAGCTGTGAAGGGGTTGGTATATTTTATCTAGACCTGTCTAACCCCAACTAATCTGTAAGAGAAAGCAGAGTCATAAATGCAGCTTCTCTCCCTGCTTTGCTATGCAGTGAGAATAAAAACTTCCTGCATGAGGAACACAATAAGGATAAGAATAGGCCTACTGAGTCAAGCCAAAAATCCAATTCAGTCAATATCCTGTCTCTCTTAGAAGAGCTGCATGCTATCAAGGAGCATAAGAACATGGTACCATATGCTATTTTCTTGCAGCAACGTGACTTTCTGAACTAGAGCTGTTATTTTTGTGCTCAGTCAAAATACAGTCCCAAGTAGTCAGGATTTGCTACACAGGAACCCTTACAATTCTACAATAGTAGCTATGTGGCACCCACAGGCATCCTCCTGTAGGTTAACAGGATATGCTTTTTTCCTTACTCCTGTCTGCCTACCTGTTTTTAAGCCACTGTTGAAAGATTACATTGTTACCTAGAGCGAGCTCTAGCAATCAGGTCTTAGTGGGTCTATTTTCATTTATTTCTTGTGTCCGGTAACTTGGGGAAAACTTAAATCAGGCAACAAGTTTAAAAGAAAAGAAAAAACAACAACAACAACAAAAATCTTTTTTTCCACTTTAGGTCATTATTAGGACTGCACAATTCCTGTAGCCCCATGAGCTAAACTCAGATAGCCTCTATTATTCTGTAGTTCTTAGGAAAGATAAAGCATTTAATTTGGCCTCATCTCCTAATGACTTTCAGTGGAACTTCAGTCCTCAGACCATCTTTCTACACTTGGTAATCTTTCTTTGCAGACCTGGTTGAGTTAATACTAAACTACTTGTTTTCTGTCTTAAGTGCTTTAAGGGGCTATTCAGAGGCAAAAAAAAGTGTTTCATTTACAGCTGCGCATTATTAGCTACTATAATTTGATTTTTATGTTCAACTTTCATTCAAGCAGTTACCACTATCGATACTAAATAATTTGTACGTTCCACTCAGTGCAGCTTGGAGTTTAAATATTTTCTGTAAAAACTAAAGACTAAGATTTATTTAACAAAGCTAGCTAGTAGACAGCTTTACCCAATGCTTGTATAACTAGAAACTGCAATCTGCCTGAAAACAATATGCATAATCAAACAGAAGCAAAAGATAATACTGGCAATTCCCTGCCACCCCCCAAAACTCTTACAACAATGCAATAGCCAACCAGAGGTTGGACGCAAACATCTTTTTGTCTGTCTCTACGCTACATCGGTGATTATCAGAAAACATTTCTAAAATACCCCAAAGCTTCGCATTTGATGCTGAATGACTTGTTCTGACTTACGGCTTGTCTTCCAGGAGGTTCAAAGCCTGAAATTTAACTAATCAATCAGGAGTTTCTACATGATGCTAGTAAGTTAAAATTAAGGTGATTCAATGGGTTTTGACAGAAAAGTTATTATCTGCATTATATAAAATACATGATTTCATGAAATTGTTCTTTGGCATATCACTAAAATACATTGACATTTAGATTCAAACCATCTTAGATATTGCTATGAGTATCCTTTAAACTACCGCTTGTCTTAAAAGGGAGCATATAGTAAAAGAAAAGGCAGCAAGCTTGCTGAAGAGCAGTATCTGTCATATGTAATATTTTTTATTCACAGAATACTCAGAGAATTTGCTTCCGTATCACTGAAACATAGTCCTCTCTGAAAATAGGATGTGGCAGCATAAAGGTGTACAGAACAAACTTCCCAGTCTTAGAGCCCATGTCCTGCTATGAAAAATGACTATGTCACAGAACCAATGTCATAGTTGGTCCATCCTAAACATATTAAGTTCCTGTCCTCCCTCAATTACTTCTACACAGAGGGCCTTCCATAAATGTGAGCTCACCTTCACCTGGTGAGCTCACATTTAAACATGTTTTTCTAGTACATATATTAAATTCATTCTTGATTGGTTTATACTTATTTCTCTTTCTGGCAGCATAGTATTTAGCTTAAATAACTTCTCTCTCTCCCCACAACTTAGTCTATATAAGTACAAAGGTAAAGTAACAACATGTTCTTCCTCTGCCAGCAATCTTTTGTCTGGGAGTTCAAAGAAACAGGAGTGGATCATAACAATTTTATACAGGACATGAAAACAATCCATCCAGTTGAGAATATAACAGTATTTAAGGAAGGAAAAAGGTCAGTTACTGTTGACACCTAGCAAAGAATTGGACAGAGCACCTGTAACCATAAAAGTGACTATAAAAACACAAGTATAAGTTACAATGATTGTGTTAAGTATCCTCATATATTATTGAGGTACTCCATGAATGAATAAACCCCAAATAAAAACAAGTCTCTTAGAAGTTAACTTAGAATTTCTGTTACTCCAACCTACAGAGGAGTAAGGGGTCTACAGACTCCATTTTTTCCTCAACAACAGTTATTCCAGTGCAGTCCACTAATATAGATCAACTGAACTAGTATTAAAAAAAAAAAAGTGTGCAAAACAACCTCACTGAACTCACTCAACAGCGTGAGCCACAGATTCCAACGTCTCACCTCGCATTAGCTGTGAAGGCGGCAAAGGCGACGGGAGGCAGCTGTGGGGACGACGACCACCGCGCTGAGGAACTGAGCGCCCCGCCGCCGCACAGCTTTTTGGGGGACAAACAGTCTCACGAGACGGGCCGCGGCGGCCCCAAGCCGGGGTGGAGCGGGGCTAGGCACACCTTCTGTTCGCTGGGGAGGGGCTTCCCACACAGCGCCACGAGCGGGGCCCCGGCCGTTGGGCGCGAGCGCTTCAAACAGGTGCGCGGCCGTTGGGCGCGAGCCGCTCCAGCAGGGGGCCGGCGGTTGGGCGCGAGCGCTTCAAACAGGGGCCGCGGCCGTTGGGCGCGAGCGCTTCAAACAGGGGCCGCGGCCGTTGGGCGCGAGCCGCTCCAGCAGGGGGCCGGCGGTTGGGCGCGAGCGCTTCAAACAGGGGCCGCGGCCGTTGGGCGCGAGCCGCTCCAGCAGGGGCGCGGCCGTTGGGCGCGAGCGCTTCAAACAGGGGGCGCGGCCGTTAGGCGCGTGCCGCTCCAGCAGGGCCGCGGCGGGACAGCAGACAGAGCTCTGTGGAGAAAATATCTTCGCCTAGGGAGAGGGCTACAAAGTGCGGCTGGTATGCTCCTCCTCTGAGATGTGCTTCTGTTGTGGCAGAGAGGTACCAGGTGAAGAAGCTGCAGGGAGAGGTTGCTGAATCTGCGTCCTCGGGGGTGTTCAAGACTCGACTGGCCATGGCTCAGAACAACGTGATCTAATTAGACCTGTTTTGAGTAGGGTATTGGGCTAAATGATCCCTGGAAACCCCTTCCAACCAAATAATGGATCTGTGATTCACATGCCCTAAACCAGTGCAGGTAAGATAACCCCTGTTATGGACTTCAAGATAGCAAGAATTTCCTACCTCATGTCATATATATTCCAATGATGAGGTGTTAGAAAGAGGCTGATCAATGAATAAATGAGAGAGAAATTACTCCTCTCATGCTTGTCAGATCCTCTTGTATCCATTAGTCTATGAAAAAAAATGCTCAAATACGACTTCAAGCTCCATCTCTGGTAAGAAAACCATTCTGCCTGAACCCTGACCTCCAACAGTCACTGCCAGAAGAAGCCTGATTTAGTAATTTTTAAAACTTCATGCTTCCAGCTGGTACATGTTGGTTATTCCTGCTCAGAACAACTGAAAGGCAATGGTAATTATACTACAGGATCTGTCACCTTAATCAACCAGAGAACAGGACAATTTATTTTCAATGGAACATTAATTTCAGACAAGCTAAAGTGAAACCTTTTAGCAGCTTAATGCAAGAAAGGGGGAAATTGTGGATGTCCCCATAAACTCAAGCCATTAAGGATAAAAGGTAAAATATTAACTATCATGACAGAGAGTGGAGATGGAATTCATCCCACATGTAAGGGAATAATTTGTAAGATATAGAATGCAGAGTCAGGAAAAAAAGATGTCAGGTCTTGTCCTGTACTTGGAATTAATTTCATGTCCTAGAGATAATATGTACTCTTGCTAAGGGTCAGTTCATGTGTGTATGTATGTGTTTCTTTATATATTTGCATGTACTATCAATTTAAAGTGAAGGTCAACGATTCACAATGACAAAGGAATGTATATACACATGTGCATGACAAGCATGGTTGACTGGAGAATTGGCTGCATGTATTTTAAATTTTTCTCTTGTAAACATGCTCTGGAATACACAGAAAGATACTCATATTTTTTTAGACAAGATTTTCAGAGAGTGTAAGGGATTTTGTTGGCCAAGTCCCACTAAAATTAAACAAGAGATAGGGACTCTTTTGAAAACCTTAGTCATAAATGTCTGTATGTGTCTTATAAATGGACAGTTACATCCCTGCTATAGAATGTTCAATCAATCTATGGAAGAGGTTGCTCACTACAAAATGGCAGAATAAAATCTCTAAGATGACATTACATGTTTACAGAATCCCATGTAATTTTACAAGTCTTTTCATTATTGTTTCTGCTTTCTTCTGTCATGATGCAGAAGTCAAAAATTACTATAATGTTGATTATTAGATCATGATAGTTTAATTTTAGTTAAGGCATACAGATAAATGTTTGCAATATTCCAAGCATATTGAGTAAATACTTATTTACTTTACTGTACTTCACATGAAGTACAGTAAAGTATGATAAGTTTTAGAGAAACATCAACACATAAGATAGTGTGTCAAAAATTTGACTTTGCAGGTCTTAATGTAGATCTTTTCATCTATTCACAATAACCTGTCTGAAAATTCAGTCAAAAATGGTCATGGGTGTGATAAGTTTATAGTAAAAAAAAAAAAAAAAAAAAAAAAAAAAACACAGAAAAAGTTATCCAAAATAAAACCAAGTGAAACTCAACTAAGAGTTTCACCAACAGAAATGGATGCAATTTTTTTTAAACATAAAAAAAATACATTTTGACATTTTCAACACAGAATGTTTTCATCTCAGAAATATCTAAATGGTTTGAGGTTTTAGGGGTTTTATTTTTTCTTGGAGAATGGCCTATGTTAAAAGTTAAAAACAAAACTACTATTCAATCAATCAGAAAATCCATGGAGCAATATATTGAAAATCAGGATTTATTCACTGCAATGCTCATAGAACTGCTTCTCCTACCTAGTAGGTCAGCAGCAAGAATGGGTCAGGCAATGCAGTTTTTTGCTAATTTACTTCTAAATATGAAACCATGACACTTCAGTCTGCCAGGTGGCTTTCCATCCAACTACTGCATTCAAGGAACTTGCATCATGTAGTTTTTCACAGCTTTCTTTCCAACTTTAGGTTTGTGCTTCCTAAAAGACACCCTATTTTTGGTCGTATATGAGGGGAAGGGTTTGCTCTTACTTCTCTTAAGTGAGATTATTGGCAAGCTGATTTCTGTTTTCTAGGCATAGACTTTGGCTTCTCCCAAAAACAAGTACACTAGTGTTTCCTAAGAGACAAAATAATGGTTTGCACTGCAAACCATTTGTATCACTTTGCTCTAATTCTCTGATTGCCACCAGAATACAAATACCAAATGGGAAACACTTGATCACTTTGTGAAGACCCTGTATTTATTACTATTAATTTTTTTTGCAGAACGCTACCAGAATGAGTTAGATATACTGCACTCGCATCTGGTCAGCAAGAGCTCAGTTTAGCTGTGGCTGTCACCTCTCACTGCACGCTCTAAAGAAATCAAGAGCATTGCATTAGATTCCATGTGAAACACAGAGGAGGAACTGACATATCAAGGGTCACACTTCAGTTACAGGTGACAAAGCCAGGAATTAATGCTCAGCTATTAGGCAACACTGCCCCTTTGATATACACAGATGGAGATGATTAAGTAACACAATCAGTGATTATCCCTATTGTCTAAGGGGAACCTGGCAAATAGTATCCATTGCATCTCCAAGAGCTCTGTTCTTAAAAGAAGCCCTTCCACAGTCAGATCATGGGTTCTCTGTATGTGTATTGTTTCAGCACACCAGTCAAACTTCCATTTCATGCAGAATTTGAAGATGTTCCTCATACTAAGGTGAATATAGAAGGCTCTGTGAGCATGTCTGTGTGTCAGAGTATACAGTTCTGGTGTGCTACTACCCCTCCTCAATCAGATAACGCCTTTAAAAATACAAAAAACCTGACTGTTTTTTCTTTTATTTTTGTGAATAGCAGTCCCTATGAGTCACCTGCACACCCTTTGCTGATATGGCCACAGAGGACAGCAGGTAATAACTTGCAGAACTGTTTCTAATCAGTTGTCTTACTTTGCATCTTTCCCCCTCAGCTCAATTACTGGTACTCCAAGAATGGTAAACATAGCTATAGGTAACTTGCAGAGTGACATTGAAAATGGTATCATGAAAAGTATATGCAAGTATATTAGCAGTTACTGGGCCTCAGTTCATTAGTGACCTTGTCTACACTGACTTGGAAGAGAAGACAATCTGCTGTCAGTATGAACCAGCTCCTGCTTCTTTCCTCCTGAAATAAAGGAGAGCTGAGAACCATGCTGTAAGGAAGGAATATTTATCCTGTGGGTGAGACAGTATGCAGCCAGTGCATGCTGTGCTCTGTAGAGTATTTGGAGGTGCTAGTTCGCTTCTAGGATACTGGCAAATATAGAGTAACCCCTAAGCATCCCTTGAAGCACAAAGCTAGCACAGAGCTTATTTCAGACATTTCTTAGAAGCACATCTGCTGTTTTCTCCCTCACATAGAAAAGACTAAAAGAACAGTATGCTTATGAATCAGGAACACTTGGTTCTTAAAAAATATGACAGACTAATGAAAGTGGGTCCTTTCTGTGTAACTTCTACTTAATGCAGGTTTATAGTTGCATTTAGACACTAGAATTTATATTAAAGATTGCTGCATTACCCTTCATCTGAATAGCCAGTACTGTATAGTATCCACCAGATAATACAAGCAGCTAGCTTTCACTTAACAGGCAAAGGAGAAGAAATGACAAGGGCTGGCATTATATTAATATATCGGCAGGCACAGTATAATTTTGTTCAAAAATGCTTTTGGAAAATTCTTACCAAATTCTGAGGACAGGGCTCAAAAAACATCACTCCGGACAAAAGTAATAGCTGCCCAAAAGCCTCATATGGCCATCTGTCACACTATCCTCCTTGCCTGAAATGTTCTATTATTTAAATACTGCAACATTTTATCTTTGCACAAGAAAGAAAACTTCTTTGTCCTGTAACTTTATCAGGGAAAACTCAAAGGGGACAAATAATGGTAATATAAATCTCATGTCAAGGACTTGAAAGGCAAACAAAGAAGTGGACAGCTGGAAAGACATTAGAAGCTAGTTAGTGATCATAACCCAAGTTAAGAATTGTATTTCCATATCCCTTTTTCCTACTGTTCCTGAGCTGTGGCTCCATTTTCATACATCTACCAATTTCTTCTGCTCCACAGCAGTATGGGTTTAAAGACAGCAGAAGTATGTATACAATTTTTACACATTGTATTCTACACTTTCTTTCACATCAGATGTTAAAGGATAAATGTATCCGTTGAGCTTATGTGAGTGGTCCCACTGAAAAAGTAACATTAACAGGAACTAGGCACAGGATAGTTTAAAGGATGATCTGAAAACACAGAATTCCAAGGTTCCTGTACAACTTTGGACATATAATTCAGTCTCCCAATGCCTCAGTTCCTCATCTGTAAAGAGCAAATAGGAGTGATATGAGGATTAGAACGCTTTAAAAAAAAAGGGGGGGAGGGGGGAGGGCAGTGAATTCTGACATGATGAGAATGTGGATATCCAAATGCAACAGAAATGACAAGGGTCTTCTCTCATTCAACATAATAAATAGCAATAAGCGAAGCAAAGTTAACTAGTAAAAAGTGGTCTAAGGAAACAAGGGTTGCATTATCAATATAGGACTATTAAGCATTTATTTTCTTTGCTATTTTTATGCTTTGTAAATCTAGCTTTAATGACATCTGTTTAAATGCAGATACCAGAGTGAATCTGGATTTACACCACCCCAAGAGCCTAATTTTGGTCATTATCAGGTTAAACACACTTCCACTCCTGTTGCGAAAGCTTTACTACTTTATGTAAATAGTGATATAGACCCTAAAATCAGATTCACGTCAGATTTTAAATGAGAACTGCCATATGTACATTAATAGAGCTATGCTTGCTAACGCTCTTAATTTGTCATTCATGTGCTGATTGAGGTTACTTTTTTTCCTATCATGGATTCCTGGAATTTAATGACAGAAGGAAGTGTATCATCCATGTGATCTGAGGATATATTTCTTGGAAACTAATAGGTAAAACCAGACCCCAGTGAAGAGTTAAATCAGAAATCCCCAGCTCGTGGGAAAAATAATTCCTTTTTTTTTTTCTGAGCTTTCCCAGAAATAAAGCAAAAAGCAATACAGTGAGAACATACTTGGTCTACCCATACATAAATCAAACTTGTTAATGAGACACAAGGTCTAACTGTATAGCCCATTAATAAATCCATTCCTGACCATACAAAAGGTGGTGTTCAAAAAAAACATTTTATGATACTCTAAACATAAATGTTTCTCTCTCACAACACATCAGCACACTATACCCCCCCACACATCATCCTGACAATAAACATCTCCTTATTGCCCTTTCCTTACGGCTCATTAATGTTTTTAAAAAGGGGGAAAGAAATGGAGAAAACACTTCAGACATATCAGTGGGGTTTGATATATGTTGCAGCATACAGTGGTTCCTGCTGTTCAATACGCTGGTTTGTCCTTCATACTCCAAGCTCTCTGCATTATTTCCTATCTCATAGTAGAGTTTGAGATTCATAAAACAAGACACAAGCAATAAACCATGATTTAACTTACCTAAATTCCTTTTTAAAAGGATATCTAAGAGAATTTTGTGTTGAAACAAAGGGCTAATAGTATTAAAAATGAGATAAGAGAATAGGAAGAAAATCCGCATTAGCAGAAGTGGATACAGTGCACCCCAATTTGTATGCATTTTGACTCATGTTAGCACTTTCAGACTGCTTTTAAAATACGCATCTCGCTTCTGAAATGACTCTAGGGAAAAAAAAATACCTAGGAAAGGTTTTCAAAGGATTTCAGACATTTAAGTCAACTTCCACTAACTAAACAGTATTCTACCCATTTGCTTCCATAGGAATAAAACTAACACAACAGTGAACAGTTTCTGGAAATTTCAGCCTGAATGGTCAGACTTTCAAAAGAAGTTAGCATGACTGGGTGCACTTTACAGTGGAAATGTCAGAATGGTTGTTGCACAGCATCTGTCTCCTACAGCTACAGCCTCTACCTCAGACAATGGAGCTAGTCTTTCAACTTCTGACAGACGCAGATGATCAACATTCAGTCTCCTGGGAGAACGTGGGGCTGACAATGGTGAGTTACTAATGCTTCTTATATTATTGTCTATCCCAAATGTGTGAAAATGTTTGTTCACATACACTTCAGAGAAGTGCTAGAAAATGTATATATTACTCAGTAAGTGAAATGATGTGCTTTGTCTTCCGAACCTTGCCACTGTGCATCTCCAGAGTAGGTTAGTGTCATTACTGAATCAAGCCTCCCTAACAATGATCTTCACTAATGTGTCTGGGACTCCTAAAATTGAGAATAGCACAAAAAGTGCAGAGCTGCTGAGCAAGAAAGGAAACCCAGCTTTGTGTGTCCTGGCTACTCCTAGGCAAAATGGGTTAATCCTAAGGATTCAAATGAGGAAACTGTTCCCTATGTTCCCAGAATCTACCTTGGTGAAACGTATCTTCTGAGGGGGCAGTACGCAATGCATTAATGGACAACCACTGAGATGCTATTCTTGTGCTACATGTACCAAGGCTCAAATGTGACCCAAATGACTCCGTAGTGTTTGAATTTATATGCTACTTGGGGACACTGGATATTGTGTGTTGCTGCACAGAGCTAAAACATTGCAATCACTGTTTATAAATCTTTGAGAAAAATGCATTTTCCTGAGCTGCAGCTATGGCAACAAGCAACCCAATATCGAGCTGGGCTGCATAGTGTAATATACAAGGGATGTTTTTTGTTAGCTTCTGAAATAATTCATTGCAAAATCTGGGGCAATTAGACTGCTGTCCATGTATTTATTCAATATGGATGGGCTTCATACTCTGGAATGTTACCTACTAAAAACTGAAGATAATTTTTTTCTTTTCTTCTCAAAGCTGTTTTGTATTATTAAAAAAAAAAGGCCCAAAATGAAATCTCAAACTTCAAACTCTGGTCTTTTGTGAAAAAATGTGATTTAGCAATTGGACTTATAGGTTCCATCCCTCCCAGAAAAGAGGCACCTGATGTCATAATCATCCTGAACTGGGGATAAAGATCTAGGCCTTTGGCATGCGTCTTTAATAAATACAGTTCTGATGGCACCAATATGTTTCAATTAACAATGCCACTAGTATGACCTCCTTGCATATTCTTGGGATGTTGTCATCTTTCAGATCACTTTTCAGGGAAAAATTGTGATCCTTATGCTACTTCTAAGAGACAAAATAAAGCAACCTCCACAAATTATTAGAATTAGCTGTTTCACCAAGGGAGTAACATTCCGTGCTCATAGGCAATACATGGTTAAAATCTGATACTTGTTTTCTTGGCTATTCATGTGTTCTTCATACCTTACAAAGCACAAAAGGTACATCTCTGAGTCTCAGTTCCATCTCTGGATTGCTGCATAAGGATATGCCATCTCTGTAAGGGCAAAGAGGTGTGGCCACATAGACTGAAGATCACAATACATATTAGAAATTTCAGGATATGAGCAGGGTTTCAAGAGGATATTTTCCATTCTACTTGAGCAGAAGGACTCACTCTGAAGAGGTGGGTGGAACAGCAGATGAGTTTGCTTTGGGGAAAAGCCAGAGAAGGGAAATGCACAATATATACTGCAACCATGAAGGAACTGCAGAGTTCTTTTTGAATAAACATTATGTATGAGTAGGCTTTAAAAGCAGCTGGGACTCTGGAGCTATGGATTCTTTTCCTAGGTTTGTCCCTGAGTTTTTAGCTAACAAGTCAATACATGTCTCTGTGTTTCAATTTCCCCTTTTGTAAAATGAGGATAACAGAACCGGTCTGTTTTGTAAAACACCTTGAGATCTATCAAAAAGGTTAGGTATTATAGGCAATATCCCGTCTAAACCTGAAATCCCTAAGTGTGGCTCTTATAGTCCCAGGCAGTCATATAGTAATTGAGAACCTGTCTGCATACAAATTACTAAATAATGGACTCCAAATACTTGTATTTTCTTTTATTTGCTTCTAAAACTGCTGCAAAAAGTGCAACCGTTCTTAACTGTTCCTGATGTCAAGTACTTTTTGCCTTTAACCTGTGTTTACCCAGAATCTTACTTTCACAGCTGCCAAGAACATCATTATCAAAGAAACAGCCAGTCAAAATTATTAAGAAAACAGAACAATTGATGTTTCTATAATACACAGTATTCCCCATCTGAGCCTTGAAATCAATTATGGAAAACATTAGGCCCCTCTGCCTTCCCTTGGACCAATTTCAAGATCCAGTGTTTTATCATCATTTGTTCTAACATTATAATTGTCCATTGACTTTGATTAAGCTCTTTTTAGCCTAAGCTCTTGAACATGAAGACTATTTCTTGCCTCTGACTGCACAATGCAGCTTGCTTTGTAAGGGTTCCACTCTCTCCACCCTTACTCCTTATTTTTTTCTTGCAGTTGAATTTGTTTTTCTCAAAGTATTTTCTGGAAACTTCTCTCCCCTAGACCTCTTTTTTTCCCCTTTTTATTCTCAATAAGCAGAGGTAGGTGCTATTCTTCCTCAGGTTTCTTTTCCTAGCTACACAGTCTTCGAAGTTGGAAGCATATCAAAACAAAGTGTTGCTCAGCTGCTGGACACATACATTTTGAATCTCAGGCAGGAATCCACATTCCTTGAACCAAATTACTGTAATTATTAAAATTCTCTGCAACGTTATCACTTCTCTAAAATACTGGGGTATCCAAACTTAGTGTAAATTTAGTCTTTTAAAAGCAAAGCACCCACAGGGCCTACTCAAACCCCTTTGGGACTACTTATGCACACAAAGTAACTTGCTCAGTGACCATCATTCTTATCACAGTGTAATTCTCCATTCTAAACAAATTAAGTGTATAGAGCTTCATTTGGAGGACTGAATTTCACCATGGAAAGGGGAAGGAACAATGGAGAGAAGGAAAGGGAAGGTCAAGAATTTTTGCCATTGCCGCAGGCCTTGTGGGAAAGGTTTGGTCTGTAGCCCAAAACTGGACTCACATGATGCTAAAACAGAACTGGTAGAGTTTAGAAAGGATATAGTTTAGCTTCCTTTTAGAACACTCCTTTTGCTGGCTGCTGCTGAGAAATTCTAGCTGCTTGGGTCAGGGCTGGTTTAAAATCGTTATCATTCAAGCAAAAAGTCCATTATCCATTCAGATATTTGGCCAATTCTTTTTTTTTTCATACTACTACTGCACATCAGATGATTGTATTGACTCATTCTCTTACAAAAATAGACATTCTTGGATGTTGAGAG
Source organism: Apteryx mantelli (assembly GCF_036417845.1). Classification (NCBI taxonomy): domain Eukaryota; kingdom Metazoa; phylum Chordata; class Aves; order Apterygiformes; family Apterygidae; genus Apteryx; species Apteryx mantelli. The sequence continues at coordinate 2,979,735 of NC_090006.1, read as the reverse complement.
CATATTTGAAATCAATGTCTTGACTCACCATTGTAAATATCTAGTTCTGTGGGCTCATTTGGGGTCATTACTAAACTGAAAGGCAAAACTCCTATCAGAGACATTGTTTCCATAAGTAATACAGATCCAAAGAGACCATTTAAGATCCTGCAGAGGGAACTTCCTTTGCAAATATCAATAAAAGCAGTGGACAAGCAAGGTTAATATTAGGCTATCTCATCAGTAATCCGCATGCTAGCTTTCTGAAAAAGCACATAGAAAGGATGTGAAATGGCATGAGCAGAAGCAGAGAGTGAGTTTGCCTGAGGAAAAAGGTATATGTGAAATCTGCATCCTGAGTTCTCCTTCTCTCTTGCTTCACTCCTGTTAGTAGACCCATGCAACATAGACCAAAGTAGATGCACACATTTCATTGTTGCAGATCCTTTACCATTTGGCTCATGTTCCAATTAATTAAGCTCAATAAACTCAGTCCTTCCAGAATAAGTTGCCCTCACTGACTGGAGCGCAGGCTGCTTTGTAAGGCATAAAGTTAAACATCTCCTCCTGTATTCGTTGCTTTCTACCCTCTGCTTGCACACTTAGCCCACGTGCCTAGGCTCAGTAGGATCCTGGAATATATAGAAAAAACATGTAACAAATAGAGGAGAGTGATGTGGCAGTGGTGTCCAGTTTGGTATTGCAATTTACAAAGGATTCTGAAAAACTGGAAAAGTACAGCAAGACAGGCAAAATGATTGGTAGGCTGTAGAAAATGTCCTTCAGCAAGAGAGACCTTAAGACCTCAATCTATTTATCCTATTAAAAAAGAAAATTGACTAGTTTATTATGCGTACATACCTTTTGGGAAAGAAAATAGGAAGTATCAAAGGGATTTTAAAATCTGGTGTAGAGAGATATCAAAAGAAAACAGTAGCTAGACATTAAATGCCAGACTCATACAAACTAAAAGTCAGGATTTATTCAGTTATTTATACAGTGAAGGTAGTTAACCACTGGAACAAACTGCCAGGAAGTGGAAGCATCTCTGTCTTTTGAAGAGTTCAAATCAAGACTGAATGACTGCCTGGATAGTATGCATTAATCGAACATAAATTATTGGATTCAATAACCCCGAGTGAAATTTATACCATGCATATTCAGGAAGCCAGAGTAGATGTTCTAATGGTCCCTTCTGGCCTTAGAATGTATTAATTGAGTGCAAGATGTTAATCATTTTAACAATATATTGTGCTTTCCTCTGCCTTTTCTTTGTGCATTTTAATGAAAAATTCCAAATTTAGTTTAGCTTCCTAAAAATTCCTCTGAATATGGACTTCATAGTGAAAAAAGCTCAGTTATAATACAATTGATGAAATATAGGTGTTCCTCACTAAGAATATTTCTATATGATGGTGATAATTATTGCTAGCTATTATTATAATGCTTCCCCCTCAGTAGTTCTTAGAGTATCTTGTCTGCAATACATTTGGTGGCAGATATTTTCAAACTGCAATACAAGGAAATTTTATATGATCAGAATATGAATATTTCTTATATAGACATATATGTTTATATAGAATGTAGCTGTGTAGAATGTGCCTCTCTTTCACACCCAGCCAAGAACTGCATTCTCTGCAAATGATTCCATCTGAACAGTATCTTGGATTATATTACTGAATCACAACCAGGAAGATTACTTTCACTCTTAATCAAGATAACAAGGTTTCCTACCCTCCTTCCCCTGAGCATGCACATGTGCACACTGAGAAAACAATAATTTCCTTAAGAACTAAAAATATCACTTCCTATAATAGCTGAACTCCCCTTTAAAGATGTGTTGCTGTCCTGAGTGGAATCACAGTGTATTCACTTCAAAGACTGCTAATGTGGAAAGCAACATTTGAAATACATGCCATGTCAAGGCATCTTTTTTTCTTTTAAGTGAGAATCTGTTTTTTTTTAATTAAAAAAGTCTCACCAGGAGTTGCAGATTGCTAGGGACAGTATAGTCTCTTGTGTTTTGTAAAATTTTAAGTATATAACGTGCAGATTTTTAAAGGTGAGATTCAGCTGAGCTCATGAGAAGAGAAAAAAATGGCTTAGAAAAGGTATAAAGAGCATGCAGAATCTCTTTCACACTTTAAAGGGGGCCAAAGGCATCCACCCACTCCTGTTTTACTACATGGTAAAAAGCTATTTGTTTAAAAGGATCACTTGGCTTTTAAAGAAACCAGTGGAATTAAGAGCAAGAATGGGGCTAACCAAAACACAGGTCTAAACTGAAAGTCATGTTACTAAATGAGAATTTAAGCTTTTTTATTTAAAAATAAAAAAAAGAAGAAAGAAATTTTCTAGATCATATGGCTAAGAAGGTATACTCCAAAAAAAAAGGGGGGGGGGAAGGAGAAGGAGAAAAATACACAGGCCCCAAATGTATTATCTTTAAAACACTAATTTTCATGCCTATCTTACGATCTTTTGATCAGCCACCATCTGATTTGTCTCCACTTGGACTCGTTCTGCATTGTATAGCATAGTGCACAGTGGACAGCAACAGAGACCGTAAATCCCAGTAACACAGATCTTACAAGATATCATTCCTATTTACTGCAATGAGAGTTGGAAGGCATTCAGTACCTTGCAAAAAAAATTCATGATCTCTCTTTTTTTTTTTTTTTTTTGGGGGGGGGGTAGTGAGCTATGTATAATTTACAACATAGAACGTACTACCACATTAGCTTTTCAAAAAGTACCATTGCAGTTACACCAGATAATGAAGACAATTTAATCTAGCTATCTATATATAACTCTCTGTATACTTCTATTGGAGATATATTTTGGAAAGAAAAAAAAAAAATCCTTTCTTGACCTTTTACTTCTGGGTACTGTACATGTTACAAAAGCAGATTTAACACATGCTCAGAAGGTGGCAGGTAGGAATTGTAATTGGAAGAATTAGATTGTTAATAGCTGCAAAAAAAAGCTACACTTCTAACCACTGTAAACCAGCAATGTTGACAGAGTGATGGAAGTTTGACAATACCTTGCCAAGCAGGGTGAGGCTATCATAACCGACCAGATGATTAGTTTTAAAACTTTTAATGGATCTCCGTCCACTGCAGTCTGACAAAGTGAACAGTGCTATACCCCAGGGAAATGTGAAACTATTTTATATCTCATTTGCAGGAATGAACACCCAGGAGGTATTTTCTTTCGTCAGAATACATAAGACCTACCTGAATGCATTGCATTAGCTTTCTGTGCTGCTCCATACAGCAGAGATGCTAATATTTTTTATCCTGGACTGGCCTCATTAAGCAGCCTAGTATAGAGAGGAAAAGTAAACCTAACAGAAAATTTTTAGTTCTTTTTTGTGTGTTTTGTATACAGAACACATCGGCTATGTAGGGTGAAACTATTAACAAGTAGTAGCAAATAATAAGCTGGTTTTAAGATAAGGGGAAAAACAGGAGAGCTAAGAAATGAACTGACCTGGATATGCATTGGGAATGGAGAAAAGCATAGTCTGACTCAATAATGACAATATAAACAAAAGCCCATTTTGTCCCATTATGGGAAGGGGTTAATGGCTGTCTTAGACATGCAGGCTGCATGGCTTGTGGTTAAGTCAGTTGAGAGAACAGTAGCTATTACTGGCTATTCACTGGATGGTGGCACTTCTTTAGCTCAAGTACCAGATGTCTGGCCTACAATATTATACTGACAGGGCAGGCCCTCCAGCTGAAGAAACAAAACACAGAACATAAGATACCACACCAGAGGAACTAGAGAGGCTACAGAGGGCAGGCTGAGCAGAGCCAAACTACAAGTAATCAGTCAAGCCGGACATAACTGGAACATTGTCCTTTGTTATTCAGTTGCTTGTTTTCAGATCAGACTTGCACATGGTTCTCATCTCTTTAAGGCTCTTGTATGCATTTGGAGTTACTAAGGAAACTCTAGGGTAACTGAGAAAGAGGTCTGGGTCTCTAGATAGTTACCATTCTGCTGAAACTCATAGTATCTGCATCTGTACTCTGTTCCTATCACAGCACAGGTTGAATGTTAACACCGTACAGGGTATGCAGAGTGTGTCTAACAGTAAGCTAAAACTTATCTACAGTTTAATGTCTACAAACCATTCAGCAATTGGCCATGGAGGCAGCGAACTGTGAATTCTGCTTTTTAGCCAAGCTCCACTGGTTCTGTTGTTACCTCCTCATGTGTTTCATCTGTTTGCAGCAATCTATCTGGTGAGCAGACTGTTAGTTCTCTAGGGAAGTGGCTATCTGTTTATAACTAAGCAAGGGCAATGCCAGGCACAGTGGGGCCCAGATACCTGACTGGGGCTATAATGAAAATTTTGTACGTGCATTAATCCAAAATGAACCTACTTTGCATAGCTAATGAGGTTCTGAAAGCAATCCCACTGTTTTCATAGCAATACGCTCCCACAAACAAAGATCCTTCACTAGTACAGTATCTTCAGATTATTGCACATAAATATTTTAGCAAACAAGATTAAACTTCCAGAATGCGCTTTCTCAGCCCAAAGGTATAATCCTCACCTCACCAGCAATCCTCACCAAAAAACAAAAAAATTCAGAAATGTAGACGTTTCATTAGTTTGCAAAGTGATTGTCGAGTCAGTTATTGCCAGGAAAATCTAATACTGTAAATTACCAGAGCCATCCTTTTTATTAAGATTACTTGATAAAAAGTGAGCAGGATCATGTTAAAACTATTACATTAATATTCCTCAGAGAGTTGTACTATAATTTTAGCTTCTCTTTCTCACTCTCACTTGTTTTGCCCTGTGAGTCAATGTAGGAGGATGGCTGGCAATCAGCTCCTGCAATTATCTTTCTCCCCAGATTTGAATTGTTAACCGTAGTTTCCACTAATAGAACTGCAAATGAATAGTATCCTTTTCACTCATATTTACTGGATGAACATTACACTCAATGACTCTTGTGCTCGAGGCAGGATGCTAAACAGAGGGCAAAAAGGACAAGTTTTATTTCTATTAGCTTGCTTAATGGTTGCAGTGAAAATAAAGACAGAAGCAAAGACCAAAGGGCCAGACTAGCACATCCAAGGTGACTGGATGGCTCAGAAAGAGTGTAAATGATGACAGAGATATTTCCTTAATTGGGGAATTCTTGCGCATACACAGGATAACGTTCTCTTTTTCTAATGGCCGTGTATCCAGGGAACTTCTGGTGAGTCTCTGGCTCCGCTGGGTGAGACTCAAAGGAGAACTTCAATTCCTAATTTCCCATCCATTTTAGTTCCCCAAGTTTCCCTGGATTTCTTTTGGGGGTTAGGAGCATAAAAGCTCTGGTGAATCTGGGACCTCTGTACATAAGTACTTTTGGCAATGGGATTTATGCTCCAAATTTGATTTTCAGAATTTTACTTGTAGAAAGATTTCTCCATGAACATATATGGTAGCTCTCTATTGGATGAACTTGAATAAAATGATCTGATGATTTTTCTGACCTGCCTCAATGTTCACTTCAAAAGCAAGAAAGGATGGAAGAGTCTATGAAAATGCAACTCTGTACTCTTTCCTGGATTCTTCAGGGACAACACAGAGACCATTATGCGTATACAGGAAGAGACATATTCACATAAATTGTGCATCATACACCTTCTTTGCCTGTTTGCTAATAGCTGCCTTTAATAATTACACCTGTTTTTTTGGCTTACAGAGTACATGCTTGGGTGCAAACAGTGCCAAGGACTATTTTGCCGTACCGCATGTGATCACTTTTCTAGGTAGCAAGATGGAAAATGTCCAGGGTCCTGAGAAATGGCCTTAATTATAAAAGCATACATTAAAACTGATCTGATATACTTTAAAACTCCAAGTAACAAAATGAACATTTTACAGAGAATGAAAGAAGCCCACAGCTACAACTTGATAGTAATTGGCTTTTTCTGCCTGCCAAGTACACAGCTGGTCTACTAGACTGCAAGCCACAAGTCCATTGATTCGGCCGCCCTTGCAGCCGTTTACATGGATCAAGAAATTCTAGTCAGAAATGAACACTTCGGGTTTCATGTCCATATTTTGTTTTATATGATGGCAATAGTTCCATGATCACAGGGGTGCAGGATGGTTCCATTCATTGAATCACACAGGTAAATTCTTGTTAGCAATGCTCTTTGCTGGCATTTGGAATTCATTCACAGCCCAAGACAAATAGTGCAGGGAAGCTATTCTAGCTTCACAAAAAAGAAATTGGCTTTCAAGTTAGAGATAGCTACATGAAAAAGAATCAGGAAAAGGAGAACATCGCTCTGTGTAGCTGCCCAATGTATTTGATGAGGGCACATTGCTTTCAGAACTTAGGTAATCACCTAGTTCTGGAAAATGTTCCTTGGAGAAAGGATTTGAGCCAATGGTGCTATAATGCTCTGTGGATCTATAAACTGTACTGCCAGTAAAAGTTCTAGACCATACTCCAGAGTTGTCCATCCCTTGTCATTGGCTACTGGCAGATAAGCTGTGAGCTGGTACTGAAATTAAAGAATATATTAATACTTTTTTAAAGCTTAGCTCTCATTTTAATACTGGCTCCTGAAGAAAAATAAAATAAAATACAGATATTACACAGTATCTGAAAGGTTTCTAGACCCCAAAATTTCAGGTGTTACATATTTCAGCATTTTTCTAAAAACAAAACACAGTTTGAAAATGTCCTTGCACAGCTATGTGTTGCTTCATGGCTAAGGTGCTCTAAGGCCAAACAACTGCACTATATTATATCTGACCATCCAGGAAAAAAAAAAAAATCAATCTGATCTGCTTTTCCCTGCTTTCATTGCTTTTCCCTGCTTTTACTCCTTTTCCTAAAACAACCTGTTCCTTCCTGTGTTTCCTAAATTTAAGCAAATTGTATCTGAAAACAAAATGCTTTTCATTTTTATCAAAACTTTCAGCAGAGGAAAATAATTTTCTTTCTCTAACTGTCTTTCATCTGATAGGCTCTAATCAACATCCCATATACTAAACTTTTGAAAATCCAGAGTGGAATTACGTGATTCAAAATACTCAAGTCTCATTTGCTTTCAATAGTCTTTATCCAGAAGATACTTTCTCTTTGGAAAATCTGGCCCATAATGACCAAAATTTATCTTCCTTTTTTTTGCTGTTTGGCTCTTTATTACTTAGGTCTTTCTATCCTTCTGCCCTGCTCCCTGTCAAGGCTCCACAAAATGGCATGTGCTTCGTATTATTCTCCCCTTACTCTCTCAGTCCCCCTGCCCAGAGCATACATGGACTTTTCTTTTCATAAAAAGGAACCAGTATTTACCAGATCTGCTTATTACACCTTAAAATGTTATTACTCTTTCTTCTTGCGCTGAGTGTTGGTTGCAAGGTCAATACCTCTTTGATCTCAAAAGCACAGATCCAAGCCATAGGAGCCAAATACTAACCTACTGAATCAGTGCCAAAACTGTCACTGGCTTTAGTTGAAATAGAAACATGGCACATCAATTCTCCAGCAATTTCTGCCATGACTTGAACCAAATGATTTGTTCTGAAGCCTTAAAAAGTATAGCATAAAATCAAGAGATACACATTATTATTCACAGCATTAGACAGTGTCCTCCCTTCTGAAGTAATAAGAAACTAACAGAGTAAAATAGGTAACTTCCAATCCCATTATCAGCTTGTAATAAATAAGCCTCTTTCAAAGACGCACAGCAGAAATGGAGGTATCCTTCAATATTTAACTAGTCACAGTAACAACGTTTGTCAAAGCACATAAGATAAAGCTAGCTGATACAATTCACTCTAGAAAAATTACATGCGTTGGATCACATCATTCATATCTATAAAGCATTACAAGCAGCAGAATTTTCTGTTCATTCAACCAAAAAGCAATTATATGAACAGAGCACTGGCAAAATATCTTTGCATCTTCATATGATCAACAGGATGGAGAATAGGTCAGACCATTAGAAAAGGAGGCCAGGACTTCAGAGGTATTTCAAGGCCATTGAGTTGAAACTTTGGGGGATCCTTTTTCTCTTTTAACAGAAAGTTTGCAGAATCTATGACACTTACCACTATCCAGAAAATGCATGGATGTGTTAGGCTTAGGTTATAAAAAATGCTAAATGAAGTTAGCAAAAATTGGACATCTTCATGTCCTGGATGGTCTTATAACTCTAGCCCCTGATGTGCATACTTGTAATCTTTGATCTTTAAGTAAAAGATAACAGGGTAATGGAGAACATTCCACTGTGTCAGATGAGAAGGCAACAAATTCTACACATGGAAAGCATGGCAAAGCAGAATGTGATCACTGCTAGAAGTGCCTGGAGATCAGATGCTGTACTAAAGCTGAACTACTGAAGTAATGCATCTTCCATTCCAGATCATTTATTATGCCTAAAAAGTTAACTTCTTCAATATAAAAGCAATGGCTTGGGTTTGCTGATATAAATCTCATGCTATTGACAAAATTATACTGGTAAGAAATTTAACTTAGTGTAAACTTCCATTTCATATTCTGTTTCACGTTAAAGATTTCAAAATACAAAACTATAGACACAGTTTTAGAGAAGGTCCGTTCCTGTTTACATATCTAAACAAAGGGATGAAATGTAATCAGTGTTTGTTTTTTTCCTAGAAGAGGCTGAATGCTGATTAGTTTTGAAAATCTGATTATTTACAAGGCAAAATTTCAAAAAAAAAACCAAAAAAACACACCACTCTGAAAATCTGACCATCAGTGTCACAATCCCTGATTTAGCAACTCAAGGGAAAGCTCAGTTCTTCTGAAAACACTGTTACCTAGAAATTTAGGCATAAGCACTTTTGAATATCTGTACCCATATGTCAACATGGAAGTTCCTGGGATTCTTCTCAAAATACAGTGGGCTCACTAGGTACAAATAAAATGCCTGTAACACAGGTAATACTGTATTTTCTTTTCTATAGCAGCATACACTTAGTATGCTTTTAAAAATTTATTTACTTGAAATGTGCTTCTATGAAACTTCGTAACTGAGGAACACCTAGAAACTCTGTTACTAAAAGCTCCATCTACTGGTTATGAAGGAGTACTAAACTCAGAAATATCCATGTCCATCTTGCTGGCATTTCATAAATGATGTCAGAATATGATTTAATTCTGTACCTTTACTTCAGATTTCCCTCAATGTGTCCCTAGGCTGGCTGTAAGTTATATTCAGAGGTAAAATGTCTTGTATGTATTTTGTAAATCATCAAGAGAAAATGTGAGTTGTAAATTTCATACACACACATTCCTTCTAATAACGTATAGAAAAATGGGTCATCATCAAAAAAGAAGAAATTTTGAAGCCTGTGAGATTATTCTACAAATCTGTTTTTCCACCAGGTTTCAAACACGCACACAATATACACTCTTATTTATATTCCAAACTACACAAAGGCAACCATCTAAGGGGATAGATGGCTTTTACACGACTAACGACACAATTCATAGTTACACTGGCACAGATCTCTTGCGAATCTTCACTATTTCCAAATCTTAATCTTTGAGAAGAGAAACAGCACAGTCAAATTAATAGAGCACTCACATAGGCATCAAACAGGCTCAGTTTTATTTGTGGGCTATGCCACTAAATTCAAGATGTCTCTTTCCTCCTCCTGCCTCCCTTTTCAACTTCTTTTGCCTTGTTTACCAAGAAGTGTACATTTTTAAGGTATGATTATACCTTTGTATGTATATATAGCACTAGCAAGAGGGCCTTCTAGACACAAAAAGAACGTTTCTTAAGCCTAGTAATTAGGGATGAGGAAAACCACTGAATAAACCATTTTACTTCTGAAATTCTGTGAATTCTCCTTCAATTTTTAGAATAATAGAACAAAGATAAGCTGGCTGTTTGTCTCTTCTTCATTACCAGACCATTCCTCACCCCAGCACTGGGTTTTGTTTGTTTGTTTGTTTGGGGGGGGGGGGGGGAAAGCAGGGGGTATTTCTACATGAATTAAATAAAAAGGAATACAGAGGAATACATCAGATGTAAAACCAGTATCTTACCTAAGTTTCAAATAACAACTTGGAATACTGAAGTAGAACATTTTAAAATTCAGTATTGAATATTTTGATCATTATTCACGACTGAGATTTCTTAATACCTTCTCACCATGGTAATTAATGTTTTGCTTTGTTTATTTTCCATACACTAGCCGCTAAATGTATTCATGCTAGACCATTCACAAGGTGAAAATCTTGAAAAAAGAGAGAAACAAAGGTGCCGCTCAACCAGGGAAAAATGTTTTGTGTGTCTGGTGAGCTACTTAAATATATGGTTTTTTTCCCCTGAAATAATCTGATTTAATAAATTACTGCTACTCAGAACAGCACTTTCTTGATGACTGTAAAAGCACACTCTAAGCCCTCCATTTTATCCCTTACTCAGAATGATTTATTTTGGGGATTCCAGGAAGAAACAGTGTTCAAGTGTTCTGTTGAATCACAGTTACAGAACACTCTCAAGACGCACAAGTTTTCTTGTATTGCTTTATGAACCATTTTGACACCCACCGAAAGTTTCTGTTGCTTGGTGGGTTCTGTGTAGGCCTAGCAAATACATCAAACACATACCTGTGTGGCACTTTGTAAAGTCACTACAGATCAATCACTGCTATCACTACAGGCCTCAATCATTGCCTTTTTTGCCTCTTCCAAGCCAACTCGAAGGACATTTCTGAACTACTTTCAACCTCTCTCACTTTGACTGACAGAACATACTCAATATTGTGTGTTTCTTCAGCACCTTTCTCTGCAATACTACAATGCATTTTACTAGCAATAATTAAACTGTCACTCCCTTTCTGACTTCTATTTACACTTACTTTAAAGATGTAGCTACTGGGACATGAACACGCCAGATGCTTACTCAAGGTCACACAGGGAACCAGGGACCAAGTCAAAAACTAAGAGTACTGCCTCATCAATCTACACACTTCTTTTTAGTCAACACACTTTCTTTTACAACACTTTTCCCTGCCTTTCAAAGCTCCATTAGCACAACTCTCAACCATTTTTCTGCTTCCCAGTAAGTTTCACAAGGCTGTCACATATCCCCAGAATGATCAACACTCTGTTAAGACTTCAATGGAAAATCAGTAGTCAAAGGAATATTATCCCAGAAGCCAATGAAACACCTTGAAAATCATCTGCATTTTAAGGAACAATTAATAAAGAATGGCATTATTCATTTACAGTGTTGTGAAATCAATGCTCTGCACAGGACTGCTGAAAAGAGCTATCAGATGTATCATTACACAGATGCCAAATAAATCAGATACTACTATTTAGTTGTTCTTGTAATAAAAGGAGAAGGAGGAACATTCACTGAAACAGAAATGCAGCAAACTGTAGAATGTATCATTTTCATTTATTATTTAATATTACTAATACCTATAGAGTTACTATACAAACTGTTAGCAAGGGAGATTTTTTTCTCCAGAGAGTTTGTAATCTGAAAAGAATCAGATGAACACATATGTGGAGTGGTTTTCTTAGGCACATATGGCTGATCAGCTGCAGAGCTGAGTACAAAACCCACATTTTCCTATACCATCCACTAGATTTCCTTACTGCTTGTATTTTGATTGAAAAGCCCTGAATACATACATACTTGTTCATCCAGCATACAATAAAACAGGTTTCCAAATTCTGTTTAGAATCTCTGGCTGTTTCTGCCATACAAATAATGTATAATAATCCAATTATAATTGAATTGCAAAAGGTTGCACCTACAATTTCACAGGTTGCAATGAGGACCAGCCTTTATTCTGAAAGGGTAAGAAAAACAGAAAGCAGCAAAACATGGGTAAGCTTAGTGCTTAGGGAGAAGTAAAATTAAAACACACTGATGAACGAAGTTTTAAACCTATGTTTCACCGGAAGAGAGCAGGTAGTTGCAGTGAAGCAATCAACCATTGGCTAATGGCAGCTAATCTATGTGATGGAAATAAAGCACTACTACTAAACACTTGCTGAATTAGCATCTCCAAAATGGTCCATAAATGAATATATATTTTAAAATCTGAAACTCAGTCCACAGCTATAGGCAATGAATATAGGATCCCATAGAAAAGGAGAGAGAAGGAAAGAAAGGGAGAGGGACATTATTAAAAGTGCTGATCTGAGTATGTGTGAATGATGTTTTACAAGGCTGTAGCCATTATCAATTTGAATGAAATAAAGGCAGGAAGTTTTTAATAGAAGTTGACAATGGCTGCTGGATACTTCTTGCCCTTCTTATACTTCTGTTTCTCAAACTTCTTTGTCTCTGTCTCTGTCTCTCTCTTCCTGGCAGCTAAAATCATGTCTGTTTTCTCTCAGGTAACATAGTCTTATAGCATCTGTAGGAGATAATCTGTGGTTTGGTAGAGAAGCAAAAAGGGTTGACATTGAGACCACAGTTCAATGATACAGCATATCTAGCTTTAGGGTTTCTAGAAGCAGATGAAAAACACTGTGGCCACATGATGCAAAGCACTGATTTGGTAGAAACAGTCTTGTGGCTATAATCTGATTACAAAAAATTTAGGTTTTAACCATGACAAGTCTAACAGGCTTTATGCTGGATCAAGATATTTATGCTAGGTATGTCTGTCTTTCCTATCCACGTCACTCCAACTTTAAGCCAGATTGGGTACCACCTGTCCTTCCACAGCCATCAAACAGTCGATATCAAAGGGCAAGACCAGAATAAACTCCTTTTTCTCTAACTTTGAAGAAATGTGATCATATACCCGTATTTCTGATCAAGATTAAATTTGTACTACTAGTAAAGCAGAAATCAAGTATAAATGACTGCAGAACTACAGACTGATTTTGTCTGTAGCCCTAAAAGGTTGAGGATGCCCTTTAGTGTACTCAACTTCGTTCATTGTTCTGGAGTAGATAAAGAAAATATTTAAAGCATTACTATTAAAACAACAGCTTGATAAAGCTGAGTTGAGCTTGATAAAGCTACAGTTCTGGAGTTGTAGAACATCTGTCCATTACTCTACAACTAATCCAGAATTTCTTTATTCTGCATAGTTTGTTTCTTTAAAAAATTTCTGGTGTGACATCTTACATCTATTGATTCATGCAAAAACATTTTTATGGTTTGAAGATGACCAAGTTCACCCACTAAGACTACTTCAAATTCTCATGGGCCGCACCCCACATGCTTTTTTTAGTAAATAGAGGCAAATATGAAAGACCTCATCATATTTACATTAGGAATTTTGTTAGAACTGCAACTTCTTTTTTTTATTTTCTGAGAAAATAAATGGTAATAATGACACTCTTACATTTTAATCAATGTATCTATCTCCAAGTGCTTTACAAAGGAACTCTTTAACGTTATCACCATTTACAAAGGCAGAATTTGAGAGGTTGCAATAACCTGTTCAGGCTCACTCATTGGGTTGATGGGCTGAAAATAGAAAACAAGTTTTGCAAGACCTAGTGTAGGCCTTCTGTACGTTCAGTTCCTGGTCCAGTGAGACATGTATCCTCAGAGCAAACAAAATTACTTTTCTGTAAAATCTGTTATTATTTTCTTAACACTTGCAAGATGCCCAAATGTTGCAATTTTGAATGTTATATAGATATCTGGATTTCATACCAATTCTGTCTGGCTGCAGTTTTCCACAACTGTATCACCTGTGCAAAAAATTTATACATCTAGCACTGAAACATCAGTCAGGTAATAATGAAAATTACTTTCCAGCATCCCAGAACTACAATATTCCAGTTAGGAGCTAATATAAAGAGTTGCCTGAGGAAGCCATTTACCACAAGTTATAGAAGTCCTACAAAATGCAAAAAAGTTGGTACATTTTTAGCACTGTCTACTGACCTCACACACAAGAACTATGCCTGTAACAGTAATCACTTCTTGTAAGGATAAAAATCAGAATTATGACAGAAAATTGTTTTTTTCTGTTTTGCATTATGCTGCAGTCCCTAAATCTGGCTTCACTTGTATCACTATAAATACCTCGGTTGATTATATGATTGTTTATTTGAATGTCATCATCCTTACTCAAAACACAAACTTAACTTTGCTCCCCAAATTAATATTTTTGTTATTTTTATGAAAGTCTCTTCCCTTGAGTTGACTGATTCACTAATAGCTCTGTATTTCAATAGGGACATCTCTTCAAGTGTTAAACTCAAATCCTGATCTAGTTGGACTTTCCTGCTTGAATTCTTTCTGTAGTGTCATCTTGAAGTGTTCCATGCTATTCATCTGTTCTGTTAAACAGCCACTGCTCCTCTCTCGAAGGAGGTACAATTCAGTGTTGGTTCTGGAAGTCTCTTCAGAAGTCCAACCACATTGCATCCTCTTTTCCAGGTACAGCAGTAGTTATCACATGTTAGTCACTGCTCTCCTTCACAGACCTGTAACACTCATTACACTCCTCTGTTTCTTAATATGATCATCTCATATTCTGTGTGTCATGTTTTATTAAAATATCTCATATTCTATTAAAATCCCACCACTCAGTTACATACTTGTATTTAAACACCAGCAAAAAGCCCACTGATTTCTACTGGTCCTTAATATATGCCTAAAGTTAAGCATAAGCTTAAATACTGTTTTGAAGAGGGAGACTTTCTTTAAGTGACACGTACAAACTCAAGATTCCCAACAGGAATCTTACATTTCATAAGACTTCACAAAAAATTTGTGTGAAAAGCACTTTGAACGTCCTAGAAGAAAGGTCCTATGAGTATTATTATATTCATGTCACCTTGAAGAAGAGAAGCTGATTATATGACACTAATACCTTGCAAAGACTCTTCACTAAAAAAAACAAACCAAAACAAAAAATGCTTGCTTTCTCTCTCTGCTAGCAGAAACTGAAAACTTAAAGCATTTTATTTTTACAGTAATAACATTTCTCTGCAATGGCTTAAAAATAAAATCCCAACCTGTTTAGCACTTTCTGAATTTCAGTCCCTCCCATCATTCTTCTAGTTCTGATTTGTGAAGAGAAAAAAATAACAGTCACCTTGAGAACATATTTGAAATATATGAGAGTGCAAATTAAAATGACTGATGAGGGGCTGAGGTGCTGTGAATCTGTCAGATTTTTAGTGGTGTCCATCGAATTCAATCAGCAATCAAGGGAGATTATACTATTGCTAGGTAAAATATCTTTGTTCTGTTTATCTTTCAGACGATTGTACCTGGTGTCCTTTTGATACCATACCTAATCTTCTCTTGGGATGTGTACCTATTTGAAGCTTTTTGTTTAGGCCTCATCATAGATGTTTGAATTAAGAATTAGAGTTTCATGATGGAGAGCCATGTTATTGGCTAAATTTATAGCATACCAGATGGCTGGGGAATGCCAGTTAGATTCCAGTATTTGACTGCAATGAAGAATAAATTTAAGATTTCCCTCAATGACCTAACACAGAGGAGAGAGATTACTGTGGCAATTACTGCTTGATCTCTGTCACCCCTACAACACTTTGTAAAACCACTGGAACTGCAATTAGTTTTCTGCATTACCAACCTGATTTACAATGTGTGCTATTGTCTTAAATTATTTGGCAAAGGGCAGTGATTTCAGAAGCAATGGCAGTTCCAGGTGCTTGCATTTAAGGGAGATGTAACAAGATATGGTAGGCATAGAGTGTGGGTCATAACTTAGGAAGTCCACTAAAGTGGTTTGGATGAGTGAAGCCAGGAACAACTTCCCTTCTCTTTGCATGAAGTCGAACAATTGCCCCAAACTACAGCCCCTTTCATGGCTGTCATGGCAATCTGATCTCATAATTATATTACATTACGTTAACATTATTGATGTTACTGCAAGTATCAAACTTGTAATCTTATTAAAAAAATAAACCATTTTGATGAAACCTATAGCTATGGATCAGGCTCCAAGAGCCTGGAAAGAACAGATGGTCCTGTGAATCATTCTGTTGTGTGTTCATTTATTTCTGATTATAGGGAAGGGGGTTGTAAAACCCCAGTGCTTCTTTCATCTCCATGTTCCTGTATTCACCAGTGCATACTGTCTGCTAAATAAGACTTTTTGGAAAGCATCTAAGAGTCTATACCAATATGATGATTTAGTAATATTAGGGAAAGAGAGAAAGGGAAAGTGTTTTACACAAGGCCACATACTATACTTTTTTCTCATTGTAGTAAAACATACCTTGAGGCTACCTTAGCACTGGTTTTGTAAAGTACCTTGTATTTCAAAGTCAGTGTGCCCTGTCCATAGGTCACTGGATTAAGACTTGAAAGGGATCTCTTCCCTTTAGCACTAATCTTCTCTGTGATTTGGAAAATTCACCTCTCTCTTTTTGTTTCTCCTCCATTTGAAGTTTGTTTTCACTATTAAGGTGTGTAAGCATCCTGCTACATGGAAAACCATTTATTACTTGCTTGTAGCATGCATAACAATAAATATCCTTAGAACTACTTCAATGCAAATAATCGGTAATGTATCCATTCGTATTTCAGTTGATAACTGCATGCCAGTTAAGGCCTGCATTTCAACTGCTATATCAGTATTCTAATCTGAGTCCACAAATGTTTACTTTATCCAGCTGATTCAAATATAAAACATCATATAACCTATTAATTAAACATTTAAAGTCCATTTGCTTATTAAGAAAACAGATTTCTAGTGAGTACTTCCATCTACTCTCAGGTTGCTGATTCAGTGTTTTGTCTGCCAGCACTGTCAGTGGCCTCCTGCAAGATAAGGAAGAAGCCCGAAAGATATTCTTAACTCTAAATTGGAGCCATTTTTTCTCTTCCACGACAACCTCTACTTCTATGAGACATACAAAAGGGAAGTCATGAGGAATATCAATCTCCACAAAAATGACTTCACACTAGAGACAGAGAAAACATTTTTCCTTACGTGTGCACGAACACCTACACGATTTCTTTTACATGATCATCTTTAGACTGTCCCATGGGGGACAACATTGGCTGCAGTGATATAATTACAAAACTGTGAACCAGAAAATAGATTCTAACTTTGCATCTCAAATCAGCTCTTTGGTATTTGAGCTTTCTCATTTTACCAATCTATACAATGCAGGTATCTTAACAGAAACCTATTTCTAGGCTGTGGATGTTGCTATTCTGTTGCAACATCACTGAACACACTATCGCTGTCAGCAAAGCATTAAGTCATACATACTTTCATTAAAGTCCTTTCAAGATGAAAAAGTATTTTTATTATTAGGTATGAAGGTATTTTTTAAAGTAACAACAAAAATGGAAACTGCACCTTAAAAGAGGCAAATTAACAAAACACTATTAAAATTATAAAGCTGTTATGAAAGTGATGGACACTGCAGGATGCATATAAACACTCAGGCTTTCTGAAAGTATTCTGCATTACTTTCTTTTTCAATGGGAGTTAGCTGATTTATAACACCATATTATGTCAACAGACAAAAAAATCTAGAAGGTATTGGGTTTTGTTTTTAATAAGATTTAGTGAAGCAAAGGGCAGTTTTTTCTGGAATGCTTCCCCTGCCTGATAGTTCCCAAGCAAATGAATGAAGACATTAGTTTCAAAACTTAGAAGGCTCAAGCAAAGTTGCAGTCCTGTCCAGCAAGCCACTATATATACAGAAGATCAGTCCATAACAATTTATTTCCTTCAGTGGGAACTACAGTAAGATCTGTTGTGTCCCCCCTCAGAGCAACTTAGGGGGCTTAGCTCATTATTCACTGCGGCATCTTAAACTGGCTAAACAATATGTTAAAGATTCATATTAGAATAGCTGAATGATTCTTCTCTAAGTCTTTTATCCTCTATGTGGATAAAAATCTGCCTGTTAAGTTTCTCTTCCATCACCATGTCCCACATCACTGTAATTATCTTCTGCATTACCTGCCTCAGAACATGGGGGTGTTGCATGGCTGGCTCCCCCCAGGCTAACACCTCCTCTCTCTCCCTAGGGGGCCTAATAGGATCTGATAGAAAAGTGAGAAAAAAATCCTCCACAATTCGTTTTCAAACATATCTGATACATCCATTGGTTTATCCTTAGTTTGTTTCCTGTAAATGTGTTTGTTCATACTCAACTTGGATAGGTCTGGTATCCAGACAGAATATTATGAGCTTCTTGGGCCAGGGTCACCTCTTTGATCTCTGTTTGTACAGCCTCTACCACAGTGGGTTATGAGCAGATGCTACCTTTAAGTGCTACCATAATAATAAAATTTAACAATATACTAGTGCCTTTCCAACCAATAACCTAGAAGTTGCTATACAAAGGCAGTGTTTTTGTTCGGCAGCAGCATGTTTCTTCCATGTTTTCAATCTCCAATAGACCTTTCTAATTTACTTAGGTAGCCTCCATTACCATGGTAACTGAATACGTCAGTCTTCCGTGTATTTATCCTTGCAGCACCCCTGCAATGGGTGCACAATAATTCTGTGGGTAGATACTTCAGATTACTGTCTTATACTGCATTTCCTGTCACTGTGTATTCACTACTACTGTCCTCCAGGCTAACTAGATTAAAACAGAGTCTGTGTAGCTCCTACAAACAGATTTCTCTCATTTGCTCCTAAGTCAGTAACTGGGGTACATACCCACAGACCCCAGGAAGCTCATCCAATCCAGACTGAAGTCCGTGAAGCAGAATCATCTCTTAAAACTGCTATCCATCCTACCTAGATGAAAGATGAATGCATGTATGACTACCTGCATTCCAATCATATATTAATTTTCTGTACAGAAATACCCACAGAAACATGAAAATAGCTTTCATTTCCTTTACCCAACCAATATACCTATCTGCTCAATGTCACAATGTGTCCCAAAGCATTGTAACACTGAGACATAATAGTGTGCATTAATGTCAAGCCAGTGATTCCAGCTTAACTCTGAGCTGTGACAAGAATAGCAGATGACTAATGAACCCTTCTCCAAAACAGTCTCATTAACGGTGTGCCCTCATTAAAAGGGGTAAATTTACCATAAACAATTGCATCCCTTATGCACAGACCTCAGCAGCAGCTGAGCACGACATACAACATTTACCCCCCGCTATCCAGTAGATATTAAGAGTGAATGCTCTGGAATTTTAACTAAACATACTGTGTGGACAGCTCTCCTCTCTGGTACAGTCAGAGCTTCAGAGAAGGAGATCCAAATACAACAGGCTTTAGAGTAAGTTTCTGTTTATCCTTCATTTGGCTTAAGTAGCAAGTCATCCTATATATCTCATCTGACAGATATGAATCCCTCCGCATCATAAGATCTGGGTACTACAACACTTTTAGAAATCAGGCAAATGATCTGAATATTTCAGCACTTTACCTTTAAATCATTAGACTTCCAAATACATATTTGAAGATATGTCTCAGGCATCTAAGTCACCAGTATTTAGTGTCTGAAATCACCATAAAGTCCTTTTACCTTCTGTACAAACTTACAGCATAATCTATGAAAGGAGTCTGACGTAAGTCAATGCAATTATGTTGAATCAAGATTAACAGAATACTAACACTATTCTGAGAGGCAGCTGCCTTTGTATATGAATATAACAAGGCTTTAAATTATACTCAGCCTTTAAAGAAAAATCAGACTTCAGATTTAAGCTTAAGCAAATTATTAAAAAAATCGTAAGTATATAACCTAGTTCCAAAACCCCCTCAAATAGAGAATACTCTCTTAAATTAATGCTCTGTCCACATGATGACCCTTTTACAAACCACAGTGACATAAACGGGTTTTCCCATAAACAAGAATTGGGCCCAAAGATTTTCATCCCAAAGTTATACACATATTTGCAAATAACTCATTTGCTGGACAATGAGCTTATAATGAGAACACCACAAATCAGATGATTGTAGAGAACCTTTATCTGCTGAAAAACCACAGAAGTTTCAAAGGCTAATCTACAGCATAATGTTTTAAATCAAGCTAATAACATTTAGTCAGCTCTGCACAAAGAACATGTATAGAAGACAATCTTAGAATTATCAGCCGCAGAAGTAGCTAGAACTAACTAGTAACAACACCACTAGATGAATGAGAAATTTTAACACTCAAAGTATCCTGAAATAATACAGCATCTGTTGAAGTGGATTAGCACCATTGTAACAGCTGTCAAAAGGTAAGTAACATTAACAGAAATACTTGGTATAATGCCAACTTCCTTATGGTAGTCCATCCAGGAATACTTAAAGAAGAATACTTAAAGAAGAAATATTTTAACATGAGCAAAGTTTGCAGAAATCAGTTATGTTGCCTGAACTGACATTGATCAGGAGACCCTTGTACCAGAAAGTTCTCTAGACTTTTGATTTATTCTTGGCCATAATGTTACAGAGAAATGACTCCATTTATTTTTTTTTCTTCCCTACTTTCTCTTTTACTTAAAATGTACCTCTTCAGTGCTGCGGTTTGAAGTTGGTTTATTTCCAGCTTCCTCTATATGCACATTATCTGGTTTCTTTTTCTGCAGCTGCCATAAAAGAATGTGACTCAGAAAAAAAAAAAAAAGGATATATATTATATCACCCTACAGTACAAAATAATTATAGCATTCCCTAGTGAGTGATGGGTTCAGATAAAAGCCTCACAGCCTGTATATTTAATCATATACATTTCTATTAGCTTTGAAACAACAGGTGCCACTGTGTCTAATTTCAATACACCAAGTAACTGCACCCACTCTGCTATGCCTTCTCCTGGCCTGGAAGGGTACTGCTAATTTATGATATCATCAGAGTGGGATATAAGCATTAAGTATTTAACGATGTAGCTCATTTAACTATGGAAGTCAATGAGACTACTCACAGGAGTAAATGCTCACCAGTATCAGTAAAAGGTCTAAAATTTGTTCCCTAAATAGTTATCACTTTTGTTTTTTGCATACATAAACAGAAACACACACAGGCCAGCATTATGTGAAGAGGCCTCAGCTCTCCAGCTTCATATTTCATCACACAACATAAAATGCTGTAAGCCAGGACTGAGAAGCCAGGAGCATCCCAAATTCAGTAGACGTGCGTGGAGCACCCTGGCAGATCCGGAAACTGGGCAAATCACAGGTGTCCCATTTCTGAGTCCCCTATTCTAGCTGCTGGATAAAATGACCATGCCTGTACAGGTAAAGCAGTCTTCAGCTAATTTATTGCACGTTCCACTGCACAGCACTTTTTAAGAGGAGAAGAGAGACTGCAAGACTCCTGTTCTCTTTCATGCTCTCATTTCACTCTATCTCACTCAACCTAACAGCTTCATGTTCCCCTGGCACGAGATCAAGCTTGCACATATTTACATATGTATGAGAAACACAGGTCATAGTATGGCCTGAATAAGCTCATGCAGAGGCTTTGGTGCCAGGTATGCCTTATTTTCGAGGCAGAAGAGAAAGTAGCCGGAACTTTAACCTCTTTAAAGCAGCCCAGTTTATTGGACCTTCTCCCACTTGTCATAATCATATTCATTCTGCATATGCCTGAGTGATGAATTTTCAGAGAGAGGAATAAAACAGGTTTTTATGAAAGTTTTATACTTATCTAAATTTTCTCCCCCCCAAAGCCTTCATTCGTCTTCTCCTGAAAGCTCTGCCAAACCTAGGTGCTATTTCTGGTTAGCAATTAGCAGAAGAATCAGTCCCAAAAATACTGCCGTTACCAAGCAGCAGGATTTAGGAAAGAGAGAGAAAAAGAAAGAGGGAACACATGCTATAGCTCACTGGCATGTGATATTCTTTTAGCGTATGAACAGGATTTCACATCACATGCTCTGCTTTAATTTGAGAATCCACTTCTAATTGTATGTTCTTTTTCCTCTGCCCCACAATCATATCTTCTCACGTCCCCAAATCTGTCTGATCTCCCGATCCCTGGCACTTCTAGCTAATTGACCACCTGCATCTGCCATCATTTGACAGGTGGGGCCATGAAATGTCTCTTTTCTCAAAGTTCAGCTGCTGATATGCTTGTGTTCTACCTACTGTAAGGTAAGGCACATGCTGCCCTCAATGAGATGGGTGGGGATGTTTTTCAATACCCAAGTAATAAGGACAGCACATCGCTGTCAGACAGGGTTTTTCATTAGCAGGTCTCAAGCACTTCCTGGCGAAAATCATTATCCTTTTCCCCATTTTACAAGTGGGGAAACTGATATCCAGATAAATAAATTTACTTGCTCGAGGTCCGTGGACCAGTGGCACAGACAGAAATAAAACCTAGGATTCTTGAATTTCTGTCATACATTCATCAGGGCTTCCTGATGATGCAACATCAAAAAAGATGATACAAATCTTCTAGTCACTACTGATTGCATTTACCACGGATCCCAAGAGATACTGGATCTGTCACATCTGTCAATAAAGCTATTCCCTACTTCACTGGAGAACAGACTCTGCCTCCAGGAGTTTGAGTGGAAAAAAAGGTAATATGCAAGAGGCAGCATGCCAGAGAGAACAGAGAAATTCAGAAACACTTCTCTTAGTGACAACTTTGTGTAACTCTTCTTTGTTAGCCTATACCAGCAATAAATTGCTCCCCAGCCCAATTCTGGCAAAGAAGAATGGAGATGGAGCCCAGGAACTGTCTAGTTCATGCCTCAGTTGTGCCTGAGAGAAAAAGAGCACAGACAGATGGCCCTACCCACTTCTTCACCTTATTCTTTAGCACAGAAAACACAAATTCACAGGCACCCTTCTTCTATATGTAGGGTTATATGGGCATACGACCTGGGGTGCATTCTCACTCAAATTATTTAGCTACAAGCCATGGGAAGCGCTGTGCTGGGTGCAGTTCTATTCTTCACCCTACAGATCTTCCGGAAAACAAACACCATAGTCTTTGTAAAAATTCTGCAAAACTGTGCTGCATTTAAGATCAATTCAGACATATTTCCCTACTGGAATAATGAGCACATAGGAAACATTCAGGATGTGGGAGGAAGGAGAAGTCCATCCATGAATGAACTCTGAAAACAGTCTGAGCAACAATTAATGAGGTTTAGAAAGCTGCCTCTCCCTACAGACTAGAAGGCAGAGTTGTGATGTGCTGTGTGCATTTTCTGTTGGCAGCTAAAGCATGTAGTGGAACAGAGGGCTCCTGCCTCTATTTAGCAGTGGGCATAGAGGCTGTTGGAACACTTCTTGATTAATGGGTCTTTCCTAGCCATCTCTGATAGCAGGTAGCAGGGCTTGTCTTTGGAGAACTGATCAGTGTAAAAAGTATAGTCATGCTCTGCTAACTAGCAGTCATGTAATTCACTAAGCAAGTTCTGTTTGAGACTCAGCTACCAGCTGTAGCAAATCAGACCTGACTTATCTTGGTACTGAACATAAGCAAAGTGGCTTTATTTGAAGTCTCAGGCTTTTATCACTTAGTCATGTCTTGCTTCAGAAATACGTCACAGAGGCTTAAGCCAATGCCTGCAGAAGCACAGGGAGATCACAGTAACAGTTAGACAAATACTCTACTTGAGCACTTCTGTAAATAATCATGATGAGCCTGTTTGCTTCTTTAGGCACCCCAAAACTGAAAATACGGCTACAATTACTGAAATCTCTTTGGAAATGAGTCTTTGGCTTCTCTGTCAATGACCTGCCTTTAATACTACAGTCTGGGATCACGGCATTCCATGTTCATACAGAACCTTGCAGCATAGAGACCAAGAACACCTAAGTAGGAAGTTAAAAAATAACAACCACTACCAGCCTCTCCAGAATATCTCCCATTTGCGTATCTCTTATTTCACAGGTGTTAACCAACTGCACTTTACAACACCCGTTAAAATTATTATTTATCTGGAAGAGGAAGATAAATAGTTACACAAGGGATACAAACTGGTTTCTCATGAGTAAACACTGCTACTTAGTGACAGGACACTCAATAATAATAGAGCAACTCCATAAGCAACCCACCACAAGGCATCCCACTATATAGAAACACACAGAATCCATTTCTAGCTTCTCAAAGCAAAAAACTAAGGGAGGCAGGAAGTAGGAGACATGAATCCTGTCCCAAGACGATTGGTCTAAGCAGTAAACCATGATGCCAAATGAAAGACTTTTATCATTAGCAGATACATCCTCATTATTTCAGTGTGTCCAGTATTATCAATATTCACAAAGCTCTTAGTGAGTGACCACTCAGACTGATCTACAGATAAAAACTGATACAAGCGTACCCTGCTAACTGACAAGGATAGACGGATACCTAAGTAACTTTTTCTGCAAGAACTAATTACTGGAGAGAGGATGCATACAGGGATATAAATACTCAAATTTAAATACATGGGGACAGTACATATGACATGAAGGAGGGAGAAGCAGAATCAGGCTCACCAGGATTGTCAACTGCCAACTCAACAACCAAGAAAGAGAGAAGAGGTGGAGGAGATGCTGGCTTTTCAAAAGCTGGCTTGTTGGCAGCTGGAGATGCTGGTTACTTTTTCAAATGAAAATCAAGAGATGACGACGAACTGGTCTGAGATTTTGATCAGTAGATCTCTTTGTAACACAAGATCAAATCCTGGAATGCCCTGGCAATCTTGCTCAACTACTCCAGAACAGATCTCAACACCAGACATAAATCTTTCAGTACAGATGTTCTTGCTGCCTCTTTCTGAATGACTATACTTACCTTGTTGTCATCATCTACCTCAAATGCATGCTGCTTATCAAGGTCAATCAAATCATTCAAGGGTGAAGGATGGAAAAACAGGATAAAGAGAGTTAGACAAGCAAGGTATTAAATGATCAACAATTAGCGACTGACAATTAAACTCTGGGACAAAGAAATGATGGATAGCAGGGTGTTACTGAACCTGCAAAACCAGTAATGGGGAGAAAACTCTAACATGACATGATGTAACATGACAAAAAATAAATAATCCTGCA
Source organism: Apteryx mantelli (assembly GCF_036417845.1). Taxonomy (NCBI): domain Eukaryota; kingdom Metazoa; phylum Chordata; class Aves; order Apterygiformes; family Apterygidae; genus Apteryx; species Apteryx mantelli. The sequence goes on along the minus strand of NC_090006.1, from coordinate 2,954,859 downwards.
TAAAATCGGACAGAGAAAGGTGCATGTGAGGGAGGCAACACAAAGAATTTCCTTAGATCAGGCCATAAGTTTGTGTGGACAATTTCTAAAAGTGAGTCTGGGATCTGACCATGAAACTAGCTATTACCAGCCTATTATTACATACAAACAGAGACATGCTACAGACTGCAAGAACTTATGTGATGTCAAAGGTGATGGATAACCAATAAGCTATATTTGGTGAATATCTGGATGCTTTTCATTATCTGAGAATCCTGCTGTTCCTACATGGTATGCTTGACCACCTCAAAGTATATGGTTTATGTTGCAGCCACAGCTAGAGAAACATTGGACAAAGATTTGTTATGGTTTTATACATAAGTGCAAAAGTGAGATGATATATCTAAGGAAAATGTTTGCAGGACAAATGGTGTTCTTCTTCTAAAGATGTTCTTTCAGAAATGTTCTGAGGTTAAGTACTTTGTTTTGCTGTTACCAGGTTGTGAGCGTAGAATGTTTTCAGCATGCATATTTATTCAGAAAAAAATAAAGGACTGTCCCTGCATATTTGCACAGTCCTCAAAAGATTGCAGTCGTATCAGTTGGAACAACTGTTACTGTAATCTAAATTAATATTAACAGCAATATCAATTAATAATATTTCAACTGCTATAAAACATTTGCTGCTAATCTTGACACCTTGCTTGTGCTCTTTAAGTTTCCTAGGTTAGGATTTAACCATAATTTGTACAACTGCTTTAGCATTACATCTAAGAATATATTTTGACTTTAAGGAAACTCAAGATATTTTCCGAATAGCTGCATATGCAAAGAGTACTCATGGATCATCCAATCCCCACAAATGTTGATATGCTAAGGTCTGTCCTGAGTTCCCTGCACAGTCCACATGCCTGATTGTTGGAGCAACTACAAGAGATCCCTGCCAGCCTTAGAATTAATGTTATATCTTTTCAGGAACTAAACCACTTCAGATCCTCCTCACCTCTTCAACAGTTAATCCACAGGAATTATTTTGAAATTTGAAAGCACAGTATAAATGAGAGCTACAAAGTATTCTGCAACGCCATTAACTAGGTTTAGCCCAGTCAAGCCATTGCACATTGACTGCATATTTTTTTAATACATAAAAAGCAGAGGGCGGGTAGAAGTAATGCTTAGAATATGCCATGCAGTATAATTTTAGTTGTTTTGATGTAGAAGGAAAAAATAGAATTAATCTAAGGGGTGGTATTTTAGGCTGTGTTGCTGTGCATGAATCTAAGTGCAGCAAGTTCCTCTAAAAATAAGTCTATGCAGAAGAAATTAAAAGAACAAAAAAGAAAAGTTGGAGGTGTGATGAAATGACTAATGGTTCTATAATAAGTGAGCAACTTACTGCTTGGTTTCATCATCCATTTGGCTGTTATTTTTGTTAGGGGATTTTATGCAACTAGCACTGCCGTTGATAAACCAGTGCTGATTATTCATTTGTGTCTCAAGGACCTGTTTTGGTTTAGGTATTTTAATTACTACATTTGCTATTACCAGAATTACAATGAGTACAAATTATTATTGCATTACTACATATACATCAAACAGTCTTGACCCACAGCCCCTGCAATTTAGTGAATACGATCAACAGAACTTGAGCCTGGGTATGACTCCCGGACCATACTGAGCCAGTTCTAAGTCCTTAACTTAAGGCACATGCATCAGGATTGTGTTAGACTCCGGACTCTTTTCATAGTTAATGGAGAGAAAGACAAGCATCTCCAGAAAACAGTTCAGTGTCTCCTAAAATCTGAATTTCCACTAGAGGTGCAGCTCTGTCTTCTGACTATAGAGCATATTTACAGAGGAGATTCTAAGGTGCCTCACTTAAGTGCCTAATATTAGTTGGAGTGACATCTTGCTCAAACATATCCGAGAGAGGCTTCCATTTACTTCAAATTCTCAGATCAGATCCTTAAAAGAGAGCACTGAATACATACAATATAGGAACACAGCAACACTGAAGCACTACAGGTATAAATCACAAAAGACAGATATTATTAATAAGGCAGTTAGCAAGAACACTATCTAAGATTTCCAGGCAGTAAATCTGCTCCCTCATGTTTGCTCACTGACCTGCCATTAAGGTTTCAAAATACAGTCACCTACTAGTAGCTTTGGGTATTAAGTTAACAATCATTTCCTTATTTCTTTTCAGACCAGCTACATTGCTACTGATAGAATTTAAGACATTACATACCCCAGATATACAAAAATATATGAAGAAAAAATAACCACGGCATAACCAGAGAAAACTGAGTGGGTTGACTGCTGTTGCATTCAGCCTTCCTCTTCACACACTTATGCCGGGGTAAATGTGGTCTAAATGACCAAAATCCACCTATATAAAATTAATCAGTTTCCTAGATAATTAATCAGCTATTCAGCAAACTGGTAAGATCAGTGTTTGGTTGTCTAACTTGAAACAGGGAAAATCTAGTTTCCAGGGGTTCTGGTTCTAAAAACTTTGAAGTTATCCGGGACAGCTTCTTGGCAACCTGAAAAACCCTAATTTGAAATATTCGATATGCACAATTGGCCACTGGTCTCTACTTAGGTACCCGCAGGATTTTAAAAGAGTTCCAAAAAGTACTCCTTAAGTCACTTCCTTAAGTGCTATAAGCAGAAGCAAATTCTTTACATATTCTGGTTGTGTTTCTAGTTAGACATTTTAAGAGTGTTGCAATCAAATTTTGACCATAACCTTTCTGTGCTTTGGACTCTTCTTTATAAAATGAGAATGATACTATCTAATTCTTCTCTGCAAAATACTCTGAGACTATCCATCATTAATAATTATTCCTATCAAGTGCTTTGAAATCTGCAGATAAAACAGTTGCAAGCAGCACAATTTGTTTTCTTCTTCTTTGAACATTACATGAGGAAGGATGTTTCTGTTTTTATGAGGGCCAAGCAAGGGCTTTCCATCTTGCACATCAACTCAAGCCCTCCCCAAAAAGAAACAGCATATAGCACTGTGATAGAAAATGTTCATTTTATTGCATGGTACAAATTAAAGTGCTAAATTATGCTGGAAGCACCCTATTTTTCCATACATAAAAGTAATGAAGAATATTTAACCCAGTCATGCTGAGCTTTTAAAATTAATTTCTCTTCCAACCACCTTAATGACTTCTCAGATGAGGTCAGACATCTGTTTCCTTCTGTACAGGTCACACTCCCTGACAACACATTCTCATTACTGTCAAGGTGAAATGCAGTATCTTCTTATATTCAAGTACTTCAAGGAAAACTTTACATTTTGCAGTAATTGCCTGCATTCAGCCTCACAGTTTATTTTGAAGAAATAACACCTGCTTTTCTTTTCACAGTCTGTTTCAGAGCGATATGCTCGCGGCTATTGCATTTTCTAGTGTAACCCTTCTTAAACTGGGCACAGTATTGGTGAGAATGCTCGCATGCATAAGTGCTTCTATTCTCTATAGGTTCTTATATTGCTCATCACAGTAATAACTGAGCTTCTTCCAGCAGATATTGAACTGTTTTAACAATAGTCAACATGGGTAGCTCTGTCTTCCTATAATGTGATATAAATGCTCTGACTTGCGTTCTTATTAGAACACATCTATTGCCTTAGTAATATATTTTGAATGTAAGTTCCAGGAGGCAGCAGTTCTTCTGTATGTGTAAAACATCTACTACCATGCATTTATCTGGCACATAATAAAAAAGATCCAAGAATGATCTCTGACACTTGAGAGAAAAATGACCAGATTCATGATAGATACACATTTTCCCAGAGGAATTAATGCATAACGTGGTGGGATTGGCCCTCAGAAAAGCTTTGCCTTACCACTGATGAACTTTATATAGAAGCATTTTTAGAATAGAGAGCAGAATCCTCAGCACTTTGCAAGGATCAAGTCTTCACTGCCCAGTTAGTCTCAGTGCAAATTATTATGAATATAAAGACTACAGCATCAGGCATTGTGTTACACAGTTCTGGCAGCTCTAGGATTCAGTGGAATTGTAATCCCAATGTATTCACTACTTGACAGCAGAATTTAAAAAAAAAAAACTACTGTAAGGGTGGCATGCACCATTTACTGTGGAAAAATTAAATAATACGTTAAAATGACACAGAAATATACAGGTCTTACTGAAGACTGGCATGCTACCTATAAGCACTCCAAATCAGACATCATCTACTTCTGCAGAAGCGAGCAAAGAAAATGAAATAAAGAGCAGAGGGAAGCCAAGGTATTTGCGAACGTGTTGTAGGAGTGTGTTACAGGAGAAGCAAAACACAAGGTGGGAACGACACAGTGGGAAACTGGCTGGTTGTGCAAATTGAAAGAGTCATTCATCTTTAAGTCATGTGCACCTTTTGTGAATCAGAAAGAGACTAGAGAGGACAGAAAATTGTTGCCTTCCAAGCATCTGATCTGAAGTCAGTTTGGTAAGGAAATGGGAGAAGAGCTGTGCTTGCTATTCTCACTAGCTAGGTAGCCACCTCAGGATTAGTACTAACTGGCACTCTCAACAATGAGAGCTGAAATCAGGCAAGAGCTCTGCTCTCAATGCTGAAAGCTGAAGCTGGTCTGAAGGGCAGGACTGGCTAACATTCCCAGGACCGTCAGTCTAATTTCCCGTCCAGGAATTAAAAGCAAACAAAACAGTATCATACCTGAAACACTGAAATAACCTAAAATAAGCCAGAGCATATGCATTTACCTTGTTAATTTTCTGTTAATTACCTTGTTAATTTTCTGTCAATCTGAGCCTCCTGTCCACTCATATTAAATAAAAGGTAAATGCCAAAAAACGGTTGAAATACTGGTCCCTGTACAAAATGGCTTGGTCTGTCTTGAACAGCAATTCAAAAAAAAAAAAACCCTGTGATTCTCTCTCAATCAATATTTTGTTTAAAATTTTAGTAAGAACCTCACCTCCTATCTGAAAATGGCAATTAGCAGGATCACAGGAACATCAGGATCTGTAAGTCTATCCTGCCTGGTGACTGCTTTCTGAGTACATCCTGCACTAGGTACTTCACTGGAAAAAGCACAGACAACAATTTCAATGAAGAACAGCAAAACTAGCTCCTAATTATTTCCACCGTCCATCAGCTTCAGTCTGAGGCTTTTTGCCTGGTTTAACAGTGTACAGGATACCAGTAGGCAGTGAGCTTCAGCAGTGTGGCTGGCTGAAATGTTTGACTGATCATCTATCTGCCAGCAAGCAAGAAGCAGCCATTAAAGAGTGCTAGTACCTTGAAGGACAGAGATAGTTTTATTGTTATTTTAAACTACCTCATTATTTTAAGGCAAGCCTTATATGGAGAAGCATGACACAGTCAAGATTAGGTTGCAAGGGACTCAATTCCAAATCTAGCCTAGAAAGTAAGGATTAGAGGTTAAAACTGGCGAACTGGAACTGTACGTATTTCCAAACTGTAGCAAGTGTGTAGTCAGCCATATAACATAAACCAGGACTCCTGGGTTCTCTTAACAATGCTTCGAAATGGCTTACAACTTAATAGTACAGAAAAGAGTAGAGGTCACAACATCTTTTTTTTTTTTTTAACCTGGCCCTAGAAAATAATGTTTTATGGACCCACCAGACAAAAATAAATGACTGTGGGCAAGGCAGGAGCTTAGTGGATTCATCACTGAGACAAGGGACACGAGACTCTTCACACCTAAGGCCAAAACTCCTGGATGAAATACGGTTTAGTGACCAGAAAACAACCTTGGAAGACAGGATTCTTGGCTTACTTTGGTTTCAGGATGGACTAATCTAATAATTAAAGCAGACTAATTAGGAGTCAGAATTTCAGTGTGTTATTTCTAACTGTCACTGAACTACCCACAAAAAGGAAGCTCACAGTGTCTTTCAGTCACATCTCATATACCTTGGAAAACCATGAATCAACCACACTTCCCTTCTAGGAATGAGACCAGAGTCAAATAGCATTTCATCCTCTGATGACAGATGAAAACAACCATGTTCACATTATTGCAGTTATATTATTACTAGATTGCATTGCTGCCTCTCAATTTCTCAAATTATTTTAATGATTTGCTCTGTAAATATTAACCAGCCTGATTTTTGATAGTACTTTCCTAAACATGAAAAAATTAGCTGACAGCTTCTTTCTATCAGTAGATTTCCAAGGTATTTAGTTGCTTTAAGAACTTGCCTTGGGGACGGATTTTGAAAAGTAGAAAAATAAATAATCCTATTATTCTCAGAATAATGAAAAAATCCTTCATTTTATGTTTTCTCTGCCATGGGGCCTGGTATCTCTAAATCTGTTGAGAAAGAAAGACAGAACCTCAAAAAACAAAACAAAACCTGGAAAGCTCTAAATGCTCCACTCATCCGTGTAGAATTCTGCAATAAAAACAATCAGGCTACACCAGGGGACCTCCTGCTTGCCTTGCATGCCACATCCATTTAGTTTCTGGAGCATATTGAATGTTCAAACCTTCACCACCCATAAAGCATCTCATTCTAGTTCCCTGAGATGGGTAAGTCAGAAGGCTATTTACCTTGGTAAATTAAATGCAGATTATGATATGTTTGCAAAATGGCACCACAGCTCTTGTTCTCTCTTTCTTCTCCTATTGCAACTTGAGGCACATGCATATCTCAGGCCAGCAATCAACTTATCACATAGACCTGTGTCATACACAAAGCATGTGAGAGCTGGAGAGAAGGAATTTTCTGCTACAGAATCTTCTGTAAGGGATCAGAAAAGTATCAAGTAGGAGCATCCTTAAAGAGGCCACAAATTTTTCCTCTTTGAGAAAGCCCCTCTACCAGTAGCCACTGAATACTGCATCTATTCTCAAGCTCTCCTTCTGTGTAAAAATAAATAAATAAATAAATAAATAGTCTATTTCAAGCAGACTACTGATTTTCTAAGGGCATCAGAAGTTAGTGGTGCTATATCAAGCCCTACTTTAGAAGGTTACTATTGCAATTAGTAATCTGCATTCTATCAGCTCCCACTAATCCAAAAGTAATAGAAGACAGGTTCAGCACCAAAGAGATCATGAAACAAATATGCAAGAGATAACAAGAAAGGAGGAGAAAGGAAGAAGGAAATTATTTCTGTTGCCATAATATGTGGAACAATTTAGTCAGCTGAATTATTTGTTGTGCTGTGATGGAGGCTAGAATTTCGAGGAAAGACAAGGAGTCTCTTTGAGACTGATGTTGACAAAATGCCTGTGAGCAGGTTTTGTACTCTGTTCCATAGCTGACCCTGTGCTTGTGTGTACTGACAATACTGTTATGTGCACAAGAGAAAAAGGATTACCTTGGGCTTCAGGAAATGCAGGAGGACTTCACTTTCGAGGCCTGCCCCAGATCAATCAGCATGATCCTCTGGAAGAGGATCTGTCCTCTATGTCCTGAATCCTATTCCTCATGCATTCTCAGTTGGATACTATTCTAATACAAGTAAAGTCTCAGTCAGACACTATAAAGCCTTGTTTTGCAAGCCAAAGTAAAGACAACCTACTCTTTTCACTAGCATTTTTATCTACTTTGGTATCCAAGCTAAGCCTTTTCTTTATGACAGGATTGTCATAAACAACTAGAACTGCAAAAATGCACTCATTTTATTCCACACACAACACTGCACAATTATTGTCAAAAGCCCTTTAATTTACTGGCAGAGAAGAGTAAGACTGTGCTCAGTCCCAGCCAAAGTGTCTTTTCAGTATCTGGCTTGCCCACCTACCCTTTGGCACAATTTTTTCTAGAAAGTTTAATGCTTCTTCTGCTTCAAAGGAGGAGAGAAATATTTCAGGCCTTCCTCTTTCAGGAGTAAGGCTAGCATTGTGCAAAGACTGATAAAAATAATTGTTTCAATTTGGCTCACAATTACCAGACTGAGAGAAAGCAGGCACCACTGTATATGGGGTAGATGAGAGCTACATGAAACTTCTGTCATTTTTAAGCTGATTATTTGAATGGCTCATTCTGGTGACATGGCTGTTTGGACATCATGTCTTTATGTGCCTGTTCTTGTACGCTTACTTTCTGTCTTCACCTAGGAGCAGTTTAGAATTAGTAGTAGTCGTTTCACCTCTGTGTTTGCTTCTATTTAGACTAAGAAAAAACCACTTACCTACCTCACAGAGGAGTAGGGAGCTTAAGAATTAATCAAGTGAAGCAAATTCTACTTGCTCCTAACATATTCAAAGAAACTCTGCTCTGAGGAGCTGACACAAGGTCAAGAAGAACTGCAATCCCTGAAAGGAGAATACAGGCAGATCATCTGCCTCACCTTGATAGGAGGGACAAGACAAGGTCACTGTCATGACTACAACTACAGCAAAGGATGGGAGGTGGCAAGGGAAGAGGGAAAGTCTGTGTTCTGGAACACGATGTCTTTGAGAGCTCCCCTTTGGACAGTCTGTCCTAGGTCACTTACGTACTTCATTTCTTATAATCTTTTTTTCTTTTCTCATAAACCATTGGATGAAGGGTGCCAAGCCAGAGGTGATGTTAAAGTATCTCACAAGAGTTAGATGATGGATGTGATCATTACTCGTTATTTTAGTAGGTTCATGCACATGCCAGATGGAGTCTGCAGTCTGAACAGGTGTGGTAGCTTGGCACAGGGATGGGACTGACTAAACTTTGTTTACCTTCAAATTGCTTCCTTATAACTAAGCTGTTAATTGCTGTGTCATTGTCAATGTGGGGAGAACTTTCCCAGAGGGGCAGTTTGTGAGCACCAGCAATGGCACTGTGGGAATTTTAGCCACCAGAATAGGGTATCCTCTACCCAGTCCTCTAAGCTGCCGGGTCTAAGGTCACTGGGGGACCCCATGGCCCTGCACCCAGACCCATGGAACTGTCATGCTGACTTTCTTCTGGACTGCGCTGACCCACTGCAGAACATGAAAGTTGTGCTAGAAACCATTGCGCAGGCCCACCTGGCTCCTCTCCTGGACTGCACCATCTTTTTCACAGATCAGGGCAGTCACGTCACTCGTTAACTTTGAATACATCTCCGACTAAGTGTGCTTTGGTATCTGAGCCTATTTAGTCTCCACACTATCAATTTGGTCTCAAATCACAACAGGAAAGGTAAAAAGGATGAGAGAATGGAGGCACAAAGAGGTCAGAGAAAATGGAACTAAAACTTAGGCCATGGTTATACTTCTCCAAATCACAGCTGACATAAACTGGATCTAGCACAAAACATCTGGGTGCAGCTTCTTGTGAACCAGGTTGGAAACTGGTAAGGGTTAAAATTTACTGGCTGATTTTTTGTTTTGTTTTGTTTTAACACTTATTCCCATAAAGAACATGTAAGTGACCTCCTAGACTTCGGTCCTTACTACTTAGTTTACATCCTTAAACATTAGACTTGACATACCTTCCAACAGTCATAACTTAAAATAATTATTTTAATTCTGAATATTCTCATTAATCACATATGTCTTTTGAAAATACATTATTTTTGCACTTTGTTGCTCTCTTGATTTCAAAGCCATCTCAGAGTCATGAGTTCCAAAGAATGACTTTATGTTACATAACATGAAAAGAATACATTGAAAAGCTTGTTTTAAATGCTTGTCAGCTTCTCAAAATAATCCACTATTCTTCGCGCTTTTAAGTGAAATTTAAGTACTACATAACCCTTTCACTGCCCTCCCTGATGAGCAGAGACTTAAGAACATCGCAAATTACATGCCAGATCATAAGCTGATGTACATTTCACCAGTAAGATCTAGCACGTCGTAATTTTTTAACCAAACTAGATCATGCAAAACCTTTATATAGCTTATCTGCATTCTACATCTTTTCTGTATTATTTTATAAATGAATTATCATAATTAACACATGGTATTTATTAAAAATCACACAGATCAAAAGCAGTTCTCTTCATAGGTAATAAGCCTAAGTGACAGATTAAGACATAGCAAAAACTTGTATTTTATTCATCCTTGACTAGGAATGAATTTGCATGCTGAACTGTAAACAATCAAACTGGTAATTTCAAATATACGTCTGAACTCAGGTCACACAGAATAGTTTCCATTTTTTCAGAAGCCATGGTTGATCTTTTACCTAGAGGTATTTTCTATTCCTTGCCTCCTGAATTTTGTGTACAATATGCAACCCAGCAGTTCCACGCAGATGATAACAGATCATTTGTAGCCTTCCCTGAAGTAACTAATGGATTCGACCCATTCAGCAGAGACAAAACCAAATATAAACTGGATCAAGGGAGCAGAAAAAATGGAGTTGTATAATCAGATTATTTCAGCCCAGGCATAACGGTCTACACCTTTCTTTTAAACCAGACTAACCTTTGCTCACAATGCATCCAAGAAGTGAGCTAAGCAAAAGAATATAGATAGCTTCTTCAAAGAATTTAATGAAAGCAAATAAGATCTTTGATGAAGGATTTTTAAGAAGCCAAAGAGAGTTAGGCATTCCAATTCTATCAAAGTTCAAAGAGAATTACATCTTTACTTCCGCAGCTGCCTCTGAAAAACTAGTTAGTTCTATTGCAAGCAATTCCTTGATAGCTCAGTTTTACTATGCCACACCAAAAAGAATAGAAACCCTTCAGATTTCAAGTTCTGTTGCACACAGTCCACTTACAACAGTTCTTTCTGCATTCAACAGGTGGTTAAGTGAAAATCCCTATATATGCAGTCTTAGAGCTTTGATTTCTCCCAACAGACAGTAGTGTTGTAGGCATAACCTACGCACATGTGCACTTTAAAAAGCTCATTCACATAACAATGCTGTCACTGTAATTTTGCATGTTAAATGCAAATACTTGGTCTTGTGCATTCTGTCCTATGAAGGCATCTAGGTATTTTGCCTGAGGAAGACGTACAGGTAGCACTGTTAGGTAACTCTATAAAAGTTTCTGTCACAAGAAACATGCTCAATCTCCTTTCGCTTTCAGAGCCAAACATAAAATTAAGTTGTTTTTGGTTCCCTCTCCCTCCTCTCAAGACTCTGAAAGGTTTATATTGGGGTTTCTTTAAGAAACTATTGTTTTGCCAAAGGCTACATCACTCCGGCTGGAATTTGAAGCTAAATAGGTGAAAGTATCACATGAAGGGCTCTTATATTTTTGTCTGGGGTCAAAAGAAAGAGCAGAAATACTACAGGAAAACCTCTTCTAAGGTGTTTCAGGCTGGTGTGGTTGACTTGAACAGCTGCTAAACTCAACACCTAGCATGAACTTGATGGAACAAGAATGCCAAGAGCTGTCTTCAGAGCCACACATGCAATCCTGCAACTGGACTTGATAGTTCATACCCTGCCGTACATCAAGAATACATAGTGCTTGAAAAAGCAAAGAAAGCCAGTGATAATGCAGTGCTGTACTATCTATTTTTCAAAAGACTGAGTAGCACAGGAGATCAGGCAGAAGGACTGGATTCTGCAAATACATGCGAGACTGACACCACCGCAGCGCTGGCGTAAGCAGCTTCTCCTCCCAGACCTCCTGGCCACTTGTCCCACCTCTGTGCTGCCCCTTTCATTGTGCTGGCACAGTTGATTGTGCAGCTGCATGGTGAACTCGATCAGGGAACTGATCCAACTCAACAATTTTCTACTTATTTTTTCATAAATAAGTACCATTGTGATCAAATGGGAAACCACAGGCTCATCTAGAACATTTGAAAATGTATAAAAACATTATTTCTAAAAATTATTTTCCTTTCAAATAAAAGCAACTCATTTGCCCTAAGAAAAATCTAATAGCTGACATTAAAAAATACTAACCCAAACAGAGTCTGTGAAACAATTTTTTTCACTGTATCATTTTATACAATAATACTCAGATCACACCCGATTCAATTAAGGGCCAAACAGCAATATTTCAGTTTGGACAAGAATGTCTTGTATCATCCCATAAATCCAAATTATATAATGTCTATTTTAAAGTTTTTTTAAATGTACGTCTCTATAAAGTGTTTTTGCATACATGAATTAAATTAATTATAAATAGGGGGGAAGAGAAGAGATCTTTTTGTTTGTGTCTGCAGTTAAGCCCAAAATCAACTTACCTCTAGCTAACTAGTCTGCACAGTAGTGTTCTAATTGTACTTTTCGGGAATCCATGCTTTTTTCCTAATTAGTTATCAGTGCAAAGCCAATATTCACTTTGTTGTGATACTGGCAGTGTATATAGCTTATAGCTGTATCTTGGAACTTATTAATATGACTCAACCCACCAGTGAAGGCAATAAAGAGAGCCCAATAAAAGCAATTTGTCTGACTACTTATATGAACAGATTAGGCTCTAATGCAGTGCCAATGAATGATTTGCTAACAAATGCTAGCTTCAAATCCATTTTACTTCTGGAAATAGTATGACACTATCTAGGCTATCCCATTCAACTGACATTGATCTTGCCTTTTATTTCAAATCTCTATCCTTTTCCCATACAAAAAGTAAATCATATTAATTTGGTGTTAATTAGTCAGAGGTTGGTAAGTGTAAGCTTTCAACTCTAGCATATGTGGAACCTCAGTGTTTAGAACACAACTTTTAAATTACTTTCAGCAAATCAGCTTTCATTTTTGGAAGGATAACTTGTCAATGGAACTGCAACAAATCTGTGCCCACATTTCATCTACCCTTTATGCAGCCTATACAAAAGGCTAACACTGGAAAGAAACTTTTCCCCTCTCCCACAACGTACTCTAAGTGGGGTCTTCCTCAGCATGTTAGGTCAATATTGCATGTGCTTTTTTACAGTAACTTGTGCCTATGAGCAGGAAAGTCATGAAGGATGCACATGCAATATCGTCTTTCTATATTGTTTTGTAAATAGCTGTTTTTCCTGGAATCATTAAGTCACGACATCATACAATTTTGTAAAACTCTCCATTTTCACCTGAAAAATACACAAATATCTTTTACAGAGAAAATTCTAAAACTGTGAACCAAGAGTCCTCCAAATGCTCAAAACATAAAAGCAAATGGTGGTAATCTCTGATTCAGGACTGCTTCTAAGTCGTGTAGAGCTAAACTATCTTTGTGATTTTATGGAATTAATTTAAAAACATGAATTTTGAATTTGGGGATTAGGGATTAATCATATTTAGTTTTATTCTGTTTTCCCAGACTAACAGAGATGCTGCCCTATATACGTGTCTTGCTCATGTATACATACCAGCTCAGACTGGCTATAACACTTCCATTCCACGTTCACAGTCTCTAGAATAGAGGTCTGCTTCTGCATTTCCCATTCGTTTCACTTAACAGTGCTATATTCATTGCAACTTAAAACATTCATCTAAACACCATATTCTTTTGAGATTACCTCAGTGTTTGTAAAAGATGCAAATCAAAATATTCCCTATAGTAAATTAATGGATAACTTATGCAACAGCCAAGTAGTGTGCTTTTATTAAACAACATCTCTAATCTGAAATGAACATGTTCACTTAAACACACTTGTTAAGAATGTACAATGAAGTTCCCTAGAACATGGCTCTCCTATAAAATCCAAGGGTCATTGCTGCTGGTAAAATTATAATGAATCATTAGATTTATACAATGAACAAATAAACTTTGAAAAAGGAACATGACATACCCAAATGACTTTTCCTTTGGGTAAAAAAGCAATTCAAATATTAAGATGGGTTAGGAATCTAACTGTCATTGATATTCGGTGGCACCTAACAACCTAAAATACTTGGGCTTTTCTGGAGTGTAACCCATTATCATTGAAAAACCTTTCCTAAGGTTTCCTAAATTTGTCTTGGCTGAGGCCAGTGCCACTAGTTTTAGGTATGTTCTACTTGGAACACCTTCTATCCATGATACTTGGATGTAGCTGACATATTTCCTCCTAAGTCATTATCAGCTAAAAAACTCTGTAAATGCATGACATACATATGCCTTCACAGTGCATCTGAGTCCTTCCTTCCTAAAGCTGGCTGTGTCTGGATACAGTTGGAACCAAGCATGGCCCGAGCAGGACAGAGCAGCCTCATTCCACTCAGATGTGACAGACTGCACTGTTTCTGAAATGTGGCAGTGGGACACTCCCCTGAAGAGAACATTTGAGAACCTGAGATTATATATATTAAAATCCCAGCTATTAAAAAATGCAGTACACATTGTTTTTCACATGAAAGACTCTTTTCAACCATGATTAATTCATAAAACAGCTGTGTTCTGCCCATGCATCGTATCTGACCTAATTATGGTAATGTGCGTGGAATAGATTTGATTCAAGTGTCACAAACCACAGCACTCTTAATCACGTACGGTAGTGTGCATAAGCAGATGAACATGTTCTGGCCATGGGCCACCTGGTAGTAATGAAATACCTCTGATCTAACCACACATCACTACTCACTTATGGAGCTTAAATCAAAACATTTGACCCCACCTCAAATTACTCATAAACTTTCAACCAGTGTTTGTTTAATACTTTTGTGTTCACATAAGGATAATGAGAAATAGAATAATAGAAAAACACTACCCCACAGGGTTTGGTAACAGAGATTAAAAAAATTTTTTCACTGAATATCTGTGGCAGTTTTCTAGTCATTGACACCTGTCAACCTCACAAGTTTGATAAACACAAAGTTTATGAGTTAATTCTATGTAAAGTGATATTGTTCCCAAGGGTGGTTTAGATGCACTGGGATTTTTTTCCCCCCTTAACAACTTCAGAAACAATCATTATAACAAAGGACCAAGATAATGGCCTAGTTTTTAAATACTGCCTTTAGTAATGCCAAACAGTATTAACAAACAAATCTAACCCCTCCTCCCACAAAGCAATGGATATTGGGTTGAATATGTAGTTATTAAAAAAAAAAAAGACAGGTCTTGATACAAAATTTAAGCTAAATTTCTTGATTTTACGTAGAATTCTCTTGGAAATTTTTTTTTTCTTTTATGAGGTTTGATTTGTCATAATTATTCCTTGTTCTAATGTTGGAATAACAACTGTAAAATTTCACAAAGTAAAATCTTTGAATAATAAATGCTGAATTGATTTTTGTAAATCAAAATATTCACGTAAAATTACAGAAAAGCCTTTCAAATAAAAAAATATTATTTTAAGTGCAGATTAAAAATGGAAATGGGGGGGATTGTTTCGATTGCCTGGTTAGTGGTATGTTAAATAGAGCATTTTGTTACAGAAAGCTTTGTTTATGACAATTTTTTCCCTGACATTAAACAAATGGCTTTTTTTTGATGTTTTTCTCAGCCCTCTTTTTCAGTTTCACTAAAATTTTCAGATTTTAGCGATGTTCCTAACAACCAGGAAATTACTTATCAAATAAATCACAGCCTCAAGAATAAATTGTGCATTACCCAGCACAGGACAACACAGGGTTTTTTATTGTTGTTTTTTTTTAAATCAGAATCTATGGGGAACATGAAGCCTTTGAGCAAAGTTATTTTTTCCATAATAGACACAACATAGAGGTAGGTTCTCCTTTTCATGGCTGATTCAAAGATTTCCTGGGTTTCTTTTGACTGATGTGAATGGCCTTTGTCTCAGAGCTCCCATGGCTGCCACTTCACTCTCAGGGAAGTACCAGCTCCCTGAGTAATTTTACCTCCTTAAAGATGTGGAATGGCTTGGCTTCGGATTTCCCCTGCTGGCCCCCCTTCCCCGCTGCAGTGTCGCACAGAATGGGCATATTTCTCATGAATGTATTAAAATCGTTGTTCACTTCCAACAACGGTGTCTAGTCTTAATCATGATTAGGCAGAAATAGATCCCAAAGAGAGGGAAAGCATGTGCTTTTTTACAGTAACTTGTGCCTACGAGCAGGAAAGTTATGAAGGATGCACAAAGCAAATGGCTGTTATGTTGGCTGGCACTGAGGTTTCTGTGACAAAAGGTGTTCATTTTCAATCAGCTTATTCAGACGTCTGCATATCCACCATATTTGACTAATCCACCCCCAACTACGGCACAGCTATCCTCAATTTAGAGGAGACAGGAGCCCCACTGATCTAACTTTTGACTGGCTAACATTAGGCCTATGGTTTTGCAAGAGGGTTAGTGGCTGCCATTAATTACCAACCTGATTCAAGTAAATGAAGCTGCTGTCATTCAAAGTAAATGATGGATTGATTAAATACCCTTTCGGTCACGTGAGCATTGAAATACTGGAAGCAACTACCCAAAGCACTGTCAAGATGGCAAATCCTAACCGGAAGTTAGGCTATGTGAAAGGGATTTCCACACGGACTAATAACAGACAGAAGCTAGGATATTGACTCCTAGAAGCTGTTGGTGTTTTGCCTGCCAGGGGCAAAGAGCATAAGTGTGTCCAGGAGGGAATAAGACAAAGTTTCTGGATGCACAGGACTTGCTAAAAATGCAGCCTTTAAAGTGGCAAGCATGGAAACTCTCTTGTTTGTTTACCCCTACTTTATTTAGAAAAGAGTATTACAGAGTTGCACCAAAAAACCTGAATGTCACGTAATCAATTTCCCTAAACCTAAAAGTCCTGAACTTCTCAAGCCAGGAGATTACATGGTCCTGTATCCCATTTGCTCTCTGAGATTGCAGTTCACTGATACAACTTGCCATGTGCCAACCCTTCTGTTGTGCTAGCACTGCTTACGGGCCAAATCACCAACCAGATCAGGAAGCTCATCCAGCTTAAAAAGCACTTCCCCTTCTAAAAAAAATGGATTAGTTGCTTAACCCAGTTTGCAATTATTACAGCAGTTATTGCTACGCATCTGAGAATGGCATGTAGCAGAAGGATGATCTTGCTTAAACCAACACTGCTGGCTTCATTTCTTCCAAACAAAAAGTTAAGCATGGGCTTAGTTGAAGCACATTAAAGTCAAAGTCAAGCATGTGCTTATAGGATATACGGGCACAAAGCCTCAATTGCTTTATACTGAACCACTGAAGAACATCCTGGGAAGCCATGCCCATATTACTGATCAGCAATATAGCTTTCCATTAATAAATGATGCAAAAGCTCCAATTGCTTTAATTTTTTTGAGGGCTACTATCCTACAGAAAAGATTTTTCTTTCCTTCTCCCATATACACACAAACAAAAATATTAGAAAAAAAAAAGAAACACTCTTTGTTCCAATATCAAGACATTTCACATCAAGTTTCATCTCATCGCTAATGTTTCCCACCACATTACACTCCTGAAAATAGGGCTGAGAATGGAATGCCAACACAGGCTTAATTACAATGGCAAACTCCCCCATTTTAACGGGTCCCCTCTTTGCCTTCCCCCCACATTACAATACATACTAACACCTCAATGAGATGGCATTATGCAAAAGAGCTGTCGCTGCAAAGCATTTTATTATGCTTTGCCTGATTATGCTAATTCTAACTCTGTGAAACCACTTCACTCTCTCTCTCTCCCCTCCTCTTCCCCTTGCTTCTCTGTGCTGCTAGCAAAGGGTTTTTATTAAAATAGGGAACATGAAGGCAGTTATGAAACAGAACAAATTAAACAGAACAGTTGCGATCACTTTCCTTTCATAAGGCATTGCATATGTTGCAGTAACAGGGCTACAGTAAAAGTCAGTCTTACTTCACGCACTATCTGCTTTTATTTTTCAACTATTAACATTATCTGTGAAGGAATACGGTGACTGCCTTATTAAAGGTTCAGATTTTCAAGGAGTCCAAAAGCCTAACGATATATGCCACTCTGCCCACCATTTGTTTGCAGTTAGGCCTAGACCCTGACATTGCTGAACTGACTCAAGGGAAGTATATAGGTAAAAAGTGTTATTTCTCCTTATTTAATACCTACAGCAACTTTTATCCTTAGCAAGGAGCAATTTCCTCCCCAGGAAAGGGGCTTCCTTATTTCCTATACCATAATGTCCCCATTCTTCACAAAGAGAAACCAAACATTCTCACTTTTCTCATTTATTTGTGAAGAATATATTTCTCATATTGTCCCCTAAATCTTATGAGCTTTCAAGTCATGACCGCAAAATTAATGATAAGCAACCAGCACCTAAGTAAGTATTCACCTCCATGAGAGACTTTGAAATTAGTAAGTCTGATGTCATTAAAGATTAAGCCTTTATTAATTGCTGAATTCTGTGATCACTGCCTGGCAAGACTGTCATGCTGGGTGCCCAGTGCTCAAATAATCGTGAAGCTAACAAATATATCTCCTAACTTTTAAAAGGCACTATTGTTTAATGCATGCATACAAATCATAAATAAATACGTAAATACAGTATCTTTTACAAAAATAAAATAAGACAGTATTGAAAGCAGTTGACAAGAAAAGATGGATGAGCAGAAAATGCTTTCTTTTATGAATAGTATGTGAATTCATTGTTCAGCACATCTGTTTTCATGCCTATACTGTAACAGCCCAGCTACTTATAGAAATACACATTCTGATCTCAGGAATTTCTGCCAAAGAGATCCTGAACAGCTGAAAGAAGACATAGAGAATGGCAGAAGGCCATAGCATGAGAGCAGATGTGGTCAGAGATAAGAATTAGTATCTGGAAAAGCCCACATTATTTTTTTTTCCTGAGGATTGAGCATCAGGAGTCTGTACACCCCATTACACACTTCCTTCCCAGGTTTAGAAATAAAAACATGGCATTGATCAGAAAAGGACTGATATCTAACTGTACCACTTACTGCTTTGGAGGTGAGAAACTCCTTCACTTTCTACTTATACCGCTCAAATTCTCCCTAAGTGAAGTTTCTATGGCTAATGCTGACACTGCAGCCATACTTCTGTTACCTGGCTAGTTCCCCTACTCAGTTCTGAAAATGCAAGCTTCTTATTTGCAGAGCTGGGGATGGGAGAAGTCTTCCACATTCAAAATATCCAACAGCTAATTTCCAACATCATAAAGAGCACATCATCCGTGCTAGCTGACAGTTCAATGACGCAGCAAAACTTTCACTGGGCTTGAACAAAGTTTTTAGGACCTTCAGAGCCAGCCTGCTCATGATTCTGCAGTAGGAAGAACACTAGAGGTCAGACTTACATACAGCGTTAGCAGTCCCAAACACAGGCAGGCCCCCCCAAACTTCTGTTAGTAAGTTTACTTGTACTTTATTATTAGCCCACTAGATGTCTCTGAGTGCTATCTCAGAGCTGGAAGAAATTTCCTGAATTTCCACATTTCATTTTGGAGGTTAGTAATGAAAATTTGAAATTTCAGCAAACATTCTTGTTTTTCAACTGCTCTAGAAAAAGAATCACCCTCCACAAAACTAGAACTCAAGCTGTGTAAATACCTCTTCATCAGTGGCTTTTGAAGTTTTCTTTAACAATTTCCTTTTCCTTAACTGGATCTCCCATCTCAGGTTTTATCTCCATCATTAAGTAACAAAGACTTAAAATCTCAGTCTATACTGTATGATCAACACTTCCTTCTACTTAGATATATATTGATAATTTCTTTGATACTCCAGTATATCAGCACCATGGGATACCAATTTCACAAATCTTTCTAGGGAGTAAGTCTGAACATTAGATCTTTTTTCTCTGATGACAGAGAAAGTAACTGTACGGCAGAACAGAAACCTGCCTTTTTGCTGTTCAGACGAATTTCTCTGGTGAGGGAGAGGAAGAAATATTTTTGAAAGCAGACTGAAACATTTTAGTAAGTCACTTAATGTTTCAAAAGTATCTGAAGACCCAATGGAAAAAAAAACTTTGCAATCCCAGCAGCCTTAAATATCATAATATAAATTATCTTTGTAACAGCAATGCCTCCTTCAGAGCACTGGTGACAAAAGCAGCAGCCTGTTTAAAAAAACACGTAATGTCGAACCTGAAGGAGATCCTGCAGCAATATCCAAAATTTCCAGTGTTTTGAGGCAGTGTTTGGTATTTCTAATTAACTGTGACAAATCCTCTCTAACAATCTCTTCCTATTTCCAAAGCCTGCCTGAGTCAGAACATATGGAAAACCCACCCGAACTAACTGGAGGATGGTGCTTAACAGTTTTTTTCAAAATGATGGTTGTCATTTTTCCTTTCACTACTATAACAGTAAGATAAGTAGGGGGAAAAAAAATGGTAATGATTACAGCGTTTCCAGTGCCATCCTGAGGCATGAGACAATACATCTGCATGTTCTGGAACGCATCTTGTCCCATTATGTTAGAGACGGTTCCCTTCCCTTCCCTTCCTATTTCTTAAAGGGGCAAGGAATCTTAAGTGTTCTTCAAAGGAATTTACTATCCATATTCTTATGAACAGCTATCCTCCCATTCCTGAAAAAGTAACCGAATATAGGACCAGTCTGAACTTATGCAGGCAAATTTTCAAATACTTTTCGCCTTTTCCTTCATTTGTTTTAATTTCATTCTAGCTTGCCTGCCTGTAAACACTATCCACAGTACTTTTACGGTCTCCATCACCCAAGAGTCTTGCAATATTAATAGCGTTCATTTTGGAACAGTCGGTGTTGACTTTTCTATTTTAAAGATGGAACACTGAGGCACAGGATAGCTATGCAAGGTTCTCCTGGGCACAAAGTATTCAGAGAACTGAATGCAAGTTGATCAGAATTAGGTCTCTTTCTCTGGCTTACATAAAACTGATCTGCTGTTTTCAAAGGTGGCTGGTATAATGAAAGTCTAACTTTGAACCAAACTATCTGCAACATTTAAGCCAGTTACCAAAATGGCACACACAGAAGCCCAAAGTAGAAAAGAAATACAACTACAAGAGACATAATGGAACGATAATCATTCAAAGCTGTTTATATCCACCAAATATATGCTGAAGATTTATTTTTTTAACTAGTAGCTGAAGGAATTAAAACATCTGTGAATATCTACCTAAATCCTAGTTTCTTTCTCACCAGATACCCAAAGATTTTGGCCTCTGCACTTCACTACAAGATAATGCACTGGCTGTAGTCACTTCTGACACAGAACAGCAGCAGTTGAGATAGTATCTTATTTATTTTATTCATTGCCCCTAGACTTTGGCCTCTGTTTTGAAGCTGTGAAAAGATGTTAATCATTATCTTTCCGACAGAACACAAATTTCACACTTTTTTTGCCCTGCATAAAGGACTTCACATCAAGCAAGGGAAGACAAAGAGCATGCCCTCCACTAGTTTAGTTAAAGACACGTTGACTAAACCGTGGACTTTATGGATAGAGCGGTGACAAGACCCTGGAGTTTTGCAGTTGATTCTTGCACCACAAGCAACTGTAGGAGAGATGACAAATTGTGGCCAAGGAACAGGAACAACAGAGAGAGAAAGGGAAAGGCAGGAATCAGGCCTTTACTGCCAAATTTTGTGTATCTCCACATCCTTGTTAAATCTAAATAAATCACTTCAGACCAAGTTTTGAACTGTGTTCAGTTTTTTGGCGAGAATTAAAGAAAAATCTGAGTCCAAAGTTTACAACTCAGGTCAATCTTAATTATATTTAAAAGGCAACTAGTACATAAATAATGAAGGGACTGTGATGAAGGAAGACTTGCATCTCGCAGGCTACTATCTGACTACAACTGCTGCCTAGGAGCAGAATGTTACATTCTCTTAAGGACCAATTCCCAGCTCACTCAAGTCCTGCATCCACCGTTCCCCCAATTTTTGCTGTTCTTGTCAGTTTTGCTTGTAAGCAACTTCTGGGCATGGGTTATTTTTATGTTGTATGATTCAATCTCAGGTGGAGCCCTGAAATGCTAATTAATACAAGCAATAATTCCATACACACACCAATAAATGAGAACAAGCTGAGGTTTCTGTAAAACAATTTTTTTTTGTGATACATATTATTCTACTGAAGATAGAAGCTTTTGTCCTGTTTTGTACTCTGACTTTGTAAATGTTCGTCCATTTATTGGTATTTTTCTGCTAACGGAATGACAGAACAAGAAAGAATGTGCATGAAGTTAATAGACTATGAGGTATAAGAGAGACATTTAGGTGCAAAAATGATAGTCTAACCAATATCCACAGTCAGCAACGAAGGATTATGTTCATAACATGTTTTAGTTGAAAAACTTGTTCACTAGCTCCTCTAGCTTGTGAAATGCAACTTTTTTATCATTTTAATAGCATAAAAGTTTGTTCATTCATCTACCTGGGACACTACATGCAAATGATGTCTTGTATTCAGCAAAGATGAGTTGCTATAACACTGCAGTGCCTGTTTAAGGGCAGCTACTAGGGATATAGAAGTTTTTCACCATTTTGTCAAAGTAGGCAATTATAGCTAAAAACATTCAACATATATTGGTTCCAGCTTCAAAATGAGCAAGCTCTATCTCTAAAGCAGGGACAGGCAGATAATTCATTCTTTTTCACATGAATTCCTTTCATTGAAATCCCTACTGGACTATCACTATTCCTCTACTCACTTGGAATGGAAAACTAGCTCCATTAAAATCCACATCAAAACTTCCTGGACACATGATTTCACTTTAGTCTTTGGCTTCAGCATACCCAGGAAACACACAGGGATAATACTTTGAAAGGAAAGAAGCTTTTCTTTGGTATCCTGGCATAAGAGTAGGTAGAAAATCTGATGAGGGAGATAAACAAGCATTGCAGAAAAGCAATAGGTGCACCAGAGAGCAAAATCAGAGCAACATCATAATGAAAGAGGGTAAGGTAAGCAAGGTACTCATTAGAACAAACTCCTTGTCAGCTTAACCTGTATATGGCTCTATTTTTTCTCTAATGAAGCTAGTGTTATTGCAATTATCAGTCTAGTGAAATCATCTCCCTCATGTTAGCAAACATAAAAGCAAAAATAAATGAAGGAAGGAGTAGCCAAACATAAATGCATGCGTACATACACATACACAAAAATGATAAGGTAACGAAACAATTCAACAGACTCCTGAAATAATGTACCAGATCTAGAACAGAAGCAAAATAAGATGGGAACATACAAGGAAAATATCTGTTCCATTATATCCAAAAAATAATTATCCAGAGTCAAGACCCTCAGAAACAGTTTGAGCAACAAAAGCATGATCCTGCCCCAGTATCTCCACAAGCAAAATAAATACAACTTGTAGTTTGTTCCAATTCTTAATAAACTCCATCTATCTTTGATCAAGACAGAGTGGATTCTAACAATAACTGGCTCTCAGAAAAAAACCAAAAAAATTGCTCTTACCAGCAGCTCCCTCCTGTTTACATCAAGAGGGTTCAAAGCTTGAGTTCCTCTACTGATTACAACTGTGGGAGAGAGGTACTCTCTCAGGTAAGCCTCAAGCCATTCAAGACTTGAGAGGTTAAAATCAACACTTTGAATTTAACTGGAAATAAGGCAGCCATTTCTGACCACAGATTACCAATGCTGTAGGGCTCCATTACATCATGCCACATAAGTGGCAGTAGTATATGCTATCCTCACGGGGTGAAATATTAGTGAATAGAACCACACAGAGAAGAACAGGGCTAATACAAAGAGAGAATGAGTATAGCACCAGCTAGGGTGTCATAAAATTTCCAGGTTCTTGATTAGTGTGAACAGCCATGGCTCCATTAACATAAACTCAGCTATGTCAGCCTACACTATCTACGGAAATTATTCTAATCCTTTATTAGGAATACTTATTTTGATCATATATCAATATCCTTTAATGATATTTACAGAAAAGAAGAACTTAAAATAAAATACAGGTTCCAGGTTCAGAAACTCAAGAAAAATCAAGCTCATCAGATGCAAGTGTTACTACAGTTTTAAATAGGATAAAACCCCTGCTTTGCCTGTCTCTCCCGCTCAGTGTATTCAGCTTATATCAGATAAAGTTTCAAACTGCACCCCTTGAAGCACCATTTAAAATTAAAATCTACTGTAATTAGGGTTGATTGTAAAATAGAATTTCTGCTGTGTACAGAATTCCAATTATTTTACTTTTGTTAGTGATCCATATCAAAGTAAGAAAACATTTGATGCAACTAGAAATTCATCAAAAATCTATTGAAAAATGCCAGAAGTGTTTCAGTTCAAGTCAGTCCCTTATGGAGTCTGTACTTCAGAAAGCCCTGCATCTCCATTTTTTCTGATGGTCCTGTTCTCGGCTAGACTTTATCATCACCACGCACTGTGGTCACCCTACCAACCCCTAGGAATCCCAGGCATCTCTGACAAATTACACAGTGGTCAGGCAGCAGGTCTCAAGAACTTTGCTGTTATAAATGCAGAAATTAACACTGGTTCATTTTGAAATGAAACATGTTATTTCTGCTTCAGAACCTCCAAACTTTTATTTCCCTTGGAGGAAAAAAATGTATCTTTTTCTTTGATAAGTGTTTAATCTGAGCTTTTCTCACCAGTCCTTGTTCCTGCTCATTCCCTATTCTATAATAAACGAGTGGCTCAGTAAAAAAAGAATATGCACACTCTTCTTTTCAGTCTTCAGCTACCCCATATTCCCCTGCAGTATGTTTTACATTGCTAGTCAATTGTGCTACGATGAGACCACAGCACAGATATTAGCAGGAATTTGAGGGCCATTGAACACTGTGCTTATTCTGAATGTATCCCAATTATACAAAGACCTGGTCTAAATAACTTCGTGCTCATGCACTGTGAGGTTTCAGTGCTTAATAACCCTAAAAATTTCTCATTTCTGTGTGGCAGGGCAGATTAGTGCTCCCACACTGGGCTGCAATACATGGTGCTCTTCCAAGGCAGATTCTTCTCACACCATTTTCTTGGATTTGTTTTTCCTTTTCTACTTGTCATTGTATGTTTTTATGCAACTGCATTTCATTATTCAAACCTCTTCAAGAGGGGAAGGTGACAAAACAGCTTTAAAAAATGCTTTTTATGGGATGGAAGGAGAATATGTAGAAACTGACCTTTCATCTGGAATTGAGACCCCTCTCCTCAACTCTCGCACCAGTTGCATAGCATAAAAGACTCATAGTGAAGAGAAAACCCACAACAATATTTAGGGAAAAAAACTTATAGACTAACTGGAGGAAGTAAGACCAGACCCAGTATAGACATTAGACTTCTCCCTAGCTAGAATTATTTTTTAATGTAAAAATAAGGCATTACATTAAAAAAAACCCACTGACTCAATTTTAAACTATCACAAAATCAGACTACAAAAGCCAATAAAATCTTGCAGTCTTGAAGCTTGAATTCCGAGTTCTTGGCATCTATCATACAGAATGGGTTTTCTACTTGTTTTGTGTGTGTGTGTGTGTGTGTGTATGTGTGTTTAGCATGGAAGGTGTTAACCTCTTCTGAAAACCTGTTCCTAAGAAATCTTCTAATCATAATCTGTAATAAGCTAAAGAGCAGAAATAGAACCTTATTTTCATAACTCCACGTTAACACTCAACCTCCCATAAATGACATTTCGGTGCCAAAAACAGAGCTATGACTTTATTTCTTATGACACTGACTCTATTAGCATGAAACGGGTGTTATATATTTTTGCTGAGTTCCATCCCTTAATTAATATGACCTTTCAATAGTGCTGTTCAGTTTCATTTCCAGTTGGACACACCACTTCCATGAACTTTTTATCAACTGAAGTCTTTAAGATAGTTAAAAAAATCAAAACAAATCAAATGAAAATTTAAATGCTGAAAGAAGAGACTTGATTAAACACACCCTTCAAAGCACAGAGGAAGAAGAATGTTTAAGATATGCTTTGCTTTGCCTTACATAGTAGCATTTTATTGAACATTTCTTCAGCCTACTTAATGAAATCTATTTGTTGATTCACGCAAGATATTTTAGAGATCTCATTAACCTAGTATTCGAGCAGGAAAGAATAGAAAAAATGCATAAATATCATTAAATTTGCCCCCTTTCTCCACAAATTCAGTGTTACCACAAATTCTCATCAAATGCCCAAATTTTTCACTAGCCCTGGTTAGTACACAATAGATGCATATATTAATTTTACTGAATTTCCATGAGTACAAAAGGATATAAGAATGATTGTTCAATGAAGACTGAAAACCATCATTTCTTTGAAGTAATGCTGCCATAACAAGCCCTTTGTAATGTTCCCATATCCATTTTGGGGCTACTTGTATTAGTAGAAAAATAAAGTGTGCATGTGTGTACGTGTGGGCATGGGCACATATGCTTTGTTGTTGTTGTTGTTACTAAATAGAAGGCCCTTGGATTTGCCAGCTAGAAGAACCAGTAAGGAGTACAGAGCTAAGATAAAGCAAATCGTGACCTAGAGTGCCCATGCCAAAGCCAGGAACAGGTCTCAGATCTTCTTGAGTATTCTATTCCCTGCGCAATTTGGCAACAGGATATAAACTGTGCTTAATCCTAAAAATATTTATCAGTTGACCAATCAGCTGTTAGTATTTGGTTGTCAAGGAAACAGGCATTTATGAAAGTCTCTTTTAGATACACCATGCCAAAGCAACTGTAACTGAAATCCAGGCGAGCAGCCAACCATTTCCTCATCTGCCTCAGTTACAATTTGGGGGAACGCAGTGACCTAACCACCTTTCCTTACTACCCAGTGTTGTACCTACCCAGGTCCCTTTCAGGGTTTCAAGGACTCTCTCTGTATGTAGTCCACACCCCTTACAACGAATCACAGTCCTTTCAGCCAGGGCTTCTAGCACACCAGCTCTTGCTCCCTGTATCAGTTGATGCCTATGCCGAAGCCCTCAATCACGGGAGCTGTCTGGCCACTAAGCAGCAAGCTCTCCACCCACAGCCTCAGAGAAATGCTTGCTAGCCAACAGATGCCCTGGCTTCTCATTATGCGATTCCAGGGGTTGTTCCTTTAACCTGGGAAAGGAAACTGGCTCGACACAGAGACTTCCGACCCATAGCCACTTAACAGTGGTTTTCTTCTTGACAAGATTCATGCTCCTTAGAGCTATTTTAAAGATTAATTTAATGCCTTTTTCTTTGAAGTTCTTTGAAGATCAGAAAGCTAACTACACCTGCATGGAGTGATTATGAATCCTGCAATCAGATCAGACATACTTATTTCTGAGGAATCTATGCTCTTCCTTTTATTTTCTCAATAAAATCTTTTTATATTTAGTTTTAATGGAACACCATTAAAATCAGTCAGTGTCAAACTCCTAAGAACAATTCTGAAGAGTATGTTCCAGGAAGATATTTATAAATTCGTTGCATTTGACAAGAAAGCAGCATTTTCTGATACTCATTGCAAAGCATGCAAAAACAGCTAGTTGCTGTGGTTACCCTAATGATCCTGTGCCCACCATAATAATCTCTGGAGCTTTCACAGACTAACATACTGCATTTGGACCATATTTGTACTTTCCCTTTCTTTAAAAGAAAAGGAATGACAAGAACCAGAAACACAAGAAGAATTCTTTGCAGATGTGTTATCCTTAGCATTCTGCTCCATCTGCATTCAACACACATATTAAAGTGGTGCTTTTTATTGTACAGCTTTGAACAGGAGTCACCAAAATCAGAGCAGCTGTTACTAAAAAGTGTGCATATCATAGGAAGGACAGGAGATCCTATAGAAATTGCATAAATATTCAATAAAGCGAAAACCTTGCTTGACACACAAGGACTACCATGGTATTTAAGAACCGCAGTCTATCAGCTCCTTCACAGAAGGGCAGATGCTCCAGCACAGGCTACAAGAAACTCTATGGCAAGAAGATGAACAGTAACTTACCTAATAACAGTGTTACCCTATCCCTCATTACTTGAGACTGGCTTAAAGGTGAAGAATGAGATTTTGTATCTATGCATATTTTTAAGCATTACTTTTAACACTTCTAGTTATTCTTGTTAGCTTTGTAAATATTCAGTCCTCGTTAAAGCCAAGCTTATCTCAACATATGGACATCTTATGATAAGGAGTTTCACAGATTTACTCCTCTCTGTGAAAAAAGTATTTTTGATTATTTCTTCAATTTTCTATCTTTCAGTCTCACTATCTTCTAATTTTTATGTAATGAGACAGAAGAGAAGCTCCAAATAACTGTTCTCCAAAGTAGTCATTATTTAGAATACTTTAATCATGCCTCAACTTAGTCATCTCTTTCCTAAGATTAAACACTTCCAATCTCACTCTTGCTCTCAAAAATGCTGAGTAAGCAACAAAAATTAAATAGCAAATATAAATACAGTAGACACTTGCAAAAGAAGAACTGACAGATTGTAGTTCACTCCTGCTACGTGTGCGTCTATCACTGCATACTGCTAAATGGTAAGGCTTCTCAAGGAATCACTTCAGAAACTGGGTAGCAGGACTGCTTTGGGTCATCCAGGCACTCTGCAACATGGGCAATCTGCAAACAGCTTGTAAACCAGAGGCGAGCCAACTCAACACATAATAGCAACTTAGGGCCTGGAAAACATAGGGTCCTTATCTGCATAGTTCCCTCTGTTCAAATAGCAACGCACCTTCAATGTGAGCACTGCCATCTTCAAGCCTCATAATACCCCCATGTCAAGACAGTAAATATTAGCCTATTTTAGAGATAAGAAAACTGATGTTTGGGAGACTTATGCAGCCACGTTGACATTGTGATAAATTGTTATGACCTAAGAGAAAAGGCATTGTCTAAGGGAACGGGTTTCAACAGACATGCATTTAATTTCAATACAATCACATAGAATGGATTCACTTGCCACAGTGGAGGATCACGGACCAGTCATGTATCCTTTCCTTATGCCTCCATTTCCCTTCTCACCAGTTTGTTTTGTCTATTCATTGGCATTCATATTCATATCAATGACTATAAATGTGTAGCACCTAGCACAATGAGGTTTTACACTCAATTGTGCCTGAAGGTACTACAAAAAGTTACAGCAACAAAACACCACCAAATGATTAAAGGAATAGCTTGTAATGAATATAAAGGATACCATGCATTACCATCATGGCAAAAATGAGATCAAATACATCCACAAGAACTGGGACTACAAATAAATTCACGAACAGTACGGAAAAAAAATAGCTAAATTTGCTGGATAATTTATTCACAATGAATAATTCTTCGAGCTCTAATAGTAATACATAATTACATACCATGACGGAGTATTATGTATTAGTTGGGGGTACTAATTAGTTAATGTTTGTACAGCTTGTTAAAGATGTAATGTGCTTAAGTATTATTATTAACCAAGTTGAGCATTCAGTTTTAAATTATTTTCACCATAACTCAGAGCAGTATCACCTACACTCTTTCAAAGAGCTGTGATCAGATGAACATGGTACTGCTGATCCTTTGCCATGAAGTAAAATTCACAGTACAAATTAGGTACTAGCAGGAAGTATTAACAGCTCCCTTGTTGTTGAGCAGATTAGAAATGAGATGATTTATTGCCATTCTAAAGGATGCTTCTTTGATACAGAGGTGTTACTTCATCTGACACACACCAGATCTCACCAGCTAAGCTAATCATATAAGATCAGATGGAGTCTTGATTTGCCAGGATGCTGAGCAAAGAGAAGCTTCCATGAACTTCAGAGTGATATTGTAGATGCTCAGTATCTCTGATAACCAGTCTACTAAAGTAATGAGGCCATAAAGGTGCTTTATATTGATATTACTTGGATTAGAAAAGTCAAAAGCCACTGCACAATACATCTGTATGTGCTCAAGCCCAAACAACTTACTGCTCAATTACTACAAAAAGGAAAAAAAGGAAACGATTTGATATCAGAAGATTTAACATCTGCTTCTGAGACTCAGAAAGAAAGAACTCCGAGGAAGTGCAGCATTACCACTAGGAAAGGCTTTTAATTTAATAAAATCTCCACCATACACAAGACAAATGTAACTTATCCATAAATATCACTGGCTAATATGCTGCCTTTTTTGTGTGTGTGTGTGTGTGTGTGTGTGTGTGTGTGTGTGTGTGTTAGACAAGAAGTAAAGCTAGTGGAAATTTTTAATGTCAGAGTAGCACACTCACTTGGAAGAGAGTATATTGATATTTATAGCTGTCACACTCAGACAAAAGGACACTAGTGCAAGCAAACATGCCAGCATTTTTATGCTAAAAGAAAGAGGGATATATTTTTCATGAGAAGTTTCACTGAAAATCCTCTAGCTTTCTTTCAAAACTTTCAGCATTTGCATTTTTTAATAGTTCTAGGCCCTAGGTAAATGACCCATGAAAGAGAATATAGGGCACATCCATTTTATGCAAGATCCACAGAAAACGTGTGTCAGTTATCATCTACAAAGGCCAAGCACTTAGGCTTTTGCCTCTTAAAATTTGCCAGCACTATCCCTCACTAAAAACCTATGGGACTGAAGGGCCTGGATCCCACAGGTGCCTTTGAAATTCTACATGTGAGTAACTATTTATTGCTCAAGGAAGCAGATAATAAAGACAATAGTTTTAACAAACAAGTGTAACAATCTACTGCAGTTTAATAAAGGATTTTGGCCTCCATTTAGGAAGTCAGAGAGGAGATTCATTATAAACCTTGCAATCACATTCAGTTCCTGACAGTCTATTTGTGTACATACATTACTCTTGACAGATGCTAAAATGAATATCTCCTAAATCAAGTGCAGAGTGAAAATGAAAATCAAATATTTTATGTTTAGATGAGTCATTGTTATTAATCTCCTGCATCTGGATTCTTCTGGGAATGAAACTCCACAATCTTATCCCAGGGTATTTTTTTAATTATATGTGAAACTAACTTAACTGAGTGGAGGTTTGAGCTATTTCACATCTCCCTTTGTGAGTCCAAGTTTAGTTACCAACGTGCAAACATGTGCAAGCTCGGTCCAACTGACAGCTAATGGATGCATTAGCACCTTTAGTGTGGCATGTTTCAATTTAAACTGTGCAAACAATGAGTAATGGCTAGGGAGCTCTAGCTTGAAGAAAGAGATGAGCTGGAATGTTTTCAAGGCCAAATTAAGAATTTAGAAAATTGTGCTTGCATTTGTTTGCAGCAAATGCATTCATTTTCTCATAGATTTCTCATTAATATGTTACAGCTATTGATGCAGCCTCTATTAATTTAAGAGCATCACAGACATTATATGCTTAACTCTGGCATAGCACCTTAGCTGGGTTTAAATTTATTGACAAGCAGAAGACAGCATTTAACAATTCAATTTCAATCACATTCTCACCAGGATATCATTATCAGCAAACTCTTCCACCTACATCTCAACAGGCTCTTCCGTATCTAACTTAGTTTCTTCCCCACCCCCAGCCCTTCAATCTGATGCCCTTAGAGGCTAGTTAGTTGTTTTGACTCCTTCAAAATGGAAGGAGTTCCACGGGCCTTCAAATAAGACTTCACGGAGCGAGCATGCTATCACCTCTCCCTCCCCCACTCCCACGCTGGCTTGGCATGTTAGTGGAGTTTTGCTGTGGTTCAACTGCAATAAGAATGTCAGAGATTCTGGACATGGAAACAAGTTGTTTTTCTAGTGTTATTCTTGATTATTGCCTTGATGTTCTGCAGGTAGGGTGCCACTTGGACACATTCACTTTTATTGGGTTATCTGGTACACTAACATACTCTGTATGTGTTCTGTTGGTATCACATGCTTGCTGTTCAGACAACTAAGGACATGTCTACACTGTGCAGCATAGCACCATGTTCAAGACCCCTAAACAAGCTTATCTAACCAGCACAGATCCCAGATCAGCTCCAGGAAGCAATGCCACATTAGCATGGTATTGTTGCCAGGCTAACTCTCCCTGCCTCTCAGCAACACTAACTGACCCAGTTTGAGAGCCATGACAGTATTACTATACTGTTTCCTGTTCTGAAGGCAGCTCGCTCAGTTGTAGTCGCAAAGAAGGTATGCAAAATATGAATCTATCATAGGATGTGTGCAAGATATCTGTGTATGCCAAAAGCCTGGATCAATAGCTCTGTGCTCAAATACCCCTACTCATTTTAGATATGAGGTCATAAGATAGCAACTTAAGAGTCAAAATTACTCATTTATCTTGAACAATTCTTTTACCTTAGTTTGGCTCCATTCATGAGCAGACAACACTTCTGAAAAAGAAGCAAGATAAAATGTCTAGCGGAATGCCTGCATATAACTTCATATATAATTGGCTGCATTGGCATTATAATCTATTGCGAGTAGTATTTCCCTCAAAACTCCTTCTTCTCTACACCTATATAACAAGATTAAGATCAGTCATCTCTATCAGTCACCCTTTAGAACACAAAAAGAATTAGGAGTTTAATCACTTACATTTTTAGGAGTAAAATCACTACAGAATCTCTTACACAAACATACAGATTTTATTGTGGCAAGAAGTCAGATTAGATGGTACCCACTGAGGGCCACAGTTGTTTGCTTCCTAAATTAAATATGAAAAAGCAGAGCATCCGTAAGTACGTTTCTTAGATAGGACTTGTGAAAATATCCCTGGACACTTAAGTCACAAGCACCCATCTTCAAATACAATCAGGAAAGTATCATTCAGACATTAACAGTGAAAAAGTTGAAAATTCTAAAGCAAGAGGTAGACACTGCAAAAAAAAAGATGAGTAAGAAGACAAAAGACGGAGCACAGCTGGGAGCATCTCTGCTCTACTAAAAACGGTGTGGAATGGCTGCATGATAATACTGCTAGCTCTATATTAAGCAATTCCTCCTTGCTAAAATGAAAGACTGTACCTCATGACACACAACCAAATGATGTTTCTGATCTTTATTTCGCATTTTTATTGGTAAAATTTGTAAAAATGTAGAAATATATTGATATATAATCAATTCTACTCATAATTATTCATGTGCTGAAAAGTCTAAATACGTTCCAATTGGAATCCATGAAAAAATGCCATTGCTGTTTTATAATCAAGTACTACTTCTCTCTCAAATCCAGTAGCAAGAAAGAATACAAGATTGGTACTTCAAGATGAGAGGACAGTTTCTAAAATACAAATGTTGGGAGAATACAGTGCACATAAATATCTGTGAGATGAGGATAGTCATATCATAAAAGTAGGAACAAGGTCCAATCACAGAAGTCCAAAGAACTGATTCATTTAAGAAGGTATGGTCGCAGCTCTGTAATTTCAAAGGAATTCCACATAGCTCAAACAAGGCAATTTTGCTATCTGGCTATTCTTGTAGAATCGGTACCTTTTTTCATTCTCTGATTGCAAATGGTCTCATCAACAAATCGCAGTCTTGTGGAATTTATTTCCTATTCTAATTTTCCTTCCAGAAAGTATTGTAATTCTTTATCTCTCACTCCTATGAGAGTAATTCATTTGAAAACACAGATGCTTTATAATCACTGAAGGAATATACCAAGTTTGAGATTTCTCTGTAGCACTTTTTTGCAGCAGTTTCAACCATCAATTTGGTTAAAATTAAGCTCCAGGTCATGTAAATAATTGGTTAAAAATATATATGCAGATCATATAACAGAATGCAGTGCATACTGATATTCTCTTGATGACAAAACTGACGTAAATGCCTTAAAGACTGTGCAGGAGCCAGGCCTAATTCTAGCATGTAAGGTACAGTAAGGGCAATAAAACAAACACACGATTATCTCTAAATGTATTGCGTTTCTGTCTCCAATAAATTTTTCATTAAAGGTTGAATAGCGCAGGCTATATAAAAGTAACTAATTTTTTTTCAATCCTTGGTTAAAAGTTGATGCCCTCTAGCCAAGAATCAAGTGCAGCATGTCACTTCTGATAGTATCTATTAGTATCATGAATACTTTTGTGGTTTCCTAGTAGCACTTGTTCACACTTGGCTAAATCAATAAGCAATTTCCCCATACGTATGTAATATACAGTAGCTCTGACAGGAACCAGATGGCTTATTCTGTCTGCAATTGAGTTTAGTATTTTACAAAAATAATAAGAATAAACAGGATGACTTTTATATATAAACGAAAAATACCCTTTGCTTAATTCCTCTTATGCTACCTATTACAGCACGAACAAAGCCAATAGCAACACAGGCATAACAAGGTAGTGGAGACTTAGAGACTTCTCAGACACCGTAATGCTATACACTGCAAATAGACAGAAAGGCAGAAGATCAACAGAGGTAGAACATCTGCTGTAAAAGCAAAATCTCCTAAACAGAGTGTTCAAGTGGCTAGAGACTAAGGCCTTGATGTTGCCAGTAGGGGGAACACGGGATATTTTATTGTAATATGTGAATACAAGGTTTAATTCTGAATTTTCTCAGAGTGTAAAATTCCTCTAAGGGCTAGCACAAGATCACCCACAGCTGAAGTCACCAGCGCTCTGTCCGTATTTCAGATGTTTCTCTTGCTTAAAAGGCAACACATTTCAGCTCAGTTTTCTGCCAGCTGAAGCTGACTCAGTACGTAATGGGGAAAAATACACGTATTTAGTCATATACAAAGTGAAACAAAACCAGCATGCAACTCCAGGCACCATTTGCTTTCTCCTCTATTTTTACATACTCAAATAAACTCACTACTTGTAGGAGCAGAGGACTGGAGATGAATTCATGGAGTCTAGACCTCTGATTCCACAGAGTTCCAACCACTCCAAAAATATCCAAATCCCAACTAGATAATCACTGCATTACCCAAATCAGCTAAATTGGAGAGAGGAAAAAAGGAGGAAGAGAATAATGATACTATGAACCCCATCATGCCCTTGTCTTTTCCTACTCTTCCTAGTTCAGCACTGCCCAATTCAGTGCATATTCTAGGTCTCATGAAAAAGTAACAGCAAACCCCTGTGCTTCACTTCTCCTCCTCCTCCAGCTGACCTCAGGGCCCCTCACCTTTGTATTCAAACTTCAGAGCTTTTTGCTCTGACTGCATATAGAAAGTCATCTGGTTTATCCCAGAAAACAACACTGACTATACCCAGGCAAATTGGTAAATCAAGTTCGCTACCTAATGATCATATAGCACATCCAAAGATCAGAAAATACTATGCAAGCTTAAGTCCAATGTGTGCCTTGAAGCTCTAATATTTAAATCAAATGTTAAGGCATTCTGGAAACCAGATTCAAATCCTAGGATGGCCTTCCTACTAGATATGCATTGTAAATCCTAAACACTCAAAGGAATGTTCATGTTAATTATTTAAAATTAACATAAACACCGGTGGGTTTTTTAGGTAGACTTTAACTCTTTTTATTAAGCACTAAGGAAAATTAGATTTGTTCAGTTAAAATATATTGGCCATTATTCACAAGAAAGACCAAAGTCCATCATACATTTAAAAAAAAAGAAAAACCAGTGCAGGCCCATAAAAGTCATGGAAGGTCAGAAAAAGAGGGGAATATTGATAAGGAAATCTTTTGAAGTGTCTCTTTCTCCTTTCCTTTAAACAGCTTTGATAGCTCCCTTGCTCAAGAGCTTGTGAAGTAGTTTGGTTTCCCTTGTTCCTTTTTCTAATCATGTTCAGACAATCCCAGAATATGATATGGTTAAGTGATTCCCATTACTTAGCTATGTGCTTCTAGAT
This sequence comes from Apteryx mantelli, assembly GCF_036417845.1. Lineage (NCBI taxonomy): Eukaryota > Metazoa > Chordata > Aves > Apterygiformes > Apterygidae > Apteryx > Apteryx mantelli. The sequence continues at coordinate 2,919,514 of NC_090006.1, read as the reverse complement.
AGCATCACATGAAACCACAGTGAGCACTGCAGAGGCAAACGATTGGCAATGACATTTTTACACAGTTACGTTATGCCTGCTCTTCTAAGTGGCAGCAAAAGGTAGAGAAGAGTAATATGAAAAGGTCAAATTCATTATTATTTTTATTACAATAGCCTTCAGAGGCCCCAGCGGAGACCTGGGCTCACAGAACTAGGAACAGAAAGCTTTGCACAGCCCCTGCCCCAAAACGTCTACTACCCAAACTGACAAAAGGGAATACTGACCTCCAGGGAAGGAAGCACTTCTTTAGTGCCTGTCAGCCATTAACAGAAGATGTGAAAACTGAAGCCAAATCACATGGTTCCCAAGATGGTGCTCTCGAAAGGAACAATGCTGCTTCACAAATTTATGCTATTCCTCTTCAAGTACAAGTGGAAAAATTAACAACTGTTGCTACTGGAGATAATCCATAAGGCTCATATTTTCCTTAGGTTTGAACGAAGGGGTGAGGCCTCAGTGAGGGAAGCACAGACTTTGAAGCATAATTTTCTCTCAACTTTCCTGACGATGTAAGCAATATTTTAAGAGAAAACAGGTATCATCTGTTTGTATACGCTGAGATAAGTATCAACAGCTTGGGACAGGCTGTATTATCTTGTTTATTCATTTGTGTGTAATTTAGCAGAGATTGAAATAAACTGCATATGCGGTTGGGATGTGCATTACTAAAGCAGATGGATTCTTTGTGTGTGAGAATTCAGTGTTCCAGATTGCCAGCCCTAGAGACAGGAGCCCTCGCTGCAGCCACCAGACAGGTACAACAGCTGGGCTGTCCCCTCCACAGAGCATTTCTATCCAGAGGCGGAAGGAATAATTGAGGCTCTAATTCCTGGTGTGTCTGTCAAAGCTGCTCTTCTGTAGTGTACTATTTCCACAAATATTATTTCTTTTTGTTATTGTGATTCTGTGGATTAGGAAGCCAGTGTGCTGGGTGCAACACAAACACAGAAAAATGTTTTCACTCATCCTTTGAGAAACAATCTGGGAATAACAAGTACTTTCCACATAGGCCATAACACTACAGAGCACTGAATCTTTTCATCTGTGATTAATATAGCTGGATTTAAACTGAAAAATTGGAGGTAAGATCTGATACAGACTGCCTGGTGGCAGTGTCTCCTGCCTTTCAGGATTACATTCACATGGACGTATTCAGAACGTATTCCTTCTTGCTCTACTTTTCAGTATGTTTACCTCGTCCAGCGTACTGCACTGCCATGCTACCCAAGTAGCTGGGTCACCAGCAGCAGTACAGGCACTCCAGCTGAGCTAAACAGACCTGTTGAAAAGTGGTTTTATCAATCCATATCACATCCTACGCATTAAACTGCATGGACACACACAGTTGCACCTGCAAGCCAAATCTCAGATGCAAAGTGGATTTCCCTGACACACGGACCAATTATGAAAGGTGCTGTATATTTTCCACCAGGCTCTGAGTTCCCTCAAAGTCTACGGTTTTTAACAGGATACTGTGACAACTCAACAAATTGCAGGAGGTCACCCACAACTAAAACTGAGCAGCTGAACGTTCCACTCTGCCTGATACTTCGTTCCTCTTAAGCTATTTTTCTGTTCTGTGACGAGTGTTTAATGAGTTGATCATACAACACCCATCACCACACGCACAGACAGGCCAAAATGGGTCAGCACACACTAGTACTCCTTACCAGCATTATAAAGATGTTTTTAAGGTCTTCCTGTAATTTTGTAATGGGGGGATGGCACACCTCATTTTCACTTCCAGGCCTCATGTCCTAAGTACATTTTGAGTCCCATGTCTGCTACTGCACAGACAGCAATACACATAAAATTTTAAAAACACAATTTTAAGATGAGCCTGTTCTAAGGCAGTTTACATCAAGGGGGAAGTACTTCTCTTCTGAGAACTCATTCCTCAGCTCTTTGGAGCATGTGGATAATCTCCTAATTGGCATGTTTCACTTGTCACCATGGTGTGCTCATTAAGAGGATTCTCCTGCACCCCTTGCTGAATAGGTACTTGAAGGAATGGCTGGGCAGGCAGCGCAAGGAGACACCTGGCTTTACTTCAAAGGCAATGGTCAGTGAAGCCCTAGGCACACTTGTGTGTGTTAATTAAGGGGAACGAGGGGTGGTCTGAAGCCTTCGGTCATCCCTGCGGTTAATGGAATATTCAGAGATGACTAGACACATGCGATGGAGTTTCACGCCTACCCCAGAGATCCTTAATGGACTATATGTTCCAAACACTTCAAGACATCATCTCAAATATTTCCTAAGTGGATCCCTCATGGCAAAGGTGGAAAACATAGTACTGTTAGAATAATGAATACGAATGGTGTGCTAAACACTGAGCAGAAGGTAAATCTGAATTTCTCAAATGCTTCTGAAGGAAGACAGCACTACTTCTCAGTATGGCTCTGGAAGAAACTATACTCAAGAGAATTGTCAAAAACAAACGCCCATCAAACAATATTATTCCTTGGCAAATTTTGTATGATGTGGGTTCTAAAATAGGAATCAGACAAGAGATACCGGGGATCTGCACAGTTGAAAGAGAAAACTCTGTTTAAACCAACCTAACTTAAGCCCAGTAAGTCCTGATCCTGTTGTCTATCTACAGTGTTAAAACCATTACATAGTATTTTGGTTTCCACAGGAGTCTGTACATGCGAAAGGAGATCAGGAAAATCAGTTTACAGGACAAATATCTGGTTAATAATACAAGAGGAAAAAGTTGGACAGAGAAATAGAAACCTTATAGCCTAGTCACTATACAACGATAGGAATGTAGAGAGGTACGCAGCAGACAGGGGAGCAGTCTTTGGCTACACCGGAGGCAAACATCACACATCTTTGCACTGTGGTCTCCAGCTGAGAAAAGGGAACAGCATTTGCGGGTAAAACTAACATGTTATTATAACAAAACAATGCATTATATTTGGTGTATAAGCTGAGCAGGAACTGTAACAGTGAAAGGAAGGAGAGATAAAGTAACAGCGAGAAGAACAGTCTGTATTGTATTCTGGTTATAAGGAAAGACATTTGAGTGCAGGAGTCCCTGTCCCTTAGCTCAGACACAAGGTCACACTGACATAGCAATGTCTCCTCTGGTCTAGAACTGCTCCACGTCATACTAGCTTAGAGTACACAGAGTGAGCTCAGCTTGTCTCCACTTGCCTGTACAGCCCCGCACTTAATAAAATGGAGGAACAATCTGATTATAATTTATCAGTATTTTTACAAGTTGTACAGACAGGCAATTCACTGGGGCAGAGACCATCTCTAAGTATATATAGTGTCTGGAATATGGGGTCAAACTCAGTAGCGCTTCTAAAATGCTACACCACAATAAATATAAATTATTGTTATGAGAGGCAAAAATGGGAGGAAAATCACAGTCAGACTTTTCATGGATAAAGTGGGGTTTTTTTGCTAGAAAATTTAATATAGCCTTGTAAAACATGAGGAGGGAAATATCACTTCAAACTGCCTTTTAAAAGATAAAAATGGACAGCAGCAGCAGCCTTTTCTAAGGATCCTTACCGTAAAGAAATCTGGCAAGTTCAAGGATCTTCCTTGAAGAAATCAGCTGCTACTCAGAGGTAGGTAAGAAGAGAGGCCAAATAAAAGAAGGGGGGGAAGGGAGTAAAGAAATGCTTCAAGATGATAAAACATCAAATGGATGAAGAAGTGGAAATGAAAAATCAGAACTGACTCATTGGAAAGGAGACAGGTGGCAAGCAAAGCTTCTAACAGCTGTTTGATATTCATGCTGTTGTCTGATTCAAAGATGATGATGAAATCATCCCAAGCAAACGCTTTTAAAAGGAAACAAAGCAGACCTTACATCCACATAATTAGCAATCAACACAAGGAGAGAAGAAAAATATTTAAGTGCCTACCTGAACGAAAAAGAATATTGCAGCTTGCTGAAAGAAAGCCACAGCCTGATGCACAGGGAAAATCAGCCATAAACACTGGCTTTCAATGAGATCACAATATATAAATACCGATTCAGTAAACATAAACAGAAAAAAAAGCTGATTTTTCCTTTTTTCTGTTTCTGAAAGTTCTGCAAAGACTCCGGAGTTCAAAGACAAATTGTGTGTTACCTTTTAGTACCATATCCATACATAACCAACACATGCAACAACACATACTTTGCTCTTCTATAAGCACAGCTACTCACGAGTGGGGCGTTTTTGGCAATAGTTATCTCACTTGAATCATTGCTGTCATAGAAAAAACATGACATAATGCTTTTCTATTTTGGAGGGGAATGATGGTCTTGTAGATACCCTGGTTTTGTGATTTTAATTTCTAACACTTCCAGAGCCTAACTGTATAAAGTCAAGTCCTTATAGCCAGACTGTCACAAGTGTTCAGAATGTGAATTCTCCAGTGAGCAGTCTAAGAAATAATCCTTCCTGAAAATCCGCCTCTAAATTCATCTAATTGAATAAAACACTTAAACACAAACTTAACCAACCATCAAACCAACAATTGAAACAAAGGGTTCAATCTCTAATGCAAATAGTAAAGATGATGGTATTGCATTCAGGATCTTTCTTTGGCCAGCTTAACATGTATGTATGTCATCAACTGCATATGATAATCATGACACTTGCATCTTAGCATTCACCTTCATGAGGCTGAGCAATTGTCTATTTTTAGGCACTCGAAGAAATGGATTAATACAGAGAAATATAGAGCACTTGCATTTCCCACAAAAGTCAGTCTTGCTCTGATTTATGCAGTAGCTGGACTGGAGCACAGTGAGGTTATATGGGGATTTAGATGCATCATATGAAACATCTAGTCAGAGATAATCAGAAGTCACTAAGATCTTTCATGTACATGTAGTCTTTGCACTAGCATAAGTATTTAGTCAGACAGAATTCTCATTTCCGCTCCCATCTCTCTCTGCCTAGATAACTTGGAGCCGTCACTGTAAACAAAGTCTTAGTGGTATGAAGGTGCCTCATAGCAGTAGAGCTTAACACTCTTCCGTACAGGAATAAGCTATAATAAGACATGTCTGATTCTACACTAAGGGGTGAGGTAGTAAGTTTTTAACTGAATTAAATTAATTAAAACCATGCAAATCTTGTGTTTAAAAAAACCTGAATGATTCAGAATATCCAAAGTGATACCTCTGGAATGGAGCTGACTTTTTAAAATGCCAGACTGGGAACTGGATAACAGATGGGTTCCAAAGCCTCGATCTGATATCTCACCCTCAAATATGAACATTTTAAAAATAATGTTTTGTTCACTGAACGTTTCAACCCAGTTTACCTAAATCTGTGAATTGCTGTTTAAATGAAGCAGACATTCATTTTGTTTTTTATTCATTTTACGACTACAACTCACTTTAGTATGTTTTTATCCATCATGCATTATAAATAGTTTATATAGGGTGAATAAATATTTAATACATAGTTTAAGAAATGATCAATTATAATTCCCATATAGTCATACAACCTGCTTATAATCACATGTAACCTCTTATTTATGTGGTTATATCCTGTTTAAAAAATACATCAATAATTAACTAGTACTTGTTAAACCACAGAACATATCCTTAATATAGCAATAAATTAGTCACAGTGTGTATTGAAGCTTGAAATATGGCTAACCCGTACATTGTCTTATCTGCCTGTCCAGCGGAGATTCAAAATACCATACCAACAACCAATTGCTGTGAAAATAATAAATATATATAAAAAACAAAAGGGAGAGCTTTTTTCAGTTGAAAAGTATCACCCCACCCCACCCCCCCACGCACACACTTTTTGGCATGTAAACGTTTTGCTTGCAAGTCTTAAACATTTACAACGAGACAGTGAAAACTTTGTAATTCTGGCCCTAAGCTGCTATGAAACTCTTCTCGTGTGACAGAAAGACCTTTGTTTTAGGAATACAGTACGTTAACTAAGCGATATATTACATGTAAACAAAAGAATTAAAACTCAGTATGACTCTCAGAGTTGTAGTCCTAAACAAAGCTTATCAGACAGTAGCATATGGATAAAGCAAAGGCTTGAGCATTTAATTGGATAGACATAAAAATAACCTGACTCCTGCAGAACTCTAATTGAAAAAAAAAAAGAAGGAGGAGGAAGAAAGGAGCCCTTAAATTAATTACTTCAGGGAAGTCAGGATCAAATTCTCCTTTGTTATTATCAAGCTTTCAAGAATCTTGGAAGATTGGTAAGACCCAAACTGAGCGTATTACATGCTGTATCACGTCGCAGGCAGGATTTAGAGCTTTTGTTGGCCAAGAAACCTTGATTTAACTGAACAGGAATTCAGCAGTGTTAATTTAAAGTATGTCACTGAAAAAACATATTCCTCTGTTAATTTAACTTCACATCCTTAATAATAAGCACACAACAGAACTTAAACACTGCCCCAGCTAGGCTATGAAGAAATATGGTTTAGAGACTGAAGAACTGGACAGGAAATCTACTGGTTTCAGTTCTTAATGTAATGCACTTTAAAAACAGTCTTCAATTCACTTATCCTCTCAGTTTTCAACCTTTGAAGTAGACAGAAAACTCTCTGGCCACATCACATGGAGAGCTTTTTGAAAATATCACTCAAAATTATTTCCTATCACAACATTCTATGAGTTTTGGAAATAAATGATGGTAAAATGATGAAAATAATAATGATGAAAGCAATGCTGTATGTTCTGAACATAAGAAGTTGGCCCTGGTATTTGATGCATCTACATATTTTACACTCCCACAAATACCTGTATGCAAAACAGCCCGCTTTGCACATCTACAGGAGGAAAAGTACATGACCTTCCTGCAAAATAGTTGCCAGGTTTGTAACACGTTTGCCTAGAAGCTCAAAGAAAAAAAAAGATAAAAATATATCATTGAACATTAGTCATTTTAACAGGTGACAAAAAGCTGTACCTAAATCATGAATTACTTCCACATAAGGTATTAACAAATGTGTATGAAATGGTATTAAGAAATGTATATTTTTATTACTGTAGGCCAAAAGAACTATCAAGAAGCTTCTAGACAATCTTGCTATTGAAATTTTTGTAGGAAGAACTAAGGGAACAAATGAAAAAATAACTCCACTTGTAAGCAGACAAGAGTCTATTTTACTACATATTTACTAGCTGACCCACAAAGGCTATTCAAATCTCTGAATATTGGTGGAAGTCTCTACACTCCTCTCACTACTGCCTGCTCACAATCTTCCCTTTGTTTTCAATTAATTTTTGTATGGCTGTTCTCATTTTCAAAACTCCGACCCGGACACCCTGTGGCGTGGCCTGTCCTATGGTCGCTACCATCACCTTCTCCAAGCACAGGTTTTGCCTCCTTACTTCCTTTGCTTATGATGCTTTCTCACAAGTAAGCATTTGTGCTGCATCCCAACATCGCCAGAGTCCCCAGACAACATTATCTCCTTGAATTACGATGTAATACAGCTGTGGTTGTAACCCAATGACACCCTTTTTGCTGCTTCCTACAGACTTGTATGAATTACAGTGAACCTCGCTTTGTTTTCTGCCTCGTTTCGCCCATCTATGCAGGAAGTTCTATTGTGCCCATCACCTGAACGTTTGATTGCTAGATCAATATTTGAAGGCCAGAGCAATATTTGTGAAGTCATTAAGCTATCTTCTCTCTTAAGAAGGTTCTTTATGTGCAAAATAATAAACCTCAATGCCAGATTTATCACCCTGACAAACTGTTTGCCTTAAATAATTGCTTTTATTACGCTCCTGCTCTTGAATGAGACATTCAGAATAGCTATATATTTAAGTCGCAAATCAACCTTCTACTCTCTGTTCTGCTGCTTTTGTTAAGACACACATACATGCACCAGTATATATATCATAAAATAGCTCCCGCTATTAATACTCCCTTTTAACCACAGTGTTAAGATTTGTCAGCGGTGCTCTCAAAGCTTGGGTCTGTGCCTTTACTAATCAGACACCAGAAGGGCTCTCTGTGCTCCAGAAAGGTGCTTTAACATAGAAAGCAGCACTATTTGACTGAGCCTGCTTTTAACATCCATCTTTCTTTCCTTTCCTTTCTAAACGTTGGCCTGCTGTCAAAGTTGCTGCTGAGGCACTGGTGCCAGCGGAAATGGACTGCTGCTGTTGCAGCAGCACTCTGTGCAGAGACTGCAGAGGGCACGGTTCAGCAGAGGCAAAACTTCACGGAAAGGCCCAGGCTGTGGACAGAGCTGCAAGCCTGACACCGTTCCTGCTCCAGAGAGGTGGGAGAAGAAAACAACAATTGCTTATCAGTAAAAACAAAAGTATTCTTAAAAAGAAAAGTTATTGGGAGGATCTGAAGAGAAAGAGAAATAAAATGCACCAAATCCAAGCTGAAATTCAGTACCAGGAAACTAATGCACCTGAAATAATAATCTGGCTGCTAACAGCAAAGGTATTGTCATTAAATGAATGGGAAATAGTGCAACTCTGGTTTATAAATTAAGGTATTATTTTTATGTGTGTATATATACATATATACACACACACATATATATATATATAAATGAACAAAAGTAAAGCTTCATTTCCATTGAGCTGAATTCAATTGTCTGCTACTAATTTTGCTTCACATTTAATCATGATTTATACCATTCACAAGCATATATATATTTTTTAGATACCAGGCAAGACTACAACTGTTCTGTGGAAACCCTGTTGAAAGAAGGGACTTAACACTTGCTAGGAGTGAAATCATATCCATTTGTTTAGCTGGCATGTATTTTTAAAGGGAATAATTTTTCATCTTTCAAATCATAGATATGTCTGATTAGTGATGATCTAACATGCTGTTATACCTAAAGGACAGACTGTAAGTCCTTTCAGGTAAGGTTTTATTTTATAGCAGTGTTCTGTGCCTATAAGGTATCTTACAAAGCAGGACCTTGTCCAGGAACAGGAATCCCAAGTACTCCTGTAATAAAAAGAGGAAGAAAAAAAGTCAAAACGTTTAACTCCTACCTCTGGCAGCCCTGACTGACATTGCTATTTAACTGAAAAAAATATTTTCTATTCACAAATTAAAGCATCTATAGGAAGCATCGATTCACAGTGAAATTCTGGAGGTAAGTATTAAAAAACAGCGGAATCGCCCGGGTTAGGAATGTGGTTTGTTAGGGTTTGTTTTTTTTTCCTGAAAACAATTATCACAAACTATTTTGAAGATTCAAGTTCAAATGAGTTTAAAAAAAAAAAAAAAAAAAAAAATATTTCTGGAAAAAAGTGTTCCAAAAAACTGTCCTTTTGTTGCCCTGCAATATTTTCCTCCTAGCTCTACTGTCCAGGGTACAACCTGCAAATAACCTCATGATAAAAAAAACCAAAAAACTTAAAATAGATTTCTCAGCTTTTATACAGATCTACCAGCACCTAGAAAGAGAACATAAAACTTATTCCCATTTTAGAGATGGAGAAACAAAAGCATGGGAAACCTGAATTAGTATGCCCCAAATTAAACAGCAGTCCCATGGTAAAGGTGGAATGAAACTCAGTATGGGCAAATTCAGGGCCTTACAAGTTGGAAAAAGAAGAATCCCATCCTCTTTTTTTGCAGTGCTTTGGTAGTGAAGCAGAGAAGAGGAAATCCAATGCTCAGCGTGTAACTGCTGACCTCTGTTCCGTCCCCAGACTTTCCGCAAAGCGTAGCTAAGGCTGCATCTGCGTGCACCAAGACCCTCCTCCACTCCTGCTCGCTTCCCTCCCCCTAGTCTCCTTTCAATCACTCTGTTGCATTCTGCTGTCACAAGAACCAATTATTTGATTATGATTTAAATGGTCAGTAGATTCGCACTATGGGAGTCCATTTTAATTGTTGATTTCCCAGTGAACAGGGAAATCCAAAACCGACTCCACTTCAGACTATCAGCTGACTTAGATGAGTGGGTGACCTATAGGATGGATACTTAGTATAGTTTTGCTAAAATACACCTACTGGCTCTCTGCCCACTGATGAAGAAAGGTTATCAACTGTATCAATGGCATCAGCATCCAGAAGACGAAAACTGCCTGCTTCCCCTGTGTTAAATGATAAGAAATTATGATCAACTGTGTAGGAAACACTGTGGGAGTTGCACAAGAGTAAAGAATTAAAAGAAGTCCCTAAAAATTAAGCCACTAAGTCGAATATATACACTCAGCTGGATACAATCCCACAGAGATATAAGTAAATATCTGATGAATCATGCAAATTCTTTATCTGCAGCTCTTCAAAAGTAGAGGAATGGTTAAGAAATATATAAAATAACAGGAAATCCCAGGAGGATTTTTAGCACACAGCTCCCACTGATAAACCACCAGGACTTGGAGGTGCTCAGTATCTCCTATCACCTAGTCCCTAAAATGCCTTTTTTCTGAACACCTGAAATGGTGAGAGTAACAGTGTCTTAACATCATCATGGTAAATGAATGAAAACACTTTAAAAAGTTAAAAGATGCCCAAGTAAACTGGGTGGTAAGTCCTACTTTCCAAAGCAAGATAAGAAGATACCACTGAGAAGTATGACACCACATACTTAGGGCAATGCTGAGAGCTAGGTAGAAGGTGGAAAATTGTGTTTTAAGGAGAGAACAGCATGATGAACTGAGACAAGGAGAAAGATCTGGACATAAACAGCTCAGGAGTGTTGCAAGAAAGTTTTAAATGGAGCTTGATCCTGCATGGCATTTCTGGTTATTCTTGACTCCTGAAATAACTTGAGAGCTGAGCTGGTTCCAGTAAACATTTTGGTCATTATCATACTCTTCTGGCATCAATTTTGAATATATCTTCAGGAGTTTATCATGCCAACTTTATAGTGGGAGAAAGAAAACCGGTACAATTCCTGGACTCCTGGGCTCATTAACTATTTTTAATTAATTACCTATAACTGGAACATTTATTACTTCTGTAAAACAAGGCAGACTTGGGATCATTGACAAATGCCTTCAATTCATCCTCAGTTCAATTACTGAAATCCTGTATTTGCAGATGTTCTTGATTATACTTATTCCAGAATGACATATATCCTACAAGAGCATTTTTTTTTATGGATGCATAGTTAACTGAACAAATCATTGGCAATCATATGCTCATCGTAACAATTAATCAAAATCAAAACAACAAAATTCTATGTAGCCTAAGCTACCAATCTACCACATTTGAAAAAAAGAACCTTTTCTTTAGGCCGTTTTAAAACTAGCAAGCAAAAAAGGCCCAACTTTAGAGTTTTATAGCACGTATACAGTAACTTGCTAAATTATGTAGAATAATAAAGGAAACAGAACTTTTAGAATTCACACTAATCTTAAAATACAGTAACATAATATTGAGCTTTATTTACAAACAGGGGCTTTCGCATACACAAATCTTTCAGTGATTTGCAAAGTTAATACAAGCTTAATACATACTGCTCTGGTGATGCACCTTAACTGGTGTTTCAAAGGATGAGAAACTACTACCATTTTTAATGTCACTACCTTGGGGCTGATATCATTATTTCATTGAAATGAATGGGGGACTTTGTCACTGACTTCAATCTATCCGATAATATGTCTCCATTTTTCTACACTAGCTATAAACACACAGGAATAGATGGTCCCTGCATGGAACACCAATGGAGAATTACAACATAAAGTAATGCAGGATCATGAGTTAGAGACCAGAAGCTGTAGACCTATGAGAAGGAGAGAGACGCTGCAAAACTGATTACTTCAGCAATTTGGATAAAAATGTATTTTCTATAACCATTCAATTAAAATGTAAATTTCTTGAAAGTTAGGAGTGAGGAAATTTCAGTATGCAAGCATCCACATTTTTGGGCGTGTTTTTGTTTGTAACCTCACTTTCCTGGGATGAATATTGAGCTCAGACACCCTGAGCCACATACTACTGTGCTTTAAATATCAGAAACTTCTTCCTCTCAGATTAGCTTAATCTCATAGTGGAGAATGAATTACTTTAACAGTTGAACAATTTATTTCTCAACCATGAAGGTTATTAACCTTGGGAACAACGTATCTAGGGAAGTGGAGCTTTCTCTCTAACTTGCAGTCTTCAAACCGTGACTGGGTGACTTTCGGGAGGTGCTTTTTAGTCAAAAGAAGCTACTGGTCTTATAAGCAAAGCAACTTTGTGAAGTTCCATGGCCACTGATATACAGGAAAGCAAAACAGATGGCTAAAAGCCTCTTTTAGCCTTAAAATTTTTGATGTGTATCAGGGTAAACACCCCCTTCTTCAATCTTCATTAGACAAGAGGAGTAGTGAAATATATTATGTTGTGCATGCCTTTTAGTTATAACCTATGTTGAAATTCATTGAATCAATGTTAATTCTAGTCCCCTGTCTATTACAGAAAAAACAAAGAAGTCTGGACCTTGTTCTCAAAGGCTAATATAATAAGTGTTTGGGAGCTAATAATAAATAGAAAAGGTTAATCGGATCTTTAGACTTCGGAAGCTTCATGCACTTTGGGACTTCTAATATAATCAACAAATAAAGGACGACAAAGAAAATAGCATAGATTTTGTTTTCAAAGAAAAATTTCTACTAATTCAAAATTGCTAGTAGGTTGCTGCCTTGTCTGATTTGAACAATTTGTGTTCCAACTGCAAGAACACAAGAGCTGCCTTCATCACCCCATTTCACTTCGCATGCAACATTCATGCAGCTTTTTAAACCAGAGCCTAACATATGAGTTAGAGGCTTTGGGAAAGAAAATGATAATGCTGTGGGGGGGAAAAAAATGGATCAGAAATTTACATTAAAATCATGCAATTTCACTGCAGAAAACTACCAGGGACAAGGGAGCACCTGAGTAGCTGTGAGTAAGTCTCTAATACATCTGAATATAGTATAGACATTTTAAAAGAACTAAATAGGCATGTGCTAATACCATGCCAAGACAAAGCAGACCACTTCAGACAGGGTCTCAGAACAAAATGGACTCAGTACGAGTCCCTTAAGGCTCCAGACAATACTTTTTTTTTCCTCTATTATGCTACAGGAGTAGCTAAAATCCCAACCCCGTTCTGCTAGCCCCTGGGTATGGAGAGTGTGAAAGGCAATCCTCCCCAACTGACCCTCAGTCTAAGTACTTGGGATGGGCAAAGACTGGAAGAAGACATGAGAAATTTCAAGGATTTAAGGATTGGTTTCAATGCTCAAATCCTAAGGAAAGTCAATGTGACCTTGCTCTCATTTTTCCCTTGACTATTTGACAGTTTGCAATGAAAGAATCTACCCCAGCTCACACAACAAACCAACAGCAGAGTTTAGAATGGTACCTAAATCTTGGCTTGCAGCCATAGCTGACTGGGGAATGACCCTGCTTTCCAAACCACAAAGGGGAAGGGACATCCTCCAGGCATGCAAAAAAGGGTTGAGCTTCTTGTGTAGACACTCTCTTCTACATAAATTACACCAGTCTGTATGACAAACCTCTATACTCAGCTGTTCAGTTTCTTTGCACAAGTGGGAGAGCAAGAAGGGTCCACGGTATCAGACTAAGATCTAGCCTTAGCTTCTTCCATGAACTAGAGCTGAAAACAGAGTAAGTTTCAGTGTGCAGATCTACATTAAAGGAGAGCAAATGCTTTTGTGGGTTATGTATAGTGCCAGCTCAAGGATGTTCCCACTAACATCATTTTTACCTCATTCTCACACATTTTGGAGAGAGATCTGTTTTGAAATCAGTTAGATCAAAAGTCGAGTAGATAGTTTTGTACAAGTTCTTGGTCAACTACAGTATTTGTAGTACTTCTCTTTCTTAGTAATAAGGATGAAAACAACTGTTGTTCAAGTTTGTTTCCAAACTATTTGTAATTATTCTTAATAAGTTGTTCTGTTTTTCACCAACTACAGCACAGAAATTATGTTTCTTCTCAGGTGAAGGCCTAGCATGTAGGAGTGATAAAGGAGAATTATATAAGGAACACAGAGACATTTACTTCCACAGAATCTTTGATGAGGCGAGACATTATACATCGAACTAAAATTTTGACTGAAACGTGTTACTCTTAGGACTCATTCTTTGTGTGTGTGTGTGTACGTACAGACACTAAACACCTGTCCTGACTTTTAGTCCTCCCTAATACACATTCTATTAAATTAAGAAGATAATGATGACCCTGAAAAATCATTTTTCTTATCTTCACATAATGTGAAAAGTACATGGTAATTGCCTAGCCTTAAGAACAACACTGCCAATTATTTCAGGACAATCAAATAATAGTTGAGAAATGGAGTCTAGATAGGAAGGACGGTGTCAGATGTACAGTTCAAACAATAGTGGTTTTGCTTGTCATTCATACCAAAGTACTGCAGAAGAGGAGAAAGAAACTATTTATAATCTGCCAGCCTCAAGAAACCACAATTATGATGATTTAAATAACACGCGGAGAGGCTTCAGGCAACCATATCGTTCTAAATTTTAAAAAGCAGCACACTTCAGGGCCAAGATGATTTAGAATGTTAACAAAGGCTAGTTGAACCCAGACAGAAATTTGATGGCCTTGTTGGTTCCTTTTAAAAAATCCATCAGGGCACAAAGATAATCCAAATGGATGTGTTAGTAAAAGATGAGAGCAGTGAAGAATCATCTGAGGTTTCAGAGGCCATCACACAGAAGCAGCTGACTTCTAATGAGAACTCAGTTTGAAAATGAGTAAAAACACACAACTCAAGCCTATTCATCAAAGACATTGTATGCATCTGAAAAGTTTGGGGGGGGGGGGGGGAAGGAGTTAGGACAAATTAGAGAGCAAGGCACTACTAGTGAGACTGACCTTCCCATGGAGACCTTGTATCTGGTGACAAATAGGTCTTCCTCTGGCCTGCTGCCCAGGAGTGAATTTTATCCTGTGCACAGTCCAATCACAGAACATGTGATGACCTTTTTACTACACATGATTGAGAGCTGGAGTCATCCAATAAATAGAATATTGTCAAAGTTTTCTTAAAACCTGGAGCCCAGTCCTCACTAGTCAACTCATCTCCTATAAACAAACTGCTCTTCATGTCTCTGTTTCCTCTTTCTATGCCATGTTTAGATTATCCACCATGTCCTATTATTCCTGGCACAAACTGAATCCTACAATATTTTCATACAGTGTCTGAACCCGGAGATGTCAACTGCTACTCAAACACAAATAGTGATAATAATAGTACTACCACAACTACATTGAGCTTACTTTTTTTCCACTTTGTATTGCATGCTTTTTTATTGGATTAAAATATAAGTAACATACAGGAGAACCATACTTTTTCCACAGGAAAAAAAAAATCTGTCAGTGTATTTGTTTACTAGGAAAAGTAGAGTTTACATTGAACAAAAATAATGAACCTGTTGTATAAACCAGGTTCTTTCATTTTCTTTTATATAACCAAAAACTGAAGACCAAGATTGTCTTTTCTACAGTGTGTATTTGTATCTGTATGCAATAAGAAGCACCGCAAACACCCTATTTCGAATATACTGAAAAATCTTTGTACACTAGATAATTTCTTTGCTCTGCCTTTTGCAATGAAGGACACGCCACATTCCCATAATGAATTTAATACACAGTGACTCTTAAAAACTTCCTAATTTTTCTCCTGATATAACAATTTTGCATTGGAGCTGAAATGTTCAGACAGAAAGCTGAATACTGTTATACGACAAAAGAATTTACAAATTTCAGCAACACCTACTAAAGCAAATCTTGATCTGTGGGAAGAGATCTACATTCTGGTCAGCAGCTTGGGGCAAGCTCCTCATTTCTCTGCCCCAGTTTCCCATTTTTGAAAAACAGAATAATGTTACTTACCTAATGTGTTTCGAGATCTACAGATTAAAATGTACTATGCAAAAAAGTCATCTTTTTTTAGCCACACAAAGGACAGAAAACAAAGAAGAAACAAATTCAAGCATACTCGCAGCATCCTGCTGTTTTCTGCGTGAAGTCAACCCTTTGCCACAGAGACAGCCTTAGACCACAGAGCTTTTAGGAAAGATTTTCTGGCTTGCTAGCATCTATGAGCTTCTCATGCCCTCGCCAGCAACCTTTAAATGAAGCTAACAAACCACAAAAATAAAAATAAAAACCCTGCCTGCATGTACCGATCTCTAGCTGAACTCAGAAACAAAGGTAGGGATTTTGCTCTAGCTAGACTGTACCACAGACAGCGAGAGATTACAGATTATTGGCATCTTCCGACCTTTCTTGCCTTCCCCATTCTTGCATGTGCAGCGATTTCCATTCAGGTACTCAGGACAATCGTATGGCTGATACCATATTCCTTCTACTACAAAGAGCTTTCTATTTCCTTGTCACTTACCCATGTGATTTAAAAAAGCAAAGACAAACAAACCTGTTGGGCCAAGAAGCCAATATTCCCATATACTAACAACCTCCTGCCCCATCCATCTTCCTCCCTTATGCAGAGTACTCTGGCTCCTAAGAAAACTGGAATTTGGAGCTAGGTAGAGAGGCAACAACCCCCCAGGAATTCCCTAGGAACTGATCCAGTCCTCTTTTGTGTAGACAGGGAGATCTACAAGCAATCTAAGCTCCTTTGGCTGCAGAACAGGCAGATGCGATGAAAGCTGATTAGTGTCAGAAATGTTTACTGTTGCAGCCCATCTGTGTTCAGTCCTGAAATACCTGGCTTAAAATGACCAAATACCAGGATGTTAGTGTGCTATAAACACAAATCACACAGGAATTTTTCATGTCAAAATGTTTACAACATAGACAGCATACTAGAGGGCTGCACATTTCGTTATGCCAAGCAGCTCTTGCCACTAAAGCACACAGTTGCCTTCCTGAAGATAACAGGTAAATCCACCTCAATGATCCTTAGTCCCAAAACTTTGAAAGGTATAGGACTCTTCTACCAGCATCAGCTTGTCTGCTAAAAGCAGTATGTGTCTAGGGGCACCACTGTCAAGAAGCAGAGTAAACCAGCATGTCCACAGCTCTGGTTAGTTCCAGCACCCAGACTAGCTCAGACTGCTCTGTGCTGCAACAGGCTGTGGAATTTAGCTAACAGTTTGAACATCAAGAATCAGGTCAACCCTTTTATTCTGGAGAAGAGTTTGAACAACATTTCTAGCAGCAGGATACTTGCTAATAAGATCGTCTCTTTCCTTCAAAGTGAGGTTGTTTTTTTTTGGGGGGGGGGGGTGATTTTGTGTTTAAAAGAAAAAACAAATTAATAGGTTCAACAGATATCTCCCTATTTCTGTTAGCATTCTCTGTCCCGGCATGAGCTACATAATGGACTAAAATTGATTTTTTTTCCCTCCTTAAAATACTGGCAGCACATCACAGAGTTGCCACAAAAGAAAAAGAAGGGGTGAGAGAAAAGGAGAAAGGAGATGGAGAGGGCAAACTCTATCTGTCACAACTCCAGCAACACAGAAATCTTTCACAGGGCCCAGGCAATGATTAGAACAGGAATACAAGTATTTTCTTCTCTTCTAAAAAGCTTTTGCGATGCAGCATCTGCTCTGTTCCATCAGTATTCACTGAGCAAAACCCCACAAACTGTGATGTTTCTAGCAAGTGGCAAAATTAAGGGAAGTAGACAAAGAGGTGACGGGAAGGCAGGGAGGATGAAATTCTATCAGCTACCCTCCCAGCCCATGGCTGGCTATTGTAGTGCAAAGAGGATGACTCAGAGCAATTTTCAAGTTTTCTCAATTATTTGCCAGCCTCCAAATGAGAGTGGAACACATTTAATGGCTGCAACATGGTTAGGAAAGGTCCAAGCCTAACCAAAGCTTGGGAGATGGGGCTTCAGCTCCTTCCTTTGCCACTAACTTCTTGCATGATCTCAGGCAAGTCACTTTTTCAAGGTCTCAGCAGCACCTGTACTGTAAAACCAAATTTCAGACAAGCTAATCTCCCACCCAAGCACCTGAATATGGACCTAGTAAGATTTTCAGAAATGTTCAACCTCCTCCTGCAGCTCCTTTTTGAGATTTACAGCCTAGGTCTCAATTGCTGCTGATGCACAGCTGGCTGAGTTCTTCCAGAAATATGGCCAGTCATTTCAGTAACAAGTATCTTTGGGAAATCTCACCCTTTTCAAGTGCTGAGCCCTGGAAAATTTTGCCCCTGTGCATTTATTACTATATTACTAGTACTTCTATGGCACGCTTTTCTATATACTGACAATTTTTTGCAGTAACGAAGTCTCAAGACTAACAAACATAAATCTCTACCATTGGCTCTAAACCTGAAGAAATTTCTAAAATTTACCTCCTCCTCAAACCTCTGACTGGCCCTATGTCTAAAAGATTTCACCTCTGAACCATTCCTGACATATTTCTTTCAGATATACGGTACTGAGGAGAAGCACTGTCAGCATAGCCTTCGCTTACTTTCCCAAAACAAACACAGAGCTTATAATGAAGTTTCATTGCATTCACCCTTCAACTTCTGTCTCAAGCAGAAAATTGTGGTCTTTCGATAATCGTAGGAAGGTGGAGAAAGAGAGGTGGGCCATCAAGCCCTTGCTAAATATTCCTTATAAATGTAAGACTAATGACCAAAGGAAAGAGTATCACTGTCTTAAAAAAAAATTCTACCAAATCACTGAGTGATTTCTCTCTCTCACGAGGTTGCACTTCCCCAGAAGCTCATGCCTAACCCCAGGCAGTCCTGCCAAAGCCCACTGACAGAAGCATGAAAGCCCACACAGAACTGGAACCTCGGACTAAACAGTCTCTGAGCCATAGTCAGTATTTTGTTTTTTTCCTTTCTGCATCTTGTTCAAAACAATACCTTAATGGTGTTTAATAAATAAATAATAAAAACTACGGGTATGTCAACATTTCCTCTTAAATTAGGCTCAAAAGGAGGAGGTTAAGAGCAGCCCCCCATGTTTGCATATGTTATGTTCCCTTACTGATCCATTCCTTCCCACTGGCAAGAGAGGAGGAAGCAGAAATCATAGTTAACATGATTTTGTGTGACTGACTGAGCACATATGAATAGAAGTGACAACTGCCCTGGTTTTCACTCCAATGAAAAACACAAGAGCATCACAACAGAGACGTACTTACATGTGAACAGGTGGGCTTGTTTGTCAAACATTAAGGTATGGATAGACAGCAAGAAGCAAATGTGTAAAAAGTAACATCACAGGGTCTGTGTCAATTGTCTCTCAAAGGGTTTCACATCAACTGTGCTTAGAAAAGATGTTCACTTGCTTGGTTGGTTGATTGCTTTTTCTTTTATAGCTGAGAAATAGTAGATGAATAATCTTCTAGCAAAAACAAGGAAACATTTTTGCAGCAAAGTTCCTTCTCACCACATAACTTCATAGTGTGCTATATGCAAATATTTTGTGTGTGTGATATGTACGAAATACATAATATTTCAGCTTGGTTTGTGAACTTGCTTTTTACTGCTCCCACATCTTCAGCAAATGTACAAATAAATACGCAAGAGAGAGGAAAGAATATGCACAGGCACAAAGCAAAGATCAAAATGAGACAGCAGCAGTCTGCTAACTGGATGGTGAGAGCCAAAATCATAAGCGTCCAGTTACCTTAGAAAGCCTTGCCAATAGACTAAATAGAATACCATGGGCCAGGTGTCAGTGATTATAATCCCACTGGTGCCAAGAGAATTACTCCTATTTACAGGTCTGACTCTGGCTGTCTTTAGTACAAGAAATAACTCAAAAAGCATGGACTTGAAAAAGGAGAAATGCAGATTGAACCTGCCATTCCCCTACTTGCAGTATAAGACCCAGTACAGCGCAGCTCTTGAACACCTCTGCTGCTTTTTTATATGCTAGAAATCCCCCTGAAGTAAAAAAAATAAAATTAAAAAAATTAAAAAAAAATTAAAAACCCTGCTCATGCTTACCTGCTGTGAAAATGAACCTGAATAAATACCTGAACTTGCTATTTCCAAACCAGTACTACCACAAAAAAAAGTGGTTTGTGTCTGAGATGAGCTGGACACTTCTAAAAACAAGATCAGTACTGGGAAAGTAACAGGTATGCCCACACAACCCTAGGACACCCTCGGAAACCATTCATTATCACCAACTTCTACCGACGGAAGATTTTCAGGCATCTTTCCCACGTTAAAATGGAATTAAGCCATAATTTCTTTCCAGCAAAACAGACAGGTTTTTGAACACCTAAGGTGCTTACAGGGGAGAACAGGACTGTGTGCGTGGGGAGAAGACACCTGAAGGCACGCAATGACTTAAAAAATATTAATAAAAATGTAGAACCAATAAGAAGTTAAGCAATTAATTCTGAAAAAACCCTCTGCCTTCATATTGATAACCAGACATTCTTCTCCCCTCTAAATAGTCCTTTTTTGGGAAAGCTCCGTCTGAGCACGATGAATGAGCCAGCCAGACCTATAGGAGGATGGCCCTGAGCTATGCCTCGCTCATACAAAATAATAATTTTTCAAGAAGTATGTATGTCTGGGTAAATTAAGTATTAATAATGAGGTGTTCCATTTTCTTTTTTTCCCCAGTCATAAAACCTTTTCACTGCTGAAGATACCACAAAGATTTTTTCATACAATTTGTGAGTACTGTACAGTGCATATCTATCCTTTTACAAGTGGAATCTTGTAGCTATGGAGACGAAGAATGTTAAATCCAAGCTGACGATAGTATTTCAGTGGGGGCTTATGGTTGTTACACGTGTCTTCAACTATCAGCTGTTTTACGTCTCCTGAAGTCCTCTGTGCTAATAGCCAATGGATAATAAATCACCTTGCAAATACAGAGTGTACTTCCTAGCAGTCACAGTCTGGACAGCACCATTACGTTTAATACAGTTTTACCATGATTTATACCACATCCAACAATCCCACAGACAACAGGATACACAGCATGAGTTCGGCAAACTTAAGTAGCAGCTTAAGTTTACATCCCTGAACAGAGTAAATGAGTAAAATTGGTCCTGTACTGTAATAGCACCTGAAAGCTTCAGGTGAACTGGGGTCCCCTTGTGTTTAATGCCGTATCTAACGACCGACATTACCATGAAGAAATTATGCCATACTGACCTTCTGTTACTAGACCTGGAAGGACTCTTTAGCTTCTTGTTTATCCTCCATAATCCAAATTATCTGAATTTCAGTCTCCCAAACAACATCAGACACACTGCATCTTCTGTGCACTAGGAGCATGATCCAAATTCCATTACAGATTATGGTTACATTTGATGGACTTTCAATTACAGCACAGGGATTCAGCTGTCCTCCAAATCACACCAGTGTAAATTAAACAGCATTTTATTGAAGCTAATGAAACTTCAGTGGTGTTAAACTTGAGCAACAAGAGGAGACAGCCTTTAAGGTCAACTTCCTGCTCCGTGACATCCAGTGAAATGCAGAATAACTTTGTGTCAGATATTGTCCACTTGTGCTGCTCACAAAAACAAAAAAACAAAAAACCTTCGTAAACATGATACTAATAAAAATTACAAGGGTCTTTGTTTTTGAAGACGACACTGCTCCAGAGAAAATAACCCCAAATCTTTCACTTTTATTTTGTTCTTACCCCAGCTCTTTGGGGTCCAAAATCAGCTAGGGGTTTCATGTGCCAAATCTAAGATCTCTTAAAGACGCTCTATTTTCAAAAAGTGCAAAACATCCACCTGCCAGAAATCAGGATCACAGAATTGAAGCCCGTTAAACGCTACTCGATTTTAACACATCTTTCACGCTGCCTGTCAAAGACATTGGTCAAATCTACTCTAATCAAACCCAACCTGAGGAAATGGATATGAATAAATTTCAACAGGCCTATAAACATTTTCAGGCAGGATGTCCACAACCAAGGAAGCAAAATCCACCACAGTCCCCTAACGCCACGTCACATGCAGGGTTAAGTAAAAAGTACTGAAATGTAATCATGCAAATCCTCCTTATAAGGCAGAAATAAGCAACGATATTCAAAAGTAAAACCATTTCTTACACATGCATTAGCAGAGAAAGAGTCGTTTACAACACAGCAGTGAAAAAGTATGGTATTTTCTTGGCAAAGCTGAACAACAGACAAAGAAACAACGAGGGCTTTCCTATTTGTATTTTCCATGTACTTATTGAGCAAAAACATGGTCTTACATGTGTGAAACTATTAACTCTAATAACCAATAGAGTTGTCTCACAAGCTAAGCCTTCATTAACATCTGAAAGTTTACACGAAAACAAAAAAAAATCCAATCCCTCCCTCCCAACCCAGATATTTGCAGATGTACTGTTTGACTTATGTCCTTTATAAGGCTCAAGTTCAGCAAACTTAATAAGGAAGCATGTATGTTCTGCCTTACCCAGTGACACAAGTGCTTAACGCTAAAGTTGTGTTAAAGTCCTGTGATCCTTAGATTTATTTCTGAAACAAACGAAAAACGCAGGAAATCTTGGGCATTATCATTAAATAGATGAGAACACCCTCGAGATTTGACATCAGGCCTAGAGTAAAGAGGTTTCCATATTTTTTTTAAAACAGAAAAGATTCTCAAACTCCTCTCTTT
This sequence comes from Apteryx mantelli, assembly GCF_036417845.1. NCBI lineage: Eukaryota > Metazoa > Chordata > Aves > Apterygiformes > Apterygidae > Apteryx > Apteryx mantelli. Next base: position 2,896,973 of record NC_090006.1, on the reverse strand, counting down.
CTACCAATATGTAAAAGATGGGACTCTTCTGAAGCCACTGATAACACAATGGGTGCAAATGAGAAGAGAATAACAACTGACTTTATCACAGTTGTTTACTTCAACTTAATCCATTCTTGGATCAGTTTGAACTGTTTGAAATAATCACTGTCACTTCCCCAACTGTTATAATTTAATGAGATCACATTTCACACTGAGCAAACCCCAAATCAAAAGAGCTCATTAATCTTTCTAGTGATTAGAGACACCTCAAGATCTTCAAACATTTACCTCTCCTTCCCAGCAGCTGAAATGGTTTTAGGAGGATCATGGTTCATACCTCACATTCCCTGGAGCCAGAGATGGTATATGTGCAGGGCCCAGATCCATTAACTGATACATCCATGGTCTCAGAGTTTGTTGGCTTGTAGTCCACGTAATACTCCTGTAAAGGGGAGTTCATTTGTCTTTCAGACTCTCTGGCCTTTTTCCTTCGCCTCTTCATGAGAGAGTGCTGCTGGAGCTGTTTCATGCTGGCTGGATAACGCTTCCATGACACATAGATAACCAACAAAATCATGGCCACAGAAAGAAAGAGGGCCACACTCCCAGCAATTATTTTGTGAAAGGAAACATGCTCATACTCTGGTTCCACTCCAGGTGTTGGGAGATCTGCAAAAGTGGTTGGCATAACAGATGTTGGTTGATTGCTTTCCAATTTGGAAATGGTTGGTTTAGGAATAAAGACAGGTCTCTGGGCGGTTTTAGGTGCCTGATACGACCTCTCAGTAACCACCACCTGGATTTCAGCACAGATATTATATGTTTCCACAGCATCGCTCACCTTTTCACCCTGGATATGTTTAGGGCCTGCACATATCATAGTGCTTTCTTTATTTCCCTTGAAATTCTTAAGCCAAGTAAACAGCGGGCAAATGCTTCGAGTACATTCCCACATATTTCCAGACAGAGTGATGGAGATGAGTGAGATCCAGGTATTGATGGTCTCCTGAGAGATATTGGTGAGTTTGTTGGAATCCAGGTTCAGCTTTTGCAGGTTGGGGAGGCACTGGAACGTCCCAGGCTCTATCCCTGTGATGTCATTTCCTGATAAATCCAAGTTGTGCAAGGAACTCCAAGTCCATGTTAACCCTTGGCTAACAGACCGGATCCTATTCCACTGCAAATAAATGGAGCGAAGGTTGAAGAGGCGTGGAAAGTGGGCAAAATTGATCTTAGAAAACTGGTTGTGCTCCAAATGGAGCTCTGTCAACTTCAAAAGGCCAGCGAAAGCATTTCGAGATAAGCTCCGCAGGCGGTTGTAGCCCAAATCCAGAAAATCAAGGTTTCGGCAATCTTGGAAAACTCGGATCGGCACCGTTTTCAGCGAGTTGGATCGCAAATGCAAGATCAAGAGTTTACGAAGGCCCTTAAACTGCTCAGACTGCAATACCTGCAACTTGTTGTAAGAGAGGTCCAGATTACGGAGGTTGGGGACTGGGTGAAATGTTTTGTTGTGCAGATGGGTAATTTTGTTGGAGCTTAGAATTAATTCCTTCAGCCTGCGGATCCCCTGAAATGCATCCTCATCCACGGAGCTGATGTAATTATGGTCAAGATAAAGCCATATGAGCTGATTCAGGCCAGCAAACTGATTCGATTTAAGCTTCTGAATGCTGTTGTACCGTAACGATAAGCCTTGGGACCCTCCAGAAATATTCTGAGGGATGTCTCTGAATGCATGAGATTCGCAGTACACAATCTTGCCATCGCATCTGCAGTTCTTGGGGCAAGCTCGCTGAGCCCCCGCAAGCATAACAAACAGCACCATAGGAAGTAGCACTAACACCACACTCATGCCTCTCAGCTGTTTAATTAAATGGAAACCTACAATATTAAAAAAGAAGACAAATGCGCATTGTAAAGCTACCAAAATAAATCACCAACAGATTACTACCATCACTGGGCTTTCTAATAAAATATTAGTGAAACACTGGATTTTAAAGGCAACCTGTTTGCCTCCTTTCTTGCACTGTTTGTTGTATAAATGCCTGTGCTTTAAGTTTCTGGCTTGCCATCTCTGCTGCCCACACCATCACCAGTATCACTTCTGTTATTCAATTACTTTTGTGTGATTTATGATCCCTTAGAAGGATCAGGAGCCTGTTCTCTATTCACTTGTTCTCCTGTATATCATCTCTCAATGTAGTTGGTATATCCTTATCGCTAGATGCTGAGGTTTTAACAATAAACATATTTGTCAAGTCACTGTGCTGAATGCTCCATAGTGCTGGAAAGGAAATGAGCCAAAGCTTTTGGTATTTATGTGTTGTTAAACGTTTCCTTAATAAAAGCAACTACAAGTTCAATTCCACTCAAAATTACTGTAAGGAGTACAATGCAAAATCAATTTATCATAAAGTTTGACCCACCTTTAAAATGTGTACTTTTTGTAAAAAATGAAGCAATAAGCAAAGCTTTACTTTTTGCATTGGGTGATTTTTTTTTTTTCAGAGTAGCTGTATTTTCATGTACGTAAAATATATAAAGAGATGTACAGAAATCAAGTTCAAATACTAGGGAAGCACACCATTTAACACTAGCATGGGACCCCAACAGCTAGATATTGGTAACAGACATATTACTTTAAAAAGGATCATAGTCTTATCACATATGCATACAGTTATCTACATAGCTGTCAAAATCTAAGCATTTACTACCTTGTATATACATTTATTTCAAATACTGTATGCAAATACACATACAAACACTTACATACAAACAATGCTTTAAGAGCAGCAAAATGTAGAAACTTTAGGGGGGCATATCCGTATTTCAACTCCCCTCTCTCTTCTACAGCTCTACTCATTCTGAGATTTTCCATTTCAGATGTCAAATTTATCATATAGTACCAATGCTGTTATGTGAGGACAATCACATTTTCCACATTCTTTGAATAATTATGAAAGGGGCAGGGGGGAATCCAACACACGTACACACACTTTCCTTAGTTTGTAATAATTTTAGGACTAATGTCTCTGTCCAGAATTGCAACCTTGCTAATAATTAAGGTGTATTCTTCCAATAAAAAATATTTTAAGGGCCAGTATCTCCTCTACAAATAATTACTTTATTTGTTATACACACACACACTCTCACTCAAAACCAACCTCGTGCTGCAGTTATTTTTTCCAATTTTAAACCAAGAGGCAATCAGTAAAATAATTCCTAATCTAAAATGCCCCTGACTATATGTCTCTGCCTTTCACTTTAATGGTTAGATTTTTAATTTAAATCCTCATCTTTTGCTTCTGCCTATGTGCCAGCAGCAGCCAGCTAGAAATATGTTCTGGCTATTATAGACTTTGGGGGTGGGGGGGAAGGAGGGAGGGAAATAAACCTGTCACACTTGAGAAAATAAGACTGGCAAATGACTGCTGGAAATCTAGCAGCTCTATTAGGGGTATCTTTTCAAAGACCAAATGAGCCTTTTCAAAACCACCTATACAACAAAATCATCCCCTCCTCCTCTGCTTCCCACTTGCTGCAAAGTGTTAACAATCCTTTCTGACAGCCTGAATAATATCTCTACAGGCTGATCTAATATGAATATAAATCCAGAAGAGATTTTGTGTGAGCATGCCTCATGCATATATGTACTTATCTATATATGTGCAGGTGTGTGGGTGGGTTGCACAGACAGTGAATGTACTCTCTACAGTCCTTAACTCGGTGCATGCATTTACAGATTAATTACATATAAAAGCACTGCAGGAGGAAAGGTGTGTGTGTATAGGGGGAGGGGGGATACACGATCTAAAAATACAATAGCAAGTACAGTGAGTCACCTGGCAAAGGAATGCACTGCTGCTGTTTAGACTGTTTCCCCCTCTTGAACAGCTAATAATCCAACCGAAAAACACAAGGTACAGCTGCAGCTGTGCTAACAAACAAACAAAAAAAGTTCACTTACCCATCCTTTTGTCACCAAAAAACGTCCTCCTTTTTCTCTCTCCAGCTGCCGTCTTCTCTCTCTTTCCTTTTTGCTTTCCCTTTGCCTCTGCCTCTCGCTTTTTAAAACTGGTCTCTTTCCTTTAAACCATCAGAATCCTCATGTCACAGCACGGCTGCCACTCGCATCGCCGCCAGCCAGCGTGCATGCCAGTAACCCCCACAAAGTTCCCTAAGGAGGACAAGCAAGAATTTTGGGGGTGAAGAAGGGAAAGGATAGGGAAGGGGTTGGGGGTGGGGAAGACAGGACTAAGGATGGAGGGGGGTGGGGGGTAGGGAGGGACTCTATGCTCTGAGAGCCATTGTGTAAGTCATCAGAGAGCCATCAGCATTAATTGGCAATCTGCAAGTAAAAGCTTATAGCACACCGGGAAGGTAAAGCAACTTCTCTGGGAGGAATCAAAAAATCTTTCCCGGTACCTAGCATTTCTTATTCTGCTGCCTTTTGCCATTCCCAGCCACAGCAATCCATCCTCCAGCTTTCCAGTTCTTGAAGCAAGCAGGCCTTCTGTGCTGTGCAGGACCCCAGGTTAAAAGCTATGCCGGACAGGTTTATCCATCTAGCTGGTCAGGTTTAAAGTGTTTTGTAGCTGTGCTGAGAGGTAGCTCTTGTCTAATTCGGAAGGCTTTCCAGAGAGCGACGACGCTTTGGAGCTTGTTGGTGCTAATGTTCTAGTTTGTGATACACTGAGTGCCCTCCACTGGAGAAAACAGATCACACATTAAAGGCATGAACAATTGATCCTGTCATTGCTATGCAGACTTTCCTCTTTCAGAAAAGAAAATTAAAGACACAGTATTGCTTTGCCCACCAGCATCCCAGTCTGGACCCCTTTGCCTTCCCTAGCCTGCCGAATGTTTATATTGTGGATTTTCTTGCAGTGAGTGTAAAGCACTAAATAACACACCTGTTTCCCGGGCATTCGGCAACGTGATCTTCTTCTAATCCACCTGACCTGAATATTTTTCTCATGCACATTACAAACTGTTTGTTTTCCCTTATTCACTGGGTGAGAACAGGAAAAAGAGTGTTTGCAGATTAAAAATGAGTCATGTTAAAGGGTTGGGGAGCATGAAATATATAAATGTGCATCATCCACATAAAAAGGAATTTAATTAAATGCACCAAATCAAAATGTAAACACTGAAAACCATGATTTGGGTTTTTTGGGGTTTTTGTGGTAATTTGGCTAAGTGCTTTCTATCAGAAACATATAAAGTTCAATATATAATGCAGAGCTGGTAATGCATAATTACTGACACCTCTTTTCTTCTAAATCTCTCTTCTCCAACCCTCCCCTAGGCACAGGCTGGAACTTCTAGCGGACACGAGTGCTGTTCCGGATTTCAGCAGACTTCAGCCACACACTTTGCAGCGTGATCTCGGATATTACACTTGTACAGTGTTTCACCTCCTGCTATTTGCCTGGCCAGCTTACTAGGGCTTGAATTAATTCTCGCTCAGTTCAATGGAAAGATGTCAATGGGATCTGGAGCAAGTGCGGTACCACACAGAGCTCCTTTGAGTTACTGGGGGCTAGCGCCACTAACCAGGAGCAGCAGGGACTATAAGCCTCAGCGGAACCCCCCCCACACAAACGCAGATGTACTGGTTTTGGTATCAAAGCAAAACGCAGGCATCTCACTGGCCAGCACCAGACCGTACTCCAGCATCTTTAACCCAGTTTACAAAAGCTTATTTATTGGTGCTGTCTGTCCAGCTGCTCCCTCCTCTCCCTGTCCTCCGTTGACATCAGGCATTTTAAAAACAATTCCCCACCCAAATCTGAAGTTTAGATGCCAAACTGGTGGAAATGCTTTTTGTAAGGTCTATCATCAACTAACCATTATATTGTGCCTTTTTTTAAATAACGCCCCAAATGACAAAAGAGCATCCTGTTCAGTGCTCTTCGGCTCATCGCGCTTGAGGTCTCCGGGTACCACTACCAGTAATTCTACTATTATAACGGAAATGAAAATTGCATAAAACTCAAGGCCAGACGCTGGGCTCCTTAATTTTCTTACTCCTTGCTCAAATCAAAAGACAGTTGGTTGTCCCTGCAATCTGCCCCAAATGAAGGCATTCCTGCCCAGCTCCATCACCTGCTCAACTGCCAGATTTCCATCCAACATGGAACAAGCAAAACGGTTCAACTCCATAGAAAACACACTCACCCACCCCCCAAAACAGTGCACAGGAGCCCTCTTTTTTTTTCCACTATCTGCATCCAGACTGCAACATCTCAAAGCTTCCGAACAACAAAAAAAAAATCTGATTTTTTTATTTGTCCTGTTAGGAGAATTTGGCACTATCCATTGATCAGAGACTGATCTGCATAAGAAAAAGCTATCATAATTAAACATAATTTATAAACTCAATTGTCTAGCAATACATACCTTCCCCAAACAAAATTCAGAACTTAATTACCATAAATGATGCTGCAAATACTTTTTTCCATATCTATATTAACTACATCTGCATTACAGTCAGTATCATTTTAGTCAACATTCATATTTATTCATGATACAATTTCCTAATAAAGGTAAAAGCTAAAGTGTGCAGTCATAATACCTTGTATTGACAATTCTCCAGAAGAATCCATTTGAAACTCTGCCAGATCTCAAACTGAATTGAGGAAAGTGGATGTCTAAAGAAACTGTACCAATTTTCAGGGTCTTTCTTTCCTGCATTCCTGTATCCTTAAACCCTATGAGAACCGAAGCATCATTGCCATACACTATCCTATTGCTGTTCCCTTACTGAGACTAAAAAATTTGCATTTCTACAGGAAGATTTAAATAATTTTGTTTTCATAAAAATCTTGTGATATTATAACTGAAAATACCATAAATTCTAAGAATGATTTTTTGGTACCTTAGCCAAAACCAAGTGAGCTTCACTCGACACCATAAAAGTATTTTATTTTTTTGACTTTTTTTTTTTTTTACAAAGAGAAAACAAAAACATTTGCCAATAGGAATGGGAATGAGAAAACGGGAAATTTTCACCCAGTCTGGATATGTGGCTCTAAAAGGAAAAAAATCATAGAAGAAAGGAGGATGAAAATGGCTGATTGTGGTTTTGTTCTATTTCTATAGAATGCTAAGAGATACAGAGAATCTGCATACAGCTGAGAGAAACCTGAAATGTCCTAAGTGCTCAGTCAATCCTTGTCCAACTGGCAAAGTTTCTTACCACTCGATCACAAGTTACCTAGAAAAATTATCCATTCTAATAGGTTTGTGTGCACTGGGAACTATAGTTTCTCCTCCAGGATAATGAAACTGCACTTGCTTAAGTTTTTGATCAGTGTAACAGTTGTGATTTCACAACACTCTGATTTTGGGGTTTTTGTGGGTGTTTTTTGTTTTGTTTTCAATCGTATTCTGTCAAGCACACTTGGAGGTTTCGCCTTGAGCTTTTCTGCTTACCAGTTTGTTTCCATGCAGAAATACTTAATAATTAATAAGAATCAATAATAAATAATACTTAAATGGTGCACTAACTTTACAAAACGTACTAACACCAATTGCCCTCACAACATGCCTGCAAGGAAGAGAAGTACTTATCTATAATCACCTGTAGTAGCAGTTAAGTAACTGGAAATTTACAGCCCTGACTAACTTTTATAGTGGCATCATTTGCAGAACTACTGCTGGAAGGAAAAGAGCTAATGATCTTTGGCCATTTTCTTCTCATTTTCAGCCTACAGAGAGATCTCTAAGACTTGCATTGCTCCTACACAGTTTATTCTAAACACTCCTTAGTGACAAAGACATAAAAATAAGTAAACCTAAGTGTTTGGGCCTGCCCACAGCAGTGCCAGATCCAAATTTTCAAAGTTCAGGAGTCAAGCAGCAAAATAGTACTCTATATTTCGCCTCTATCTACTGAGCCATTAGGTTGTATTTGAGTTGCATTTTCAAGGCTTTACCAAAGCCTTTAGACTTGTGGGACAGATTCAGAGACTTCAGGAAACAAGAAGAATAATTACAGCCATCCAGTATGGCCTCCTAAGGAAGACAGGAATCCTAAACAAAGTATTTCCACAACAGATCTACAGTTTCTGTCATGACATGCACTTCATAAAGATGAGTGGCCTTCATTTGATTTCCACCAAGGATGAAAGAACTACCGCACTGCTGTGGAAATTGTTACTACGTACAACAACGCTCGCTCCTGAAAAATTTGAAAGTTAAAGCTCTTTGGAAAAACCTGTATTGAATACAACCCTGCAATCGGTGTCATCCTCTAACCATTCTCTGGTGTTGGACTTGGAAGGCATACATTAAAGTATAGCTTTCCAACTCAATCATGCATCATTCACAACAATAGGAACGACAACATTGACTTCAAAGGACAGAAGATCGCATGCACATAAAAGCCTTTGCTTCCAACATCTCCTCATTTATCAGGTGCTAATGTAACCTTATGGATACATTTGACAGATCCTTCTATGTGCAACCAAAGACACAAACCTGATACAGCCTCCAGCTAAAGAATTTTTACTCTTTAGTGTAACTATGAAGGTTGATACGACTCAAAGTGAAGAATCAGGCAGTCTTAGCCGTGGAGATCCCTGCTTCATTCTCTGCATTTCATCCGAGATAGTAGATAATGTTCCAGGACAAGCTGGAAGGAATCTACACTAACCAGAAAATTGTTTTTAGATGTTCTCAAGCTTATATTAAACCAGTACTTTCACAGGCATATCAACTTCACCAGGATGCACTTCCTCCTCATTTAATTAAAGTTTTATTTAATTTGTTCTCAGACATTTATCTAATTATTTTTTTATTTATAAATTCACTTGATTAATGATAAATGTCTAATCTCAGCTCTAATTGCTTTTAAAGCACACAACAGCCTAAGCAAACCCAAACCAAAAATAAACAGGCAGCTCAACAATAAAGAAATTTCATACCTTAACGATTAACTAGAAAATAACTGTTCCTCAAAGGCAAGCCCTACTTTCGTATGCAAATTCCAATTCCTTAGTTGATACCTCTAACAAACAGTTAAAAATCAGTGAGCTTCTGTTTGAACTTTAAAAGCCTGCAAACAAATTTTGGGAACACACCATAAATACCTGCAGAGTCAAAATCTTTTGAAGCATGGGGCGACATGTTTCTTCTTACAAATTCTTTGCCTTTCATTTTACACCACCTTATTGGCTATAGCTATACGGGGGGAAAAGTGCCACGTTATTAAGTGACACATTTCAAATGAAATGATGCTGAATGCAAGGGAGAACTAGCACACACAGAGACAAACCTTATTTATTGTCTACGGTTAGGTTATGAATAACACCAGTGTTTTCATTCAGATTATCCACAAGCAAAACCAGAATGCTATTAAACGTGACTTTTTGTGTACTGGCTGCATGCTATTACTGCAAAATTAATCACATAGGAGCATTCATATTGTCCCTGTGGGTACACCACAGCCATAGAACTTCATCTGTACTGGTACAATGCTACGTACATACGTCAGCCCAGATTTCTAACAAGACTTCTCTTGATTCTTAGCACTACATAAAACTGAGACATATTTGTGACATCATTTGTATGAAAACTTTTGTCTTCCCCAGGCTCCTGCCTGGAAATACTCTTATCCAGTTTGGTAAAGTGAACTGGCAGTGGCAAATCACCAATCCCTATTTTAGAAGAGATCCTAATGCAACTTGTATGTTAGAGTATTTTGATAATGGCTTGCTGCCCTAAAAAGTGGCAGCATGCTTTGCTAGGGAGATGAGGTAGGTTATATGTGGACACAGAGCAGTGGAGATGCAGGGTGTAACAGCACTGGACTCTGCCAGTTCCAAATACCAGGTCCAAAGCAGACCACGAAGAGCTAAGGACTGGTAGTGGAGCGTGAATCTATAAGCAGTATGTCTGTAACTTCTGCACGAGGAGGACGACCTTCCCTGATCTTTTCTCTCTCCAGAGCCATGACGGGCTTCTGCTACCAAGAAGAGCAGTAGCTATCTGAAGTATGACAAGTGAAAGGCTAATCCCTTAGACATTTGAAATTCATATAGAAGCACTGCTTTTGCAAAGAAGGTTTACAGAACAATTACGTTAGCAAATTATCCGCAAAAGTAGATTGCTAATACCCCTATAATAATTAAAAGCTTCCCAAAATGCACCAGGACCACTGAACACACACATGTACTCTAACCTGCTTCCTGACACACAGAAATGTGTCAGCTAGAAAGGTTATCAAAGAGGAGGATCATGCATCAGAATGCAATTTGCTGGCAGGATAAGCCAAAAGGTTCTGAAGACATTTACTGCTGCCAACATTTGGGAGACTGAAATCAAAAGATGGCTGAAACTACAAGAATTTGACCACCATCCATGGTAGCAGGGTGTGCAGCACACTATAAAACACGGAAAACAAAATAATGACAATGTTTTTCTGGGAGTAGCTAGATACCTTGCCTTGGCAGACAGCAGGAAACTAGAATCTGAACCTTTAATAATTGATTTGATTTCAAAAAAGCAAAGAAAATTAGACACATGCGCATGCTCACATCCTTCCTATTTAGAGGAATTATCACAGTGACTTATTATGTTGCAGAATTTTGGCTAGATGAAACATTCTCACAATGCAATCACAGCACTGGAGTGCAGTATCAGCCCATCTTGGTGGTAAGAATACTGGGTTCTTTGCCCATGTAATAGTTCTCCAGATAAATTTAATTTGATATTGTAAAAAAAATTTTTTTTCTTTTTTTAATACACATCACTACTATTTGCCAAATAACAACACACCAAGGAACCGACTGAGCCGTAAGAAAGTAATCAATGAGTAATATCACAGGTACAATATCAATTCTCACTGCAACTATATCAACAAAAGAAAAGCTTCCCCATCAAAAAAAAAAAAAGGCACCTGCCTGTACATGCACGTGCAAACACACAGACTAACTGAAAGCAATATGAAATTATGCTGACAAACTCAAGATTAAACTCCTTCTGCCTCCCTCTTTGTTTTCTTTGGCACAATAAAATGGCAAGCTCCTGCCCTGTGCTGTACATACAGCAGAATGTACACTTTCTTATGTGTGCTACAGCAAGCGGCTCCTCCATTGACAGCATGACACAACAGCAAGAAGAGTCCCCTGAGCAAGATAATGGGGCAGAGGCAGACGTCATCTGCAGGAACAGTTCATCTTGAAACGTGCCTGCAAAGAGCAAGAAAACTGCTAAATTCAGGGCATTTTCCATGTGCTCCCTAATGCAGGTGAGAGGTTTACTCAGTGATTTCTGGTCTTCCTATACTTGATTTGGGGACTTGTCCTTCTGTACCAAGTTGCAATCTGTTAAACTCTTCTGTTGACAAGTTCTCAGAAATGTTGGGTCATTGGTTCATCCCCTCTATTACAGGTCCTTCTGATATCATACCAGAGCTTCTAGTCAGCTGGAAGGAGGATTTTCAGACTGTTCAAGCAGTGGGAAACACAACAGAAATCCAGCAAGCAAAGGTAGGACTAGAAGGCTGAGCAAACAGGAGGAGGAGGCAGTGAAACAAGAATGTAGTACTTAGCTGATAATCTTGCGATGCTAACCAGTACTCCAGCTATACTAGCCAGCACTCCGGCTACAAAGTAGGAAGGTTGCCAGCCCAGGCTGAAGTAAAACTCCCGTCTGAGCCTGTGGCCTCAGCTGTGCTACTGACCCAGGCCTAAAGAAGGCTCGAAGCCAGGGCAGAGGTTTTCTACTCTGAGGAAAAGATCAGATAAGGGCAACATCCACAGCAGTGGTGGACTAGCCTGACACCGAAGACGTATCCTAAAGCCATAACTGTTTTTTTCACATTACATAAAACACATTGGCTTATTTACTAGTACATCACTTTTTCTGGTGTCAAGGTGGTTGCTGTGAAGAGGTCTTGGGTTTCTTTGCATTTTAGGATCTTCCATATGTCAACAGTAGCTGACAGAGTAATTTCAGAATCAGCATTTTGTCTTGTATCAAAGATTTTGTCAGTGATCATTCTCCACCCATCCACTCCCCTTTCTTTTGGGATGTATGCATCTGAAACTCCTATTCAGTGCCTTGAGCTCCCAAAAACTAGATAACAACTTTCTCTTTTATCAGTATTTCAATATATTTTTGCTTCCTCAACAGTCTTAAAATATTGCCTCCATACAAGGAAAGATATAAGGCAACACTTCTGAAGGCATGGGAAGTAGCAGGAAGTTAAGGGAACCCTTACATTTTTTCCAAAGGTCTTAAAAAAAGAAAAAAAAAAGCCTCCAGTTATGCAGTAGGGAATTGTGAAAATACAGTCCTTAATACCTTCCTCCGTCTTCTTTCAGTGATGGACAAGTCTGTATCAGATAATGAGATGCATGTTCTCTTCAGTGAACTATGAGAAATGAAATTAAACAAACAACCCCCACCCCCCAACTATATTAACTTGATTATGAGTCAGTGAAGCCTTCTCTGAAAACTCCCACAGCTTCTAAAAATAAAGAATTAACCCCTAAATACAGCCAAGAAACAAAGCCTCCTTTTTCAGCAGCATTTGACAGAGCAAGCTGAAACCTTCATATGAGCAGTCTGATTTCTCATACTTGTCTCCTTAAGAGGGAGATCCAGTTTTCAGTCTTCGGTCATACATGAAATCTTCACACTTTAGTGAGTGCTGGGGACACAAATCGGAGTCAAACTTGCGTTTGCATACAAGTATACAAACCAAGGCCACGCACACGGCGCCCAGGCTGCCTGTGCTGGAGGGGTGTCTTCCCCTCCTCTCCTGCTCCAGCGCAGCAGCAAAAAGGTACTTTCAGTTGAAAAGGAAGTTGTAAGAGATCCATCAGAATTATAGCTGACTCCTGTTCTTCAACTAGGAAAGGTAGTTAAAGCATTTCCAAAGGAAAAAGAGAAAAATTCACCAATAAAAATCCTGGTTTTGACAAAATTATTCCAACACTGGTTGAAAAAAAAACCCAAACCTACAAACTAGCCTGAAATTTTTCAAACACTAAGTTTTCTTTCACTTTAGCACTTCTTTGCTGAAAAGTAATTACATTTTTAAGCTAGCCAGGCTTTGATTTTTCAGCAATAACATTTTTTGACAGCAATCAATAGGAAGTAATCATCATTTTAAGTTTAAAAATAAAAATTACTTTAAAATATTTCCCAGTCTAATTTCCTGAGACTGACAGCAAACGTACCAATATTATTGTTGCTGTATCACTATGAGAGGTTTGTTTTAAGAAGTCAGAGATGATCTTGCTTGTGAAAATCAACTTTTAATCATCTTTCTCTATTTCTTCCTAATGTATTACAGCACATTGCTAAGCATATGTAAGGTTTTTCTTAGTGTTTCTCATAACTGCAGCCAACTGAGTAAAACCAAACTGTGTTTAGGATTA